>NC_071506.1:87122367-87747367 GCF_027887155.1 Malaclemys terrapin pileata | reverse complement strand
ACACTTAAGGCTTTATTAAGTTTTATGCTAGGTTGGATAATGTTAAGAACGTCACATTTGAAACCATTTATTTTGTGCTCTGTACCAGGCCCAGAAGGCACAAACACACTAAGGCCTTGAACCTGCAATGAGATATGCACAAGTGGAACCCTGCTGCTCATACATAGCCCCTTTAACTTCAGTGGAGTTCAGGGGTCTGACAGAGTGTTTTCTTACTGCAAGATCAAGACCTAGAGCAGAAGGTCTTGCATACATGAACCAGCATGGGAACTACCTCAGTAAGGGGCTTCAATTTCTTCAGCTGGATACCCTGGCTTTAGCTCAACCAGCCTATCCTGAAGTTCAAGGATTCCAGCAGTGTGAATGACTGTGTTTCATGGCCACAACCTCCTAGCACGAGAAGTACCATAATGAGGGAACTGCCAGATACTTTTAAGGAGTAAAACTCATGGTTCTTAGGGGAAAGCTACTTTCCAGGTGTAATTCCTAGTATAAGCCCATCTCACTCCGCCATGGAGTGTTCTAGAATTTCTACCATCATGGTGGCATTGAACACTACCAGGCCTATCTGACAAGATGGGGTGTAATCAGCTTCTGGTGGGCTTAATAAATTTGAAGCTACTGAAGGGATAAAACTCTCACTGACTTTCCATTGGGCGTAGGTGCCTAAATGCCTTTGAGGATCTGGGTGAAAGAGCTTTTGGGGTCTTCATTATCTTCCAGGGTCTCCTGGCTGCCAGTGAGGAGAAAAGGAAGAGGTTCCCAGTACTCCGTTCCTCCCCAGATAACTGACAGCTGAAAAGAGGCATGGAGAGGGAAGAAAAGATTTCTTTTACTTTACCTCTTCCTGAGTCTCCATTTTCAGATATTCTGTTCCTGATTAGTATTGTATCACCTGACTCTGGTGCTGCTGCCTGGGAAAGGCAGGAGCAACAGCATGAAACTAACCTGATTCATGCCAATTTCTCTGCTACCCATAGTGTTCCCAACAGCAGCTAGGAAACTGATCAGCATCTTGCTAGTTTCACTCTTTTGCAGCTTGTCAGATAGGAGTAGTAAAGGAAACAACTTCTGCAGACTCAGGAAGAAGATTTTATTTGTTTATATTTGGTTCATATTTGAAAGACTGCCATCAACTCAGGTTCTAGAAATGTTCATTTTCTTTAAGTGAAAGCTTAGATTCTATAGAAGTTGGTGGTGTAGATCCCCTCCTCTTTACAAGCAAGTTGATTGTTCAAGCTCAGCAAATCAAGATTTGCTAACATTGAGAGCTGGTTGACCTGACAGCCTGAAGGAAGGGGGGGGGGGTGGGAGAGAGAGAGAGAGAGAGAGAGAGAGAGAGAGTGTGTGTGTGTGTGTGCGCGCGCGCAAAAGACTATAAAGGAATCCTGAATAATGACAAACTGGTTAAGAACTAGACAAATCAACAGGCATCTGACTCATCTTCTGGTAATAATATTATTTAAGGTTATGATAGCAAGGCTAGATACAGTTTGGGCTAATATTTATTTCATACCATCTGTCAGTGGAGTCTAAGAACACTTGTAATGAAGTAGTTACAAAACATGGTCTGACATGGAGACTAAATGACCAGTCAACATTCACACAGCACTCTCTTCAATCAAATATGCAAAAGAAATTAAGTCAAAAGCTTTATTTGCCCAGTCCATCTCTCCATCTCACAATAAGATAGAATCCAAATATTTGAAAGGGTTAGAGAAGAAAATTGTTCTATACCAACAGAAGAACGTGTGTATTATCACTGTGGTAACAGGCTAAACACTATATATTTTGTGATCAATACTTCTGACCAACTTGAAAGTCAAGATGCCCAACTTCAGTGAAATCTACCGAGTCCTTCCAACCTGTAGCCTTTGGTAAACATGACAAATCAGTCCAACGGATAACATTTTTTTATATTCACAAATCAGTATTCAAATAGAAGGTCAAGATTTTTGTAGGTGCTCGCGTTCGAGCTCTGAAAGATCTAGATACCTTGTATGTGCCAAAACATGCAGGGTAGTGAGTTTTTTTGTTCAGCTGAAGCTTAAACAGATCAGGAAATGTATGAAACTCAGAACAATTGCTTGAGATTGTACTTGATAATCCACACTTGGTAAAAATCTGCTTTTACTTATATATTTTTGGTATAAATATATAAGTAATATATCTGAATAATTAGGTGTTTTAGAAAGAGTACTCATCCAAGTATTCAATCATCCTAACAGACCTTTTCCTCTAACAAGTGATATATTTTGCAAGCCAGGAAGAGGCTTAATTTGTTGTGCACTATCAACACATCATCCATCAGAAGTTTTATACTAGTTAACACTAGCATTCAGAATGCTTCCATGTTTTTTTCTTGGGTAGGGGAAAGAAAAAAACCACATTGGAAACACAAAGGGGTGGTGGTTAAGTCCAAACTCTTTCCCTGTGCTAGGAGTAGAGCTGGTGCCAACAGAAGGGGAGAATCCTTTGCATACCTCAACTACAATGGATCTCATGGTAAAAGAGCACAATCCTATACATGCACTGGAGCTAATGGTGGGGACTGCCAAGGGAGAACCAGGAAGTCAGAGAAAGGAACTGCTTCATACATAGTCACAGGAATCTGAAGACACAGTCCCTGTGGTGCTCGTAAGCACCATTCTATTCCAGCACTTGCTCTCCTTGATTTTTAAGTCACAAAATACAAGTAGGTAACCAGAGTTGTCAAAGGCTGCTATGGGTTTACCACTACCCTCCCAAAACAATATTTTACTATGACCCAGATCTTGCAGTTGGATCTGCACAGACAGAACTTTGAACCTGCAGAGTTCCACTGCATTTGTGAAGGACAGGATTAAGACACAGGCACATGCTCAGGGGTCCAGCTCCTAGAGTCATATGATTACATTAGAATCTGAGCTTTCATTTGGGGGAAAAATGGTAAGTTGTTAACCCTCATCTTTATGAAGAAATGTAAGTGTAACCCACCATCCACCTAAGTCTGCACAGGGCCTAAAACAATAGCTCTGAGAGGTGTATACTTTCCCAGTGCATCTCAATGTGGTGTTAACTTTAAGATCCACTTCCCTGAGGGACTATGCTCTATCTACAACAACTCCCAACAGAAGACTAAGGTAGAAAAAAGCACAAAGGGTTGAGTTTGCATGTTCATGGCTGATACACATTGATTGTTTGTTAGGGGGTGATCCCCTTACTGTTACCCCATCTCAATCAGGGGTAAAATAAAGGGTTAAAGGAGGCGCCTCCTTTATATAGAGGAGCCCCTCTCCACACATCATGACGACCCATCAAGGGCCCTACATTTTACTGAAGTCCTGACTTCATGTAGGCACTGTGATTCAATCCTTCTCTGGTCACTTTTTCTGAAAATTAGCAAAACTTTAAGACATATTCCACATCTGTCTGGTAGTTCATGGGATAACAAAGCAGCTGACACATGGAAGAGAATGAAGTTGGGACATTCTTGGCTTTCACTGTGGTCTTGCAAATAGATACAAACAAAAGCCTAAAGTTATGAATGCCACAAATGGATTCTCTTCCATATGTCATCTACTATATTCCCATGAGCTACCAGACAAATGTGGAATACACCATTCTAAAGCCTAATTAATTTCCAGGAAGAAAAGGCTCTTGTCTGAGAAGACAGAGACATGTTCAGACTTAACAATTTTTTAAAAAGTCTTACAGGGCAGTTAATGATAATTTTCAATTGGGAATTGTGCATTTGTTGCTATTCTTCCACTTGTCATAAGATGCCCAGACAGTTTTAAAAACTGAAACAGAGGGGATGGATATTAATTTGCTGGTAATTTGGCCAAATCTGAACTGAGGTAATTAGACTGCTTACCTAATCCATCCTTCAGGTTCAACTGGAAACAGTATTCTTTGCTTTCTTGTCCTAAATAGCTACTTCGTGTTGATGCTGTCAATCAGCTGCTGTGCTCCACCTCAGAGGTGGCTGTATTTTAGTGATACACAATGGAATTGATACAACTAGCTTTTAAAACAATATGGGATCCCTCAGCCTGAGGAAAGTACTTAAAAATCCTAGATGTATTTCAAATGCATTTAGGCCACACAGTAAACCAGCAGCAGGCTTCGGCAAAACGCTGACAGGCAGCCTGGTAGAAATACAGCGAGCAGCTCCTAGCTTTTTAGATGTTGCCAAAAATCCCAGCCCTGAGTCACAGGCTGCAGCAGCGCGCCCCCTCCTCCGCCGGCCCGGTGTCCACAGCGCGAGCCCCGCGCCCCGCCTGCACACGCACACCCCGCGCCCCGGCAGGGCTCGCGCCGCTGCAGAGGCGAAGCCCAGACTAGCTTACACAGCCCCGTGTGCAGCAGTTACCCCCGCCCCGGCGTGTCCCCCAAAAAGCAGCCGCGCGGGGGACGAACCGTGCAAGGGACACGCAGCGGCAGTGACAGCGGCAGCCATGGCTCCCGCAGCAGCAGTGACAGGCTGCGAGAGCGGCTGACAGAGCCCTTCCCCCGACCAGCATCGCCCGCAGGCCGGGGAGAGGGGGGCCCCGCGGGACGGGGTGCGGAGCAGGGCAGGGCAGCCACCCTGGGGCTACCCTTCCCCCCGAGCGCAGACACAGCCGGGGGACGGGAAGGGTCACACCCCCCGCACGGACACACACACACACACGGCTGGGGAAAGGGGTTACCGCAGGGCGCAGCCCGGTCCGGGGGGTGGTGCCACCCCCAGCACAAGGACGTGGGAACTGCGGCTCCCATCGGGGGTGGGGGGTGGGACAGGCTCGGGGGTGTCTCTTACCCTGTCGGAGGAGGAAGCGGCAGGACTCGTTCCTCCTCCCTCCCGCGCTGCCCCTATGACAGGACCCGACGAAGAACCGGATTCAGCCGCTGCGGGCTGTTCCTAGAGACTCAGCCCCGCACCGACGACCACCGCCGCCGCCGCTGTGGGTGTAGGGTTTGAAAGTGCCCCCCCTCCCCGGCACAGTCGCTCCCCTCCCCCCCGTCAGAATGTCGGTCTCCGTGTGCAGCTCTGCGGGGCTCCCATTGGCCGCGCCACCCCACGTGACCCCAAACACGCACGAGAGACAGACGAGAACGCGCCGCCGCGAGCGTTACGGGACTTGGGCGGCGGTTGGGGAAGGAGGGAGAGTCAACGTCACAGTCCTCCTTCCGCAGTGGATTCCCCCGGTGCCTCAGATCGCTCGTGCACACGCGCGCAGTGCACACACACACGGAAGGAAAATAACGGGCCCTGGCAGGCCCGAGGGCGGGGCAGGCAGGCGCGGGGCAGGGCGCAGGCGCGACTGCTCTTGGTCTTGGCTCCTGCGACTGGAACATTCTGGAAATGGCGGCTGTGGTGTCCCGGAGATTGAGATTGAGATGGGATGGGAGGAGGGGGGAAGAGACTAGAGCGTCTGCTTCCCCTTGTGACAGGAACCATGTAGGAGCCGCCAACGCTTCTTCCCGACTCCCAGGCCCAGGGCCCCTTACTTGGGCTACTCCGGGTTTTCCGGCAGCGATGGCGCAGTGAGTTTTAACTACCCGCAGAGTGCGCATGCGCGGCTGGCTCCGGTAAGCGGTGACTGGCTTGCGCTGCGCCCGAATGTGATGGGGGACGGGCCCAGGGGAGGGCGCGTGTCCTCCCCGCGTCCCCCGCTTGCCTCACGGGCCGAGCCGTGGCCGCTCCGCTGCGGGCGTCGCGTGGCATGCTGCGCCGTAGGGGCAGCCGCTCGGGCGTGGGTGCGCGTGGCGGGGAAGCTGCAGCGGCCAGGGCGAGCTCTGGTCCCGCGGCTGAGCTCACGCAGCGCTAGGGGCAGCGTGTCGTCTCGGCCCTGCCGCGCTTTGCACCGGACAGTGGCTGCTCCCCACCCCAGCGGGAGCTGCCTTTCAGTACCGAGACGGGCCCCGATCCGGCGGAGACTCGCGCTAAACTTTACCCCCACGGTGAGGGCCGCTCACTTGTCTTCGCCGGCTCAAGGCTCCCCTCTGCCGAGCTCGGGGGAGCCGCGTCCCCTCCAATGTCATTGCAGTTTGTAGTCAAACTTTTAACACTGAATCATTTCACCCATTGGTGTCGTTCAGTTTTACCTTTTTATTGAGGACGTGACATGCACCTTCGTTAATCTGTTCCTGGCTCAGTCTGCCAACGCTTTTTCCAGTAAAAATCGGCATCCTGGCTTGAGATAATCATAACCGTTTACTGAAGTCAGGCGACACGAGTTGGACTTAATTCTAATCGCCATTTACAGGATTAGTATGTTCGTAGTGTTTTTAAAAACAGCATGCTTCGCCCCCCCCCAGTATTTTTAAAGGAAATCATCCATTTTCATATGCCAATGTTTGAGCATCCATACAGGTGACAAAACCTGAAATTTGATACTGTACTGTTTCGTGCCCTATATTACTGCTGAGGGCATTCTGCACCAAAAAAATAAAAATTCTGTGCACAATATTTTAAAATTCTGCAAATTTTATTTGTCAAATGTGGAGTCTTCAGCATGGCAGGGGGAGCACAGGCCAATGGCTGCACAGAGGTGGGAGATCGCTGTGCTGCCCCCCCGCACAGGGACTCAGTGGTGAGGCTGTACTCAATCGTGACACAGTACAAGGATCAGGCCTACCCCAGAAACTCCCTAGGGCCCTGTGTCTCCGTGACAGGTGTATCAGGTGTGGGCAGGATGGCTCAGCAAGGCAGGATCCAAGTGTGGATGGGTTTGGGGTGGGGGGAATCCAGGTGTAAGTTGAGAGGGTTGTGTGGGGGGCAATTGGTGCAGGCAGCTGGGGCGGGGGGGGGTCTGGGTGCAACAGTAATGGGACTCTGCAAGGGGGTCCAGGTGGAGGTGGTTGGGGTTCAGCAAAGGGGTCTGGGGGTGTGGGAGGATAGGGCTTGGTGGGGGGGGGCTCAGTGGGGGATCTAGCTGCTAGGGGATTGGGGATCCAGGTGCAGTTGATTGGAGCTTGGGGGGGGGTCTGAGTACAGGTGGCTTGGCAGGGTGGTCTGGGGGGTTCTCAGGGCAGGGAGGGTGAGGCTCAGCAGGAGGGGCTGTGATGGGGTCTGGATGTATAGGGATTGGGTGGATGGGGGAGCAGGGCCTTGTACAGGGATCACTCCCCTTGCAGCGGAGGAGGGATGGCTGCAGGAAGTGGCAGGGGGAGTTTGCTGAGCTTCCTGCAGCTGTGGGAGAAATCTGGGTGTAGGTCTAACCCAGTCCCGGATGTGGTATAGGGGAAGAGGAAGTCCTGTCCCCCACCCCACCCCCCCAGCCCAGCTGGGACTAGCAGTTGAGCCCACTGCAGGGTAGGAGCCATCTGCTGGGTCTTCCCCTGTCCTGTCCTCTGCTCCACAGTGACTTACCTCCCGGCAGGCTGCCTTGAGCACCCAAAAAATATTGTTGGGGAGGGTCTCATGACCTCTCTTATGGCTTCCCTGTCAGAAAGTCATTTTTCTGCAGGGAAGCAAAGAAATCTGCAGGGGACGTACAGTCTGCACATGTGCAGTGGTGCAGTCTGCAGGAATATTGTATATAATTGTAGCACCACCATCCCCTGTATCATGTCTCCTATCTGTATCTAGCAGTATACGACAGGAAGGGCATTGTACCTATCAAGATTTCTACTTTGTCCTCTTATAGCAGCAATAAACTAGGAAAATTTTATTGACTTAACCTGCTTTTTAATGATATAAAGTTGGCCTATAAGTTTGGATTTTTTTAAGCTTTTTCCCCTTTTTATTTTTTAACCTTAAACCTTAGCAGTGTCAAGTCTTATCTTTTTTGTTTTTTCTGGAGGTTGTCTTTCAAGACTCAAACATGGATTGTTCTCTTATTCTTTAATAAAAGGGGAATGGTTGTTGAAACTTTAACAAAACATCTTCCATAGATATTTGGTTAGATGTTTGTTCAAAGCTATTTTGTATTTTATTAATATACTCCTAGCTCCTAAGATCTATCTACACAAGGAAATTTAAAAAAAAATCCTATGCTTGCTAATACTGACATTGATATCATCAATGAGCTGGTGAGCAACTTTTAGAAACATTTTATTGTGTAGATCAGACCGCTGAAGTTGGGCATTTTGAAGCAGGGAAAATTGGGCACAAGTCTATTCTCTTGAGTTTCCTTTCAACTGGCATGCCTAAGCTCCTTCTAGAAAATTCTTAGTCAGTTGCTAAGTGTGCCAGAAATAAGAGTTTCTCTATTAATAGCTTCTGTACAAATCACAAATATTAATTCTCTACAAGATGAAATTTTCAAGATGGAAATAAAACAAACTTAAATGCCTTGAATAAAAATTTCTGTCAATCAGCATTCATTTCTTTGGTCAATGTGGTAATCCTACTAATTCTGTAGTCAGTTGCATAGTCTTGCAAAAGAAGCAGATATGAATTTCAAGTGTAAAAAAAAAAAAAGGGCAAAAAGAATAAAAATACTCCATAGATCTCTTCTGTACAATATAAGCAACAAAGAGCTCACACTATATTTTCCCCATTGCAGTTCATCTCTAAAATCATTAGGTGCTAAGTTACCCCAGTGATAGTCATCTTAAAAATAAGATAGAACAAGATCTAAGAGAAAAATTAGTCATATTTACAACATGACTCCTCTGCACGAGTTTCTCATTGCCACATTGTAGGCAAATGAGTCCTTATTTGTGCTAAGAATCAAGTAAGTCATCGAGAAAGTTGTCAGAACAGAAGACTGTCACAACTGGGCACTGCTAGCATAAGCCTGGTCTCCTGAATTATGTTTCCACTGTCACTCAGTTGCTGTGGTCTTATGTATACTAGAGAAATTTGACTTCTGGTTCTTCCTAGCATGGCATACCTGTAACCCACCTCATGTCCCCCCACCCACAAGTGTTTGAAGTGGTGCACAGGAGTTCCAAGCACTTTTTTGAACTAACTTTTTTTGAGCAATGTGAACCATTGTGTGATCTTCCACTATACCAATCTCTACCTTTGCAATGTATGCATGGACAGAGATTGCTGCAGCCCCTTAAAAGCAAAGAAATGCTACCATTCCACAGGGTATTGGTCACTGCTTAGGCAGCCTGTCTGATATGCATTCTGAACTCTGCTACATAGGGATCAAGTTTTCTGGAAGCCACTTTCCTATTCAAATAGCACTGTGCCCAACTTGGAGCTCAATTGTGCGCTACTTGATTCTGTTACTAGCATGTCTTGGAAGATACCAAACACGGGTGCTGCCAGCTGGCCTGAGGCTGACATGGGCACTGGAGACCATATGCAAGGGCAGCTGCACTTGTTCAGTCACAGTATTTTAATGTATGACTGGCTGAACTGGTCATCAGATGGGGTACATCTACATTTGAGCTGACAGGTGTGATTCCCAGCTTGTGTAGATGTAGCCATGCTAATTGCTTGAGCGAGTGCCTCAAAATATGTGCGTCTGTGGCAGTTGAGGCTAGCCACCGAGGGACTCAGGCGGGATTGTATTTGGGGCAGCTAGGCCGAGCCACTGCCTGTGTTGCTGCTGACACACTATTTTTAGGTGCTAGCTCAAGCAGAGATAGTGGGGGGTACATCTGTGTGAGCTGGGAAGTGTAGATGTACACTTAGAGGGGAGAAGTAGTGCCAAGAGAAGACAAAGAGCCTGGAAGTCCTGTATAACAAGACATGGAAGAATAACAGTCAGTCCTTTTCAGGGCAGAAAACGTGCCTCTTGCACAGTGATCTGGATCAAAGCCTGAAGGCTCACCCTTCCACATAATTAAAGGTGCTTCTGGGTAGCACAAAGTCCATACAGTGCAGTTGATCAGGACAAGGAGACAAAGAGATCTTGTATACATTTGCAGGATATACTTGTGGGGATCTACAGACAGCAGTTGAGCCAATACAGAAGGAGGAAGTGGAAGGTGAGGGGTCATCTAAAGAAATTGGCTGATTTTCCAATCTTGATTGTTGGAAAAAGTTTCCCAGGTTCTTAGAAAAGCCACCACTAGGATTAATAAAAGGAAAGAGATAGACACTTTCACTCTTGTGTAATGCTACCACTTCAGTTCCACCAGCAACCTTCTCTTTCCCAGTCTTTCTGTCTCCATCTCTTTGCTGCACAAGTACAGCTACCAAGTTCCTCCATAGGTCAACCCAGTTCGGTTCCCTAATACATCCCCTGAGTTGACATTCCCCTTGAAGCATCCTGTGCTGGCAGGTACATGAACCACTGTTCCTGGTTAAGATAAAAGTGTTCAGCTTGGCATATGCAGCATCAGCTTCAGCTCTATCAGATGGGTGAACTCAAAATAGCAGTGGGGGAAAATTACAAACTGCAATATAAAAAAAGGCAAAAAATAAGAACTTTATTGCAAATCACATGTTGGGCACTATAGCAAAAGAATAGTGCATTTTATATATTACAATGTAGCTATAATGGCATATATGCCAGGCAGGGAACTTAACTAGCATTCTGCTCATATTTAGATGAAGTGGCATTTAGCTTTGCCTTGTAATTCAGTGCATGGAAACCGCTCTAGGCATATTTTGCTGGCAAAGTGATGTACAGATAACACAAACTATGAAAGTTGGGGGAAAACACTGCTTATCATGACCATTGCCTGACATTAAATACATTACTAGAAATCTAGTGGAGATTCCTGTTAATTGTATTTCTTATTTTTCCCCGGCCCTTGGGAGTTATATAGGAAAAAAATCAAAACAATGCTCCAGCCTTGCAATCCAATTTTGGGGCAATCCATCATAGTCTTCTCAACCTTTCCCCTCAGTTCCTTGAAAATTGCCTTTTCCCCTTGTTGCGACCCTCCACAAAAGGTTGGGTTTTGTGTTTTTGTTTGCCTGCAATAGATAGCCATTGCAAGTGCCCCTGCTTCCTCTTTCCATTCTGCATTAATACAACATCTCCATCCTTACTTTTGGAAATCAAGTGTGTGAATTTAATATGTCCTTTCCAGCTCTAGTCCAAAGAGAGAGATCCTTGTAAAATGTCACTGTAATCTGAAACTGTTACTTTAATTGCATTCAAGTGATGGACTGGCTATTGCTATAGCAATACTATGAACTCTTTCATTTAATTTCATTTCACTCACCAATATGGCTGCCTCTAAGTAGGTGTGATAACAAATTGGATCCACAGCAGTAGATGCCCAACAACTGAGGTTCAGGAAAACAGCAGAGCAAGGAAAATTTATTTCTGGTCATGCATAGAGACTTGAAGCCCAGGTAAAAGTCTGAACAAAATGAGACAGGACAGATTCAAGCAGGAAACCAGAAATGATGCTTACTATTTCTGGAATAAGGAGATAAGAAAGAATAAGCAGTTCCAATGGGATATTTTCAATGAATAGATAAGGGCACAGGAAAAAAAAAACAGGTTGACCTAATACAACAGGACAATGTTACTTAGATTGACTTTCCCCCTACTCGGGCTTCCTTAGTCATTCCCTAGACTTCCACTCCTTCTTAGGTCATGGAATGGAAAACAGGAATCACAATTAGATGGATTTGAGAAATTTAATTTCTATATTGGTCTTTGTAGAGTGTACAGGTTAACTGATTTCTGTTACAGCTGGTATTCAATCTTATGTTTAATAACAAAGTTTCTGGAAAATACGGCACCGTGCACTTAGCACATCATAGTGTTTATGATCAAGACACCATCATTTAACTACTCCATATACTTCCTCACCAAAACTAATACAAACTACTAGTAAAGCATAAATGCATAAAACCATTATTACCAAAGCTCATAAAGGCTCTTCATAGCAGCAACTCCCAGTTGTTATGCTATCAATAAAATAAAAATTTGCTCCTCCATAAACTCCTTCACTATGCAAAGCAAGAGAAATAGACAATTAACAAAAGTTTATACAGAATACACAAAGAGGAAATCCAGCATCACTAGAAACGATTAAATAAAACCAAGAAACATTTACTTCACTGCTCCAGCCTCATTTCTCACCATCGTTTTGAAAGTTTGTGCACAACTCGGGCAAACACAAACTATAGCACATGCTAATGTAAGTAACAGCTTTGGGTGCAACAGTTGTCAAGCTGTGCATCGATTGCTGGAAGTCACAGTGCCTCCTCTGATTTCATGTTACATTAGATGCTTGTTTGCAGCAACACCTTGTAAGAGCAACCACCACTTACGAGAAACATTTACCCTAGGAACACTTTCCCTACCGTGAATTGTCCAGTCATAACAGCAACATATCCACCGCATAAGAGCACCATTTGTGATGTCACATCTGGGGCGGAGCTTGGTGGGCCATGTAGAGGTGTTCCCCCACAAACTGAATCTTCAGCATAGCTCAAGGGCACACAGCTTTGTCCATTTGCCCTGTCTGACTGAGCCTGCATAGAGGCCATGTGTAGGGGGAAGTCTGGCCAAATGCAACAGCATAACATCACAGTGCTAACGATAACAATTTGTTAAAGGAAACAAAATGTATGTAATTTTAGCTATCTTTTAATGGGATGTTTTAGCTTTTGTGGAAAAAAAATCTATTTTTACTTTTGTATGTTATCACCCCTTTCTGAAACTTGTCCTCTTCCTTTCTTTGCACCTAGTTCCCGGCCACTATTTTGTGGGACATGCTTCCCAGCCAGCTGATCCTTTCCTCCACCTACACTCCTGCCATATTGGCACATAGGCTCTCCTTTCTTCCCTAGATACTCACTCCCACTCTTTTCCTCTTATGTATCAACAATCCTCACTAAAGGAGCTAGGCTAGCTCTTCCTCAGTTCCAGCTGCTTTTCTTGGCATCCAGGCTCCTCTTATTATTTATCTACTGTATCTATCTAGTAGGAGCACCCAAAGGCCCCAATCAGGATAAGTGCTGTATTGGGAGAAGTACTTTACAAGCCCAAGACGTTATCCCTGTAAGCTTTTCACAACAGTGTAATTTCAGGTGACACAAATGTGTGTCTGACACAACAGGAAGGAAGATGAGAGTAACAATAATGTGTGGATTCTGGACAGAGATGGAGGCACCTGAAAAGAGCCAACTCCAGATTACGTGCCAGGTCTTTGCTCTCCAGAGCACTAGTTCCTGGACCACAGTTTAAGAACAGCTTGTTTAATTAATAAATTGGTCTAATTTTTATAAGATCAATTAATGTGAAGATAAACTTTTTAAATTATTTGTGTTTGGCCTGAAGAATTACAAAATTAAAACAGAAATGGACTGATAACATTTGAAAATAAATGAAAACAGTATGATGGTACCAGTAGTGCAGAACTGGACAGTGAATTTAACTATAAAGAGAAAATGAATCTGACAATTTAGTTTCACTATCCAAGTTCAGTGAAGTGCATTAAGTCAAATAAACATTAAAAATTGTAATGGTTCTTCATCTTCTACAATAATATAAGAGTTAAAGATTTTTTTTAATGTGGGCAAAGTTCCCCTATACTTTCACTACCTCTTGGGGATTATGTGAACACAAAGCCAAGTAGCTTCAAATCCCTACATGTTTTATTAAATGGATTGCTTATAGTTTAGTTATGCTACCACCCCCAACAGATTATTCTAAATGAATTTTAAAAAAATCATAATTTTCTTTTTTTAGACTGTTTGCTTAGGTTTTGAATTGCTCTTGACCCAACCAATGAAACTGGATGCCTGTTTCTCTTTTGTTACTAGTCAGTTTCATTTCATGGTTCTTATGCAATTCTGCAATATTTGACTGGAAATTTTACAGATAAGTATTTGTTTAAAAGAGTGCACACTAGATATTTCATTGCATGGAGAAGTTTTTCTTTATAAATATTTTCAAAGGATTCTTAACTCAGTTGAAGATGGTCCTGAACTCCCAAAGCGGAAGGGTTCTGAAGGGATGTACTCCTCTCTCCCCCTATTGAGCAGATGGAAGATTCCAACCTTGCAATCAGTGGTATAGTCCATCAGTGTCCTCAGGGTTTTTGTTTGCTTTCTCTGCTGAGAATAGAGAAATCCCTGAATGCTCCTGTTAAAGACCTAGTCAGTCAAGTTTTTGTTGTCTTTCTGTTACCATATAGAAGTATAAGACTAAAAAGGACCTCCTCTTGATATACAGTCCAGGCCCCTGCTATTGCAGGAAACCCCACCATATCATCTGATCCATAAATTTATCAAGCTCTGTTTTAAAACTAGTTAGGTTTGTTCCCTCTCTCCATCGGAAGACTGTTTCAGAAGCTCAGTCCTTTGATAGTTAGGCACCTAATTTCCAGCCTAAATTTATCCATAGCCAATTTATACTCACTTGTGCCAGCACTGTCCTTTAGCTTACATAGCTCTTCTCCCTCCCTGCCATTTATACCCCAATGTATTTATAGAGAGCAATCATATCGCCTCCCAGCATTGACTGAAGTCTTATTGTTGGGGAGTGGGATCGATTGTACGAAAAGGATCTTCTTCCACATCTTTCCTGCTCAAACTTAATTGATTGTGACAGGATTGTTAGAGGTAAATCTGCTACTTATTTCCTTATTTTTCCCCTTTTATTCTTCCCTACAATATTAAGTTTATTGTTGAGTGGTGATACTATGTCAGGGGTATCAGCCAATTATAATGTACTTTTCATTCTTCCCCTAAACCCTGCTCCCCAAATGTAATCATATTGGTCATAATGCCTTAAAAGTAATCTACATCTAGACATACATACTTCTTTCTATGTGCTGAACACCCTCAATAGTAGGACAGCGTCTTCAGCAGATAATTTACTATTTTGTCCTTTTTGTGTTCATAAAACTGAAAGCAAGGTTTTCACCCAAAGATTTTGGTGAGGGCAAGGCAACATGTTTCACATACACCTTTACAAATGGGGGAAGTTTGGCAATCTACAGATTTTTTTTTGTTTTTTTGCACTTTGCACTAATTATTTTTCTTGCTGTGGCACAGAATATCAGGGTTGGAAGGGACCTCAGGAGGTCATCTAGTCCAACCCCTTGCTCAAAACAAGACCTAATCCCAACTAAATCATCCCAGCCAGGGCTTTGTCAAGCCTGACCTTAAAAACCTCTAAGGAAGGAGATTCCACCACCTCCCTAGGTAACCCATTCCAGTGCTTCACCACCCTCCTAGTGAAAAAGTTTTTCCAAATATCCAACCTAAACCTTCC
The DNA here is from genome assembly GCF_027887155.1 of Malaclemys terrapin pileata. Lineage (NCBI taxonomy): Eukaryota > Metazoa > Chordata > Testudines > Emydidae > Malaclemys > Malaclemys terrapin. The sequence continues at coordinate 87,732,305 of NC_071506.1, read as the reverse complement.
CCACTGCAACTTGAGACCATTACTCCTTGTTCTGTCATCTGGTACCACGGAGAACAGTCTAGATCCATCCTCTTTGGAATCCCCTTTCAGGTAGTTGAAAGTAACTATCAAATCCCCCCTCATTCTTCTCTTCTGCAGACTAAACAATCCCAGTTCCCTCAGCCTCTCCTCATAAGTAATGTGCTCCAGCCGCCTAATCATTTTTGTTGCCCTCCGCTGGACTCTTCCAATTTTTCCACATCCTTCTTGTAGTGTGGGGCCCAAAACTGGACACAGTACTCCAGGTGAGGCCTCACCAATGTCGACTAGAGGGGAATGATCACGTCCCTCGATCTGCTGGCAATGCCCCTACTTATACAGCTCAAAATGCCGTTAGCCTTCTTGGCAACAAGGTCACACTGTCGACTCATATCCAGCTTCTCATCCACTGTAACCCCTAGGTCCTTTTCTGCAGAACTGCTGCCTAGCCACTCAGTCCCTAGTCTGTAACAGGGAATGGGATTCTTCTGTCCTAAGTGCAGGACTCTGCACTTGTCCTTGTTGAACCTTATCAGATTTCTTTTGGCCCAATCCCTCTTATTTGTCTAGGTCCCTCTGTATCCTATCCCTACCCTCCAGCATTTCTACCACTCCTCCCAGTTTAGTGTCATCTGCAAACTTGCTGAGAGTGCAGTCCACACCATCCTCCAGATCATTAATGATCTTTATATGCTTCAATGGTGCTACTGTTCTCAATTTTTTAAAAAACATAATTAAAGCCATTTTAATGAGGTTAACGGTATTTTATTTTCAGACAAAATATGTTTTTATAATTTATTATATAAATGCTTAGAGGTCTGCTCGAACTCCAAATCCAGGTCCTTTGGGTGGTTCAGTCAGAGAAGTAAGACCACCAGCTGGCTCACAAGAAAAGCGTCCACTTCTGAAAAGATAAAGAGCAATCAGATTTGTTCATCAACATTCAGTATTACAGCAATCATCTTTTACCCATGAATGACACAAGTCTAACTCAATCTTTGGGCTGCCATTTTTCCTGTTTCTCTGAAGGATGAGCAGAGAGAAATGGGAGGAGGAACAACAGAATATAATCTCTGTAAAAATACTAGTGGTAAAACGAAAGCATTCAAGTAGAATGTCAAATATGGAACTTGATAACCAAAATACTTCATAGATACAAAAAAGAAATCTATATGCTTAACAAAAAAACCCAGGAGCCAATGGCTTTTTTACTCCAGCAACGGCAACATCTGATTATTTGTTTCAGATCCATCTTAGATTCATATATTCCAAGGCCAGAATTGACCATTATCATCATTTTGTCTGATCTCTTTGTATAGCACGGGCCATAGAACTTCCCCAAATTCTTAAAGCATATTTTTTAGAAAAACATACAATGTTGATGTAAAAACTGCCTATGTTGAAGAATCCACCATAACTGTTGGTAAATTGCTCCCATTGTTAATTACCCTCACTGTTAAAAATGTATTTCCAGTCTGAATTTGTCTAGATTCAACTTCCAACCACTGGATGTTATACCTTTCTCTACTTGACAGAAGAGCCCATTATCAAATATTTGTTCCCCATATAGGTATTTACAGATTATAATCGAGTTACTTCTTAACATACTTTGATAAGCTAAATAGATTGTTTTGAGTCCATCACTATAAGGGATGTTTTCTAACCCTTTAATCATTCTCATGGCTCTTCTCTGAACCCTCTCCAATTTATCCGCATCCTTCTTGAACTGTGGACCCCAGAACTCAATACAATATTCCAGAAGTGGTCACACCAAATACAGAGGTAAAATAACCTACTAATTTGAGATTCCCGTTTATGCATCCAACAAGGATTGTATTAGCCTTTTGGCCACAGCACTGCACAGGAACGCATGTTCAAGTGATTATACATCATGATATTGTTCAGCATCAATTAGCTCCCCCATTCATATATCTTCCTATGCATATGAAATTGTGCAGGAACAGTGGGAATTAAAAAGGAAAAGAAAAAAAGAAGTCAGTCTTTCACAAGCGTCAAATCCAGCATAGGTTTGTAGGGATCAAAAGTCTACTAGCTAGTAGTGTTTTGGGTGATTTATGCAAAAAAAAGTTTGTGACCACATTCCAGTTCCTATCAGGCCACTGATAGTAGCCACTTCAGACCCACCATCTCCTCAATTGGCACTTTCATTGGTAGTCTCAAACAGGCCAGGGACTGAAGAGTTCTGGACATGAAGCTTTCTTCTCACCTCCACACACAGCCTCTCCAGGTTCAGGTTTACGCATAAAGCAGGTCAATGTGGAAAAGCCTGTAATGCCTGTGCAGTTCAGTGAATTAATGCCTTCAGTTCTAGAGTAATCAATCCAGTAACTTTTCCAAGAACTAGTCGCCAACATTAAAAATAGCTTCCCTTCCAAATGGATTCTCTCTCTCATTACTCACCCCAGTATTATACAAATACAATTTACCTTGGCCCAGGTTTGGGAACTCTGCCAGCCTTTAGTTCATCAATTATGTCTTCAATATCTTTTGATGTCAGATCTTCCTGTAAAATGAAAGAGACCATGCTATTAAAAGAAAATTTAAACAAAATCTATAAGCAATTGAATCAAAAGTAGTATCCACAATTCCTCAAAACAACAGTTTTTAGCTTTTAACCAAATTCTTCACTCAGTTTTGATTTCAGCACAGGTAACTACGATCCTATCAGTTAATATATGCATCCAAGTTTAAAGAAGAATTAACAAACCTAAAAGATTAGAATGTCATAAAACTTCAAATGTCACTGTTAGCTGTGTTACACAAGCAATTGTTAGTTAAAATGAATTGATTTTAAGCCATTTATGTTTCTGAACCAGCTCATAATGGCCATGTTTTAAAAGGGGTTGTGTTTGAGTACTAGGAGCTACCATGCGAGCCAGCACTCTGATCACTCTGACACCAATTAGTTGTCCCAGAGAAGGCTTAATGGTATGGGGGTAATTAAAGTTAATTACCTGATCAGGTCAGTGGAGGGGCTGGGTGAGCTAAAGAGCCAATTAGCCCATCAGCTCAAGACTGATAAAAAGGACACAGGAAGGAAGTGAGGGGGAGAGCTGAGTGAGAGCTAGCTGAGTCCAGTGTCTCAGAAATCTCTCAAGCCCTGGGGAAAGGGCTGAGAGCACAGGAAACCGCACTGTAAATAGCACTGCTGCAAGGGGCTATAGAGGTGTTGGTGAAGGGAACAAACGGCATGGTGTGAATACACAACCAGTGAAGTTGGAATAGTTTCTGTGGTATTAGAAGGCAGGAGCAGAGGATGCCCTGTTACATGTGGGCGCTTATCCAGGTTTGTGATTCCCCCATCCATGGTGGCAGAGGATCAGACAGGGAGCCAGTGCGAGGATTCAGCATCAGGGCAATGGAGAAGAGTCTGCAATGGTTGCTAGAGCAACTAAAGGAGAAACAAGAGACCATGCACTCGTTCCAGCAATCCCATCAAATGGAAAAGCAGTTTCTCCCTGCATAGCAAGCTGAGCAGCTGAACAGCCTGCAATATAGAACCTGGTGAATCCTGTGACTGAACAGCAGTAGTTTCTGGGGGTTACCCTGTGCAAAATGGGCCCAGTGGATGACGCGGACACATTTTTAGTGACTTTTGAGAAGGTAGCAACAGGAGCCAGATAGGATAAGGGATCATAGGTCTTCTGAGTGGCAGCCTATTTATCAGGGGAAGCCTAGGCAGCCTATATGGCCCTGTGCAAGGAGCAGACCCACAACTATGATGTGGTAAAGGCAGTCATCCTGGATAGGGTAGGCCTTTTGGCAGAAAAATACAGATTTTGTGCCACTAGGTGGTCTTATGGAGTATGGCACTTAGCCTTTCTGCAAGTTAACTGACTGGGCTCCCTGCTGGCTAAGGCCAGATATTCAAGGTGTGGAGGAAAATAGCAGCAGCCATAATATTAGAAAAATTTCTCCAGAGCTGCTTTGAAAACACATGCATTTGAGTCTGGAGGCAGCAGTCAAACTCACAGAAGAGTTCATGGAAGCGGACTTCTCCAAGAGAGATGTCCAGCCATTTCAGAGACCAGACTCATGGAAGAAGGGGGGCAACCTGATTATAGCATAGGCAACCATTTGTGTGGTTTGTACCAAGAGCTTCCTCTAATAAGCATAGCCTGTGACACAAACCCATGACTTAATATTCCTTTCTGCTGCCCTCTTCTCCCTCTCTTCCTGCCAAACAAAAACAAGGGGAGGGGGGAGACACACATCACTGCCTCTCATATACAGGCAGGAATTACCCAATTTACTTGTTTGGAGAGCGCACAATGTTAGTGTGGTGACAAACTACAGTAACTCCTCACTTAAAGTCATCCCGGTTAATGTTGTTACGTTGCCGATCAATTAGGGAACACGTTTGTTTAAAGTTGTGTAATGCTCCCTTCTAACGTCGTTTGGCAGCTGCCTGCTTTGTCTACTGCTTGCAGGAAGAGCAGCCCCTTGCAGCTAGCTGGTGGGGGCTTCTAACCAGGGTGGACCGGCAGTCCCCCTAAGTTCCCTGTGCAGCAGCTGCCCAGCAGGCTAGCAACTGCAGCTGTCCCTCTCCCCCCACCCCACCGCTGCCATGTGCTACTCCTGCCCTCTGCCTTGGAGCTGTTCCCCAAGACTCCTGCTTGCTGTGTGTGCGGGGGCGGGGGGGGCTAATGTCAGGGTGTCCCCCTGCACCCTGCTTACCCCATCTTCCATAGAGCGGGGTGGTGGGACGCCACGGAGGGAGCTTGCAGCAACTGCCCTCTCAGCAAGTTGATCTAATTAACAAGGCAGTGTACTTAAAGGAAAAATGCGCGTATCTCCCTCCATTCCTGCTGCCTTGTAGAGTGAGAGAGTTAACCATTGAGGGCTCAGCCAATTGCTAGTTCATCATTTAGCAGTAAGGGAAATAGCCCACCCTGATTCCTCCACCTCAACCAAGCTTCACAATCATCATTGCTGTGTACCTGTTTGTTTAAAACTTATTGGGGGTGTGTGTGTGTGTGTGGGGGGGGGGGGGGGGGGAGTGAGAGAGAGTCTTTTGTCTGGTGAAAAAAATTTCCATGGAACCTAACCCCCTCATTTACATTAATTCTTTTGGAGAAATGGGATTCACTGAACATCGTTTCGCTTAAAGTTTCATTTTTCAGGAACATAACTACAACGTTAAGTGAGGAGTTACTGTATACACTTACAACTGGCTTCATAATTACAACATCTGATACTAAAAACAATGCTATGTTGCATATTTTTGCTATTCAAACCATAAACTGTATAAATACAGGGATTTCTTTAAGATTTCTGTAGTCAGACGACAAACTGCTCAAAGCCCCTATGAAAAAGGCCTTGATTCAAAAATAAAGAAGGGAAGATTCGAGGCTTCCATCAGTACAGGGCAGGGTTAAAGAGGCTTGGATGTTTTTTGTAACCTTAACTTGGAATGGCCTAGTTTTATATATGTTTGGTGTTTGATATCACCAATATTCCTGCAAAACTTTTTAAGCAATTGAATCACTGATACGTATTTTCACCCTTAACCCCAATTTAATGAATACTTTTGTCTGGGAATTTTTTAAGACATAGTGGGAAATAGCTGTAATGTGACTCAATTGAGGTAGACAAGGAGAATGCCATTTAAGGTTTGGAGCTTAGCTCCCTCTATCCTATAGTAAAGTGCACAAGGGTATGGTCTAGCTCTAGTACTTTTCTATGAAATCTGCCCTAAGTGTCTTAGAAAGCATACTAGATTAGGCCACAGATTTAAGAACTTGGAATGAGTGATTAGCTCCCTTCATCACATATAATGCACACTGGACAGGCCTAGGACTCTTCAAGTGTCTTTTTGTACAGCAAGCTATGAAAAGCATTCTGGGTTACACTGATCTACAGCTGCACGGCTCCTCTCCTGCAGACATTCTTAGATCATGGGTCCAAGCACCTAGAGCCACGTCAGTATCTCAAATACCTGGTCCCCTGTCACTGTACTTTGGTGTACTTGAATGCCTTTGGAGGCTTTTCTATCTTTCATATATCTGGGGAAGATGCATCACTATCATGCCGTAGGGCTTGTCTATACTTACACACTGGTTCGGCAGCTGGCAACTGAACTTCTGGGTTCGATTTATCGCGTCTTGTCTGGACGCAATAAATCGAACCCAGAAGTGCTCCCCGTCGACTCCGGTAATCCTGCTCGCCGCGAGGAGTATGCGGAGTCGAAGGGGGAGCCTGCCTGCCGCGTCTGGACCATGGTAAGTTCGAACTAAGGTATGTCGACTTCAGCTACGTTATTCACGTAGCTGAAGTTGCGTACCTTAGTTCGAATTGGGGGGTTAGTGTAGACCAGGCCTTAGTCTCATCAGCATATCTGTTTGGAAAGCGCATCACCAACATGATGCCCAGGAGTACCCTACTCTTGGGCATCTTATCTGTGTAGGAATGTGTGCTGGTGGGTACACTGGGGCACAGTATCTGAACTAAAGTCATCAGCACACTGCTTAGCTTCCAGCTAAGCCCCTAAGTAACCTAACAGAGATTCTTATTTCAATTTTAACTTAAAATTTGACTGTAAAGTGCAGAAATTTGATGTGCACTGAATCTTGACTTCATAGATTCATAGATTATAGGACTGGAAGGGACCTCGAGAGGTCATCGAGTCCAGTCCCCTGCCCGCATGGCAGGACCAAATACTGCCTAGACCATCCCTAATAGACATTTATCTAACCTACTCTTAAATATCTCCAGAGACGGAGATTCCACAACCTCCCTAGGCAATTTGTTCCAGTGTTTAACCACCCTGACAGTTAGGAACTTTTTCCTAATGTCCAACCTAGACCTCCCTTGCTGCAGTTTAAACCCATTGTTTCTGGTTCTATCCTTAGAGGCTAAGGTGAACAAGTTCTCTCCCTCCTCCTTATGGCACCCTTTTAGATACCTGAAAACTGCTATCATGTCCCCTCTCAGTCTTCTCTTTTCCAAACTAAACAAACCCAGTTCTTTCAGCCTTCCTTCATAGGTCATGTTCTCAAGACCTTTAATCATTCTTGTTGCTCTTCTCTGGACCCTTTCCAATTTCTCCACATCTTTTTTAAAATGCGGCGCCCAGAACTGGACACAATACTCCAGCTGAGGCCTAACCAGAGCAGAGTAGAGTGGAAGAATGACTTCTCGTGTCTTGCTCACAACACACCTGTTAATGCATCCCAGAATCATGTTTGCTTTTTTTGCAACAGCATCACACTGTTGACTCATATTTAGCTTGTGGTCCACTATAACCCCTAGATCCCTTTCTGCCGTACTCCTTCCTAGACAGTCTTTTCCCATTCTGTATGTGTGAAATTGATTTTTCCTTCCTAAGTGGAGCACTTTGCATTTGTCTTTGTTAAACTTCATCCTGTTTAACTCAGACCATTTCTCCAATTTGTCCAGATCATTTTGAATTATGACCCTGTCCTCCAAAGTAGTTGCAATCCCTCCCAGTTTGGTATCATCCGCAAACTTAATAAGCGTACTTTCTATGCCAATATCCAAGTCGTTGATGAAGATATTGAACAGAGCCGGTCCCAAAACAGACCCCTGCGGTACCCCACTCGTTACGCCTTTCCAACAGGATTGGGAACCATTAATAACAACTCTCTGAGTACAGTTATCCAGCCAGTTATGCACCCACCTTATAGTAGCCCCATCTAATTTGTATTTGCCTAGTTTATCGATAGGAATATCATGCGAGACCGTATCAAATGCCTTACTAAAGTCTAGGTATACCACATCCACCGCTTCACCCTTATCCACAAGGCTCGTTATCCTATCAAAGAAAGCTATCAGATTGGTTTGACATGATTTGTTCTTCACAAATCAATGCTGGCTATTCCCTATCACCTTACCACCTTCCAAGTGTTGGCAGATGATTTCCTTAATTACTTGCTCCATTATCTTCCCTGGCACAGAAGTTAAACTAACTGGTCTGTAGTTACCTGGGTTGTTTTTATTTCCCTTTTTATAGATGGGCACTATATTTGCCCTTTTCCAGTCTTCTGGAATCTCTCCCGTCTCCCATGACTTTCCAAAGATAATAGCTAGAGGCTCAGATACCTCCTCTATTAGCTCCTTGAGTATTCTAGGATGCATTTCATCAGGCCCGGGTGACTTGCAGGCATCTAACTTTTCTAAGTGATTTTTAACTTGTTCTTTTTTTATTTTATCCGCTAAACCTACCCCCTTCCCATTAGTATTCACTATGTTAGGCATTCCTTCAGACTTCTCGGTGAAGACCGAAACAAAGAAGTCATTAAGCATCTCTGCCATTTCCAAGTTTCCTGTTACTGTTTCTCCCTCTTCACTAAGCAGTGGGCCTACCCTGTCTTTGGTCTTCCTCTTGCTTCTAATGTATTGATAAAAAGTCTTCTTGTTTCCTTTTATTCCCGTAGCTAGTTTGAGCTCATTTTGTGCCTTTGTCTTTCTAATCTTGCCCCTGCATTCCTGTGTTGTTTGCCTATATTCATTCTTTGTAATCTGTCCTAGTTTCCATTTTTTATATGACTCCTTTTTATTTTTTAGATCGTGCAAGATCTCGTGGTTAAGCCAAGGTGGTCTTTTGCCACATTTTCTATCTTTCCTAACCAGCGGAATAGCTTGCTTTTGGGCCCTTAATAGTGTCCCTTTGAAAAACTGCCAACTCTCCCTCAGTTGTTTTTCCCCTCAGTCTTGATTCCCATGGGACCTTACCTATCAGCTCTCTGAGCTTCCCAAAATCTGCCTTCCTTCATGAATCCAATAAGCTTAATTATAAATTCCTTCCAGTTGTTTTTTTCAAACTAGGACTGTCTAAAGGGTCATATCAATTTTTTAAATATGATGGACCCATACAGATTTTTGTGGGGAGGGAAGGGTTTGTTTTTGGGGAAGTTTACTTAGTTAGTTCCTCTAAACTTCAGTTTTGGTAGAAAACTTTTCTGTTCTCCACTGACAAGCCTCCCTAATGATCAGTTTCCACTGAGGCCCATCTATGCAAGAAAAAGGCTTAGAGACATTTTAAAATAAATGAAAACTCACATCTCCAGCAGTCACTTGATTCCCTGTTTTAAGCCCAAAGCCAAATTGCTATTCTGAAATTCTTGTTTAAAATATTCATAACTTTAAATTACAGTTCAAACACCTAAACTTTGACCTTGTTCACCAGGACTAGATTAATCCAATGTTAGGTTTTCTCTCTCTTCCATTTTTATGCTTTCTAGTAACAAACAAACAACCCAAGACTTCTTGATATTTTTAATGTCACATAACTTATGAACCCTTGTCTGATTTACTTAAAATTGGCTAGAAAAGGTATACCATGTTCACCAAACTCAGAATAATATTTTCAACATCATTATCAACATGAGAGGGAGGAAGGGAAGGGGTAGAGAGGAGGGCTCAATAAATAAATAAATAAATAAGGAAAAAATCTCTTATAATGGAAACTGAATTTGCTGAAGCTGCTACCACTCCAAAATATGTTTGTTTCCCTTAATTGATTATAAAAACAAAACAAAAAAAACCACACTATCAGAGGAGAATATCACTAAGAGTGAAAGAACTTCAAAGACTGAAAAAGGATTTGATAGTTGTTGTTTTTTTAAATAAATAATCCCAGAGAGAACCAAATCCTCCTTCAACTAAAAGGTATCTATGAAAGTGCCCTAGTTCTAATGCTTGGATACTCCAAAATGTATTTCTATATGTATTTTAATTCTCTTTCTTCATGATCCTTTTATGAAAATATGTGAACATTAAAAAAAATCCACTGGTCTCAGGAACTTTACCTACAACACAGTGTATTGATGTGTATTTTCATGTAGAGGATATCTAGAAGATGTTCCAGCTCATGAACTGTCCCTCTCCCAAAAAATGAGAGCTTCTTCTCTTTACATTGATAATTAAGCCTAGGGAAGTCCTGTTCCAATATCATTTTGAGAGACAAGCCACCCACAGCATAGCAATATAAACTATCAGATTAATAGGTCAATTAATAACTTATATTGAACTACTAGAATTTCATAATCTAAAACAATGACAATCATTTAGTGTAATAATTAACATACCAGTTAAACAAAACATTGTATCTTTCAAACAGAATGAAATACTTACATAATAATTATCATTTATTTGTACCATCGGTGCATTTACGCAAGCGCCTAAACATTCAACTTCTACCAGTGTGAAAAGTTTATCAGGTGTTGTTTCCCCAACTTGTATACCTACAGTAATAAGGAATATTAGGTTAAGTGGTGATTATATAATACGTTTAAAGCAAAATCTTAAATATTTCACAGCTAATCTATTACTGTTATTTCACTTCATGTTGTAAAACATTTGTATCTTATTTTTACATGATTTTGACCATTTTCCTAATGTCAACACTTAAACAGCTCCAAGATGCTTCCCATGAAGTAAAAAAAAACTTCATAAACTGAAACCCCTCAGATACATTTTAAAAATTGATTTACAGACCTGCTTCCTATTTCATAAAAACATTTTCTAAACCAATTATAGGTATTATTAATTGTAGACTACTATTCTATTTTTAGGAAACAATGCAATAGGAGAAGTAATTTAAAAAGGAATTATATATTACAGCAGCATGGTGGTCAGAACCTTGTAGATTCAGGCATTAAGGCCCCAATCCTGCTAAGAGTTGTGCATGAGCTTAACTTTAATTCCATAAGTAGTGCTGTTGATATGCATAACCAGTGCTAGGTCAATTAGAATACTGTCATTAATTTAAAAAGGATCAGTATTGGGCATAAATTATCTATGGGTTAATAATTATTACAAAGAAACTATGCAAATAAAATTGGATGAATAATAGCAGCTGGGAAGAAACAAAAGAGATCACAATTTTGTGAATATGGTCAATTTCTGTAAGGACAGCTAGCAGTGAAATGTATTTCATTTCAAACTATACTCCCTGGAACAGCTTCATACTTTTTCATGTGGCTCCCAGGGGACTACAAAGAGCACTCCATACCATATTTTATCCCAACAAATTCCATTTTGATAGGTTACAAACAAGGAATGTCATCTTAATGTCAGATCCACACAATTATATCAGCCAGGTAGACTTTGAGTCAATATTTAAGGAACTAACTTTTTTAAATATTAAAAGATCCAAAATTACTAAGTATTACAAAGATATATTCCATACCAGGATAATGAAAACAGTCTGTGTAGCAGTTATGTTAAATTCAGCTACACTAGTCCTAAAAGCATATAGCATATATTCAAGGACATTATAACAAGCCTGTCAAAAGTTTTATTATTTATCAAGAAGCATTCATGATATTGTGTGTACATATGCAAAAGCACCACATATTATAAGGCAAAATAACTGGAAGAAGTCATGTGTACTCCAGGAGACTGCACTGGCTTCCTACTTGTTTCCTGGTGAAATTCTAGTTATTGGTTTTGACCTGTAAAGTCCTGCATTATTTGGGAGCTGTGTACCTTAAAAACTGCCTATGTTTTAAAAACAGACACCAAAGATTGGTTGAGATTCTTGAGCTGCAAGTGCTTAGATATGATCACTTATGGCTGGAGACAGACCATCCAACTGGACAGCCTTCGACCCTTCTTCCCCGACTTAACAAGCCAAAGGTTTTTAGTGGGAGTTACCTTCAGGACACTTTACAATTCCTAGCTGTTTTGACTGTTTGATGGGGGAGCCCTTCTGGCTGCACTGGCTACATTTTTAGCAGCTATTTAGTTGCTGGCATTTGTACTGTAATTTATAGTAAGTAATATACATAGCAGTGTTTGAGAAGTGTAATGTACTAATGTGAACAGTTACAATAACAATGTTAGACAATCACTTCACTGATTTCCAGATTTTCCTATCTGTGCAACCTTAATATTAAAATCGTAGCTATTTTTAATTCAATTTCCTTGTTTAAAACAATTAAGAGGGGAAGAAATCACTTGTGCTTAATAGCAGCACTACTAAAATGGTCCCCATTAGACTGAAGTTCACAGCATGGAGTGTTAATTTCACCCCTTTTCCTGTGTTTTAGTTTGGTTGCAGAGAATTCTCTCTTACATTTTGGGGTTACTTATCTTTGCTACAGAAACCCCCCCAACTTTTCATGAAAACTTAGAATTTGTGGAATATTGTAGAATATAGGAAATATTACAAACACCCTAAAATTGAGGAATAAAAATGTTTTACGCAGCTTCAGTTTTTTTCCTGTTCTTAATGTTAAGACAATTATTTTAGAGAATTGAACTGGGTGTTAAAGCAAGTCATTTACAATCTCTCTCACATCAGTTTTCCCACTGAAAGCATTAAAGTGGCAGTCCCTGTTCCTACTAGACTATGGAGGGAGAATGTGCACTGTGAGGTCACAAATGCTTGGGGCTTCTTTAGGCTCTGCTAAAATTCTTAGCAGATGCCCATGGAGCATATTTAGAAGTGTTTTTTCCCAAATAACTTTAGTTTCCCCCCTCCTACTCCCTCCAAACCAAGAAAAGGCATTAGTTCTCAATGAGTACTGTGCTGTCACGATTTAAACTTTAGACATCAAAAAAATTTGAACTTAAAAAATTTTAACACTGGAAAAAAACAGTTTTTACTCTCCTTTAAAACTGATACTGGGATTTTGTTCAAACTTTCAAAAAAATTCACCTTTGGACAGAGACCAAGCATGGAAAATTTAAGCCAAAAAGTGCATGTTTTGGAAATCTGCATGCATAATAAAAGGTTATAATAAACTGTTTACTGCCTTAATTATAGTGGTTTGTACTAAGAGCTTCCTCTAATAAGCATAGCCTGTGACACAAACCCATGACTTAATATTCCTTTCTGCTGCCCTCTTCTCCCTCCCCTCCTGCCAAACAAAAACGAGGGGGGAGACACACATCACTGCCTCTCATATACAGGCAGGAATTACTAAATTTACTTTACTATTAAGGATTTATAAATTACATTCCCATTATCCCATTTAAGTTAAACAAAGATTAGGGTAACACTCATAGCAAATGTCTCTTCCCTACACACTGATCCATGTGTTGCAATATTAAATATATGCATCTAAGATATGCAATATTAAAGATATGCTGAAGGGAACCTGACTAGCTGAGTAGACTGTTGTATGTCTGGTAGTCTTGCTCTAAGATACATTACTGGAAAAAAAATAAAGGATCAAATCAACACATTTAAATCCCTATTAAGTTGGAAACAGTTATTTTTTCTCAGAACTTGAAGGCAAGCCCTTGCTCAAACACCAGTCCTTGATTTCAGATATATTCAAACATTTACTTGGATTACTGGAGGAAAAAAAAAATGTGGTTCACAGCTACATTAGAGAAAATAAATGGTCTCCTACATAAGCAAAACAAACAAACAAAAACTTGATTTGAGACCCCTGTTCCAATTGTTTGAAGATACTGACACAAGAGAACATGCCTCACCCTCAAGGGGACGGGATAATCTGAATGTTCTCAGGTCCCCAAAATTCACCTTTTAACTTCTAAAAAGGACAGATTTATTACCTGACAAATTGCCTATAAAAACATCAATGGGCACTCTTAGCCAATAGTTCCCCCCCCCCCAACCATCACACTTATCTCATTCTGCTATTAAATATACTTATTCTTTTTATTTCAAATATAAAGTTTTTCAAATTTAGACTTCAAAGAATTAACTTATGAATTTAAGTATATTTTTTTTGTATTGTCACCACCATATCAATTCCTTGTTTAGAAAGCTTTTGTTGGATAGGTGAAATGTTAAATATTGTAAGCCTGTAAAAACACAAATAGTTATAGAAAACATAATATCAATTTGCATCATACCAAGCTTCTTCTGAATGGCCTCTAGTATGCCATCAGAGTCTCTCAGCATGCAAGGTGTAGTTGTGCAGATCTGAATATGATATTTTCCAACAGGCTTCCGATTATACATTGTATAGAAAGTTGCTACTTCATATACTCTCATGGGAGGCATCTGTAAAACTTCAGCAACCTACAGGATGGGGAAGAAATTTTTTTTCTAATTTTTATTTTTGTAGGGCATTACTAGAATAATTTCAGCTAAATGCAGTATTTTCAAAAGCACTAATTACATTAATTCTGGTTCACAACACTGTAGTAGTATACAAACGAAAAAATACAAAAATTACTTCTGCATTCTTGTGTTCTGAAGATAACCATAACAGATCACCACTATGACTCTCAGACCTTTGACAAGTGACAGGTTGAAATGTATATAGTTCATGTTTCTGAGCTGGCAGACCAGGTGCCAGCTCATGCCCCGGCCTCACTGAACAGTGCATAGCAAGACACCAGTCTGACACACCTTTCTGTTAATATTGCTAAAACAGGTATTAGACTTGTAAACATGCATTTAGTGTTTAGATTTCATGAAATATTTGTAAATTGCTGTATATGTTATTCTCACTTATAATATCTGTAACCCATGCTATAAGGTAATACTTAAGTGTTTGTTCTGAAACTGTAAATCCAGTCAGGAAAGAAATATCAAAGTGTGAAATACTGGTTTGCACCCATGAAGAAGTGTCATCTTCTCCCCCCAAAAAGAAGGTCTATAGACATCAGACAAGCCATTGTGGACAAAAGACTTTGTTGACTGCTTCCCTCAGAGCCCTGAAGAGGGTGTACCCAAGCCCTCATCCCATCACAGCTTGAACACTGGGGAAGGGAATAAAAATGCCTGTGAAAGAGAATTTATTATTTCTATGGTGCTTGAACTCTGAGGGTAGAGGATTTCTAAGCATAAGCAAGGAGTCCCCAGCTGTTTTTCCTGGGTTAGCTCTAAAAGATAGTCTGCTTACTATAGAAGTTTCTATTATCTTTCAAAATCTAACTCACTTCTGTGTGTATGCATACCTGCTTTAACACTGTAAATAACTCTTTTTTCCTAGTTAATAAACCTTTAGTTTGTTTGTTACAGGACTGGCTATAAGCATTGTCTTTGGTGTGAGATCTAAGGTGCAAATTAACTAGTCGGTCTTTGGGACTGGGAGTAACCTGAATATTGATGTGATTTTTGGTGTAAAGCAACTATCACAAAGTCACTGCAAGCAGCGGGACAACATCAAAAATAATTCTTTGCTGGAATGAAAATTGAAAGCACTGGAGAACTTGGTCAGACTACAAATAACTGTATCATTGAATGATACTGTTTCCGAGCCTCCGTATTACAGCAAAGCTCATTTTAAGCTGGGTGCTACAAATGATCAACTAAATGAGAAAGGACTTATAGGACCTCCAGGCATAAAAACAGCTTAGTGTCACTTCATCTGGCAAACATGACTGAGAAGATTGTAAAAACTACTAAAGCAATACGGTGATCACCTATCAAAGCCATAGGACTTTTTTTTTGTTTTATTGTTTTTTCTGAAATGACTCCTCTCCCAGAGACATTTTGGAAAGTGTTTTTTACCTCTTAAAGGGGCATATGAGGAGACAGGAGTTGAAACAGCTACATTATTCCCAGCAAAACTCTGGGTTATTTATGAAGAAAACGTCTACATTTCCGTTACATTACTTCAGCTGAAGCTGTGCTGGGAAAGATTGTTAAAGACAACCAACACTGCTCCTCAGAAGAACATAATTAATATTAGATCGGGTCAGAAATTTGCCAAAGGAACATTTTTTCATTGGAGAATGCCAATTCATTGAAATGTTCCACAGAAACAGTTCTATTTGGACAATGGTCCAACAGAAAGCACACAGAACCCAGCTTGCCCCAGCCTCTCTCGCACAGGGGTGAGAATCTTTGTCTATAGATGTATTTAGACATTTGTTCACAGTGAAAACTCCACCTGCAACTGGTGGGTATGTACTCACCATGGCTCAGCCAGGCCACCACTGCCACTACCCATGCTCCCGTGGCTACACTGCTATTTATACTTGTGCTGCTCATGAAGAGCTAGCATGAGTATTTGAACATAAGCAAGACAATCATACCCCTAGCTCATAGTGTAGACATAGTCTAGAGCTGCGTTTCTCAAACTTTAGCAACCCGAGGACCCCCATTTTTATTTTAAATTTTTCCCAAACCCCCAAGATCCTCACCTCCACTCCACCCCTCCCCCCAAGACCCCACACCCCTACCCCACCTCTAGCCACCCCCGCCTTCACTTCCCTGCCTCTTTATGCCCCCTCCCCCGAGTGCGCCCCATCCCTGCTCCTCTCTCTCCCTCCGAGCACCTCCTGCATGCTGCTGAACAGCTGTTCCCTGGCATGCAGGAGGTACTGGGAGGGAAGTGGAGGAGATCAGCGGGACCTGCGGACTCCCTGGAGTACCCTCGCGGACCTCCAGGGGTCCGTGGACCCCAGTTTGAGAAATGCTGGTCTAGAGTAGTTTCTCCCACATCCTCCAGATAAAGTATTACATTCAGCTGCAGCACAGATAGGATTCTCTCCCAGCTGAAGAAAGGGAGTCTAACCAGTACTTTGTTCCTCTTTCCTTTCCCATCAGCAGTGAACAGTCCCACACCTCTGCTTCAACCTTCTTCATTAAAGGTCACAGCAAGTCTGAATAAAGTTCACTGAAGTTTTGTTTTGTGGATACTTTTGGAGTTTCTAGTATTAAGCAAGCATCATGTGCAGAGGCAGGATTCTCCTACAGGGAAATTTCTGAATTTCTGGGATTCTCATGATCCTGTGCCAAATTTAAATTCTTGAATTAGCTTATTTTAGTATCGAAATTATAATTTTCTCGTCCTATTAGTAAAGCTAAGATTTAGCGCAAAAACTAGTAACAGTAATGCTTTTAAAAAAACAGATTAAATACCTTGTTCATCGCTGATATGGGCAACCATCCATTCTGTCTCTGGGCCAGATCTAGTACTGGAATCACAGCAGCTGATCTATGTCCCTCTGGGTAGTTGTTTACTATTGCTTCTATTCTCTAGTTAAAAAAAAAAAAAATTGTTTACAACACTTACTTAAGATTCAGATTTGGATACTTAACATACCCTTTTCTCCATACCTTATAGTTTTCAGGTGTAAAATCAAATGGAGTATCTGGGTTATTTTCAGGAGTATCTCTGTGCTGCAAGGAAAAGGAAATAAACATATCAAAATATGATTTTAGACACACACACTTTAAGGCCAAAAGGGACCATCATGATCATCTAGTCCAGTGGTTCTTCAACTGGGGTACACGCACCCCTGGGGGTGCAAGATGCGCCAGATTTTTTTAGAAGGTAAATCATCAAACACACAAATTAAGCACAGGCACGTAAGTACAACTACTTTGTTTAATCAAACCTATGTATTTATTAACATTATGCATTTTTAACCATTACTGTAATATACAACAAAAAATATATCTAGGTTTAAAGAACTGACCTACTTCAACGATTTTTGATAAGGGGTGCGAGAACATATTTTGAGAACCAAAGGGGTGCAGGCTGCAGTAAAGGTTAAGAACCACTGATCTAGTCAGACCTCCTGAACATCACAAGTTACAGACACGCACCTAGGAAAGAATTCACTGTAGTTACTTGGGGCCTTTCCTCTCTAACGAACCATCTTCAGTCATTGCAGATATTTACTCCGTTAACCTCTGTCCATAACTACTCTTTCAAATTTGTTTTAAGACCTTGCATACAATTGAGGTCAAACCAATGGACCTGCAGTTTCCCAGATCACTTCCCTGCCTCCCTTCCTCCCCTTCTTAAATATAGATTCATAGATTATAGGACTGGAAGGGACCTCGAGAGGTCATCGAGTCCAGTCCCCTGCCCGCATGGCAGGACCAAATACTGCCTAGACCATCCCTATATAGGTGCTATATTTGCAGTTTTCCAAACACAGGGTACAACCCACCAAGTTTACAGATACATTAAAAACCTTTGCTACTGGGCTTGCAATTTCATGTACCAGTTCCTTTAATATTCTTGTATGGAGATTATCTGGGGACCCTCAGATATGGTCCCATTAAATCTGTTTTTAAAGAAAAATTCAGGATATTTTAATAAGGGATTCTCATTTCTATAAACACTAAACTATCTACTATTTCAGATGAGTTTGCAAGCATTTAAAATCTCACCTTGAATTTTAACTCTTACATGTCAGAAGTTGGAACTCGAATATTAAATGTTAGGCCAGCAACTATGAAAATTTGTATTAGCAGTTAAAGGAAAAATATATAACTGCACAAAAGTTTCTTTTTACTCTAGACAGGAACTAATTAGGTTTTCAAAGTAAGCGATTCTGTGACAACAGTAAGGTCTGATCCATGAATCCTGGCTCTTAATCTTACCAGCATTTATTAAAAGTCATTTTATCCAGATACATTAGCCTACAGTACATAGTTTCAATACAATAATAAATAATCTGATTTGACAAAAAAATTTCAAATAAGAAAATTTCACCATATTCCTGCAAATTCCTAAATCACTCTTAGAGAATTATCAGAAATTAATAATGCTACATTTAGTCTTTAATCTCAAAATGGATGTCAGATGGAATACAAAGTATTCTAATGTCCAAACGCATACATTTATTACACCACTATGCCGTTTGCAATTTTGGGTCCAAATTGATACTAGTTGCCGTGATTAAAATAGAAAGGTACTAAGCCTATTTTCAGTTTCTCTCAGACATAAAATTAAAAATTCCCATCTGAAGGTGTTTGCTCTTTTTGTAATATTTTATTTCTTCGCTCTAAATCTGAGAAAATTTCTGGATTTAGAAGGTTTATCACTAAGGCCCTAATTCTGCTCCTGACTACGTGGGTAGATCCCTGTACCCATGCAGGGCCCCATTAAAGTCAATGGAACTCAGCAAGGTCACAGGATTCGGATGACATATAAACTGCAGCACTGGTACCTAAAGAAGTACTTCTCTATTTTTAAACAGGAAAACCCCTTCACGCTGGATCATTTCAAGACATTAGGATGGGCATTTTTAAAAATAAAGTCTTCTGGGCATTTTAGTGTGAACTGATTTTTTTAAATTGAAGTAAATTGCCTTTTAAGCAAAACAGACCATCCTTTATTTTAAATCATCTGAATTAAATTATGAATTTGGCCTCTGAAAAATCAGTCCAAGTAGTAACAGGTTGACCTGAAGAGCTGTGTGTAAGCGTGAAAGTTTGTCTCTCTTATCAACAGAAGTTGGTCCAATAAAAGATATTACCTAACCTGCCTTGCCTCTATTTTTCCTTTTAGATTTTTATATTTTATATTTTTTTATATATAAATATAAAATAAAATAAATAATAGTGTAGAGTTGTAGGCTTGGAGCACTAAGCAATCTGAAACATGCAGACTACTAGTTCAGGTCCATTTGCCCACCAGGGTGGATAAAAATCAAGACTTCAAGATCACCATCATTTTCTATAGTTTCAGAGTTATATGCCAATGATAGTGTTTCAGTCACATCACGTACATCACTGTAGCAAAAAGAAAAAAAAAATCTCCATCATCCAGAAACAACTATAGATAAGTTTGTTTTAAGAACCAGCAGATTACAAAAAGAGGTAACTGATGAAAAAAATCGCCCGCTTTGTTTATGCAACAAAATCTCCTTTCCATATGATTGAGAACCCTCACTTCATTAACATGGTTCAATCATTAAGACCAGGATACAGTCCACCCAACAGAGCAGATGTTGCAGGCAAACTGCTGGATAAAGTGTATGAAATAGACATTGAGTAGTGTGCAAAAGGTCTAGAGGGTAAAATTGTTAACCTCAGTCTTGATGGGTGGAGCAATGTCCACAATCTTTAGAAATCTCACATTGATACCTTCTTTGTGTTTTGTCAAATCTGTAGTGCAAGTGTTCTTAAAATGAACAATATGTGCTAGGTCATCATCGAAGACGGCTATAACATGAAATATATGGCATAATAAGGGTAAAACAGCAGGAGACCTACAATTCTCTGCCAAGGAGTTCAGTCACAAATTTAATTAATGCATTTTTTTTTTTTAAATAAGCATCATCAGCATGGAAGCATATTCTCTGGAATGGTGGCCAAAGCATGAACGGGCAAACGAATGTTTAGTATATCTGGCATGTAAATACCTTGCATGCTAGCTACAAAAGTGCCATGCAAATGCCTGTTTTCACTTTCAGGTGACATTGTAAATAAGAAGCGGGCAGCATTATCTCTAGGGTTCTACCAAATTCACGGCCTTGAAAAACATGTCACGGACCAAGAAATCTGGTCTCCTCATGTGAAATCTGGTATTTCGTATGCTTTTACCCTATACTATACAGATTTCACGGGGGAGATTGGTGTTTCTCAAACTGGGGGTCCTGACCCAAAAGAGAGTTGCAGAGGGGGGTCACAAGGTTATTTTAGGGGGTCACAGTATTGCCACCAATGTTCCCTCTATTGTTTTCGATTCCATGTGCGTAATACATTTTTTTTTTTTTATGTGCACCAAGGTAAGTGCGGATGTGTGCCACCAATAGAAAAAAAAAACCTAGATATAATATATATATTTTAAAAGCTACGATAGGGATAATTACTCCATCCAGGACAGGTTAGGCATTTTAGAACTCACTACTCAAAGAATTAAATTTAAGTACAAGAGAAATAAAAATTATGAAATGCATAGACCAGTCAAAACACTAAACTAACACACTTTGAAAGAATAAAATTACAGAGAATAGATGTGCATTGTAGGAAGTACCAAGAAGAAGTAACAACAACACAAGTGAGAGTGTGCGTGTGCTGGCTGCTGGGGAAATTTCTGAGAGAGACTGTGTGCCTTAAAGAGACAGCACTCACTGAAAGGCACTTTAAGGCACTCTCCTGCTCTATCCTAAATCTGAGCCCTGTCTCTGCTGCTCCTGCTCTGCAGAGATGGGGTACATGTGAAGCGGCGGGGGTGGGGGGAAAGACAGACAGAGACCATGTGAGCTGGCTGCTGGGGAAGTCTCAGACAGTGCGCTGTCTCTTTAAACAAGACACTCACCGCCCAGAGGCTGGAGTCTTCAGACCTCAAACCGCAGCAGCTGAGAGTCCTGAGCCAGGCTGTCCACTCTGCCCTGCAGATATGGGGTACGGGGCAGAGGGACACCCTGACATCAGCATCCTCCTTCCCTGCCCCCTCCCCACTCTGCACAGCTGCAGGAGCAATGTGGCTGCAAAGCAGCAGGGGGGAGGGGCACCTGAACACACGCTGCTGGATGCACACACACTCTGCTAATCAGCTGCATGTCACTTGCCTGATTTCTGCACCACTCCTGGCAGCAGCTCTGCCTTCAGAGCTGGGCTCCCAGCCAGCAGCTGTCACTCTACAGCTGCCCAGCTCTGAAGGCAGCGCCGCCACCACCAGCAGCAGAGCAGAAATAAGGGTAGTAGTGCAACAAAACCCCCAATAACCTTGTGACCCCCCCAATCCTTTTTGTGGTTAGGACCCCTACAATTACAACATTGTAAAATTGACCAAAATGGACCATGAATTTGGTAGAGCCCTAATTATCTCCTATATATGTAAACAAACTTGTTTCTCTTAGCAATTGGCTGAACAAGAAGTAGGACTGAGTAGACTTGTAGGCTATGAAGTTTTACATTGTTACATAACTGAACTCAAAAATAAAACAAAAAATTACATTTGTAAGTTGCACTTTCACAATAGAGAACTCTACAGTACTTGTATGAAGTGAATTGTATTTCTTTTGTTTAGCAGTTTTACAGTGCAAATATTTAATTAAAAATAATATAAAGTGAGCACTGCACATTTTGTATTCTGTGTTGTAATTGAAACCAATATATTTGAAAATGTAGAAAACATCCAAAATATTTAATAAATTTCAGTTGGCATTCTATTGCTTAACAGCTTGATTAAAACTGCTATTAATCGCGATTAATTTCTTAAAATTACAGTTAATTTTTTGAGTTAATCACGTGAGTTAACTGCAATTAAATCAACAGCCTCAGTTTTGCATTTTCTGGTGTTTGTGAGGAGACAGACTTAGGTTCTTGTTCCAACAAGACCAATATGAATGGTTTGGTTAGTGCTAGATTGTTTTTTCCTGCATACTAAATGGTCTCTTTGAAAACTTCTCATCTAGTAACAGGAGAGGTTTCTTTCTTGTTTTGTTGAAATATGCATTTGATTTCAGAGAGGGAAATGACTAAAAGGGTAATTCACCACACATCTGAAAGACCTATTTATGTTTCACATAATGCTCTCTGATCCTCTTTTCACTTAAGAGCCTGATCCAAAGCCTACTGAAGTCAGGACTGTCTTTCGATTGACATCTGGGCTTTGGATCACGTCCTTGAAGTGTACCTTGGAAGATTAAGATCTGGGTTTATGGTCTGTTGAAATCCCACCCATAACAGCTAGCAAGTTTAGAAGTGAGGCCATCTGGACACCAGTGTGCAGGAAACAGGAACTGGCAGCATGTAGTGGCATATAACCAGGTAAGACTGAGTTTTTCACCCCATATATGAATTCATATCCAGAATATGGCAACAGAACCAACCACCCCCATGGGAGTACCATATTCACATACTCAGACTCAACTGATTTAGCCATTTTACAGTGTCTCCTTTCATAGTTTGTAGTTTCCGTATTTAAACACATGTCCACAGAACAATTACATTTGCTAAATATTACTTCCCCATTCAAAGTGCTACATATATAAATGCTAAAATTAACAAAACTAACGCTCTCAAAGTGCATGTTAATAGTATGTGCTCCTACTTCAATTCCGAATTATGTAACCCCAACTGGAATATATTTATCTGTTTACAATTAATTTCCCTTTCTGATAAGAATTATAGAAAAGGTAATCAGATATAGTAAATATACATTACTTTTAGAGAGTAGTTTATATTCAGTATACATTAGACCCATCTGTACAAATTGAAAAATAGTATAAAAAGCAAAGAGGAATACAAATTGGTTTGTTTTAGGCAGTCTCCCCCCCCTTCATTAGATTTTTCTATATAAGGAGTCTGATTCTGCACCATTGAAGTCAATGGGAATTTTGCTATTGACTTAAATGGAAGCAGGATTGGGGCCTTAAATGAGGGTGGGGAGAGAAAACAACTTTTTTGGAAATAGCATGCAAGAATAAAGGCAGCAAACTTGATCTGTGGGTGACAAAGCATTCAGCAGTTCTCTTACAGTTCAATTGTTATTTCTGCACTGCTGGCATTCCATGAATTTAGAGGCTGCCATTAAATCTTGGAAGAATATTTTGTTGTAAATTCTATTTTCAACTCGACAAGACATAGCATAAATACGTGCACTATTGTAACTGAGGATTTTCCTGAATTTGGGAAATTCCATCTTTGGATTTTAAGATTATATGTCAAATACACAGAAAAAATAAGAGAAGTTATAAATGACAGTAGATTTTCCCCTGGTCAGTGTAAAGATTTTTTTTTTTTGGGGGGGGGGGGGGGGGGGCGCAAGGTTACACACTAGAATACCAAAGGAAAATTACCTGAAGAAAAGAAGGGACTTTGTACAAGCATATGACGGACTCTCTGAGTTACAGAGAAATAGGATCCTTTTATTGTTCTTTGAAGCTTCCTCACAGAGTTCCTTACATAGCAATCTTCTGCCATTTCTAATAGGCACACCAGACATATGCCACACATCCTGGATCTACTTCTAGATCTTTGGTTTTCCTCCTAAAATGTCAGTTCTTTAATCTGTGTTTTATTTTAGGATTTTAGCCTGCTGTTTGCTTTCTTTGTTTTCCTGTTGTTCTTCTCTGACTCAGTTATTCTTGTTAACACGTTCTTAATTTCTGTTTGCAAAAAAGTCAGCTTGATTTCTAAAATCTCCATCTTTGTTTGGATTACAGTTGTTATTTCTTGGGTATCTGTCTGCTTGAAGAATCTCAAGTTGGGGGAATAATAAATGAGGATTGTATCTGCTGCCACAATCTCAGCACAGTTCTGTGCTGCAGAGCTCTGAGTGGTTACGTTAGAAGCTATACAGCACGTTAAAGCTAAAAATTTCCATTTGTTGGCTTCTTTAGCGAGCTCCCATTAATGATGTTTTGGGTGACTAAGAGGAAGAGTTTGTGTAGAATTTGAGGGAATTTTCATCAAGATCTTGCAGAGTTCCAGTCACACAGTTGTGCGGGATCGGTTTATCTCATGGTCTCTAATCTCTTCTATTTAATAGAAATATAACATCTATCTTGGACATACACTAGCTCATTTTATCCCTGAATAAGGGCTTATTTATACCTTTTCCTAGGCGCAGAATTCTGGAGAGTAAGAGTAGGCTCATCGCTGAAGCATCAGTGCCGGGAAGCAATTATGCCTGAGTGCTGGAGGGAGCATATTAGGAAGTGCCCCTTGCTATACTTGTTGAACAAGCGCAGACAGAGTTTCTTGAGTACAGCTATGCAGGTGTGTGGGCGGGGCAGGGTCATGCTTCACCCAGACACAACCTTTCTGTTTATGTAATCAGTTCCATTCTTTCCTCTGTATACCCAGTGTGACATTCTGTACCTCAAAATAGCACCCTGGAACTCCCATATTCATCACTGTGATAGGATTATGATATGTTTTGTACAATGTATGCCTTGTGAGGTATCATTTTAAAAGTCTTAATCTGTTGAAAATTACTCTTATTTAATTGTACGTACTATCATTATATGAGAAGTTATGAAGTATTGCTATGTGTGTTACTGAAATATGTGGTAAGTGTGGTAAGCCCACAACAAGCCTTTCAGTGGCAACAGAGGAGCAACTAACACTGACAAGACAGATTTACATCAGGATCAGCCAGACATGTGTTGATGACCCATCGAGAAGAATCCACTCTCCCAGAGATTCCTCAGACTGCACATACACAATGGGAGCCACTTAACCCCCACATCACAGCAAGGATCTTTCTAGAACCCGGGAGAAAGTATAAATGGAGGTCGATGACATCACCATTTGGCCTCTCTACTTCCCCATCTCAACACCTGGAAGATCATTTGGAAGACAAAGACTTTGAACTAGAGAAATTGGTCCAAGGCTGAGAAGGAAATTCAGTCTGTAATAACAACTATAAACTGCCTGGAACATCCAGTGCAGCAAGAAAAGCTGTTTGATTCAAATCTTGCTTAGTCTGCGATAGTGTAGAATTTAGACAGTGATTCTATTTTTATTTCTTATGTAACCAACTTTAACTTCCGTGCCTAACGCTTAACTTAAAACCTAGCTTTCCACAGTTTTATACTTACCAGTGAGTTTGTCTAAGGTGCTTGGGCAATCTGCTTAGATTACAAAGGCTGGTATATGTCCACTTTCCTTTGACAAAGTAGCAAACTAATTAATGAGCTTTTACTGCTCAAGAGACGGCCTTGAGCAGTGTAAGATGGTACATCACTGGGGTGCAAGGCTGGGGCTGGGTAAAATTGGCTGGAGTCTCTCTGCGTATAATTCATGGGTGGCTTATAGAGCATTCATGCAACTCAACTGGGCGTGTGCCTCCACATGTTGATGGCTGAGTGATCACAGCACCTGTAGGGGTTTGCTATATGTCACTAGCACAGCACTGTGAGAGACAACCCAGGCTGACGAATTTAAGAGGACTCAGCAGTCTCATGTCACACCCAGTTTCTCATTTGTGTAGGTCTTTAAAAAGTGTTTTTCTCCCTTGACACTGTGAAAGATGGAAAACCTGATTGTAAAATAAAAATTTGCAATGGGATTACTCCTTAGAGAGTATAACACTCTAGACTACTTTTAGCCAATTTTTAAAAAATGAGTATATTTAAGTTGGTCATGTCCCTTTTAATTTCTCAAAATGGTGCGGGCCAAAGAATGCAAATAAGCACTTTCCTTCATCACATACACACTACATGTGTATATTGCCCACTGACATGCCAGCCTGGTGAGGAGGGCTTTAGACTAGGTTCAAAGGAGGCAGGTAACAAAAGCCCACAGGTAGGTATAAAAAAGGGTGATCTCAATACAGAGCTAGACATTAAGAGAGGGGAATAGAAAACTACAATAGACACTTAGGAGCAACAAGATACAAAATGGTGGGGGAAATCTACTCTACATTTCAGACATCTATGCACAAATGCATGGAGTACGGGGAATAAACAGGAAGAACTGGATATATTAGTCCATAAGCTAAATTATGACTTAATTGCCATCACAGAGACCGAATGGAATAAATCTCATGATCGGAATATTGATATAAAAGGGTACAGCTTGTTCAGGAAGGACTGGCGGGGAAAAAACAGAAGGCATTACATTATACATCAAGAATATGTACACATGTTCTAAAGTCAAGAAGGAGATGAGAGGCAGACTAACTGAGTGTGCCTGGACGAAAATTAAAATGGGGGTGAAAACAGACCCTACCATGCAGGGCCAGCTTTAGCAGGTGTGGGGCCTCACACCGGGACACGAATTGTCTCGTGCCCCTGCACCCCTCGCCCACTCCCTGCCCCATTGGATCCCTCCCCAAATCCCTGCCCTGGCTCCGCCCCCAGCCCCACCCCTCCCTGCCCCATTGGATCCCTCCACAAATCCCTGCCCCCTCACTGCCCCATTGGATCCCTCCACAAATCCCCGCACTGGCCCCGTGTCTTCCCCAAGCACGCCGCATTCCTCCTCCGCATCCCTCCCTCCCAGACTTGCGCTGATCAGCTGTATGGCGGCGCAAGTGCTGGAGGGAAGGGGGAGAAGCAGGACAGGGTTTTTTTTTTTTTCTTCGCTCCACCGGCAGCCCCGGACGTTGTGGGGCCCCATTCCGGGGAATCAGCTGAATCGTCTTAAACCCGGCCCTGCTACCAGGACATTGACCCTACTACACACCACCAAACCAGGAGGAGGTAGACAAGGCATTTCTAGAACAAATAAATATCCAAAACATAAAACCTGGTAGTAATGGGGGACTTTAACTACCCGAACATCTATTGGAAAAGTAACATGGCAAAAACAAAATGTCCAATAAGTCCTGGACTATACTAGGGACAACTTTTTGTTTCAGAAGGTGGAGGAAGCAATCAAGGGGATTTTAGACTTGATTCCGACTACCAGGGAGGAACTGGTTGTGAATCTGAAGGTTGAAAGCAAGTTGATTGAAAGTGATCATGAAATTATAGATTTCACAATTCTAAGGAAAGAAAGGAGTGAAAGCAGCAAAATAAGGACAATGGACTTTTTAAAAAAGCAGCTTTTAAACTAGCTCAGGGAACTGCCAGGTAAGGTAAAGAAGAGTTCAGGAGAGCTGGCAGTTTCTCAAGAGACAATATTAGAAGTGCAACAGCAAACAGAACCATGGCCCTCTGAACAATGAGTCCACACTATCTTCTACAAACGATTTGCCTGCAACCCCCAGCATGTCCTCAAACTTCTCCTATATCCCAAGCTCCGAAGCTCAAACAGCTGGATCTGTGCAAGAGGCTAACAGGCAACCAGAACACCCTACAGATCCAAACATTACTCCCCTTCCTGCTCAGTCCAAACAACAAACGTACATGTGTAACAGTAACTCAAATCCAGTTGTAGCTATACCAACCTCACCCCTAACACCTAATATGCCACCTGCCATTTCCCCTGCAGTCCAAGCACCCCATGTAGCTCCCTCAAATTCAGCAGCAGCCACGACACAAGAAAAGTCTCTCTCTCACAAGGGAACAAGTGTATGCACCACTGAAAATGCTGAAGACTGCAAAGTTACGAGGCCAGAAAAGGCGCTTATACTTGGGTTCCTGGCAGGATCCAGAGAGAATCATTGCTAAGAGCAAGGCAACATCATTCAGATTAAATTAGTGAGCATACAGGAGTCACACCAAAAGTCAATGGCACTGGAAGCATCACCTTGTTAGTGGATACAGTCTTCGAAATAAACTGCATTCCTGGCCGTGGACCCAGCTCAAGAAGTACAAAACGATACCTAATGTTTCCTAAAAGATTCAGTAACAACAAACTGTGGACCAAATCAGGCATAGAATCAGGCAGCACATATAGTGTGTGTCAACTGTTCAAAATGGCATTCATATGTCAGTTTCTTTACTTTCCAGAACACGAATTGTGGCTATCCAAACTAACTGGGTTATCTGATTGCAACATGAAGATGGTGCCGAACTGACAAAGATTTTTTTTTTTTTTAAGGAAGGGGGAAAAGGTTAACATTTGTTCTGTGATTCAATATGCCAGAAATAAAGACTACAACTGAAAGTTTGCTTCCCAGGTTTGGAGCAGTTCAATTCCAAGCACTGGGGAAAAGGACAATTGTAGAATCACAGTTTACCATTAAACAAAGGCATAGATTTTATTGCAGAAATATTTACATTGACTATATGGGTTTAGTTTAAATATGGACACTTGCACACTACAATATTTGCAGTTATTCCTATAATTTGATTGCAGTAAATCTAACTACTGCAGGTGGTAGATGTCCAGAATCTAATAGCACCCACGCTATATTTGGCTTGTCTTTGACAGGATCATAGGGGAATTTGAGAAGCTGTGTTAACTCTACTGTACTGTGGGGGGAAAAAACAAAAAAAAGCAAACTATCCCGACGCAAAAGAAAGGTAGAAACACTAGTAAGAGGCCAATACAGCTCCATCAGGGAGCTCTTTAATGGCTTGAAAATCAAAAAGGAATCACTACAAAACAACAGCACAAGCATAACAGGGACAAAATCAGAAGGCTAAAGCACAGAATGAGTTACACCTAGCAAGGGACAAAAAAGGCAATAAGAGGAGGTTCTGTAAATACATTAGAAGCTAGAGAAAGGTGAAGGAAAGTGTAGATCCTCTATTTATCAGGGAAGGAAAGCTAATAATGGACAACTCAAAAAGGCTGACATGTTTAATGCCTGCTTTGTTTCAGTCCTCACTAAAAAGGTTAATTGTAATCACATATTTACCACAATTAATATTAACAATAAGGGGGGGAAAGGAACACAAGCCAAAATAAGGAAAGAACGGGTTAAAGAATATTTAGATAAGTTAGACGTATTCAAATCAGCAGCACCTGGTACTTAAGGAACTAGCTAAAACGCTAGCAGAACTGTTAGCAATTATCTTTGAGAACGCATGAAGGACCAGTGAGATCCCAGAGGACTGGAGAAGGGCAAACATGGTACCTATCTTTAAAAAGCTGGGGGGGGGGGAGGGGGGGGAGAGAGAAAGATCCAGGGAATTATAGACCAGTCAGCCTAATTTTGATACCTGGAAAATACTGGCAATCAATTTGTAAGCACCTAGAGGACGATAGGGTTATAAGATATAGCTAACATTGATTTGCCAAGAACAAATCATGCCAACCCAACCCGGTTTCCTTCTTTGACAGGGTTATTGGCCTAGCGGATAGCAAGGAAGCAGTAAATGTGATACATCTTGATTTTAGTAAGGCTTTTGGCACAGTCCCCACATGACTTTCTCACAGGCAAGCTACAGAAATGTGGTCTAGATGAAGTTACAAAAAAAATGGTTGAAAGACCGTACTCAAAGAGTAATTATCAATGGTTCACTGTTACATTGGGAGGACGTATCTAGTGGGGTTCTCAGGGGGTCAATCCTGGGTCTGATACTATTCAGTTGTTTCATTAATGATTTGGTAATGGAGTGGAGAGTACGCTTATAAAATCTGTGGATGACACCAAGCTCAGAGGGATTGCAAGCATCTTGGAAGACAAGATTCGAATTCAAAACAAACTCTGACAAATTGGAGAATTGGTCTGAAATCAACAAGATAAAATTCAGTAGACAATGCCAAGTACTTCACTCAGGAAGGGAAAAAAAAAAATCTACAAAATGGGGAATAAGTGGCTAACTGGGTGCACTGCTGAAAACAATCTGAGGGTCACAGTAATCACAAATTAAAAAATGAAACAACAATGCGATGCCATTGCGAAAAGGCTAATATTCTGGGGTGTATTAACATGAGTGTCATATGTGAGTCACGGGAGGTAACTGTCCCATTCTGCTCGGCACTAAAGATGCCTCAGCCTGAGTACAGTGTCCAATTCTGGGCACCACACTTTAGGAAAGATGGGGACAAATTGCAGTCTCTCTAAAAGAGAACAACTAAAATGGTGCAAGGTTTAGAAAACCCGATCTATGAGGAAAGGTTAAAAAAACTGTGCATGTTTAGTTTTGAGAAAAAAAGACTGAGGTGGGACAGTCTTCAAGTAAGGACTGTTTATAAAAAGGATTGTGATGAACTGTTCTCCACGTCCACTGAAGATAGGACAAGTAGTAATATGCTTAATCTGCAGCAAGGGAGATTGAGGTTAGAGATTAGGGAAAAATACTAAATATAAAGATAGTTAAGCACTAGAATAGGCTTCTAAGGGAGGCTGTGGAATCCCCACCACTGAAGGTTTTTAAAAACAGGTTAGACAAACACCTATCAAGGATGGTCTAGATCTACTTGGTCCTGCCTCCACACAGGGAGGCTGGACATGCTGACATCTGAAGGTCCCTTCCAGCCCTACATTTCTGTGATTCTAGGTACTTGAAATGTGACAAGTAGTACAAAATAAGCAAGAAAAAAAATCTAAATAAAAATGCACATGAAAAGACAAAGCAAACCATCTACACTGAAACTGGCATCAAAACAGAACCACCACATTGGAAGGAAAGTTAGTGTTGCTCCATAGTAAACCCCCTTCAGCTCCAAGCAGGCTTTATTGACCTTCAACACCACAAAGCAAAAGGCAGGAAAAGAGGATGGAGACTAGTGATATTCCAAGAACATGATTACTTAAAACTGTGTATAGTTTTCTCTGTACAAATCAGGCAGCCAATAAGACATCCACCTTCTGATGGTATTAAAACACCCAATATTGATTAAGAACTCAAAAAAAGTTTAACCTCAAACCAGTCAGAGCAATTGACCAATTATCTATTACGGAGATTCTCAAACTGTGGTCCGTGGACCACCAGTGGTCTGCGAGCTCCATTCAGATGGTCTGTGAATAGTTCCCTCTAAGGTGCACGCCTGGGCGGCCGCACATAAAAGAATGAAGGGCCACCCACCTAATTACTGGAACTGCACAGGTGTGGCTCCACTAATTAGATGCCTGGACCCTGGAGAAGTTGAGGTGGTGGCCTTGGGGAAAATAGTGGGCAGGTAGGAGGGGGAAGTGGGGTGAGAAGAGGGGGTGGGGGGAATTTGAGACATGCACAGCTGCGGCAGCCAGAGAAAGAGAAGGCCCTCCTTCCCAGCCCCAGCTCGGGGGCTGCAGCTGCCAGGGAAGAGAGGGCACGTCCATCGCTTTAGAAAGGTAAGACTACTGATATTAAAATATGAGTTGTGTGCTTTTATTTGTAGAACAAAAAAACGTTAATTATTAAGGTTGTTTTTTTTAAATATAGTGCTTTTATCCAAAGCGCTTTGCAATAGTTAGCGAACAGTACAAACAACATTTCAAAAGATCATTAAGTGGTCCACCGAGACTCTCAGCAATTTTCAAGTGGTCC
Organism: Malaclemys terrapin pileata; assembly: GCF_027887155.1. Classification (NCBI taxonomy): domain Eukaryota; kingdom Metazoa; phylum Chordata; order Testudines; family Emydidae; genus Malaclemys; species Malaclemys terrapin. The sequence continues at coordinate 87,700,919 of NC_071506.1, read as the reverse complement.
GCAAAAAGAAAAGTTTGAGAACCACTCATCTATTAGATAAGCTCCCAATTTGTCCTTAAACACCTCATCAGTGGTTTTCAATCTTCTTTCATTTGCACACCCCTAAAAAATTTCTAATGGAAATACAGACCTCTTTGGAAATCTTATACATAGTCTACAGACCCTCAGGGGTCCATGGACCATAGGCTGAAAACTACAGCTCTATGTTAATTAAAGCCTGAAAGTTATAGCTCAAAAAGCCATTGCGTAACTGAGGCAAACAAGTATATAAAATTGTATCCAAGATTCAAAGCTACTGTGAGAAAAAAGGAGCATTAAAGGACAGCAAATATTATCAAACAACTAATAAGACACAGATCCCCCAGGTTGCTATAAATTAAATTCAAATGGTGACAGATCTTGAGGATGGTTTTTTTGTTAAATTTTCCAAGCCAATTGGCTCTACACCACAGGCCTTGGCATCCCTGAAATTGTCCTCAGAACCTTCTGTGTGTGCCAGGAAACGGGAGCTTGTAGCTGGCTTTTGCAGCTTATCTCCCTGGCTTCCCAGGCTCTCAGCTGCTGACCTGTTCTTGAGGCCTGATAGCCTTCTTCCTCTCCCCCCCTCCCGGCCCCATCTTTGGGCATCAGCTCTCACTGCCTAGGTCTCCAACCCCTTCCTGCCTCACTTCATGGAAAAGTGCAGAGAGCATGAACTGTAATCCAATTAACTCTCCCTTCGGGGAACAGCTGAAGAGAAAGAGACTGCTGCAGGGAGACCAAACAAAATGCTGGGAGCCTGGCTGCAGCAAAAGGTGAATTTTGTGGCAGAAATGCTGAATTCCACTGCATCTTGAAAAAATGCTAATTGTGCAGCCTTGGAACTACAGAGCTCACAAGGCCATGAAGGATAGGAATAGGGCAGATCACACCCCTCACAGCAGTTCTCTTCAGATTCCGGCAGATGGCACTGATTCATGTGCCCCAGTTCGCATTTGAGATGCTTGCAACTATAATTACTACTATATATATTTGTATTGCATTTGTGACTAAAGGCCCCAGTCATGGATCCTCATTGTTCTGGGAACCACACAAACATGGGCTAGAAACATTTTTAAAATTAAAGGTTAAATTCTGGATCTCAGCTCAATGGCAAAGTGAGTTCTGTGGCAAATTCAGTAGTAGTGGAATCAATGACTACACGGGACCATGTCTAAAACCTTCCTTCTCAAAGAAATCCTCATGTTCGGAGCAAAACTAACTATTCTCCAAAACCTCTTTAGAAAATGGCTGAATTGTTTTTGTTTAAAACTTTAACAGTGAAAGTTTGGTAAAGTTATAACCAAATGAAAACACTCTTGCATCTGAAGAAGTGAGGTTCTTACCCACGAAAGCTTATGCTCCCAGTACTTCTGTTAGTCTCAAAGGTGCCACAGGACCCTCTGTTGCTTTTTACAAATGAAAACAGAGGTTTATGAAGTCAAGTGTTAAGCAACCTCACTTAAGGATTTAAAATTATTTAAGATAGGGAAGAGATAGCAAGGGGGAGGGGGGAGGACAGATTTTCACCCCCCCCAGAGCAGGGAGTTCTACTGAAAAATAAGTTTCCTTGTAAGTTTCTACTAAGGTCTGAAAGAACTGTTCTTGCCAATCAAAAGTTCATGTGTGAATAAAAACCATATTTCATCCAACCTTCAACTTTAACTTATTCATTCATTCATGTTTTCAGTATCTAGAAAAATTTCTTACCAGAAACAAGGCTCCTCCACCTCCACTGCGCACAGCTGTTTTATGCAAGTAGCGGATCTGTCTCACCTTTAAACAACATTTTGAAAGTATTAAAAACTATAGGCAAAAATGTATGTGCTTAATTGCTATACACTGCTTTCAGTAAGAGTTTGATTTCTATATCAATCATAATAAAACACAACCAAAAGATGGAGTGGCTTATTATTTGACGAGGCAAAGTGGAGAATATTAAAGGCCTCTCCTGATATCAGGAATATCTTTGTTTATTTAACCCACCTTGGTCACTGCAGATCAAATTAGAAAGTAAACCCTGTCATCTCAAAGCCAGAATTTTACATAACTCTTCTCACGTGTAAGCACATATCAGCCAATGTACTAAATAATTTACTGCCACAACACACACTTTATAAATATACATCAGCCATATATGTTTTACAATGTATGCATAAGCTACTGTTTCAAATCTAATGCATTTAGGGAAGTTTGGAAATCCCATTAGGTGCCTATCCACATCTTTAGACACATCTTTGTAAATCTGGCCCTGGCCCGGTGTACCTTTTTCAAAAAATAAAACCTCAAAGTATCAGAGTTAGAAGTATTAGATTAGACTTTTTAAATCAGTTTGACCTAACTCTTTGATTGGTAAGCGAGAGACCATAGTAAGGGAATTAGAAGGATTATTAACCTATGTTTAGTCTTAGGTACAAGAGAACTGCATTGTTAGCAGCAACATTTGACAAAGATTTTTCCTAGTAGGAAAAAACCTTCTATTTTCCAAACTTAAGTCTTAATAACCCAAGATACATATCAAGTATTCATTTCCTTAAAACTAGCCTTTTCCAGTTTGAAAGTAGAGACAGGAACTTTATAGCTCACTGATCTTAAACAAACATATAGGGAGTCACAAATTTGGCAATGTCAAGTCTGCTGAAGATCAGAGAGAGAACAAAGACATCTCCCATGTGTCTGTCATGAGGGGCTAAAAAAAAGACTACACACTATCAGTCATTTTTTATAGCAAATGTAGATTCATAGATTATAGGACTGGAAGGGACCTCGAGAGGTCATCGAGTCCAGTCCCCTGCCCGCATGGCAGGACCAAATACTGCCTAGACCATCCCTGATAGACATTTATCTAACCTACTCTTAAATATCTCCAGAGACGGAGAGTAGGTTAGATAAATGTCTATTAGGGATGGTCTAGGCAGTATTTGGTCACATGTAGATGTGTACAGATGAACAGTATTCTGCCTCAAGGGATATACGAACCATAAACACAAGTGATCAAAAATACAATACTCAAAAGAAAAACAAATCAACCAACGATCACTGTAGTTATATCACACATGACAGAAATCATAACTAAGAAGCGTGTGCACAGCCCCTATACACCCACCTCCACCGTATCCCCAGAGCCCCTCCCCACTGAACCCCTCCTCCTCCTCCTCCTCCTCCATCTCCCCAGAGCCCCTCCCCACTGAACCCCTCCTCCTCCTCCATCTCCCCAGAGCCCCTCCCCACTGAACCCCTCCTCCTCCTCCATATCCCCAGAGCCCCAACTCCTGAATCCCTCCTCCATCTCCCCAGAGCCCCTCCCCACTGAACCCCTCCTCCTCCTCCTCCATCTCCCCAGAGCCCCTCCCCACTGAACCCCTCCTCCTCCTCCTCCATCTCCCCAGAGCCCCTCCCCACTGAACCCCTCCTCCTCCTCCTCCATCTCCCCAGAGCCCCTCCCCACTGAACCCCTCCTCCTCCTCCTCCATCTCCCCAGAGCCCCTCCCCACTGAACCCCTCCTCCTCCTCCTCCATCTCCCCAGAGCCCCTCCCCACTGAACCCCTCCTCCTCCATCTCCCCAGAGCCCCTCCCCACTGAACCCCTCCTCCTCCTCCTCCTCCATCTCCCCAGAGCCCCTCCCCACTGAACCCCTCCTCCTCCTCCTCCTCCTCCATCTCCATCTCCCCAGAGCCCCACCCCACTGAACCCCTCCTCCTCCTCCTCCTCCATCTCCCCAGAGCCCCTCCCCACTGAACCCCTCCTCCTCCTCCTCCTCCATCTCCCCAGAGCCCCTCCCCACTGAACCCCTCCTCCTCCTCCATCTCCCCAGAGCCCCTCCCCACTGAACCCCTCCTCCTCCTCCATCTCCCCAGAGCCCCTCCCCACTGAACCCCTCCTCCTCCTCCATCTCCCCAGAGCCCCTCCCCACTGAACCCCTCCTCCTCCTCCATCTCCCCAGAGCCCCTCCCCACTGAACCCCTCCTCCTCCTCCTCCTCCATCTCCCCAGAGCCCCTCCCCACTGAACCCCTCCTCCTCCTCCATCTCCCCAGAGCCCCTCCCCACTGAACCCCTCCTCCTCCTCCATCTCCCCAGAGCCCCTCCCCACTGAACCCCTCCTCCTCCTCCTCCTCCATCTCCCCAGAGCCCCTCCCCACTGAACCCCTCCTCCTCCTCCATCTCCCCAGAGCCCCTCCCCACTGAACCCCTCCTCCTCCTCCTCCTCCATCTCCCCAGAGCCCCTCACCACTGAACCCCTCCTCCTCCTCCATCTCCCCAGAGCCCCACACCACTGAACCCCTCCTCCATCTCCCCAGAGCCCCTCCCCACTGAACCCCTCCTCCTCCTCCTCCTCCATCTCCCCAGAGCCCCTCACCACTGAACCCCTCCTCCTCCTCCATCTCCCCAGAGCCCCTCCCCACTGAACCCCTCCTCCTCCTCCATCTCCCCTGAGCCCCTCACCACTGAACCCCTCCTCCTCCTCCTCCTCCATCTCCCCAGAGCCCCTCCCCACTGAACCCCTCCTCCTCCTCCATCTCCCCAGAGCCCCTCCCCACTGAACCCCTCCTCCTCCTCCATCTCCCCCGAGCCCCTCCCCACTGAACCCCTCCTCCTCCTCCTCCTCCATCTCCCCAGAGCCCCTCCCCACTGAACCCCTCCTCCTCCTCCATCTCCCCAGAGCCCCTCCCCACTGAACCCCTCCTCCTCCTCCATCTCCCCAGAGCCCCTCCCCACTGAACCCCTCCTCCTCCTCCATCTCCCCAGAGCCCCTCCCCACTGAACCCCTCCTCCTCCTCCTCCTCCATCTCCCCAGAACCCCTCCCCACTGAACCCCTCCTCCTCCTCCTCCTCCATCTCCCCAGAGCCCCTCCCCACTGAACCCCTCCTCCTCCTCCTCCTCCATCTCCCCAGAGCCCCTCACCACTGAACCCCTCCTCCTCCTCCATCTCCCCAGAGCCCCACACCACTGAACCCCTCCTCCATCTCCCCAGAGCCCCTCCCCACTGAACCCCTCCTCCTCCTCCTCCTCCATCTCCCCAGAGCCCCTCACCACTGAACCCCTCCTCCTCCTCCATCTCCCCAGAGCCCCTCCCCACTGAACCCCTCCTCCTCCTCCATCTCCCCCGAGCCCCTCACCACTGAACCCCTCCTCCTCCTCCTCCTCCATCTCCCCAGAGCCCCTCCCCACTGAACCCCTCCTCCTCCTCCATCTCCCCAGAGCCCCTCCCCACTGAACCCCTCCTCCTCCTCCATCTCCCCCGAGCCCCTCCCCACTGAACCCCTCCTCCTCCTCCTCCTCCATCTCCCCAGAGCCCCTCCCCACTGAACTCCTCCTCCTCCTCCATCTCCCCAGAGCCCCTCCCCACTGAACCCCTCCTCCTCCTCCATCTCCCCAGAGCCCCTCCCCACTGAACCCCTCCTCCTCCTCCATCTCCCCAGAGCCCCTCCCCACTGAACCCCTCCTCCTCCTCCATCTCCCCAGAGCCCCTCCCCACTGAACCCCTCCTCCTCCTCCTCCTCCATCTCCCCAGAGCCCCTCCCCACTGAACCCCTCCTCCTCCTCCTCCTCCATCTCCCCAGAGCCCCTCCCCACTGAACCCCTCCTCCTCCTCCTCCTCCATCTCCCCAGAGCCCCTCCCCACTGAACCCCTCCTCCTCCTCCTCCTCCATCTCCCCAGAGCCCCTCCCCACTGAACCCCTCCTCCTCCTCCTCCTCCATCTCCCCAGAGCCCCTCCCCACTGAACCCCTCCTCCTCCTCCTCCTCCATCTCCCCAGAGCCCCTCCCCACTGAACCCCTCCTCCTCCTCCTCCTCCATCTCCCCAGAGCCCCTCCCCACTGAACCCCTCCTCCTCCTCCTCCTCCATCTCCCCAGAGCCCCTCCCCACTGAACCCCTCCTCCTCCTCCTCCTCCATCTCCCCAGAGCCCCTCCCCACTGAACCCCTCCTCCTCCTCCTCCTCCATCTCCCCAGAGCCCCTCCCCACTGAACCCCTCCTCCTCCTCCTCCTCCATCTCCCCAGAGCCCCTCCCCACTGAACCCCTCCTCCTCCTCCTCCTCCATCTCCCCAGAGCCCCTCCCCACTGAACCCCTCCTCCTCCTCCTCCTCCATCTCCCCAGAGCCCCTCCCCACTGAACCCCTCCTCCTCCTCCTCCTCCTCCATCTCCCCAGAGCCCCTCCCCACTGAACCCCTCCTCCTCCTCCTCCCCACTGAACCCCTCCTCCTCCTCCTCCTCCTCCATCTCCCCAGAGCCCCTCCCCACTGAACCCCTCCTCCTCCTCCTCCATCTCCCCAGAGCCCCTCCCCACTGAACCCCTCCTCCTCCTCCTCCATCTCCCCAGAGCCCCTCCCCACTGAACCCCTCCTCCTCCTCCTCCATCTCCCCAGAGCCCCTCCCCACTGAACCCCTCCTCCTCCTCCTCCATCTCCCCAGAGCCCCTCCCCACTGAACCCCTCCTCCTCCTCCTCCTCCTCCATCTCCCCAGAGCCCCTCCCCACTGAACCCCTCCTCCTCCTCCTCCTCCTCCATCTCCCCAGAGCCCCTCCCCACTGAACCCCTCCTCCTCCTCCTCCTCCATCTCCCCAGAGCCCCTCCCCACTGAACCCCTCCTCCTCCTCCTCCTCCTCCATCTCCCCAGAGCCCCTCCCCACTGAACCCCTCCTCCTCCTCCTCCATCTCCCCAGAGCCCCTCCCCACTGAACCCCTCCTCCTCCTCCATCTCCCCAGAGCCCCTCCCCACTGAACCCCTCCTCCTCCTCCATCTCCCCAGAGCCCCTCCCCACTGAACCCCTCCTCCTCCTCCATCTCCCCAGAGCCCCTCCCCACTGAACCCCTCCTCCTCCTCCTCCATCTCCCCAGAGCCCCTCCCCACTGAACCCCTCCTCCTCCTCCTCCATCTCCCCAGAGCCCCTCCCCACTGAACCCCTCCTCCTCCATCTCCCCAGAGCCCCTCCCCACTGAACCCCTCCTCCTCCTCCTCCTCCTCCATCTCCCCAGAGCCCCTCCCCACTGAACCCCTCCTCCTCCTCCTCCTCCTCCATCTCCCCAGAGCCCCTCCCCACTGAACCCCTCCTCCTCCTCCTCCTCCATCTCCCCAGAGCCCCTCCCCACTGAACCCCTCCTCCTCCTCCTCCTCCTCCATCTCCCCAGAGCCCCTCCCCACTGAACCCCTCCTCCTCCTCCTCCTCCTCCTCCATCTCCCCAGAGCCCCTCCCCACTGAACCCCTCCTCCTCCTCCTCCTCCTCCATCTCCCCAGAGCCCCTCCCCACTGAACCCCTCCTCCTCCTCCTCCTCCATCTCCCCAGAGCCCCTCCCCACTGAACCCCTCCTCCTCCTCCTCCTCCTCCATCTCCCCAGAGCCCCTCCCCACTGAACCCCTCCTCCTCCTCCTCCTCCTCCATCTCCCCAGAGCCCCTCCCCACTGAACCCCTCCTCCTCCTCCTCCATCTCCCCAGAGCCCCTCCCCACTGAACCCCTCCTCCTCCTCCATATCCCCAGAGCCCCTCCCCACTGAACCCCTCCTCCTCCATATCCCCCGAGCCCCTCCTCCTGAATCCCCCTCCTCTCCTGACTTTAATGGGGGGAGGACCGCCCCTTTCTGTGGGGCGGGCGGTGACATGGGCCGGGCTCCCAGGGAGCTGAAGGCCGCTGTGCCCTTGCCTGCTGCCTCGGGCCCGTCTCTACCAGGGACGCCGTCTCTCGCCGCGGCGCCTTGAAGGAGGGGGGGGGGAAGCGGCGCCTCGGCCGCGGGTTTCCTTACCGACTGCGCGGCAGCGGCGCGAACAGGAGCAACGAGGAACATGACGCCAGCCCCCCGTCCTGCAGGCCACAGCCCCCCTCACTGTAGCCGCCACCAGGAGCCCACGCGCCTCCTCCCTTTCCGCTCCCTCCCACTCGGCCGTCGCCGTCGGCATTAGCGCGGGAGCGCGCACGCCTCGCGTTCGGGGGCCGCGCGCTGATGCCGACGGGGCCGCGCGGGGAGAGGAAGGAAGGAAGGAACGCGCTCCACGACAGAGTCTCCTGCGCGCGCCGGCCCCTCTCTCGCGGGGCTGGGTGGGAGCGTGACGTGAGGGCAGCAGCTCGGGATCAGGAGCGATATGAACCCTTAGCGATACCTCAGGCCCCGCGCACGGGGGTGCTGGGTGACTGCCCGGCCTCGCTGTGGGGCGCAGCACCGTGCGCCCCAGCCCTGTGCCCTGTAGCTACCAGGGAGGGAAATGTTAGGCTCACAAGCATTGCCCACGGGGAGCAAAGGCAAAACACCTATTTGTTCCCTCGCACTGGCACCTCTGCTGCCAATGAAAAAGATTCCCAAATCTCATTATTTTTAAACTAATCTTATTACCTTCTGGGGGGGAGGGGCAGTGCTTAATTTGTGGCAGAGCAGAGTCCCGGCACCTCTAGCCCTGGCAGTTCGTGATAGCCCCGGCACCTCTGGGCTTGCCAAGTCAGATTATGAAAGATTTAAATAATTGCTTGCGCCACGGCTCCTCTTCCATTACAAATTAAGCACATAGGGGGGACGTGATTTTTGAATGCTTTGGGTTGGCAGTACTGCAACAGCAGCACCCACGGTGTACTAGGCAATCTACACATACAGGAAAAGGCCACATCTGATCAGTGATCATTAGGGTGGCCACTCGCATTTCCAGACATTCTGGGACTGATGTGGCCCCCAACCTGTCCTGGTGTGGCATCACACTCATTGTGCATGCCAGGTCACATTGCACCAGGGGAACCATTTTGAAGAGGGTAATGCCCCACCACCCTTCTCATGCCAGCAGGGGCAAAGTGGCATGCTCTTCAAAATGGTGTCCCCCATCTGATACCAGACAAAAGCACATCCAATTTTGTCTCAGTACTGGACTGGGGACAAACCATGCAAAAAAAGGACTGTCGGATTTAAAACCAGACAAGTGTCCTCCCTAGTCACAGTGTTCTCAGAGAGCTACACAAATATAGTTAAAATAAGGGGTGTGCTCTCCTGTCCCTACTGCCCTATCAGTGGCAAATCTATGGTAGAAAATGGGCACAGTCAGGGCTGATACTAGCTACCAGATTGTAAATGGGATGTGCTGGTGACATCTCCACCCCATTTGTGAGAACAGAGCTACCAAAGTGCATGCAAATTCTTCAGAAGAAGGATGTGTTTACTGAAGCAATTAAGAGGTTTGAATTTTCCTAAAGTTATGTACATCCCTGTAAAATGCAGAGAAAATTCCACAATATAATGCCCTTTTATATCCAGCTGTCCCTCAAACAGCAAAAAGTTCTGTCAAAGCCCAGAAAAATTAAACAGGGCACAAAAGAGAACACTTTTATCAGCAATATTGGTAACAATTCCCTTCCACAGCATGGATAGCACAGTGAACCTGAACCTCGTGGTTCAGGAGCTCACCACAGCCTACCAGAAAGTGCCAACACATAACTGCTGGTTCTGAAAGAGAAAGGCTACCAGATTGTTTTGCCTATGAACTCATCAGTCCTATCCTGTTGAATGCATATTGTGTATCAAACTACACAAACGAACCCGAAGATCTGTATGATCAAACAGAACCATCTATAAACATTAACTCCCCATATCACACTTTAGAGAGAAGAATAATTATTCTCTTTTTGAACAAATATACATTTGTAATCATAAAAGAGTAAAGGAAATTATATTGTAGGGACTGTGTCATTAATAACTCCCGTTTTTCCTTCTCATCTTCCTCATTAGGCAGGGCTGTGGGGATATTTGAAGCTTGAACTACAGGCATTCATATTGTTATCACCATGGGTCAGCTAAAGGCTTTGTTCAGTTGTTCTATTAATCCCTGACCCTTAATCAGCTTTCCCATTTTACATTAAAATTCACCATGTACAGCAAAAATATTTGAACTAGAGGAAATTAATCTGATTAGATAACTAAATAATTTTCTTCCTGAGACACAACATGACATTACATATGCCAACCACAATTACATCTTTATAAAGTGCCTCATTACTCAGACCTGCAGATGAGAAATGCAGATTGTTTTTCAGTGCAAAAACAACTTCACACTCTTCAGGTACTAATTAAGAAATAAGTAATTTACACTGAAAGAGTACTTGAATGTGCATATTTGCAAAGCACTAGTTAAAGTTACAAATTATACTTTTCTCCCCATCTCCTCCCCAGGACCATCCCTACCCATACACAAACTACCAAATTGCCCCAAATTTCCTGGTGCCCTATGCAGCTGCGTGCTGCATCCAGTTCTAGGGGCCAGCCCAATCTCCTGGACGGCTGAGCCAGCCCCTCATGGACTGTGCACAGCAGGGCCCAGGAAAGCTCCCTCCGCCCCGCCCCACCCCTTTCCCTCAGCCCTTGCTCCGCTCCAGCCCTGCCTCCACTCCGCTCCTTCCCCCTCAAACCCTGTCACCTGAGCTATGCGTCCCGTGGGACTGCAATAGGGGTCGGGGGGCCCGCCCTGCACTCACTGGGCGGCGGGAAGTGGAGCAACCCGGTCCCAGCCCGCTCCACTGGCTCCCAGCCGCGCCGCTGGTGAGTGCTGAGGGGCGGTTCCCCGCCTTCCCACAAACCTGGGAGCCTGGAGAGCAGAGCAGAGCAGGCTGGGGCCGGGTTGCTCAACTTCCAGCTGCCGAAAGAGTGTGGGGGGCTGGCCCTACCCCTGCTGCCTTCCTGCACTGGCTTCCAGTGGCTTCCCCAGGAATTGAAATGGGGGGGGGGAGTGTTTGAATTTACAGGGTGGGTATCAGGGCCACTGAGGGGCGAGACTGTGAGGGTGAAAGTGGGCTGTATGGCACCATAGTAAAAACTGAAAAATGTTTCATGACCATTTTATTAGATTTAACTCCTTTTTTAAAATCATCACACAAATTAAAGTTGGCTACTCAAGCCTTCTATGAAGCACTACATCTACATCCTTCTTGGTTTCTTGTTATAATTTTGCACAACTCTGTTAATGAGCTTCTTGAATGCAATGCGTTCATCTTTGGTGGCTTCTCATGTGTCCAATACTTACATTCTTTCAGTTGATATGATCATTAGCTCATTCACATGATCAGGCAGAAGGTGACTTCTTTCAGAACACAAAATTCTATTCAATGATTAAAAAGAACGTTCAACTGTAGCTGTTGTGACTGGGAGTAGCAAGAGATGAATTCCTATTTCTTTCAGCCCAGGAAACACAACACAAAGATCGGGTCGAGCCACTAGTGATGCTAAAAAAGAAGTTGAAGTCAAATCTTCATTCATTCGTCGTATGATATTCAAATTCTCTATTCTGTCCTAATTACATGGCAGCCCCATTGCTGGTAGTGCCTCACTCCACTGAACTGTTGGTGTTTTATAGGACAGGCATCTGTAAAACCTATGTAGAGGTTGAGTAGAATCTAGAAGTCGCTGTTGTAGATTTTAAAGAATCAAGTCTGTGTACTTTTTCAGTTGTCTTAAACACTCCTTCACTTAAGGATTCAATATAAATGCCATCATTAGTCAACTTCTGGACTGAAGTCTTTGCTTCTTCCAGTACTTTTTCAATGGATAGATCTCTGATTGATCCAAATGTAGCTTCTATTGCTGGACAAAGATCTACTACTGTTGTAGCAGATGCCTGGATGGCATTGTTTAATGACCCAAGTGGTTTCAACAGTAGACTTACGAGAGAGAGAATGGCAATAGTCTTCTGTGAACGTAGTAACAAAAGTAATCCACCAGCCTCACTACTTAGATCCATCCCATCTTGGTAGATACTTTCCAAAGCCAGTAATAACAGCTGGAGTAATTTTAAGACAACAGCCAAGGATCGCTCATGAGAAAGCCAGCGGGTTTTCCCAGGTTGGACTAATTTGAACTTCAGTCCCAGTGTATCTTCTATATTTTCCAAGATATTCAGTCTTTTTGGACTCTTGCTGAAAAAATAATATAATGAAGACATTAAATTTATAGCTTTTTAAATGTCTTTTGAAGATTCTGCAGCTTGTACTAGTGCTAGTTGGAGTAGATGGCCTCTGCAGTGTGTATAGGAGAGATTAGGGTTACACTTTTCTCTGAGAAAAGCTTGTACTCCACCATGTCTTCCAGAGAAGTTTGCAGCTCCATCAAATGCGCAAGCAGCCATCTCTTTGGGGTCCAATTGACAAGCAGTTAACTCTTCTAAGATGTGGGTTGTCACAGATGCAGCCGATGTGTCTTCTATAACTTGAACATCTAGAAATGCATCTACTGGCCTACCCCTGACATCAAGATAACGTACACAATGACTTAATACTTGATACCCATTTGCATCGGTACATTCATCAGCCATGTATGCAAATTTTTTGAATGTGATGAGAGAATTCTTCACTTTAACTGTTGAGTCTTTCACTGTTGCACCGCATGCTTCTAGCCAGTCAGCTGAGTTTCTTGCAGAAAGATAGTGAGCATTTGCTGGTCTTGTTCAGAACCAGTGTTCAACTTCAGGATGAACAAGTGACAATGCACTTAACATTGGCTTCCAGTTTGTAGTGTGTGGTATCTCTTGCTTAAATAGAAAGTAGGATGCCACAGCCATGTTTGTTCGCATGAACTGTGTTGCGTCTCCAGCATTCTTAACAGCCTCATTAAGTACTTCTAAAATTGGCTTTGAAAGTGAGTTTATAAGGCTTTCTGCATGTTGATACACTCCAGAGGCCTGGCCTTTTGCAGCCTCTTTCATGTAGTTTGTCAGCATTGGCTTTGCTGATCGGTTTGACAAACCAAGCTCCTCCACTTTTACCAGTTATAGCATTGGAAAGCTTTCCTTCTTCGTAAGCTTTTTTGCAAGAGGTTGCACCAGTAGCCATCTTTTGTAACTTCAATAAATGGGAACACTTTGACCGACAAACATAAGGAACTGCCTTTAGGTTTTGGAGACACTGTTTCTTCAGTAGGTAGCTGTATTTGTGCTTCGGGCTGGTCGGATGTAGATATACAACTTGAACCTTCAGATGACATGTTGATATATTCTTGGTTCTTGATGTGTTCTTCACCTTGGTTAGTTTTTGAGACTTTTGAGTGGAAAAAATATTGTATTGCTTTTTGTCTTTTCATTTTCACTTTGACCTGCAACATATAAAAGAGATACAAATAAAGTAAATGTTTTGTTAGGATAATGCAAATTTAACATAAGGATAATGCAAGTTACACCAAAACACATAACAGGTCTACATTTCTAAAAAAATATAATTTAAAAACAAAATGTATTTAATTTAAATTGACTTTTGAAAAGTAAGCCCTTATGGGATAAGAGGGAAGTCCTCTCATGGATCAGTAACTGGTTGAAAGATGGGGAACAAAGGGTAGGAATAAATTATCATTTTTCAGAATGGAGAGAGATAAATAGTGGTATCCCTGAGGGGTCAGTACTGGGACCATTACTGTTCAACATATTCATAAATGATCTGGAAAAATGGGTAAACAGTGAGGTGGCAAAATTTGCAGATGATACAAAACTATTCAAGATAGTTAAGTCCCAGGCGAAGAGTTACAAAGGCATCTCACAAAACTGGGTGACTGGGCAACAAAATGGCAGATGAAATTCAATGTTGATAAATGCAAAGTAATACACATTAGAAAACAATCTCAACTATACATACAAAATGATGGAGTCTGAATTAGCTGTTAACACTCAAGAAAGAGATCTTGGAGTCATTGTGGATAGGTCTCTGAAAACATCCACTCAATGTGCAGCGGCAGTCAAAAAAGCAAACAGAATGTTGGGAATTATTAAGAAAGGGATAGATAATAAGACAGAAAATATCATATTGCCTCTATGTAAATCCATGGTACGTGCACACCTTGAATACTGTGTGCAGATCTGGTCACCCATCCCAAAAAAGATATATTGGAATTGGAAAAGGTACAGAGATGGGCAACTAAAATGATTAGGGGTATGAAACAGGAGGAGAGATTAAAATGACTGGGAATTTTCAACTTAGAAAAGAGACGACTAAGGGGGGGATATGATAGAGATCTATAAAATCTTGACTGGTGTGAAGAAAGTGAATAAGGCAATGTTATTTAATCCTTCACATAACACAAGAACTAGCAGTCACCCAATTAAATAAATAGGCAGCAGGTTTTAAAAAAACAAAAGGAAGTACTTCTTCACACAACATAAGTCAACCCGTGGAACTTTTTGCCAGGGGATGCTGTGAAGACCAAAACTATAACAGGATTAAAAAAAGAACTAGATAAATTCCTGGAGAATAGGTCCATCAGTGACTATTAGCCAGGATGGGGAGGGATGCAACACCATGCTCTGAGTGTCCCTAGCCTGTTTGCCAGAAACTGGGAATGGGCAACAGGGGATGGATCACTTGATGATTCCCTGTTCTGTTCATTCCCTCTGAAGCACCTGGCCTTGACCACTGTCAGAAGACAGGATACTGGGCTATATGGACCATTGGTCTGACCCGGTCTGACCATTCTTATGTAAAAATTAATTATAATAATAAAAATGTTTAGTACAGAAACTCCCCAACATAATGACCTCTCAAAATAGCAAAAATGTGAGATAACAAATTGGCAAATAATGCATTTTTAAAATCTTGGCCTACTAGGAAACATATATATATATATATATATAAATTTCCATTCCTAGTCACAAATCTAGCATTCTGGAGCAAAGTCACTAAAATATAGTCCAACAAACAAATGTTTATTTAATGTGCCCCTCACTTTTCCCTCCACCGCACCCCACTCACCGGTGTTGTCCTTGGTCAATGGAGACTCAGAGTTCAGAGGTGCTTTCACGTGAGTACACCTCCCAGGTGGGGGGCAAGAAGACACCTTGCTCGTTCCTCCAGCTGCTCACTGTTCGCTCTGGCCACTGCTGTTTGTTGTGCCACCGTTCACTCCACCACTCTGTTGCCAATAGCCCTGCACAGTCACCTTCTGCTGCCACTTGCCACTGTGACCTCTGTGAGTTGGTCTCTTGAGGTTCTACCCAGCTCTCAGTGATTTCAGCTGAGCTCTCAGCAGGGCCGGCTCTAGGATTTTTGCCACCCAAAGCAAAAACAATTTTGGCACCCTCCCCCGTTCTTTAATTACCCCACCCCCGGCCCCGCCTCAACTCCGCCCCTTCCCCAAATCCCCAGCCCTGCCTCCTCCCCCCAGGCTCTCAAACCTAGGAGGGAGGGAGGGAGGGAGTGGGAGAAGCGACGCCCGCGCCGCGGCCACTCGGAGTCTCCCCCCATCCCAGGTTTGAGAGCCTGGGAGGGAGGGGGAGACTCCGAGTGGCCGCGGCGCGGGCGCTGCTTCTCCACCTCCCTCCCAGACTCTAGCCTGGGAGGGAGGGGGAGCAGCGGCACACAAGACTCCGAGTGGCCGTGGCTGCTTGGGATCTCCCCCTCCCTGCCAGGTTTGAGAGCCTAGGAGGGAGGGGGAGACCCCGAGCCACCGCGGCACGCGAAACAGCTGATTCGCGCGCCGCTGCTCCCCCTCCCTCCCAGGTTTGAGAGCCTGGGAGGGAGGGGGAGACTCCGAGTGGCTGCGACACGGGCGCCGCTGCTTCCCCTCCCTCCCAGGCTCTCAAGCCTGGGAGGCGCGCGAAACGGCCACTCGGTATCTCCCCCTCCCTCCCAGGTTTGAGAGCCTGGGAGGGAGGGCGAGTAGCGGCGTGCGAATCAGCTGTTTCGTGCGCCGTGGCAGCAGCAGCGGAGGTGAGCTAGGGCGGCCGGGGCACATTTTTAGGGGTGGCATTCTGGCGCCGGCCATGCTGCTCCTAAAAATGTGCCGCCCCAAGCACCAGCTTGTTTTGCTGGCGCCTAGAGCCGGCCCTGGCTCTCAGGAGGAGGGAACCTCGCTGCTAGTACAGTCTGGGCTGTCTCTTCCACAGAAACACTGTCCCACAGCAGGTCTAAGCACTTAGACCTGATTAGGCTCCATAGATAGTCTTTTGTTCTGTTAAGTGACCACTGCAGCTGAAATCACTGATAATCAGCTCTGTCTTTAAACAGTGGAGAGGGACAGGTCCCCACCCTTTCTCTTGATGCCCTCAATCAGCACAGGCTAAGTAAAGTTCTACTGCCCTTTACTCATTCAATAAGAACAACAACATTACATATCATCCCCGCCCCCCGCCCCCTGCATTCAAGTGATTTGTAACCCAACCCCAACCAAAATCTATCACTTGGGCAACACAGCTCTGTTTGCTGGGTACCTAGGTAGATTAGGTATGAATGTAAATACAATCTGGTCCTGAAGCCTTTCCCCCCAGCCCCAGCTCATCACTAGCTGTCAGGGAGAGCTCATTTAGACTTCGTTTACAAATCATCATTTGAAATTATTAGGATGGCCAACATCACCAAAATGAATGCACTGACATTGTCATAAAAAACAACAGCTGTATAAGGAAGCTAGTCTATGTTCATACTTTTCAAATCTATTATACTTTTCCAGATACATGTGTTTTATCATACACTGTATATGCTTTTAAAGTGTGTATTAATGTTTCAATTTCAATTTCCAAACAGTCACCAAATTAGCATGTAACTAGTTCACAAAACTGCGGGGAGTGTTGGGAAAATTCAGGGGGGGATGTAGGGAAATCACTGCTGGCTGCTCCTGTCTCCCAAAGCCCTTGGGTGCAGGCCTCGCCCTCCACGGAGGCCTGGGATGCCCCCTACCGCCTGCAGAGGCCTGGGACGCCCTCCCTGCCTCGGAGGCCCGGGGCCAGGCTCCCCGCAGCCAGGGACACCCAGAGGATTCAGGGGGCCTGGGGTAAAGCAATTTCAAGGGCCCCTTCCATAAAAAAAAGTTGCAATACTGTAGAATACTATATTTTCATGAAGGCTCCTGCAGGGCCCGGGGCAAATTGCCCCACTTGCACCCCCACCCCTGGGAAAAATAAACATTTAAAAACCTTCCGCATCTCGGGAAAACCCAGTTTTGAGAAAACTTGTTTTCAAGTCACCTTTATAAGGTATCACTGGTTCTCAGCATCAGCTAGTGCTAAAAGGCACTAAAGCTCATTAAAAGGGTTGGACAAATATTTTCCGTCAAAACTTTTTTTGGATCGAAAACTAGGGTTTTTTAAAAAGTAGAAAAAATCACGGACATTGTCTGCTTTCCTTCAAAATTTGTTGTGTTTTTTTAAATTGAAAAGCTGAAATTAGTCTGCCAAAACCTGAACATGGTTTGGGGTTTCAGAAGTGTGTGGCCACATATCTGCTATTTGCTGTGTTTGATTGTTTAAAGAAACAATAAAACAATTCTGCTTAAAAATCCAAAATTTTTGAACCACCTCAGCTTGTGACCAAACGCCTGAGCCCATCCAGTCAGAGATTTTTCCAGGTTTCTGATACTCTGCTGGCTTCCTTGACTCATATCTGTCTCCATAACTTTGGATTCATTTAGGTTAGAACATAAGAATGGTCAGACTGGGTCAGACCAAAGGTCCATCCAGCCCAGTATCCTGTTTACCGACAGTGGCCCATGCCAAGTGCCCCAGAGGGAGTGAACCTAACAGGTAATGATCAAGTGATCTCTCTTCTGCCATCCATCTCCACCCTCTGACAAACAGAGGCTAGGGACACCATGCCTTACCTATCCTGCCTAATAGCCATTAATGGACTTAACCAACATGAATTTATCTGTTTCCTAGAGACTGGCTCCATGGGGTCCCTCACAAACTGGAGACAGTTACTGTAGGTTTGTCTTTAGTATAGCTTATGTACATACTCCACGAACTGAGCATTTCAGCTTGTTCCAGAATCTGGGATGAGCCTGTGTTGTGAAAACTGAAATGCTCAAAATAGCACATGCATGTGAATGGACACAGGGTGCTAAAATTAAATTAACCCAGGGGGTCTCAAACTGGGGGTGAGGACCCCTCAGGGGGTCACAAGGATATTACTGGGGAGTCGCGAGCTGTCAGCCTCCACCTCAAACCTTGCTTTGCCTCCAGCATTTATAATAGTGTTAAATATATTTTAAAAAGTGTTTTTTATAAGGGGGGGGGTCGCACTCAGAGGTTTGCCATGTGAAAGGGGTCACCAGTACAAAAGTTTGAGAACCACTGAATCCGACCCCCACCCACTTCCTGCCGCCCTCAGAATCCCCGACCCATCCTGCAACTTGTCCCCTGACCACCCCCCTGAAACCTCCCCAACCCCCACCCCGGGACCCCATCCCCCACAAGCCCCCCCTGCTCCCTGTCCCCTGTCTGCCCCGACCCCTATCCACCTCCCCCCCCCCGAGTCCCCACAGACCCCCGGAATGCCCACAATCCAACTCCCCGTCCCCTGACCGCCCCCCCCCCCGAACCTCTGTCCCCTCCCTGTGCCATGACTGTCCCCGGAACTCCCTGCCCCTTATCCAACCCCTCGGCCCCCTTACCATGCCTCTTATCCCCCTCTCCCCCCTCTCCCGGAGCCTCAGCGCGCCGCGTCCAGGAGCCACCCTGGACAGCGCTGCAGTGGCGTGGCTCCGGTGGGACCTGAGCTCCCGCCAGAGGGCCGCAACTTGCAGCCCCGTCCCCTTACCACGCGGCTCTGAGCAGGAGGAGCTCAGGCCCTCCTGGAGCCACACCGCTTTAGCTCTGTCCAGGGCTGCTCCTGGACGCGGCACGCTGAGGTGCCAGGGGATGGGGGGAGGCGGATGGGGGAGCCTCCGACATTCTCGTGGGGGCCCCTCCGGGGCCCGGGGCCTGGGGCAAATTGCCCCACTTGCCCCCCCACCCCTCTGGGCGGCCCTGCACTGGGGCCAGATCCTCAACTGATGTAAACTGGCATAGTCCCAACTGAAGTGGATAAAGCTCTACTGATTTTCATTGGCTATGGATCTGGTCCATTGGTTTGTAAGAAAGTAGCTTCCACTGTCCATTGTATACAATCATGACATTTAAATTCTGCTGTTGCTTATGTATTTGCTCTAGTGATCTAAGAGCAAGCTTGTATTTCTGTTCCACAACCTGCATTAAATGAATGGTAACATCACTAGACAGGCATTGCGGTGGAACCCCCAAGGCAAGCGGAAAAGAGGCCGTCCAAGAAACACTTGGCAACGCAACCTTCAGGCTGATAGCATAAAAATGGGCCATACCTGGAACCAGCTAGAGCAAATGGCCCAGGATAAAGGACTCTGGAGATCTGTGGTTGGCGGCCCATACCCCGATTGGGGTGACGGGCATGAGTGAGTGAGCGAGTAGTGGCAGTAAATTATAGAAAAAGAGAATGAAAAAGAAAGATCTAGCATACTCCAGTACTAAATAGGTGTCTTAATCTAAGTAACATACATACAACTTTGTCAATATTCAAACAATACCTTGTGTAAAGGTCCACTGAGTGAATAAATTTTGCATTAATTACAGAGAGATGAACTCAGTAAAATATCAATAAATGCTTTAGCCAAAGTCACTTTACAGTATACAATGTATTGTATTTTTTAAATAATACAGTAATCATAAAATGTGTGATTAAACACAAAGCAGGCTTAAACATCCCTACGATATTCTGGGTTCTGTATATAAATGGTGTTTTATATGATTAGTGTCATATCACATGGTAAGCTTTTCCTTTGCAATATACTTCCTTTAGGCAAGGACACACTGCACTTTATTCACAGCATGGCTACAAATAGCTCATGTTTCTAGATTTGCTTTAGCAGTAAGGGCCCTAATCAGTGCTCCATACTCAGTCATCTGAAAAATCTTTCACTGATAGAGTAAGGAATGATTAAGGATTTCTTAATATGCTTACTGTTTACACTAACCATCATATGCATATATATTATATCCCTTGGGTAGATCTGTACTCTATATAGATTACAATGCAATTGTTTAAAGGTGGGCATGCGTCAGCTATGTCAATTTTGATTTCTTCTTTACATTTGTGTGGGTTATTTAGTAAATGTTATACATGAAAAAGAAAATGATATAAAAGTTTGTGAAAGCACTTTAACTTAGTATTTCTTGTAATTTTAGTATTGTGTTATTTAGGAATAGTAATCAACCATCTTAATGCTATGTCAACACAGAGTTTTGTGATAGAATTAAAATAATAATAATTATAACAGCACATATATAGCCCTTTTAATCCATAGATGAAAAAGGTATTTTAGAATGGGAGTAAAGATTATTACCCTTATATTATAGATAGAAAACTGAGGCAAATAGATATTATTCTCTTGTCCAAGGTCACACACCGAGTCCATGGTAGAGCTGGACACAACTCAAGTCTCCTGACTCACAACCTGGTGTCCTATCTTCTGGACCATGCTGCCTCCAATAGTCTGAGAGGAATTCAGGTCCCAAAGATCATAAAAACATAAAAAAGGGCATACTGGGTCAGACCAATGGTCCATCTAGCCCAGTATCCTGTCTTCCAAAGTGACCAGTGCCAGATGTTTCAGAGGCAATGAACAGAACAGGGCAATTATTGAGAGATCCACTTCCTGTCGTCCAGTCCCAGCTTCTGGCAGTCAGAGGTGTAGGGGCACCCAGAGCATGGGGTTGCATTCCTGACCATCTTGGTTAATAGCCATTGATTGACCTATCCTCCCATGAACTTATCTAATTCTTTTTTGAACCCAGTTTTATTTTTGGCCTTCACACCATCGCCTGGCAATGAGTTCCACAGGTTGATCGTGCATTGTGTGAAAAAGTACTTCCTTATGTTTGTTTTAAACTTGCTGCTTATTAATTTCATTGGGTGACCCCTGGTTCTTGTGTTCTGTGGAGCGGTAAATAGCACTTCCCTATTCACTTTCTCCACATTATTTATGATTTTGTAAACCTCTATCATATCCCCCCTTAGTCATCTCTTCTGTAAGCTGAACAGTCCCAGTCTTTTAAATCACTCCTCCTATGGAAGATGTTCCATATCCTAATAATTTTTGTTGCCCTTCTCTGTACCTTTTCCAATTCTAATATATCTTTTTTGAGATGGGGTGACCAGAGCAGCACGCAGTATTCAAGGTGTGGGTGTACCATGGATTTATATAGAGGCATTATGATATATTCTGTCTTATTATGGCTCCTAACATTCTGTTAGTTTTTTTTTTTTACGTCCGCTGCACATTAAGCAGATGTTTTCAGAGAACTATCCACAATGACTCCAAGATCTCTTTCTTGAGTGGTAACAGCTAATTTAGACCCTATCATTTGGTATGTATAGTTGGAATGATGTTTTCCAATGTGCATTACTTTGCATTTATCAATATTGAATTTCATCTGCCATTTTGTTGCCCAGTCGCACATAGTTATTTGGGCATTTTGAATGTGTGTGAGAAAGACTAACAGCCAAGTCTTCTAAAGTAAAGAACTGTTAATTGAATGAATCTATTAAATAACATTGTATGAACTATTTATTTTTACTTCTTGTATTTCTTTATTTATAATATATTAATTTAAGCTTACAAATGCTTCAGTGTGGAAATAAATAAGTTGTTGCAAGAGACACTAACTACATTGCTGCACAACAGTAATATGAAAAGGTTGACCTGACTTCTGTTGATGGCTTATTACTTTCCACATTAATCAGATAGGGGAAGTTCAAAAGCAGTTCAAAAAGGGATCAGTGTCTTCTTTTTGCAACAGCTTTGAACTTCTTTTATTTAAAAGGGCAACTAGAACTATAATTAGGTGCAGCTAGTCTTCATTATTTTGTTCATTTATTATTTGTGTACTCAACCTGCAGTGTCTCAGAACCTCACATCTGGTTCTGAGAGAGATGAGAGTCTGACTGATATTCTGCTTGCTCTGGCTGGACTCAAGCGACACACCAATCACTATGGCATGACCCATGCTGCCCAAATCACATGACAGCATGAGGAATGATGAACAAACAAACCATTTATATTGGAGCCTCTACAGTGTTGAGTGAATGAGCTGGCAGAAGATTCTCCCTGCCTTCCAAGCACTGTGTAGAAAGGTATCTTAAAAAAAATTGCACAGACCCTTCCAGGCATGAACCTTAGTAACCATAGCAACCACATGAACTTATTGTTGTAACTGTTGGCATCTTCTCAGCAAACTCCCTCCCCACCTTGCACAACATTCATTATTTTCTCTCCTCATGCCATGTTTTAATCCAGTGCGAGTGCTGGTTTTGCAGAGGGGGAGCTACTATTGACTTCAATAGGAGACCCATGTGGGAAGGGCTTTCTGGATTAGGCTTTCAGGGCAGAGATCCTGTATTTTATTTGTCTGTAAAGTGCCATATACATTTATGTTACTGTATAAATAAATCATTCATAATCTCAGAGGCTTTCAAGGTCGTGGACTATGACATTTATATTTAGCTAAGAATTTCAGTCAGAACCTACTGTTGATGCAGTGTTTTTTTTTTTCTCAGTATTAACAACACTTGATAGTGCTTTGTTAAAACTGACTGGTTATTTTATTTTTGAGAAGAAAAATAAAAAGGTTCAGAATAAGAACTATTTTGTAAGAAGGGAAATGTATATGGGAAAAAGTGACTACCGATACTTTGCAGAAAGTGTAAACCTGGAGTCTTCCTGAGGTTGAGGTTACAAAGAAAACAGTGAGTATGTATATGATAGGAAGCAGCACATTTATCTCTGGTGTAACTCTAGAGACAATAGAGTTATATCAGGAATGAATTTGGCTCCTGGTATTTAAAATGCAATTTAAAGATACTAAACTGTTAAGACTCTTTGGACAGTGAATTTATTATTTGTTTAGGATATTTTACCTAACATAAATCACCACATGCAGTCACAATGCTCTGTGGATAATAATTATGAGTATGGTAACTCTAAATCTTATTTTTAAAAACCTTAAAGTAATTAAGTCTGCCGGGGACATGCAAGCCCATTTCTCATCTTTGTGGATTATTAGCTGTTTCTACATTTCAATATCAAAGGGTAAAATGACTGCCATGTGGCAGAATCACACTTACACACAGATTTTGTTTACAGGATGAGAGCAAAGTACTGCTGTGTTAGCAGCTGTGCATTCGTTCTCTTCTGGAAGAGAAACTGCCACAATTCAGTCTGGCTTTGTTCTTTTATGGTGGCAACAGTTAGATGCATTGTCAAAAGCAAGGCAGGTATTTGAATTCAGCTTTTGAATCCACCCAGTGTTCTGCACTACAGCTTAATAATTTTGAATAATGTCAAACTCATATATACATTTTATATATCATGGGTGGCAGACAGGAGTAGGACAAAAATATATTCTGTCAAAACATCTTGACCTATATAAACATATATTCATTGTAATATAATAGACAAACCAAGGAATTTAAAAAAAATAATAATAAAACCCCTCAAACTTCTTTAACAAAAAGGGGAAGAAATGCAACTAGAGAGAATTGTATTTTTAAATATTAGGAAATTAATAGTTATTTATATGACCAATAATGATAACACTGTAGGCCACCCACTCATTATTACATCTTACTACCTCTCATCATGCAGTCACATGATGTGCCATACTCAGCAAGTTGTGTTTTGGAAGTTATTCCAACCTTTCCAGAAACCTCTCTGAAGTACAATTTCTCTAGGAGTCCCTATTTCCACTGAGAAGGAAGGAGGGAAGTATGCTGTGTCAGCCATGTCACAGGGCACCTCCATCCCTACCTAGTGAACCTTATTTCCTGGCCAGTTCAGATGGTTTCAGAGTCACAAACACCCACCAAGCTGTTTATCTTACACCGAGATGTGTATTTATTTCCCTCTTACATCATAATACTGTACAATAAAGACTTTCAGCAAAGGTAGGCTTTCCTTCACTTCCCAGGCCAGGCTCACCTTCTAAGCTTTCTTCTGAGCCCCTTCTGAGCTGCCCCTTGGTTCCTGTTTCTTCCCCGTATATTCTCCTCTCAATTACCTTGTTAGCCCAGTGATTGTCACCCAGATGTTCACAGTCCCCCACCAGAAAGTGTATAATTACCCTCAGCTGGGCCTGCAGCCTTCTCCAGGCTGCAGCAATGTCAGCAATCAAGGTGCTGCTGATTGTACCCTGTCACAAGTCTTCTCCTTTCATCCATTCAGCTCCATTGGCTGGCACATGGCAAACAGAGCCATGGCCTTGCCCTCCTTGCCCACTTGTTCATTTGAGGGTGCGTATTGGGCACGTAGCCCTTGCTCACCCAAAGGTATGATCCAAGTAGGTCATATGTGGCCATGCCGGGGAGGAGGGAGACTTTGCTCCCCTGAGAACTAACATGAAAATCACATTCTTTTTAATTATTTGCAAGATAAAATACAAATGAAACTCCCTGTGCTGTCCACATTCCTTTCCCCCATCTACCTATCCAACAACATCCCCTCTCCTCTTCCCCATCTTCCTCAAGCTGCTCAGGCACCATTATGATGGATACAGTGTCAGAATCTAGATAGATGGTAATAGCTTCATAGCTTTATTCAGGAGTTGTCCCATTGCAGTCAGTGGTTCTACTGACATACATAAAGTTACTCACATGCATAAGTCTTTGCCAGATCAGGGTCATACACTGGTGTAGACCAGAACTAACTCCATTGACTTCAGTGTAAAAGCGGTGTAAGCCAGAGGGGAACCAAAATCCCCAGTCTCATTACAGAGAACTCGTTCTGATCCCTCACAAAAGGATATAATTAACTACAGTGTATGATGAATTTCTAAAATTCCCAGATTTTGTGTTCATAACAAAAATCTGCCTGTTCAGTAGTTGCTCAGCACTTTTAAGATTTTATCTATTCCATTTTACATGAACTAAGCGTTATCAGTGTTAAATTATTCCTAGTTATTCCTGAAATACACAAAGTGTTACATTACTCTTAAATAGTAGCCTAAAATCATTTGCTATTGTTCACAGCTGAACTGCAATAACATCTCATATATACTGTCTAGTATCTGTATTCCACTTTTCAGTAAATAAATTATTGTTATTGCTAATATGGGCTCTGATTCACGGATGTACTAACATGATGCTAACTTTACACACATCAGTAATTCTTTTAATTTGAAGTCTGTGCTTAATCTCACGGACGTCAGTACTTACTAAATCAAGGCCTTGGCCAATATTTTTCATTCATTTTGAGTCCTTCAGGGATCAATATACCAATTAATATTCACGCTCAGTTTCAGCTTAGTTATGCCTGGGATGAATTTGGCCCATGTTATCATCTAACATTTTGCTGCTGTGCAAAATAAACTAGGGAATGCAACAAGAACAACAATGGCAAATATGTCAGAGCAGATTTAAATCCTTATTTAGCATCTTCCAGGGTGCAACTCCTTCTTCAGCTCACTATGTACCTTTGTATCTACTAGAGCATATTTTAAATACTGATGCACTATTTTGATTTATTTGCTCAACAAATATGTGTTATATTTAGACAATATTTTACAAACACGTTGGGTCAAATTTCTCACTGTTGATGTAATTCAACTTTCAGTTGTGTTACTAGAAAGGAATTTAGCTCAGTTAACCTTATTCATGAAGGACCTATTCACCATTAGAAAATGGCTCTAAAATTCTGGGCACACACTAAGCTTTCTGACTGGTTGTCAGAGATTTTATACATGTTTATTAGGCTCAGCAAATGCACAGGCCTATTTTCGTCTTGTGAAAAATTCCATTTCTCAAGACACTCCCAGCTAAGGTTGCCAATTCTGGTTGGACGTATTCCTGGAGGTATCATCACATGACATAATCTTTAATTAAAGATTAATCTTTAATTCCTGGAGACTCCAGGACAATCCTGGAGGGTTGGCAACCCTACTCCCAGCATGGTATTTTGAGGTTATTATTCTATTTCTCTGTTTAAAATAATTCAGCGACTAAATTTAAAGCAAGCTTCTCAAGAAACAGTTCCCTTTTTCCTTCCAAATGTGGACAGTCCCTCCTAAATTGCACTGGCCTGAGGCCTTGGACAGACAATATTCAGTCCTGTGCCAATGAGTGGTTTAATGTCCGATATCTCACGTCTCAGTAGGGGATAAAAATAGGAGTTCATACCACTGGAAAGAGGAAATATGGAGCTTCCCAATGGGACAGACAGAACTGGATTCAGTCCCTGGAAGGTTCAAAGATATTGAACCTTAAAATGCTGGTATCTTTAGGTATAGGAAATCTATTTTATTTAGGATGTTTTTGTTGCTTTATCTGAGTCTTTTACATTAGGACTCATGAGAGGGATAAAAAAGTACTTCAAATAAAATATAGAAAAGCTCTAAAACATTTAAATAAATAATAATTGTGATATAGCTGTTTTGTAACCTGGTTATCATATGCATATATGATTTTAATCATATTAAATATATAGATATTTTGCAAGTGATGTTCTAAATAGTGGACTTGTGGCTCCTCCGGTTATGGGTGATACAATCCCAACAAAGTCTTAATTCCACCTCACTCTACCATGGATTCTCTCTCCAATTATTATTATCCCTGATCAAGAGCAAGGACATACAAGAATCAGCCTTTGGCCAGTGAAAGCCTTTCTATACATGCAAATGTTGTGACTTTAAACCCTGAAGTTTTGGGGCCATAGAAGGTTAGAATCTGAAGGTGAGATACACACATGCCTCCTACACACACTGGCTCCTTTACACCAGCTAAAAGGCTGGAGCAGCATAAATAGGCCCTCAAAACCCCCACTTGTGGCTGGAGGAGGACTCCCCAATGTAGGCACAGCAGAAGAGACTTGTAAGGCTGTTTTCCAAGGACCCCATTGCATGGGGGTGTGCCAGGGGCAGGGCTGGGAGGGTGTGTTGAGGGTGGGGTTATAGGAGACCACTCTGCAGAGACTGTAGGAGATGTTGTGGTCCAAAAGGCAGGGGAGGCTTAACTTAAATAGGTTAAATTATACTGGGGACCTTCTTCAGTCCCTGGAGCAGACCAGGATTGGGAAGGTGCAAAAGCGGCTTTAAGCTTTAGGGCC
Source organism: Malaclemys terrapin pileata (assembly GCF_027887155.1). NCBI lineage: Eukaryota > Metazoa > Chordata > Testudines > Emydidae > Malaclemys > Malaclemys terrapin. The sequence continues at coordinate 87,674,078 of NC_071506.1, read as the reverse complement.
CTGGGCTGCAAGGTCTGTTCGGTGTCTGTTAAGGGTATGTATTCACTGCACAGTTAACTCAGGCTCTTACTGGTGTCCCTGTTTTAGGGTTACTGCACCTGATCCCCCGGTGTGGTCTGCTCAAGGAATGCCCTCTTAGGTCTCAGGCCTCTTGATGTCATCTCCCTCTGGCAAGGGACCCGCTCCTTTCTGATCAGGAGTTTAGGCTACAGCTCCCCTACAATTCACTGTGATTCTTCCCAGCAGGTCTGACCAAATATCCAGCTCCTGTGCTTTGCCTTCTCTCCAAGTGCTATGACCAGCATGTGCCAGCAGTTACAAGTGACCCAGGGCCGGCTCCAGGCAACAGACGAGAAAGTACATGCCTGGGGCGGCACATTGTAAGGGGCGGCATTCCGGCCAATCTTGGGGTGGCACATTCTGGCCGCCCTGCCGTGGTTCTTTTTTTTATTTTTTTTTTGCTTTGGCAGCCCAGTCCGCAGCTCCGGAGCACCCGGCCAGCTCCCTGCACTCCGCCAGTCCCAGCCCAGCCCTGCAGGGGCATGGACCCCGGCCTGGGGGGGCAGGAACTAGCAATCCCTGCCGCTTACCATGCCGCCGGGCTCCCCGGGCCGCGCCACTCCCCGCTGCCTGCACCGGCCTCCCTCCAATGCCGCTCTGATCTCTGCCCCGCTGAACCGCCTTTAAAGGAGCGGCTGAGCCAGCACCTCCTGCAGCCCCCAGAGCCTCCGCCTGCCCGGCCGGGAAAGCCACCCCAAGGCTGGATGGGGGAGACCCTCTCGCCTGGCTGTGAGCGGGCTGCAGCGCCTGGCTGCCCATGGGCGGAGGGAGTAGGTGGGCACCGCTCTTCACCTCCCTACGAGCCGCCTTGACCGCCCTCCACGCGCTCCCTGCGGCTGCCGGGTTTTGTTTTTGTTTTGCTTGGGGTGGCAAAAAAGCTAGAGCCATCCCTAAAGTGACCAAATACAGCTCTAACCAGGGCCGGCCCACAGTATTTTGGCACCTGAGGTGGGGAGCTCAAATGACGCCCCCATGGCCCCCTCGCTTGGGCCAAAACTTTGAAAGGTCTCAATTCTGCCTTCTTCCTATTCTACTCCTCTCATGGTACTGCTCTGCTACGTACCCCAATAAAGGAGAACAAACAACTTAAAATGCCTTGTTCAAAAATTTTAAGTACACTTAACTTTCAAATGCCTGAACAGAAAACGTAACTTTTCTTGTCTGCGTAGTAAACACTGGCATTTTTATCTGTTTGAATAATCAAAGTGGTGCTTTCCGTGCCTTCTTGGTTTCAAAGATTTGAACTGCTTCCTGAAGGTCCACAGTCTGGGCCAGCTCACGCTCTATTGAGATGTTGCAAGACCGACCAGCCTCTCCTGTGTCATTGTGGAGCATAGATGTGTTTTTATTAACTTCAGCTTGGAGAAGCTGCGTTCTCCACTAGCAACTGTTCCAGGAAGTGTTAGAAATATGTGCAGAGCAACAAAAGCATTTGAAAAGAGGGTGGTCATCTTATTTGTGCACATATACACCAGAACAGCCTTTGGAGTTGATCCTGCTGAAATGCATCTTGAAAGGGCTTTCTGTTCATCACCTAAATCACTCGCATCAATATCGCGCATGTCATCATGTGTCAACAATGTCTCTAGTGCCCTGCATTGCTGGTGTAGGTCTTCTTCAGGTATAGTGAGGAGTTTTGGAATATCACACAACATCCCAAATATACTGCTGTGTTCCTTGAGCTGCATGAAACATTCTTCAACTGACTGTATTGCACAATCTAGCACCTGGTTAAAGAATTCAACTTTGAATTGTTGTTTGGAGTCTCTTATGGGATTATCCCGTGCCTCATAATCAAAATGTCGTCTTCTTCGGTGACTCTTGTATTCTTGAATTGGTGGGGAAATAGCTTCAGTGTGAAGTTCTTCTGCCAACTTCTGTGGTGTACTCTTCAGAACATTTGGAAATCCCCCATCTGACCGGTAAGACTGTAGGTATGACTTTGCTTTGTCCAGTTGTTCCATTGCTCCAAATATATCAAGGTCAACACCTTGGAGTCTCTTGCTTACAACATTTATTTCAAATAGTATGTCATACCACAACACTAAGCCACACAGAAATTTGAAGTTATGTATGTTTCTGGTGATTCCATTTCCCTCTGCCACTGTTCTCCCACGAACAGTTCCTGTCATAGCATTATCCTCCATAATGGCAACTATGGCATCATCTATCTTCCCAATTTGGTGTTTGATAGGCTTTATCACCTCCACTCGACTTTCCCATCGTGTGGCACTCAGTGGTTTCAGTGTCAGAGAGGATGTTCCCAGATGTTGCTTCAAAATTTGCCATTGATGAGTTTATGCAGAGAAAAATACATAGATGCTTTGAATTACATTAAAAAATTCAGCAGCCTCACTAGAAGCTGATGCTGCATCACTGACTACTAAGTTCAATGAATGAGAACTGCATAGGACAAAGAAAGCTCGAGGGTTTAACTCTCAGATCCGTGTCTGCACTCTTCTGTTCTTTCCTCTCATGTTGGCACCATTATTGTAGCCCTGACCTCTCATGTCAGCTATTTCAATTCCCGTATCTTCCAGCTTTTTAAGAAGCACATTTGTCATACCAGCTCCTGTAGTATCATCAATGTCAATACATTCTAGAAAATGCTCTCTGACAGTCACCATTGCAGGGACATTTTCACTGGGTTCTGTTGTTGTTACAAAACGCACCATTAAAGTCATTTGTTCCGTATGGCTGATGTCAGGTGTGCAGTTCAGAATAAGAGTGTAATATCTTGCTGACTTCAGATCTGCCACAATCTTCTGTTTGACTTTTGTTGCCAGTAACTGTATGATCTCATTTTGAATTGTTTTTCAAAGGTAGTGGTGTGTGTACATTTCTTGGGTGTTGACTCTTCTTGGAGTACAGCATCAAACTTAGCCATCAGCTCCACAATTTTAAGGAAGTTTCCATTGTTTGGCACATACAGCCGATCTGAAGTGCCACGCAGTGCTAGGTTTTGGGTAGCAAGCATTCTCACAATGGCAACGAGCCTTTTCAGAACATTTTGCCAGTAAAGAGACTCTGATGCAATCTTCTCTTGATGCTGATCATCTATGGTGGCCTTTAACCTTAGTCTCATCTCAAGCTCTTTCCACCTATGGAATGCTCTCTGGTGATTTGCTGCCTTCTCATGGTATGCCAGATTTCTAGCCAGATTTTTCCAGTCTTTTGTTCCTGTAGAACCCAATGTGGCTGGAACATTAGACTGGAAGAGTTTGCAACAAAAACAGTATGCAGCATTCTGGGTTTTTGAGTACATAAGCCATGGCCTCTCCACTTTGTTACCATTGGGGATTTCACGACAGTAATGTGTTGGATGGAAACTTCTATTTTCATTGTCTTTGGGGAACATGAAGTTTTTCATTTGCTGTGGCCCATGCAGTACAAGGAAGTCCCTCAGGCTAATGCTCAAGTGGGTCCACAGTCCTGGATCATCTAGACTTAAGGAACTAAACTCAGCAGTAGCTGTTTCTTGTGCCTCCACTACACTCTTCTCTGAGCTACACTTTTTTTCAAGAATGTGCATGGTTACATCCATTTGAGATGGAGATATGGATGCTGCAGTAGCTGCCAGGTCATCTGCACTCTGACTAACTGGAAGATCAGGCATCTCCTCACCACTCACATTCTCACTGGGGCCGGAAGGCTCACCATGAACATTTGTGTCTATGTATTTCAGGAGAGCTCCTACCTGCTTAGATAGAAAAGCATCCTTTGCTTGCTTTCTTTTTCTGAATGCTGCCCCAGAGGGGCATTTTCTTCTTTCACTCATGACTACTGTTTTGTGCCAGCTATAGTGGCTCTCAACACTCAGTTGAAGGGGACAAATTAGCAGGCTGGTAGCAGGGCCTGAGTGAAGGAAGATATCAGCGTCTTAAGGGCCTAACTGGCGCCTACTACTTCAGTTGACTGCCTGTTCTCCTCAAGTGTGTTCAGGGAAGCAGCAGGAAACAGGAAGCTCCCTGAGAAGCTGGTGTTAATCAGTCCAGGCTCCTGGGGGTGCTAGAGAGGTACATAAGAGGCTCCTCCTCCTCTCTCTCCCTGCAGCTCCTGCTGCTTTCTGTTATTCCCTCTCACCTTTTCTCCTGCCTGCTGTTATGTCTTTTGTGCCCTCCTTCCTCCAGCACAGCACTCCACCATCTCTGTGCATCTAGAGTAGAGAGAATACATATGCACCAGCAGCAGACACAATTTTCTACACTCTTGGTCCTAGTGGCGCCCCCCCCCCCCAACCCTCATCTGGCACCTGAGGCGGCCGCCTCAGTTCGCCTCATGGTAAGGCCAGCCCTGGCTCTAACAAAGCAGAGTACATTTATTTAAGGACAAAAGATTAGTGAGAAAACATATAAAACAATGAAAGGATCTGAATGCTTTACCTGTAACTCCCATCAGTCCTATGCAGATGCTGGTAGGTTCAAGTCCTTCCAACACTTCTCCAGGGTTTTGCCCTCCCTTGGACAAAGCATCATGTCTGTTTGTTGAGTCAAAATGAAAGCTCCTCTGTGTCAGGTTAAACTCATGTTTTTATACCAAAAGCCCCTTCTTTGTCTCTTGATTCCAGCCTGCACCAGTATATGCAAACCACATCAGGGATTGGTACTTCTCTGGAGCTGGTTACCATCCCAGGGTCAGTATTTACCACTAGTGCTTTTAGTTTCTGGAGGAGCTGTGGTAACCCTCCTTGGTGGAGAAGATGACTCCCTAACCCACATCAATACATATAACCTTCATAAAGTTAATACAATAGCCCTCCAAAAATATACTTCATGTGGTTTCAATATCTGTCACACCTGTTTTTTTGCCCAACCCTCCTCTAAACAGAAAAACCTCCGACTCAGGTTTGAAGGTGTTGTAAGGCTTCAGATAGCTTACTCAGCTCCAGGGGGTTGATTAGAATCCAGGTTCTTTTTTCACTTGGGCTGAAACCCACCACTGTGCAGTGAGGACACAGACAAAATCACTGGTAGTCCTCCTATGCCTTCCCACAAATTCCACAATTCCCCCTGAAGGACAGACAAGTTCTTCTGCAGTTGACACAATTGACTGGGAAAGAATCCTAGACAGAGCATCTCAGCACAAAGAATCATGGAATATTCTGAGAGAGACTGCAGAACCAATAAGGATACAGCAACGTGGGTTGGGCTTTGCTGTTGGAACACGAACTCCTAGGCTAGGGTAACCGGGATGCCAGTCCCCTATGTTAACAGCTCCACGAAGATATACCCTAGGACAGTGTTTGGCAACCTGCGGCCTGTGGGCCACATGCAGCCCGTCAGGGTAATCCACTGGTGGGTAGCCAGACAGTTTGTTTACGTGCTGGCCGCTGCTTCCCACAGCTCCCATTGGACGGGAATGGCGAACGGCAGCCACTGGGAGCTGTGAGCGGCCATGCAAATGTAAACAAACTGTCTGGCAGCCCACCAGCAGACTACCTTGACGGGCCTAGGGTGAACAGATGTCCCGATTTTATAGGGTCTTTTTCTTATATAGGCTCCTATTACTCCCCACCCTCTGTCCCGATTTTTCATACTTGCTGTCTGGTCACCCTAGATGGGCCATGTGTGGCCCGCAGTCTGCAGGTTGCCCACTGCTGCCCTAGGAGATGCAGTACAGAGTCTGGAGCTTTATACCATTGGGGAGGGGAAATTCTCATGTTCCTTTGGGATATACAACACTTGATTCTAACTCTGGAAAGGCATGAGATTAATTTCCTGTCATTTTTATCACTAGAAAGCTATTCTAGATCTCTTCTAAAGGTTTTATGGGTCTATCTGTAGCTGTTGGAATAATGGGAGCTAAGTCACCTAATTTTACAGATGGAGGGATAAAAAATAGTCCCAATACATTTTTTTGAAAACTCTAAAATGTTTCTCTGTAACATATGTGGCACACACAAATTACATGATAGTGTGGTGTTTTGGAAGACCTTTATAACTGACTTGTGGTTTCTCCACTTGTGAGTAATGCAGCCACCTCAAACTCATACTCTATAAAATCTTAATAGCCACACCAAAACATGATCACTATCTATGTAATATATCTCTATCAATTATAGAGGTATTATATAAATAAGTGTAAACATAGATGTTTAAAAATCATATTACTAGTGCAATGAGATACAGTCTGAACTATTGATTTCTGTCTGTTTGAGTTAACCCAAATTGTCATGTGATGGCTTCTATTTCCATACAGTGGTTCTTTTGCACAGCAACAAAAATGTACAGTAGTGCATTCGTGAACTTTAAAGGCCAGCCTGTTGGCAAGCATGTAGTTGAGATTCAGGAATTTCCTAGGAATAGAAAAAAATGTGCCAGAAGCATCATGTAACCTTTGATATGAAAATTATTTGTTAATGTCTGATACAGTGATTGCTTCAAACAAGGAAATGTCACTGCCCAGTCTTGTTATGTAGTGCCACCTAGTGGACAGTTATGTCAATTGTTCTGGCCTGTGATTACCAAGATAATGACGGGAAAGGTGTTCAGCTTTAAATAGTTTTAGCATGCAGGTAGAGATACAAAAGAAGAGTCAAGTCTTGATACATAGATATAGAGAAAATACATGTTGGTGATGGGGAATTAATTTTAGTATAAGTTTGGGATAGTTGCATTACACACAAGAAGCAAAGCAACAAATGGGTTATGCAAGTGATCCAAAATGGTCACATGGGTATCACCACTATGTTTATTGTACTCACATAGAGGTCTAGGAAATACATGATAGCGTGGTGTGGTATTCAAGGGATTCATCAGCATGAGTTTGGGATGGATGCATTACACATGACTAGTGAAACCATGAGTGAGTTATGCAGCTCATCCTAAATGAACGTCACTACATACTTCATATCAGCCTATCATTTGTCGCATATGTGTCATACATGTTTCAGAAAAAGTATTTTAGATATGTTTGAGAATGTTTAAAACATATGAGGACTATTTATTTTCACCTCTGCTTAAAATAGTTCTTCTGTAATATATATATACACACATGGAATAAATGACGGGGTGAGGTCATATGAGGGTTTTATCATCATTCATTTATGGTTTTCTGCATAATTCACTCATGCATTTACCAGTTGTGGATAATGCACCCAATCCCAAACTCTTGTTGATAAAACCTGTATGCTACAATCATGAGTTCTTTCTCTATGTGTACTTACATGCGCACATTTTATATAGTATATATCTATGAGACAATACATGACAGTGTGGTGTATAAAAAAGGTTATTTGTCATGCACACACACCTTTCAATAGTTACGCAACAAATGAAATATTAGGAAGAAAAAATATATTTTTAGACCAATCAGTGTATTTTCTATTCTTTATCTAGGCCAAGCTCTTTATCACTGCATTTAGTATTCAAAGGAAACATACCTTTCAGTTGTCTAAAGGGATCTGCCAATACCCTTTCTCAAGGTGAAACGTGCTAAGATAGCTAGCTTTGCTCATAGTATCAAACATATAGTCAATTCTGGGCATAGGGACCAGTAACTGCATTGAGTTTTCTATAATCAACATAAAAATCTTATAGTGTTATCTTTCTTGGGGACCAAGACAACTGGTGAGGCCCAGGAACTGTCAGACTCTTTTAATCACCCTATGTCCAGCATGTTCTATATTTCTGTGCAAATTTGTACCTTGCCAGTGGTACAGTAGATCCAGCTTGTGCCGGCTGGGATCCCTCAGTGATGAATTTATGGGTCATCACATGAGTCCTCCCTGGCTTTCTGGAGAACACTTACCTGTATGATCACAGCAGAGATATTACCTCTGCCTTTTCAACTGGTGTTAACCCATGGCATATCTCAATACTTTCAAGTGGAGAGTCAGTTTTGCATTCAACCATCAAATGAATGAGGTGTGATGCCTCAGTTGCCCCTTCAACACAATCAATCATATTTACCATTGCTTCCCTACTGTGATCAGCTTTAAGCTTACTTACATGTACCATCTCGGGGGCAGCTTTGTGTGAGGTCTTTTAACATAGTAGGGGTACATTCATTCACCTCTTCTACCACTTCAAAAGGTCCCTCCCATGAATTATGCATTTTGTATTTTTTCCACAGGAATAAGTCAAAAGAGCATTTACAAGCATGTTTATCATGCTTGTTTGGTCTGGCAGTCAGTAAAGTTAGTTTAAATGACCTTCATCATGTCTCTTAATTCTCTTATGAACCTTTGTACATACTCAGTCACTAGCTCCAACTCTGTCTTAATGTCCCCTTCCCAGGAGTCTCTGATGAGCTCTAGGGCGCCCTCTCATTTTCCTTCCCCATAGAAGATAAAATGGGGCAAACCCTCCAGACTCTTGGTCACTTCCCTATAAGCAAATAATAAACAGGATCACATTTCAACCCAGTCCTGAGCCCACTTAATGGCACACATCCCCAGCATTGATTTTAGTGTTCCATTGCACCTAGGGTGACCAGACAGCAAATGTGAAAAATCGGGATGGGGTGGGGGGGTATTAGGAGCCTATATAAGAAAAAGACCCCAAAATCAGGACTGTCCCTATAAAATTGGGACATCTGGTCACCCTAATTGCACCTCGCCACCAAAACATTTGTCTTTGGGTGCTATGGGGCAGCCTTTAGTTGCTTCATTCCATACAACTTCCATAATTCACTGAATAGTTGGGACATGAAATATGACCCACAATCTGACAAAATCTCTTTAAGGCAACCCACTTTGCTGAAAATAGTAAAAATGGCTTTTGCCACAGAGTCAGCTTCTATGTTAGACAGAGCTACTGCCTCTGCATATCTAGTGGCAAAATTCACTACAAGCAAGATATATCTCTTCTCCCTGTGGGTAGTACATGGCATAGGGCCCACAATGTCCATTGCTACCCTAAAAAATCTCTCTTGTATCACAGGCAAGGGGTGAAAGGAACTTTTTGGGTGTCTCTCTCTTCTGACATCAGTCATAAGATCTACAATAGTCTCTCACATTATTCTGTATTCCAGGCCAGTAAAAATTCTTCTTTAACGTATTGCACATTCTCTATGCGCACAAGTGACCAGCAAAAGGATAGCTGTGGGCTAGCAACAGTAACTCCCCATGGTACTGGACAGGCACAACTTCCTCAAGGGAGCTTCCCATGGGAGCTTTTCTGTACTACTTTCCTTCTTCAAAAAAGAACCCCCCCCAAAACAACACCTTTCCCCATTTATCATTGCTGGGGTTCCCTCTAGGACATGCCCCCTTATGTATTCTAGACTGGGATCTGCCCTTTCTTCATGCTGGACGTCAACAACAGGGACAACTTCTACAGTAATGGTTGTTAACGCCTCCCCACCAGCTAGGGTGCCCAGATAGCAAGTATGAAAAATCGGCACAGAGTGTGGGAGGGTAACAGGCGCCTATAGAACAGAAAGCCCCGAATATCGGGACTGTCCCTATAAAATCGGGACATCTGGTCACCCTACCACCAGCCCCGCGGGCATGCTACTTCCCTCTGATACATTTGAGTTTGTATTAACCCCTCCCACAGCAGAAAGCACACTGTTTTCTTTTGCTGAGTCAGGATTAAATGTGTCTTCCCCTCCCCGCACATTAGTTTGTGTTTTTAGCTATTCCCTTCTGCGACGACTGACCAATATTCCTTCTTACTATGGGTTACAATATAAACTTTAGCTTTGGATATATTCAAAATATCATTTCCCACCAGCATCCCTGTTGGAAGACAGTCTGGCACCCCAACTTCTAAGGTATCTTTCAGATCTTCCCATTCCACTTGTATTTTATCCAAAGATCCAATGATTTTGTATCTTCCTTATGCCAGGAGCTCTATGTCTTGGCCAGATAACATGTCAATTTCTTTGACCATGCTTTCCCTAAAGTAATCATACAGCCACATGTAGGTGTGCATATACTTGTTATTTATATAAATAACTAAGATTCCTGAATCCTGCCAAGGATTCTTTACACCTTTACAATACTGCCTGACTAGGCACTTATATGGCCTCCATCACTAATACCTGAATGCCTCCCATAACATCTGAACCCATGCATGGAAATGTGGAGCCATTTACTCATATACAAAGTGTTGTTTATATCTAGTTTTGGCAGCTTTGAAATTCTGTCAGAAAACTGTAAGTTCTGGCTGTCATGAGGCAGGGATAGTGCCTGTTCATTAGCTAGTCTGACCTGGTTTTCTAAGTGTTCCCTTCCATTTCTGAGGGACTGGCTATCTTTCCTCATGCCAGAAATCAAGCCTTGAGCTACATCACTGTTTTCTCTTGGCAACTTCACAGAGTCTTGATGCGTCACACTGTGACTCTAAGGCCAGGTCTACACTACAAATTTACATTGGTAATAACTGCGTTGCTCAGGGATGTGAAAAGTCCACAGCAGTTGTTATACCGACCTAGCGCCTGCTGTCCACAGCACTATGTTGATGGGAGAGCTTCTCCTGTCAACATAGCTACCGCCTCTTGTGGAGGTAGATTAACTGTGCTGACAAGAGAAACTCTCCCATCGGCATAGGAGTGTCTACACTAAAGCACTACACTGGTGCAGCTGCGCTGCGGTAGCTTTTTAAGTGTAAACCTGCCCATAGAGGCATATGCCAGCCTTGATCCATAGTGGAACTCTCATTAATAGTCCACGGCCGGTATATGGCCCAATGTTTGTAACCCCTGAGGCTCAATTATCCAATTCCAAGTTCAGAATTGTTTTGGTTGCCAGCATGGCCTCAGTTTAGGCATCTATTTTGTGCAATAAGGCCAAAATATTCTCCAGACTAGATGAGAGAGGATGTGAAAAAGATGTTGAATACATATGGGGCATTGAGCAAAAACAGCTCATCCTTGCAAACAGGTTACCCTTGTAATGCTGCCAAGGTCTGTGTCTGAATGAGTGATGTGCTTCGTGCATTTAAATCAATCAGTTGAGCTTAATTTATGTCGTACACCTGATTTTTTCCAAAATATTCTACGTTTGTCATCCTGCAACTGGCATTATTTGCTCATTTATGCCTGTTGTGCTTTCTGTCCTTGTTAGCCTTTAAGGAGACCTTCACTGATCAAGTACTGGCTGAGTACCACTGTACAGTGAAAATTGACTTTCCTAAAAATGAAACTAGCTAAAGAATTTTTAGGATGGTTTTTCTTATCCTCTTTATCCCTATTGGAGCCTCAAAGATCTTCAACCAAGGCAGACTGTACTAACTTCAGAGCCCACCAACCCCTTTTATTCATGCATGGGACAGGGCAACTCCCTGTTTCTGCTGATCCAGGGAGTGAGGGACCTTGCTGCAAACCAAATGACAAAGCAAAGTATTGTCTAGGTCAGCTTAGATTATTGTAATATGTTTCACCCTATTAGCTAACATTTACAAGACAGTAGCACAGGGGCAGCAGCATTTCGCACCTTGTGCTGTATCATCATTTATTACTCTAGAGTAACATTTTACATAAATTTGCCTCAGATGAGTATGAAATTAATGATGTTTTAAGACCTCTCAAGCTGGGTAAACTTCAGAAGCGTACAGAGAGCTTATTGAGTACAGTAAGGCATCTTGTGCCCGTCATGAGCTATATGTAATCATAAAAACCTAAATCTGAATGAAGGCTTGTATCTTGAGCTTTGCAAAAAGTCAATTTTCCACACTGCTGCATTTAGGTCATGAGCCTGTGGTACTAGATGGGGAACTGTAACATTCAATCTGATTAATAGTTTCAAGGGAAGGCTCTCGGGCCTTAGGTGTCACTCTGAGTTGAAATACAAGAAGATTAATTAGCTCAGGGGGCTAACTGTTCAGCTAAGACAGACTCATTTTCAGAAGCATAAAGTTTATTGGCAAATGCACATATATGCTGTTGTACAGATCAGTTTATAGTGGGTTCATTATGGAGTACAGCATGAGATATGTAACAATGCTATGTACTAGAGCATAGGGTTTATGTACACTATACACATTTTTACTAACAGGAATAGGAGGAGTATCCTTTTCCAGAACTAAAGGGCTCCTGTTATGGCATGTCTACATGGGGAAGTTTACCAGCATAGTTATACTGGTATAATTATATTGCTAGAGCTATGATGGTACAACTCCCTGTGACACACTAATTCAGGGTTTAGCATACTTTTTTCAGTTTAGCTTAAACCACTTTAAAAGAGACATAAGCTAAACTGAAAAAAAGACACTCAAAAGAGAACGTCCGCTGGAATTGCTACAACATGGAAGGTATAGACATGACAGCAAAAGGGGATGAGCAGTATCTTAAGAAGTGTGATTAAGTCTGAGTACCGCCGACCTGAAGGATGAGATTGTCACAAACATACTTCAGTACCTTTTTCCCTGCACTGAATGGAGCTCCGGTCCAGGAGATCGTTTGGCCCAATGATTTTTGTCTGGAAATCACTATGTTTTAAAGTCCTATAAGTCTGTTTTTTAAAAATGCTGCCCACCCCTACAGCAAAACTAGTTTCTGCAATGGGCATACTTTATTTCCCTTAGTTTGTTGATGATAATGGAGTGCAATCCAACACCAGTATCTGAATAAAATCAAACAAAGTCCCACTACTTCTCTGCTTCAGTCTTTTCGGACAAAATTTTGAAAGGATGAGGGCTGAGGTCTCTACACAACACTTACACACAAAATGTGTCTATAGTTGCACTCAATTACTACAATTTTGCATGCAACTAGACACCACAGCTGTGCTCACAAATGGGAATTTTGATATCTGCATACAAATACAGACATGTATACATGAACCTTTACACACTGAAAATCCGATTCTTGAAAATGTTTTGGCTGATTTAGGAGGAAGAATTGTGACCTGAGCTTTGCAGAAAGTCCATTTTCCATACAGCTGTATTTAGCTCAGGAGCCTGTGATACTAGACAGGGGAAGTGTGCATTTAAAGTGGCAGAGAAATGCAACTCCTAATACTGTAAATACAAAGCAAACAAAATTCCATGTATATATCACACTAGGATCATTTTAATGTCATGGTTTAGAAAACACATTAATTTCAAATCTCAATTAATCTAAAGTTTTAGAAATGTATTGCAGGAATTTTTAATGGCAGAACCTGCAGTGAGTACAGCCTAACAATGTAGCTGTTTTCTTCCACAACAGGGAATTTGACTGCAATGGTGCTTCAAGTTCAAACAATCTAGAAATTCTGTTGCTACGGCAGCATGAACTCTCCACTGCAGAAGTCCAAATAAAAGTTATACCCCTCCATTCCCTTCACTCACGCCCATTTTGTCTCAAAATAAGACACGGTCAATTATTTACCAATGCTAATACAGCTATGGTATTGAATAAATATGAAGATATACCTTTTTTGATAAACATATTTATAAGCATTAGCTTGATGAAAAGACCTGTCACTCACAACATAAGAATGGCCATACTGGGTCAGATCAAAGGTCCATCTAGCCCAGTATCCTGTCTTCCGACAGTGGCCAATGCCAGGTGCTCCAGAGGGAATGAACAGAACAGGTAATCATCAAGTGATCTATCCCCTATCACCCATTCCCAGTTTCTGGCTACAGGGCTGGCTCCAGGGTTTTTGCCGCCCCAAGCAGCAAAAAAAAAAAAAAAAAAAAAAAAAAAGCCGCGATCAGCTCTACCGCCGCCGCTTCAGTCTTCGGCGGCAATTCGGCGGCTGGTCCTTCGCTCCGAGAGGGAGTGAGGGACCCGCCGTCGAATTGCTGCGGAAGAGCTGGACGTGCCGCCCCTCTCCATTGGCCGCCCCAAGCACGTGCCCGCTGGGCTGGTGCCTGGAGCAGGCCCTATCTGGCTAACAGAGGCTAGGGACACCATCCCTGCCCATCCTGGCTAATAGCCATTGATGGACCAATCCTCCATGAATTTATCTAGTTCTTTTTTGAACCCTGTTATAGTCATGGCCTTCACAACAACCTCTGGCAAGAAGTTCCACAGGTTGACTGTGTGTTGTGTGAAAAAATACTTCCTTTTGTTTGTTTTAAACCTGCTGCCTATTAATTTCATTTGGTGACCCCTTTGATTAGTGTTTTAATGGCACATCTAATACAGCAATTAAATTGTTTTTCCCCTGAAAAACCATTGTGACAAGGGACCTCTTTCGCCTCGTTGGTCTCAGCGATTCACCCTCTGGTGGTGGGGGCCTGGAGTAAATCTGTCCTACTCTGAAGGTTTTTGGTTTGGTTTATTTTTCTGTATTTATAAGGTAGGCCTTGGGTAGTAGGATGACCAGGTGTCCAGTTTTTGACTGGAACCAGGGCTGGCTCTAGGTTTTTTGCCGCCCCAAGCAAAACATTTTTTGGCTGCCCCCCCCCGCCAGCCCTGGGCTCTCGCCCCCCCCCCACCACCCCAACCCTGGGCTCCCCCCCCGTCACCCCAGCGCTGGGCTTCCCCCCACCAGTGCTGACTCCACCCGCTCCCCACTTGCCTCCAGCCGGTCCAGCGCTGGCAGGGTCAGGGTAAGCAGCGGGGCTCCCGGGCCGCACCTCAGCCCAGGGTCCCTCCAGCCGGGGCTCCCGCCTCCAGGACCGGCCGGGACCGGGGAGGACAGAGCCAGGAACTGCCCTGGCAGGGGGCTGAGGAGCCAGGGCAGGGCAGCCCCAGAAGGAGTGGAGCCCCGGAGAGCGGGACGCGGGCCCTGCACGGCAGCGCCTCGGGCACCGGTCCCAACTATGGCCCCGCTGCTGCTGCTGCTTCTGGCTGTCCTGCCGCAGTCCCTGGGCGGCTCTGGCCGCTTCGCCCAGCCCTGGCTGCGGTGCTGGGGGGGTGGCCGCCCTGCGGCACCTGCAAGCGGCTCCGTGTGCCCCGAGGGGCAGCCCCCAGCCGGAGTGTCCCACGCTTGGAGCCCGCCCGGCCATAAGGTGCAGGCGCTGCTCCCTGACGTGAACCGCAGCAGCCCCAGGGCGCCCCCGGTGCAGGCGCGCTGCTGCTGCCAAGGCTGGCTCTAGGCTTTTGCTGCCCAAGCGCCAAAAAAAAAAAAAAAAAAGGCTGTCTGGAATGCCGCCCCTGAAAATGTGCCGCCCCAAGCACCTGCTAGGTTTGCTGGTGCCTGGAGCCGGCCCTGACTGGAACGCCTGATCGAAAATGGACCCTGGTGACTGGTCAGCACCCCCGACCAGGCTGTTCAAGGTCTGTTCGGCGGTGCTGTGGCACTAAGGCAGGCTAGTCGCTACCTGTCCTGGCACTGAGCTGTGCCCTGGAAGTGGCGAGGAGGTCCGGCTTCTAGGCAGCTCTTAGCCCCCCCAAACCCAGAGCCCCCTCCTGCATCCCAAAGCCCTCATCCCTGGCACCACCCCAGAGCCCACACCCCCAGCCCAAAGCCCATACCCTCTCCTGCACAACAACCCCCTACCCCGGCCTTGAGACCCCCCAAAACCTTGAGCCCCCTCCAGCACCCCAAAGCCCTCATCCTTGGCCCCAGCCCAGAGCCCTCACACATCCCTGCACCCCAACCCCATGCCCCAGCCCCCCCCAGAGCCTGCACCCCCAGCCCAGAGCCCTCACCCCCTGCACCAGCCCAGAGCCTCCTCCGACACCCTGAACCCCTTATCCCTAGCCCCATCACAGAGGCCTCATCCCTTCCTGAACTCCAATCCCCTGACTCAAACTGCAGCCCACTCCCCCATTCTGAATCCCTCGACTCCCACCCCCCAGCCTGGAGCCCCCTCCTACACCCCAAACCCCTCATCCCCAGCCCCACCCCAGAGCCTGCACCCCCAGCCAGAGCCCTCACCCTTTCCCGCACCGCAAGCCCTTGCCCCAGCCCAGTGAAAGTGAGTGAGGGTGGGAGGAAGCAAGCCACCGAGGGAGGGGGAATGTAGTGAGCAGGTGGTGGGGCCTCAGGGAAGGGGCGGGGCTAGGGTGTTGAGTTTTGTGCGATTAGAAAGTTGGCAACCCTATTGGGTAGGCCTGAGTATTTCTCTTAAAAAAAAACAAACTCACAACCCAAAAGAAATACTGCCCTGTCTCCTCTCCAAGGCGTTGCTTTATTATACTGGCTTCTGTTTAATAGAAAGTTAACTTAATTCCTTCCCCAAATAGACGTTAACTTGATTGTTTCTCCTATAGAGAGAACAGCCTTCCCCCTAAGAGAAGCCTTTTTTCCCTGCTGCAGCTTGTTTCTCCCTCTCCTGCCTCTCTTGCACCGGAAGAGGGGTTTTTAAAGACCACTGTCAGCCTTTAATTGGACTCAGATATCTCTAATTAGCCTGAGGTATCCTCTTTTTAGTTCATAGGGAAAATGGCCTTCATCACTCTAGGGCTGCTATACCGGCCTTCCACTCTCTTATAGCTGTCAGGTTTGACTTTGTCACACCGTTTACTGACATTATTGAAAGGCTGTATTTGATTGACTGGGAGAGTGGATGACAATTGTATTTCAGCTAATCTAAAAGTAAATATTCAGTAAATAATGAGCCAGATCCTATTGATCTATCTTAGGGCTTGTCTACATGGAGGGAGAGTGCACAGCAAGCCAGGGTGTACATTTACAGTGCATTTGCATGCCATGCACTGACTAGCCATTGGCATTCTAGTACTGTGCACTAAAAGTTCTGTAGCATTAAACAGGAATACATCAATGTGCACTGCAGAACTTTAAGTGAGCAGTAGCAGGATCCATGTGGAGCTTATATGGCTCCCACTACTGTATTATCTGAGTACCTCACAATCGTTTATATATTTATCCTTGCATCACCCCCTGAGCTAGGGAGGTATTATTATCCTGATTTTACAGATGGGGAACAGAGATACAGAGAAGCTAAGTGACTTGCCCAAAATCACACAAAGTCTGTAGGGTAGCAAGGAATTGAATTCTGGTCTCCTGAGTCCTGTAACCCCTAGATTATCCTTCCTCTTTCAAGTAGTGGCTGCTAGCCTAGCTCCACTTTACAGTGGTAAATGGGTATAACAAAACTCCACTCAAGTCAGTAGAGCAATACCAGCTGACACCAACGATCTGCCAAATAATTAAAATTTTCTTGTACTTCTACACATGGTTTCTGGTTAGCTGATTTGTTTTGTTTCGTGAATTTTATCAGTAAAAGCGGGCAACCACTCACAAATCTTATTCACCGCTACCCTACACTGATCCTGGCTGTGGGGCAGCACTCAAGGAGTGCTGCCTCCACAGCATACTTTCCCATTCCACCTCATCCCCATGGAACTTCCAGCCATGGGTGCTCCCCAAAGTTCCTGTTCCACAGGCAACAAGGAGGGTAAGTGGGGCAGCAAGGTGCTGCCAGGTTCTCCCAACCAAACCCATGAGGCAACGAACCTGCAGCAACTTGCATAGTAACTCAAGGACCTGAAGTCTTTCCGAGTGAGGTACCCGGGTACCTGTGTTAATGGGACACATTAAGTACACAGGGGATGGCCTGCAGTGTCAAATCAAGGAGTCTCAGCATGGAACCCCCTAGCTTTTGATGGATTTCCCTGAAATGTGGGCATGCAGTGGGAGGAAACTCTGCTATTTTTTCCAAGGTGTGGAGGAAGGGGCAAATCACACTTTCCCATAGGAAATTCTGTAATGGGAACTCTGCAGTTTCAAGTCTCCTAGCTAGGTTTTTCTGCATACGGAATGATTGGAGGATTATTGGATCCAATTAAAAATCACTACAATTTTACAGTTTATCTATAAAATAATTTGTACATATTTACGATCAGCCTGGAGTCACATAACTATACTCCACAAACAATAAGTCATTAACTCCTGTACTTTTCAGATCAGATTCTGAGTAGAATTAGTTGTAGATTTTGTATTTTTTGGTACTGTGCTGATATTTTGTACACAAAACAAAGCAGAAAATAAGAACACACTGTGGCATGCACATTAAGATTGCACAATACTGTATGCCTGCCTAATTTTTCACTTATTTTCCAGATGAAGCACAATGGTATGTTACATTCAGCTTCTTTAAGGAGGACTGTTTGTAAAAGAAACAAATGTGGGGGTACTGAAAGTTAAGGGGAAAAGGAAAACAAACTAAATCACACTGAAGCACTGTTGTTGCTGCTATGGAGATGAGGATTTTTATGTTGAGTACAAACTCTGAAATCTAAGGCGAAGGAAGAAAGTGGAAGGAACTGGAATTGTATGACAGAAAATTACTATTCTGAAAGTGACTATTTGAAACTATCTTCTTGTGAGTGCAGTGGAGGATTATCCACTAGGCCAACAGAGCCCATGCCCAGGGGCCCCGACCAATTGCGGCCCCCCATAAAAAATGGCCCACCCATTCCCCGACCTGCTCCGCCCACCTGGCGCTCCTGCCAGGGAGCAGGAGAAGACCCCTCCTCCTGGCAGGAGTGCCGGGATGGGGTGGGGTGGGGTGGGGGGAGGGAGGCAGAAGGGGTGGGGAGATAGGCTTACCATATCCAGCAAATAAAAAAAGAGGACCCTCCACGGGCCCTGGCCCCGCCCATTTCCCCACCCCCAGCCCCGCCCCAACTCCGCCCCTCCTCCTCCCTAATTCCGCCCCCTCCTCCCTCCCACTCCCAGCCACGAGGAAAGGGCTGCCCGAGCACTACCGGCTTCACGGTTTGCCGGGCAGCCCCCAGACCCTGCGCCCCCGGCCAGCGCTTCCCCAGCGCAGCTGGAGCCCGGGAGGGGAAGCGCCCAGCCGGGGGCGCAGGGTCTGGAGGCTGCCCGGCAAACCGTGAAGCCGGTAGCGC
Organism: Malaclemys terrapin pileata; assembly: GCF_027887155.1. NCBI lineage: Eukaryota > Metazoa > Chordata > Testudines > Emydidae > Malaclemys > Malaclemys terrapin. Next base: position 87,655,376 of record NC_071506.1, on the reverse strand, counting down.
TTGGGCTTCGGGCAGCCCCCTTGCCTCCGGACCCTGCGCCCCCAGCCGGGCACTTCCCCTCCTGGGCTCCGGCGGCACAGGGTCCAGAGGCATGGGGGCTGCCCGAAGCCGGTAGCGCTCGAGCAGATCGGCTCTTAAACAGAGCCGAAAAGTCAGGGGAGTAGCAGAGCCGCCATTTTCCCGGACATGTTCGGCTTTTTGGCAATTCCCCCCGGACGGGGGTTTGAGTGCCGAAAAGCCGGACATGTCCGGGAAAAAGAGGACGTATGGTAACCCTAGGGGAGGGGCCCCACTTGCTCTGGCCCAGGGCCCCATAAACCCCTAAATTGCCTCTGTGTGAGTGAAATATAACATCTTAACAGGCAACGGAGATGTAGAATAATTCATTACTCATGTCCTTAATGCTATTTACTTTTTTCAATGTATACAAAACGTTTAAAAACACTTATCCAGATCTCTAGATCCCTTTGCCATGTATTAAAAATACAAGCCAACTAACCTCCTCCCAAATATAGCAGCCTCTAAAAGAAAATAAAAACCAATTAACAGAGTAGCCACAATTCCCAATACTCAGGGTACAAATCCCAGCCCTCAGTGCACACCCCTTCCCCAAAAGCCTGGGAAATGGGATCAGTTGTGCATCATGTCCTGAAGATCAACAGATATGTGCTACTTTGGACTAAGCTGGAGACAGAATCCTTAAAGTTCAGCACCTGTGAGAGAGAACCCTGTCACCAGCTCTCTTTTTAAACTCAGTGGGCTTCAGCTTGAGCACGCCTGCTGATTGTAGCTATGGCAGCATGACACCGGCATAACAATGGATTTAGGTCCCAAGTCATTCTGAACTCAGCAATCAGCTGCTGCAGGTCACAGAGCCCTAGGGCTCTGAGCACAGTGAGAAGCTTCATTAAGCAAACGAGTCACTGCATTCTGTACTAGCTTCTCTTTCCTTAACGATTGGACTTTGGTATTATTTCTCATGGACAAAATAGCAATTCCAGGCACACAGTATTCAATTTATATAATACTGGGTTTTTGAGTCAGTACTGAATCAGAGGTAAGGATTGCCATGAACTTGATTTTGGGGACTGAGGGGAAATGGGCTAGATTTTGGTTCCAAACACCCAGCCCAATATTTGTGAGTCTGGTGATTTATCAGAATATTTTTAAAGGGATTTATAATCAGGTAATTCATGACTCGTAGTGCTTTGGACACACTGTAGATTAGGGATTTCACCTCTAAGATTTTTTCCTAGTGTTTATATTAACTGAAAATTAATCTAAGTGCAACATATTAATCCTGTATAGAGCAAGTTATAACTGTATGCCTTCAAAAGGCCATAGATGAGGAACAACTGCAGTGTAACATTGTTACCTTATGGGAAGTCTGCAAAAGAATAGGCTACAGAGAAACATTATCTGAGGAATGCAAATGTACTTATGAATATCATAATTCATGCTCTTTGTGTTTGATTGCTGTGAGCATATTAAAATACAGCTTTTGCTCAGTTCAACTCCATAGTGGCACTCTTCCACACTGCTCTGTGCGAGACCTGGCAGGCATCCTTGGTCTCTTTCACTCTATGTCTGAGGCACTGCACATTCACCCTGGTGGTGAAGGAGAAAGGAGTCCCTCACACTGCTCAAATACAACCCCCCCTGGCTAACTAAGGAATGGTGCTACCAGGCTTTAAAGGTAGTCCCAATCCCACCCACTCCTCTTTAAGGTGGAAGGGCAATAGCCACACTGCAGGGACTTACTGAAAACAATCAACAGCAGTTTTCAAATATTTAGTATTTCTTTCACTTTGAAGCTGAGACAACTGGAGAGTAAAATCCCATACTGAAAGATTCAGTATAGAAACACAGTGATTAAAAATGGAGGCTTTCCTCATCAGTCTGACAATGTTCTTACCTGACCTACTTTAGGAATAGTGTTTACAAGGATGATTAACGCTTGCTGTGGAAAAAAAGTTGGCAGTTAGGTGTTAGTATTTGTGATGCTTCCAGCTCAACACTTAATACAGTGAGTCATTTTACCTACAATATACAGTGCTGGAGCTGGTGTTGAATTGCATTCAACCTATTGCACTCAGGCAAAATCTGGCATCTTCACAAGAATTCTGTGGGCCCAATTCTCATCTCAGATATGCAACCGCCCTTCCCAGAAAGTGGATCATCTTTCAATGAGTCATTTCTACACTGACTAGGAGCTGAGTTAGCAGCACACACTAGCTCACCCTCGAGAGGAAAAGCTCCTCTTTTTCTTTAGTTTGGTTCAGATAAGACTGTTTGTTATAGGCCTAATGACCAAGTCAGCTGTGGCAAATGAAAGTGGAAGAATCTTGTGTTTGGGGTTTTATTAATTCATAGTTAAAGCTCTATAAAATTGGAAGTGCTCCAGAATGATTTCAATCTGCTATAGCTTGCTTCCATGGAAAATTGATAGTCCCCTGAAATGACTCTTTTCTAGATATACTCAGGCAGAGATATTTTTCATTCATTACTATTCATCCAATGGTGTGCTAGGTGCTTCATAGACAAGATTGCAGCCTCTTCAAGGTAGGGATCTAAGGATCAGAACCGGGTCTTGGTGACTGGAAGGTTCCTCGAGTCTCTTCCGGGGCATCCCCTTCAGCAGCACAGAATTGGTGCTCATGCTGAGTGGACAGATCAGTTGTCCTGGTTTGCTGCCAAGCTGCAGGACAAGTGGTAGCTCAGGCCCTCCTGGATCTGGGCTAGGCCAGTAAGAAGTCTGTAGCCCGGGGTCCTGCCTGTGGGCTAAACTGATAAATAGTCAAGGGCTCAGACCCCTCAGGTGTGGGCTGAGCTAACAAATAGGCAATAGCTGAGGCCCCTCAGCCTAGGGGTTAGTGTTCGTCCAGCCCCTAAGGGAACTCAGGCCCACCCTGCTCAACTGGGTCCCAGCCCAGGGCCCTTGAAGCGATGGATGGTCCCATCGCTGGGCTGGCAGGGAAATATGAGGTTGCTGCCTCACCTCTAGGGACCAATGTCTCCTTTTCCCAGGCTGCTTCTTACTGGCGTCTTGTTGGGTTGTTCCATGACTGCTGTGGCCTGGTTCTCCATCTCCACGCCATATGGCTCCCTCGGCACTTCCTCTCTGGGTTCCTCCATCTCCTGGGGCTGCGACTGGCTGTTTCTCCAGACTGTCTTTGGAGCATCTTCATCCCCCCTATGCTGGAATGAGGCCACTCTGAAGAGTTTTTGTTGTGTCAGTGAGAATTCCAACTTAGGGCTCTCTGGGAGTGGGTGCTGGAACTGGAATTTCACCAACCTTGGAGAGAGTGCACTTGCTGCCCACTCTATGCCAGCCTAACTCTATGGGTTAGGGAGTGGATGGGTAGAGCCAGGGTTCTTCCCTGAACCCATTCCCCCTGCTCTCTTCTGTGGTCAGCTAGTACCAATGGGAACGCTAGGAGGGACCAGTGAGAGTGCTCTCCAATAAGATTCTGGCCAGTCCCTGCACAGGGACACAAGAGGGGGAAACGCCTTTCTCCTTGTGGACCTGCTCAGAAGCCTGTCAGAATCTGTCCCTATACAGACAACGCACGAACAAGGAAAAGCAGTGTTTGAGCCCATGTTCCACTAGTTCCATGATCTGAGCATCAGTCTGAGAACAACTCATCATTTTCAGTGAGTTTGGTGGGGCAGGGGTATAGGTGGGGTGGGAGGGCTAACTCTTATGGGCCTCTTTAAAGAGGCGTGTTTTCAAGAGAAGCTTGAAGGAGAAGGTGGTGGTGCATCAGATTGAGTCAGAAAGGGGTTCCCAGTGCATGGAGCAGTATAGAAGAAACTCTGAAGATGGGAGTGGAAGAGAAAAAAAAATCACAAAGGGTGTGGTTAGTCATATGCCTTTGGGGATGGGGACTAAGGAGACAACCAGAAAGAGCTGAGAGGCAGAGTCAAAGAGTTAGAGTCAAAGCTTAAGGCCAAAAGGGACTACCACATCTTCAAGTCTGACCTCCAGTATATCACAGGCTACCAACGCCACTCAGTCCCTGCACACTAAACCCAACAACCACAATTAGACCAAAGTATTACAGCCCACAAGAGACTACTGTGTGCCCCAGGCAGAGCATAGGAGGAGTCAAGAGCCTGAGGGCCCCACAATGGCAGGGAAATGGTAAGTGAGATATACACAGATAATCCTGGCAAGTGACCCACACCCACATTCTGCAAAGGAAGGGGGGGAAAAAAACCCAAGGTCACTGCCAATCTGTCCTGGGGGAAAATTCCTTCCCAACTCCATATGTGGTGTTCACTTACACCCTGAGCATGTGAGTCAGGGCTGCCCAGAGGATTCAGGGGGCCTGGGGCAAAGCAGGGGAGTGGACATACTCACTGGGCGGTGCTCTGAGTCTGTGGCAGCGGTGGTGGGTCCTTCAGTCGCTCCGCGTCTTCGGCGGCACTGAAGGACCCGCTGCCGAAATGCCGAAGACCCGGACCACCACTGGGTAAGTAAAAAGGTGCCTCTAGCCAGGAAAGGGATTCTTGGCCAGGGCTTGCGGGGCCCCTGCAGGGCCCGGGGCAAATTGCTCCACTTGCCTCCCCCTCTGGGAGGCCCTGATGTGAGTCAGAACTTGCCAGCCAAGCATTTGATGGAGAGAATGTGTAGTACTATCTCAGAATCTTGGCATTTCCCATCCAATGCTCCATTTTCAGCAGTGGCCATCCTTGATGCTTCAGAGGAAGGCGATTAAAATAAAGCCTCCCAGAATACATAGTGGGTGGGGGAAGATCCCTTCCTGACCCCTGGAGATGGCCAGCTGAAACCCAGAAAGCACGAGCTTATTACTAAGACAAAGACAAAGACAAACTAGAAGTGAGCCCCAGAGCTGTTGAGCCCCGCCTCCCACCATCACAAGCAACTCAATCATGCAATTGGTTTTTGCTACTGGTAGCCTTTTAAGTTAACCTGGTCCCACCATGCCTTTGTGCACAGCTAGAGCTTCATTTAAGGCATTTCCCTTGACTTTAAACGAATACTGTACAGCAGTGGCTCTCAACCTTTCCAGACTACTGTGCCCCTTTCAGGAGTCTGATTTGTCTGGCATAGCCCCAAGTTTCACCTCAATTAAAAACCACTTGCTTACAAAATCAGACATAAAAATACAAGAGTGTCACAGCCCACTGTTACTGAAAAATTGCTGACTTTCTCATTTTTACCATAAAATTATAAAATGAATCAATTGGCATATAAATAGTGTACTATTTCAGTGTTTAGCAGCGTGCAATATAAATATTGTACTTACATTTCACTTCATTGCACCGGACCCCCATCTGACCCCCTTCTGAACACTTGCAGTTGTTTTCAATTAATGCCTTTTGGCCAAATTTACATCGGTGCAACTCCAGTGACTGTACTGGAATTGCACAGGCATAACTGAGGCCAGGGTTTGGCACTTTCATATATAAATATGCATAACTAAGAGAGATTTTCAATAGACCAGAAACCTAGACGCATACTTCATTGGTTTGAAATCAGTCATGGAATCAAATAGTTTAAGAAGTTCTATGATGGAATGCTAGGTGGTGCAACAGATTAGCACCAAGCTATAGAACAATTAATTGGCCCTGAACCACCAGGCTAGTTAAAATCCAGTCTAGGTTGGCAGAAACTAAGAGTATCACCAGGTGATAGGTGTTTAGTGGCCCATAGCAGGACTTACCCAGTCTAGGGTTGGGCCCTGCCACTGCCTCAGTTTTTCTTCCATCTCATATCAAACAAACTACCACATCTAGTATTTTGACACTAGTGCCCCCTTCTGTGTGTGGTTTGTTAGCACAGACTAACACTAAAGGCCTTCCAGCCCTCTTCCCCAGGCTCAGTCTGTCTTTCCGTTTATAATTGGCTTCAGCATGCATACAGCCCTCCCTCTAGGCTCTCAGGGCCAGATTTTTAAAGGTATTTAGGCACCTAAGGCAGCAGATAGGCACCTAAGACCACCATTTAGGCATGTTGGTATTTTTAGAACTGCTACTCAGCTGCCATCTAACCCCCAGGGGCCTCAGGCTCCCATGGCACCTGCTTTCCCACCAATTGGTGCACAAGTGCAAACATCCTAAGCATTGCCACTACCCTACAGCAAACAGCTGTAGCCTTGAGAACTGGGCTGACACCTAGGAACAGTCACAGACTCACCTAGCAGTACCTCTGCTCAGCTGCACCTGCCACTCCCCAGCCCCCTGGCTGACATGTAGTTCCCTGAGTGCTTAAGTGGGTGTTTTTAACTAGGCAGAGGCATGCCTGTCTTGCTCCCAGGGGTCAATCAGTGAGGCGCACTTGAATCAAGCTTAACAATGGGGGCAGCATTGTAATTGCTCAAAAGGCAGCAGTGGGAAGGGAAATGCAGAATGAGTGTGAGATAGCTATTTAGTGTGAGCCAGAGAGAGAGCAAGACAGACATATGTTGGGCGACAGTTTTCAGTTAGACACTGATTGCTGGTAGGATAGCTGGTCAGGGACTGGGATTGGGTTAGTTACTGGGGCACTTTCAGGGGACAAGAGAAACACACAGGGACAGTTTGGTTAGTTAGATTGGGCAGGAAATCGTGGTAGGTCAGGCTGCGAGGGTTTCCTCAGGGAGGGAGAACTGAGTCAGAGCTAGGGAGTGGGGAGGGTGGGATGGGGGGAGGACACCGTGCTGCTGCATAGGGACCTGTACCTGGTAGAGAGGAAGGAGACAGCAAAGGAAGAGGGAGGAGCCCCAGCATGGGCCTGATCCCAAATTTGGGGCTGATCCTGAGTCAACGCCTGATTCTGAGGGAGAGGGGTGAAGCTCATATTCACACCCTTGTACCTACTGGCTTTGCCTAGAAAGCTGTTGCTACCTAATCAGGTCTGCATACAGAAACACAAGTAAACTCAGGCCTTCATGTAAACCTCTGCAATCTGCTCAATAATGACTTCAGGTCTGTCACACAACGGTGCCATGTACTTACTGTCTCTCTGGGTGACCTGTATATTTTGGCTATGGGATTGTTCCAGAGGTTCATAGGCCAGACCATAGGAATATCCCGATCCCCTGTCTCCTACATCAGGGGTGGGCAAACTACGGCACGCATGCCGGATCTGTCCCATCAGGGCTTTGGATCCGGCCCGTGGGATTGCCACCCCCATGGTGCCGCAGGCCCTGCGCCGCTCCCAGAAGCAGCTGGCACCATGTCCCTGCGGCCTCTGGGGGGGGAGGAGGAGCGGGCAGAGGGCTCCGTGTGCTGCCCTCGCCTGCAGGTACCTCCCCCCCGCAGCTCCCATTGGCCCGGAACACGTGCAGACAGAGACATGGTGCCAGCCGCTTCCAGGAGCGGCGCTGGGCCAGGGCAGGCAGGGAGCCTGCTTTAGCCCCGCTGCATGCTGCTGCCACCCCGGAGCTGCTCAAGGTAAGCAGCGCCAGGCCAGAGCCTGCACCTCAAACCCCTCCTGCACCCTGCACCCCAACCCCCTGCCCTGAGCCCCCTTGTACACTCAGCCCCCCCCAACCCCTTGCCCATAGCCACTTCCTGCACTCTGCATCCCCTCCCACACCCCACACTCCCTCCCGTAACCCAACCCCCTGCCCCAGTCCTATATTCATGGCCCTGCATGCAATTTCCCCACCCAGATGTGGCCCGAGGGCCAAAAAGTTTGCCCACCCCGGCCTACAACCTGACACCCTACCAATAAATGTGGTGAATGGAAACAGACATTTTACTCTGCTGTGCTTTGTAATCTATTAGGTTCATTTACACAGCGGGTTCTTCTGCAGATTTGAGTGGTCCACACCTCCTGCTCCCATCCACAGCTGCCTCCAGAATTGGTGCTGTAGCTACCTGCAGGTGCTGCAGGCTATCCAGGCTTAGTACCCCCTCTTTGGTAGTGATCTCCTCTTATGCAGCAGCTGCCACTTCTCCTTAATGTCCTCAAGTCTTCTGCTATGGGTGGACACCGTGTTTACTGACCTCCTCTTAGCTTTTTCCAATCACTTGTCCTAGGAAGCTAAGATGTTACTATCTTTCAGGAACCTGTCAGGGTTGGGGCATGCACAGCCATGAATTTGTTTATCACCTTTATCTACTCCTCTGAAAAATTTGCCTCCAAAAAAAAAAAAGCGCCTCCAACTTCCAATGGTTGACCTGCCAGTCTCTGACCCAGATGTTACCATCATGCTGGGATGCCAGGGGTATGTATCTGGCATGATGGGTTTATAATAATCTTTTGCACCATATGCTAATAAACTCATCAGCAGTGCTACCTAATCCCTGCCTGATGTTAGGTTGCATACCTGCAGGTACCCAATTCACTCCATTAAAATTGGCTTGAAAATCTCACTATGTGGGTGGCACCTAAATTACACAATCCACAGCATGTGTGAGCATCACCTTGATGATCGAGTTAGGTACCTGTATTCCCTTCCCACACCCCTCTTTCTCCTCACCATAAGGCATGATTTATCACTTCTTTTAAAGGATAAACAAACTTGGCAGCATGCCCAGATTTGTAGCTGGTTTCTCTAAAACATAGGGAAAAAAGCAGCTTGAACACTGGATTTGGAGACTGCTTTATTTGTACCATTGGACAATGCAAGACTGCAGACATATGGGCTGGGGAGAGGGAAGGAAAAGCTGCTTTTCAGCCTATGTAGGGGGTGCCCCTCAGCTTTCAGCAAACGGGGGGGACCAGGGAGGGGTATGGCTTTTGAATGTGAAGCTCTGTCTTGTAACCCAGTAACTGCGGTCTGGAGCAGGGGCGGGAGTTGATATCAGTTCACGTCACATGGCTTTCCACTTTGAAGCTATCCATGTGCTGGGGGTAAGGAGGGGAGACGGTTCTGCCAAGCAAAGGTTCTGCCAAGGAAAACCTGTTGTATGAAAGGAGACTAGAGGAGCTTGGGTTGTTTAGCCTGACCAAACGAAGGCTGAGGGGGGATATGATTGGTCTCTTTAAATATATCAGAGGGATAAATACCAGGGAGGGAGAGGAATTATTCCAGCTCAGTACTAAAGTGGACACGAGAACGAATGGATATAAACTGGCCGTGGGGAAGTTTAGGCTTGAAATTAGATGAAGGTTTCTAACCATCATTGGGGTGAAGTTCTGGAACAGCCTTCCGAGGGAAACGGTGGGGGTGAAGGACCTGTCTGGTTTTAAGATTAAGCTAGATAAGTTTATGGAGGGAATGGTTTAATGGGATAACATGATTTTAGTCAAAGGAACAGCGTGCAATGGCAGGTAAATAGTATAATGGCTAATGAGGGTCAGGCTGGAGAATCTTGCCTACATGCTCGGGGTTTTACTGATCGCCATATTTGGGGTCGGGAAGGAATTTTCCTCCAGGGTAGATTGGCAGAGGCCCTGGAGGTTTTTCGCCTTCCTCCGCAGCATGGGGCAGGGATCGCTAGCAGGAGGATTCTCTGCTAATTGAAGTCTCTAAGCCACAGGATTTGGGGACTTCAACAGCAGAGTCAAGGGAAAGGATGGGGACGGCTTTGTGGCCTGCAACATGCGGGAGGTCAGACCAGATGATCATAATGGCCCCTTCTGACCTTAAAGTCTATGAGTCTATGAGCATGGATGGGGTGAGGGCACCAAGAACCCTCTGGGTCACTTTAGGAAATTCTGGTGGCTTTGAGGGATTCTCCTGCATTTTTCCCCATCAGCATGTCCTCTAATGGTAAGACTAGCTTGAGAGGGAGACCACCCCTTCCATTCCTGTAGCAACCCAGGCTCCACTAAGCACTCAGGTATATCCAGAGCATAAATCCGGGGTTCCCGCCCCCCATGCTAGTTGGTGTAAGATATTCTTTATGTGCTTGGGATGTTGTTAAAACTGACTTCCTCCAGGGGTGCCTTTGCAGGGAAGCCTTTGAGTCTAGGGATGGCAGGGCTGGGATTAGCATGTGCCTGCTCTCCATGGAGGGATGCTTCTCCCCACTTTTGCTCCTCCCTCAGCCCTTCCAGAGCAATGACCTGTGCAAGTATCACAGCACGGTGGGAGATTTGACTCACCCTTCTCTGTCCGGCACCTATTCTATGGTGGTGTCCAGGATAGGTTGACCAGACAGCAAATGTGAAAAATTGGGACGGGGGTGGGGGGTAGTAGGAGCCTACATAAGAAAAAGACCCAAAAATCGGGACTGTCCCTATAAAATCGGGACATCTGGTCACCCTAGTCCAGGAGCAGGGTAGCAAAGTGCATCCTATACAACAGCCCAGGGTCTCTGGAGTACTAAGGCGGGGGGGAGAGACAACTGCAGACAGAGGAGAGTACAACTTTCTCTTATCTAGCATTGCACTAGATAGTGGAAATGTCCTTGTGAAGTATAAGGGCTACTACAGTTGAAGACAGCAATGGAATATACAGTGATTGTTTCAGGGAGACAGCCAGGTGTAGAAGCTAGTCACTTTTCAAGGGGACCTTGCTTGTGTAAAATCTCCAGTCAAGCACGGCAGAACTCATCCCAGTTTTCTAAGACTCCCCAACTCAGAGAGTTGTTATTAATGGTTCCCAATCCTGCTGGAAAGGCGTAACGAGTGGGGTTCCGCAGGGGTCTGTTTTGGGACCGGCTCTGTTCAATATCTTCATCAACGACTTAGATATTGGCATAGAAAGTACGCTTATTAAGTTTGCGGATGATACCAAACTGGGAGGGATTGCAACTACTTTGGAGGACAGGGTCATAATTCAAAATGATCTGGACAAATTGGAGAAATGGTCTGAGTTAAACAGGATGAAGTTTAACAAAGACAAATGCAAAGTGCTCCACTTAGGAAGGAAAAATCAATTTCACACATACAGAATGGGAAAAGACTGTCTAGGAAGGAGTACGGCAGAAAGGGATCTAGGGGTTATAGTGGACCACAAGCTAAATATGAGTCAACAGTGTGATGCTGTTGCAAAAAAAGCAAACATGATTCTGGGATGCATTAACAGGTGTGTTGTGAGCAAGACACAAGAAGTCATTCTTCCGCTCTACTCTGCTCTGGTTAGGCCTCAGCTGGAGTATTGTGTCCAGTTCTGGGCGCCGCATTTTAAAAAAGATGTGGAGAAATTGGAAAGGGTCCAAAGAAGAGCAACAAGAATGATTAAAGGTCTTGAGAACATGACCTATGAAGGAAGGCTGAAAGAACTGGGTTTGTTTAGTTTGGAAAAGAGAAGACTGAGAGGGGACATGATAGCAGTTTTCAGGTATCTAAAAGGGTGTCATAAGGAGGAGGGAGAGAACTTGTTCACCTTAGCCTCTAAGGATAGAACCAGAAACAATGGGTTTAAACTGCAGCAAGGGAGGTCTAGGTTGGACATTAGGAAAAAGTTCCTAACTGTCAGGGTGGTTAAACACTGGAACAAATTGCCTAGGGAGGTTGTGGAATCTCCGTCTCTGGAGATATTTAAGAGTAGGTTAGATAAATGTCTTTCAGGGATGGTCTAGACAGTATTTGGTCCTGCCATGCGGGCAGGGGACTGGACTCGATGACCTCTCGAGGTCCCTTGCAGTCCTATAATCTATGAATCTATGAATATACAGGCACTCACATGACCCTCACAGGGTAATTTAGGAGGTAGATGCCTACCAGCCCCTGCATCTGTTCTGAAAATCCCACTAGGCTGTAGGCCACTCAGAGAGTTCAGCTATGCAGCACTCAGCTGGACAGCACCTTTAAAAATCTGACCCATAATCCTTTGCAGCCACTGAGCTGGAGCTTCTTACTCAATAGGCTCTTGTTCCCTGCAGGTCCCTCAGCTAAACTCACCCCTCAACAGGCTCCTGCTTCTTACAGGAACATCTCCCAGGCCTTCCAGCTGGGAACTCTGAAAAGCTATCACCTGCCCTTTTCCCAGCAGGCTCCCTCCTCAAATGCTCTTTTCTGGCTAGCACCTCCTCCCTGCTAGCTTATCAGACCCTCTGCCTGAGAACTAAGGAAAAATTCTCTCTGGATTAACTCAAGTTGCCCTTATATTTCCCAGCAAGCCTGGTTCTAAGTCACATGTGCCCATCACATGACTGCTAGACTTATTCCCTTCACCTGGAGAGGTGAGCTACACCTGGCACAGGTGATTCTGAGCCCCAATCCTCTTAAAGAGCTAGCTCACATTGTGACATGGTCTACATGAAATGTATTTTATGGTCTCAGTCCCAGTTTCCTACATCATCAAATCACAACCAGAATTGGCACTTTTTAAAAACAAAAAACAGTTTCACCAGTAAGTGGCTAAGGCATGAATGGGCCATTTTGAAGAAACTCCCAGGGTTACGAGACAGCATAGAAAGGCCTACCACTGTTGTCTGTGCTGTTACTATTCTGACGGAGCTATGAGGTTTTAATCCAGATCTCTCCCAAAGTTCATGTGTGTGTTCAGACACTGGGTTCCATCTCAGGCCTATTAAGAAATGGTCAGAAGCTGTGAGGTTTGGATCTGACTTTTAGGTTCTCTAGCTTTCAATACAGAGCCTTTCGTTAGAGCTAAATTAATGCGAAAAATAGGTTTTACAAGTCCATGTTCTATGACTACTGCTTCTTTAGGTGCAGAGCACACAGATGCAAAAATAAGGCAGTTTAGTATGACGACTTCAGTCAGCCACAGCACAGCTTTGGAAGCACTCCAGAAATTACTGTAACTTCTCTCATGTGAATAACACAGAAATAGAGTGTGTATGTGACAACCAACACGAGGTAACCAGGATCCACTGAAAGAACAGTGAGATTGGGGTGGACTCGGAACGGAAGATATGGGCTTAATAAAATCATAGACATTAGAAACACAAATACCTCTTACATCCCAAAATGTTTATTTAATAAAATGACAGGGCACACATATTTTAAAGGGACACCAATTCAGCCTTCATATTGTGATGGTTCAGATAATTGCAGGCCCAGATGCCAGCATTTAAATACTTACTGGTACCGATCTGAAATGCTAAGTGTCCAAAGGCTCTAGCCATTAGTATTTTTACTCACAAATAATTGTGAATGTAAGAATTGTTCTCATGAAATTGGAAGCTGGATTTACAAATCAAGCCCTATAACTCTGAGACATTAGAGAAATCGGAACTTTAAAAAACCTTATCTTTAAAATTGTATATACTGTACACACATTTGTAAAGCAGACAAGAGAGGCCAACCAACCTGATCAATTGGCTAGGTGTGTATTTTTATTATAACAACTGCAGAGGTTGGAAGTGATTAGCAATATTACCCTCCTTCAAAACAATATATCCATCAAAAGGGAGGAAACATAGCAGGAAAGCAAACGTCTAAAAATGTGCTTGCTGTTCTAAATGGCAAGTTTTGAAAGCATGGCATGGAGTTTTGGGAACATGATCAGTATTATTGACTGTCAGAGATGATTCTTGGGCAGTATCCAAGCACTGGTAGATCAGATCCAGGCTCTCTTGGATGTGACAGTCTTTTAACAAGCATTTCCTTGGAAGAAAGCTATTTGTTCTACAGGAGCCCTACCATTAGGTATTACAGGCAGTAGTGTGGGTCATTTAGTATGTGGCACTCTTTCCCCCTTTGAGTCAGTACTGAATCCAATACACCAACATGGTATTAGGTGGCATTGTGCTACTGGAGGAGCTGCCTTTTGTAAGTGACTTAAAATGGCTGTTCAAGGTACCTGAAGCTTCCATGGCACGTGTGACAAGTTCCAGTTGCATATTTACATTCCTGTAATACTAGGGGTCTTCTTGGAAATCTCCTAGTCACAGTAACGGGGAATAAAATCTCCATTACAATACACTTGTGGGCTATACACATTGCATCACAATTATTTTAAAGCAGTTTGATGGGAAGTTTTACAGTTCTTACATGGTCCCTATTACCCTTAGATAGGAGTGCCTCACACTGGTTAATATTAACACCCATGATAGAAGGCACCTTCCTATCACCCCCATTTTACAGATGGGGAACTAAAGGACAAAAAGACTATAAATATGTCTACACTGTGGGACGGGCGGGGGGGGGGGGAAGCATTAGTTAATTCAGGTTAAAGTAGCAACTCTGCTTTTAACTTGGATTAATAGCTCAAGGTCAAGCTCAGGCTACCCTATAGGCTTTAATGCCAGCTGCTAACCTGAGTTAAAAGCTGAGATGCTGCATCTTCACTGCTGTGTTTTAACCTGAATTAGCTAATGTGGGTTAGCTAACCTGCGTTAAGAACACCCCTTTTCCTGCAGTGTAGTCATAGCTTAAGTGACTTGCCAAGGTCACAGAGGAAGTCTGTGGCACAGTAGAGAATTGAATTCAGGGCTCCTGTGTCCTAGGCAAGCACCTTAATTTCTGTACCATCCTTCCTATCAGTATTGATCCACCCCTTAGCTAGCAAAGTGTCTAATCCTTGTAATTTCAACTAAGATACTGCCTTTAACAATATTACTAACAGTGAGCTGCATTGCTCGCAGCTAGAATAATCTTGTTTTGCTTTGCAAACTGAGCAAAATTGATATGCAAATTAATGCAGGAGAATGTAAAAATAGCATCTGGATGTCCCATATTCGGAGTCACTTTTCTGGTTCTAATGGCACTTATCAGACCTTAAGTAACATTTATGATCATTATAAATTTAAATTAATGGAGATATCCTATCTCCTAGACCTGGAAGGGACTTTGAAAGGTCATCAAGTCCAGCCCCCTACCTTCACTAGCAGGACCAAGTACTAATTTTGCTTCAGATCCCTAAGCAGCCACCTCAAGGATTGAACTCACAACCCTGGGTTTAGTAGGCCAATGGTCAAACCACTGAGCTATCCCTCCCCCAATGATAGTTAAATAACTAAATTGGGTGTTTTCAGGGTACCAGTGAAGTTTTCTAAAATGTATGTCATAGACTCCCCACCATGGAATGACAGCAAAATCAGGCTTTATCATTTCATCACACTGTAAGTATTTTGAGTTTCATGGAAAATGTGTGGACATATTAGTGTAGCATGTGTAACCCAGAAAGAGAGAAACCTGCTTTCTGCACAATTAAGCCAGAAGAGAACACATCCCTTGGTGACTAGCATATCAAATCAAGTGCTGCCTTCATGTGCTGCAGTGAAGAATTTACAGCACTGGTGCCTGAATACCCACCATCACACCCTGAGATAGGATTGAGAATGACAGGTCTGGCAGGGAAGATGGGGGTGGGTGGGTTTTTTCCTTCTTGTAAAAATGGAAGTTCCTCTGCTGCTCTGTGGGTGTTTAAATGTGGAATATGTATCTGATGCAATTATTACTAATGCTCAGAACTCCAGAGAAGCCGCTGAATCAGCGTTCTTTCCCATTGGGTTAGTTACCTTACTTCCTCTCTAAGATTTGAAACAAAACTCTTTCTTCTTGAATGTGAGGATGCGTACCCACCTATAATGAGATCCCAACTCTGCGAGAGGACAGCCATACACTGCAAAATAGTACTGTACATATAGATGGCTGATAAACTGAGGGATTTTAAGGCTAGCTTTGTGTTCTGTTCTTTTGTCAGGAAAACTCAGAGGGAGATCTAGAGGTCAGGAGAACTAATTGGGATAAGATCCAGGGGTGAGACTGGGAGCTGCAATTGTTCCTCTCCCTTGATCTATAACCCTGTGGCGTAGTTTCAGTTATTCTGCTGGTCAGCATCCTGAAGCCACCAACAGTCTTCCCTTCAGAAAGTAAGAGCTTGATTCTCTTTCTCACATCTGCTGGTGTAAACAGTAGTAATTCTATTGAGTTACACTGGTGGAAAACAAGTGTGAATTCGAGGACAAGAACCTAACGGTGCAAAACAAAACTGAAAGGGCTGCATTTATTTTTAAATTAGATAAATGGATAAAACACAGTCACCAAGAAGTGCAGTCAAAAAGTTCCTCCCACAAGCCCTACAACTGAGCTGGTAATTAAAACCTTCTGAGGATTCATTTTATTTATATATCTCCAAACAAATTTCTCCATCATGCTGAGCATTAGCCTTGCTGAGGTCCTCCATAATCTCATGTTGTCCCTGTCCAGTTCCCCTTGTTACTTCTTTGTTACTTCCCTCATTGTCATGCCTGAAATTAAATACTTTTTAATAATTAGTTTATAATCACCTCAGGGCAGGGATCGGGCCTTTTAGCTGTTTTGGAAGGTTACCGGCATGCTTTTTGGTGCCTTGAAAATTAAAAATCAATTATTATGGCATATTTTAAATCAACTGCAAAAATACCATTAAGAATAGTATAGAGGTGAAGGGTTGAGACAGATCATAGCAGGTCAAATCCTGCCCTCATTTCCACCACTGACATCAAAGAGTTTTCATAGATGTAAGGTAGGCCAGGACTTGCCCCAGTGTGAGGAAAGCTAGGTGACCCGATATTATTAATGGTAGCTGGGAAGCTACTGTAATTCACAGAATCAGTAATCAGAGACAGAGTTAGAGCATCAAGCACATGCTGTTGCAAGGCAGGATCTAGTCCCACAATAAGTAGGGCCCTACCAAATTCATGGCCATGAAAAACACATCATAGACTGTGAAATCTGGTATGTGTGGGCTTTTACCCTATACTATACAGATTTCATAGTGAGATCAGCATTTCTCAAATTGGTGGGGTCCTGACCCAAAAGGGAATTGCGGGGCGGGTCACAAGGTTATTTTAGGGAGGTTGCAGTATTACCAACTTTACTTCTGTGCTGACTTCAGAGCTGGGTGGCTGGAGAGCAGTGGCTGTTGGCTGGGCACCCGCCAGCAGCAGTGCAGAAGTAAGGGTGGCAATACCATACCATGCCATTCTTATTTCTGCGCTGCTGCTGGTGGCGGCGGCTCTACCTTCAGAGCTGGGCTCCTGGCCAGCAGCTGCCGCTCTCTAGCTGCCCAGCTCTGAAGGAAGTGCCGCCGCCAGCAGCAGTGCAGAAGTAAGGGTATCAGTACCACAACCTCTCCCCCCCACAACTCCATGTAGCAGTTTTGCAAATGTCAAGTAGAGGTACTTCTTGAAGCTATACCAGTGATGTTGCTTGTGCTCTTGTAGAATGAGCCTTCACCCCAGGAAGGGAAGGGAAAGGAAATAAGATAAATATAGCTGAGTAAGATACAGCCAGAGATCCCTTTAGAAATTCTCTGTGAGGATAGAGTCTGACCTCAGACTCTTTCCACTATGGTGATAAACACTCTGGGAGATTTTCTGATCATTTTTGTCCTTGGTAGGTTAGGCTAAAGCTCTTTGCATGTTGAGGGAATGCAGTCTTCTCTTCTCTTCTCTTCAGCTGCATATGGTTTCAGGAAAAACAAAACCAAAAAACACTACACAGGTAAGTGAATTAACTGGTTCAGGTGAAACTCTGAAACTACTTTGGGGGTGAATTTAGGATGTAAACACAAGGAAATTTTGTCTCTGTGGAACATGATGTAAGGCAGATTTGCCATCAGTGCTCTGAGCTCACCTACCCTCCTGAGTGAGGTGATGGCTAAAAGGAACACAACCTCCATAGATATGAGAAACATGGAACATGTAGCTAGTGGTTCAAAGGGCAGCTTGCTGAGCACCAAATTAACAAGGTTTAAGTCCCATTGAGGAGTAGTTTCCAGAAAGGCTGCAACTAGGCCCTTCCAGAATCAGGTACTCAGTGGGTGGGTGAAAAAGTGAGTAATCATGTGAAAGTAGGTAGATACACACTGATTGCTGCCAGGTGGACATAAAGAATTGATGGAAAGATCAGCTGTTTTGAGGAAAATAAAACAGTCCAGAATAAGGGGAATACCCACAGCTTCTGGATAAGTTTTTGTTGTGCCCAGAGAGAGAAATGCTTCCACTAGGAAATTCTACTTAGCCAAGTGGGATCTTTTCACTATTGGTAAGGAGGCTTTGCACAGTTTCAGAGCATGAACATTCTAAGAGTTCTTGTGGCACCTTGGAGACTAACAAATTTATTTTGGCATAAGCTTTCATGGGCTAGAACCCACTTCATCGGATGCATGAAGTGAAAAATACAGGAGCAGATATAAATACATGAAATGATGGGGGTTGCTTTACCAAATGTGAGGTCAGTCTTACGAGATAAATCAATTAACAGCAGGATACCAAGGGAGGAAAAATAACTTAGTAATAAAAACGGCTGACAAAGGAGGTGCTGTAGTCATCATGAATAGGTCGGAATATGAACAAGAGGCTGCTAGACAACTCTCTGACCCCACTGAGGATTGTCTCCCTTCTTCCCTGAGCCCAGTCCCTGAAAAGTCTAGAAATCTTTCTTAGGAAAGTCCATGTCCATGAACTCTTTTACTGCCACTTTTACTGTTTCCTCTAGGACCGTTAGCTGGTGCCTCCGGTCCCACATGCATGTGTTTTCAGGGAGGCTGTGGAGGAATTGTTTGAGTATTCTCTATTATCTTCCCTGTACTTTGGGTGTCCAGTTGTAGCCAACAGATTGCCCTGCCTGTCAATTTTTGTGCAAACGTCCAGCATCACATGCCTCCAGTCCATCTAGGAGACCAACATTTCTGTATATATTTTTTGCCTGACAGGCCAACCCTGTCCAGAACATCAGCCTTTACTCTATCATAGTCCTGGGCCTGTTCCTCGCTCAGGGCCATCTAGGCCTCCTGAGCTTCTCCTGACAAGTAGGGTGCCACTCAGAGAGCCCACTATCCTGTATCCCATCTGACTCCCATTGCTACTCTCTTGGAAGTTAATGAAAATGCATCAGGGTTGTCTCCAGGTCTATCTTACACAGGCTCATCCTGTGTGTCCCCCTGCTGTTTCCAGTCATGGGACTCACCAAACCCCAGATCAGTTGCTGCTGCATTTGTGCTTGTTCCTTTATGAACTCCTTCAAAGTCTTATGCTGCTCGGTCTGCCATGCAAGGAGGGACTGCTGTTCCACCTGGGAGGTTTCTTGGAATGATCATATAACCTTCTGCATCTCTTGTTGTTGCTCAGTAACCATTGTAGGGTCTGCTCCAATCGTGTGAAGACAATCAACGCTTCGCACTGGCTTCCCCCATCTGGTCCTCTGTCACCACAGCTGGGGGAAATCATGATCCTGGACAAGCCCCCACATGTATCAGGGGCCCGCTCCACCCCTATCTTCTTCACTTCAAAAACTCCACCAGGTGTGCACTCAGTGACCTTTTATTTCTAGTTCCCTTCACCAATATCAACACAGTTCTCCATGCTCCCACCTATTTACAGTGTTTGCCAAGGTTTAGGACCTGAGGGGAACAGAGGTCTCCCTACTCTGAACCCACTGTCGCTGTGTGACTAGCCCCAACTAGCCCTGTTCCTCTCTTCTCTCCCTTTACACTTCTTTCCTGTGCCTCTTTTTATTACCCCTGGGCTGATGGGTCCAATTGAATGTTAAACATGCTGCCCATTAATTTCATTTGGTGGCCCCTAGTTCTTGTATTATGGGAATAAGTAAATAAATTTTCCTTATCTATTTTCTCCACATCACTCATGATTTTATATATCTCTATCATATCCCCCCTTAGTCTCCTCTTTTCCAAGCTGAAAAGTCCTAGCCTCTTTAATCTTTCCTCAGATGGGACTCGTTCCAAACCCCTAATCATTTTAGTTGCCCTTCTCTGAACCTTTTCTAGTGCCAGTATATCTTTTTTGAGATGAGGAGACCACATCTGTACGCAGTATTCAAGTTGTGGGCGTAGAAGAAGTGAGTGGTGGGGAGGAGGTGTTTGGGGGAGGGGGCAGAGAGGAGCAAGTGGCAGGTGAGTGGGTGGGTCTTGGGGGTGGGGATGGAGAGGAGCAAGTGGCAGGTGGGAAAGCAACGGAGAGAGGTGCAGGGGAGGGTGGTGGGCAGGGGTGCCTCAGGGGAAGAGGTGGAATGGGGGCAGAGCATCGGCACCCAATAGCAAAAAGAAAAAAAAAAAAGTCAACACCTGAGGTCCCGTGTGTCCTTGGCTTGTCTGCTGAGACTAACAAGGATTCCAGTTACTTAAATGATGTAACCTGGTGTCACCATTCCCATGGCTAGTGTGATCTGGACAGAGTTATGTCCCACCCTCTTCAAATGGGGGAGGAACCTCACTGCAGCGCACTGCAATGAAGAGGTAGAAATAGTGGGATCCTAGAGGAATTCTAAACAAAAAAGCTAACAAAGGGGCCCAATCCAAAGCCCACTGAAACCAATGGGAGTCTTTCCATTGACATCAATAGACTTTGGAACAGCCTCTAAGAAAGCTAAACGCCTTACAGAATGTTACCTATTTTGAATTAGAAATGCTTCTCAACACATCAAAAGCCTGTTTTTAGTAGAACCCAAATGAAGTGAGTACTTCCTGCTACCTTCTGATTACATTTAAATACACAAGCAATTTAAAGAGCAGTGCACCACTGGAAACAGCAAAGGTCACTTCCATTTACTTTCCATCTTGGGAAGCTGGGCTACAATCTCTCTTTTAATCATAAGTGGGGAAAAAAAGGAAGCTGGATTCTCAAGTAATCAGGATATAAAATAAATTCTTATTTCTGAGTTGATTTAGCCTCAGATATTTTGTTTTTAAACAAAAGCTTCAAACTGAAAGTCATCTGAAATTTAGTGCATCAGATCAAGCAATACTGAACCAATTTAAAGGTGTGTTAGTGTGATCAACTGGAAATAAAGCCAGAAGCTTGCTATAAGACTATGTCTGTCACAACCAAATCATGCCTTTAAAAACCGATCAGGAGGCCTGTCAATCGGTGACAATCTTGTCAATAATCTAGATGAAGAAATGTAAGGACAGGAGAAAAAGCAGGTGAAGGGGGCAAGGGCAGAGTGTTGAAATCCACCAGGCCATTGTCAGGCCTCATCCATTAGCAACTAGATTGAACGGTTGTTAAGGTTGTGATCCACGCCAACGAAAGGAAGGAAATGTGTAACACTATTTTTTCCACAACTGAGCACAAAAGGCTCTTTAAGACATATCAGAGTGGAACCCTATTAGAGATTAGATGTCTTTGAGAATCCAAGACCAGTGATAAGTCATGGGAGTTAGAAATGGGAAGGGCCTATATTAGGTTATCTAGACCTTCCCCTGCTGCCAGAGCAGGATTATTCCCTCTGGTCTGTTCTCCAGTGCTATGTTCTATCTAATTCTGAATATTAGAAGTGATGGACTTCCACCATTCCCCAGGAGATACTACTGCGCACTGTAAGGCAGGGGTGGTCAAACTATGGCCCGCGGGCTGCTTCCGGCCTGCCAGCCATTTTAATCCGGCCCTTGAGCTCCTGCTGGGGAGTGGGGTCGGGGGCTGCTCTGCACGGCTCCAGGAAACAGTGGCATGTCCCCCCTCCGATTCCTATGCGTAAGGGCAGCCAGGGGGCAGTCTGCATGCTGCCCCTGCCCCAAGCGCTGCCCCCACAGCTCCCATTGGTTGGGAACCATGGCCAATGGGAGCTGCAGGGGTGGCACCTGTGGACAGGACAGCGCGTAGAGCCCGCCTGGAGCCTGCACCCCTCCCCGCCCTGAACCCAACCCCCTTGCCCCAGCCCTGATCCCTCTTCCACCCTCCGAACTCCTCAGTCCCATCCTGGAGCACCCTCCTACACCCCAAACCCCTCATCCCCAGACCCACCCTAGAGCCCGCACCCCCAGCTGGAACCCTCACCCCCTGCCCAGAGCCCCCTCCAGCACCATGAACTCATTTCTTGCCCCACTCCAGAGCCTGCACCCCCAGCCAGAGCCCTCACCCCCTCCCGCACCCCAACCCCAATTTCGTGAGCATTCATTGCCTGACATACAATTTCCACACCGAAATGTGGCCCTCTGGCCAAAATGTTTGCCCACCCTTGCTTTGAGGGCTTGTTTACACTAGAAAGTTTTGCTGCTTTAACTATACCAGTATAGTTAGTTAAAGCAACAAAAAAACCCTAGTGTGGATGCAGTTATAGCATATAAAAGTGCTTATTTCAGTATAGATTATGGATTGGGAAATAAAATAAATTACACTGGTATAAAGTTGCTTTAACTATATATGCACACCAGGGCATGTACCAGTCTAACTATGTTGGGGGGAAAAAAATCATATTCCTAACCAACATAGTTCTACTGGGAAAAGTTAACAAATGTCACCATTAAAGAGTTTTTTCTGTTATTCAGAATAAATTTTCCTTTTCCCAGTACTCCCACTTATAACTAAACAATGCTTTCTTCCTTGGTGTATTATACTTTTGAGGTGGGATTTTACAAAGCACTCTGCCTCATCTTAATCCTCCTTCTCCCACCAAGGTTCATGGCAAAAGCATTCACTGATGGCTCACTTCTACTGAAATCATCGAGAGCATTATCACTGACTTTAACGGGAGCAGAGATCAAGCCAATGCTGAGTCCTTTAGAAAACCCTACCGTCTATTTTTAAATTTGATTTAGGATCCAAGACTATATGGAAATTTATGCTTACCTGCAGTGCCCGGGTAGGAGCAGCAAGAGAGTTTGTTGGAAGTTCATACCTGGACACAAACAACTTGTCTTGGGTTATTTCCAGGGTTCAGATTTAACCAGCTGGACACAAACTTGGCAAAAAAAAAAAAGTAAGTCACTAGTTGCATTCCTTTCATGCCAGCTTCACAGGCAGTACACACACTCACCTTTCCCCTCCTTATTTCTGTCCCCATCCCCCCCAAAAACAAGTCCCCTGCAAATATACAAGTAACATTTCTCTTTCGCCAGGTGGCTCCAAAAGACTGTATATCCCATCACAATGTAATTGGTTCTGATGTAGGGAAAGTGTAATTAGTATCTGAATGTTTTTACCCAGGGTCCAATCCCTTCACACATAACCATAGGCTTAACTTTACTCACATGGAACAGTCTCACTGAAGTCAATGGACTACTCACATGAGTAAAGTTATGCACATGCTTCAGAGTTTACAAGATCAGGGCCTGAATTTGTGTTGTTAAGGAAATTATAGATAGGGGGGATTTGTGATAAAGGAAGGGAGATTCTTTGGCTATTTATTTTTGGAGACTGCATGTTACCTAAGTTATTGCCAAATGAAACTAAATGATTTGGGATTTTATTTAACTGACACTTGCAATGGGTTTTTACCTGCAGGCAGGGGTGGCTCCAGGCACCAGTGCAGCAAGCGCGTGCCTGGGGCGGCCTGCCGGTCGCTGTGAGGGCGGCAGTCAGGGGGCCTTCAGCGGCATGCCTGCGGGAGGTCCAACGGTCCCACGGTTTTGGCAGCAATTCGGCAGCAGGTATGGCGAAGCCGTGGGACCGGCAGATCACCCGCAGAAATGCCGCCGAATCCACGTGACCGCGGACCGACCGCAGGCATGCCACGAAGGCCGCCTGACTGCCGTTTTTGGGGCGGCAAAAAACATAGAGCTGCCCCGGCAGGCTGCGGAACACTAAACTTCTGATAACAATGGAGATGCTGCAGGACAAAGCCTGGTAAGAAACTGTGAATTGGTTTCTATCCTGCTTAACCTCAGGAGGGAATATTAAGAATGTTTAAATATTAAAAATCAGTTTCTCCTCGACATACAACCAAATATTAAAGCTATCTGGAAAGTGGTTTACTATCCCTTATTTTGGGCTCCAGCACTTTTGGTCAAGTGACTGGAGTAGCAGTTAAGTCAAACACCAATTTTAATTTAAATATTGCTTTGAAATATTTGTAATAGGTTATACTTGACAGACTTGTTTTTCAGCTTAGAGTAGCTGTTCTGAGCTAACCAGGCACAGATTTTTCTTTATTTCTTTGGGCACGTGCTGTGTAGAATGAGGATGGAGCTATGATATTTTCCATACATGTCAATCATCCCAATTTAGCAAAACTCAGTCCAGACCTAGTAGCTGCAGGAAAGTTGTGCTTGGGCAGAGTGCTTAGGCTCAGAGGCCGATATATACAGCAGGGGGTGGTTTGGTTATTCAGGAAGACAGATTCCTGAGGGAAGAAGAATTTCACAATGGCTAGCTGGATTGATAAGAGGAGAAAAACATCTGACAATCTTCATTCATCCCTCTGTGCTGGTGTCAGAGGATTTGAGGACTGCACTCTGATCCAGTGTTCCCAGAGAATCAGCCTGCAACATCCACCTGACGACCCTGGCAGAGCGTCTGGAACTGTGCACCAACTCCACAGTGCAGGAATACCTTTGCAGTGAGCTGTGCACCAGCTAAAACAGGGGCGGGCAAACTTTTTGGCCTGAGGACCACATCGCGTTTTGGAAATTGTATGGCGTGCCAGTTAGGGGAGGGTGTGCATCCCCAAACAGACAGGCATGGCCTGGCCCCTGTCCCCATCATTCCCCCCGCTTCTCACCCCCTGATGGCTCCCCCCCCGGGACTCCTGCCCCATTCATCCCCCCCGTTCCCTGATGACCCCTCTGGAGCTCCTGCTCCATCCCCCCCGGCTCCCTGTCCCCTGACCGCCTCTGGAATACCCATCCCTGACTGCCCCCTGGGACCACTGCACCCATTCAACCCCCCGTTCCCCGCCCTCTGACTGCCCTGACCCCATCCACACCACCGCCGCCTGACCACCACCCTGAACTCCCCTGCCCTCTATCCAACCCCACCTGCTCCCTGCCCCTTACCGTGCTGCCTGGAGCACCAGTGGCTGGCGGCGCTACGGCCATGCCACCCGGCTGGAGCCAGCTATGCCTCAGCGCAGCACAGAGCACCAGATCAGGCCAGGCTCTGCAGCTGTGCTGCCCGGCTAGCCAGAGCATTGAGCTGGTGGCACGGTGCACTGAGGCTGTGGGGGAGGGGGAACAGCAGGGGAGAGGCTGGGGTCTATGAATATTGGACTTATCTTTCTAGAGATAGCAGACAAGGAAAATAGCCTCCAGTAGGAATTTTGCCTATGGTTTCATGTGTCGATTCCCTTGTTTCCAATAGCAGATATAAATTTCATCTGTGAAGATTATATAACAGGACTCTACGCGCATAGTGTCCATTTCTTGTTCACATTACATAAAAGAACATCTTTTAGAGAGATAAAAAGCATTGATCTGTTACCACAGCACATCCAATATGAGAAAAGCACTCAACCTCTGCCTTAAGTGACTATCTGGCAGCATACACAGAAAAAGGCTTTTACTGTCCCTTTAAAGACACTATAGTCTCATGGAGTCCTGTCTTAGCATCCTTGTTTCTGACAAAATCTACCCGATCTTGATGCTAACAGCTTGACAGTCAAGTGTCACCACAGGGATACAGGTGATCCTGAGTCTCCCATATTTCTAGCCTTTGGGACAAGAAGAGGATGATAATGTGAGATCAATCAGACCTGATTGCCATAGAGGAACTTTATTAGAGGTATTCTATAAAAAAAGACAGTACTAAACATCATTGTTTTACTAGTGCAACCTCAAGTCAAACGGAAAGGGCCAAGGCAGATCAACTGGAACACAGGACCTGTGACCAGCCAGCTGGCTGACTATGGAGTTCTTTTTGCCAGCAGCCCCATACTCTTCCCTTCACTCCCCCATGCATTCCCAGGTTCTAGTCCCTGGGGCATGAAACAGGAATCTAACAGTGCAGCCCTTACCTGTTAACAGCCTTGGTTTTGCTGGGATATACCTAGATTTTGTAAACACCTGTGCTATGGAGCTGTGCCCCAGCCAATGTACCAGGACTATTGGCAGGCATGCCTTCTCCTCCCCAGGAAAAGAACAAGTGGCTTAAATCACTGTGGTCCCTGGCTTCCCCCCCAGGAGAACAGCTTACGTAGCTCCTGGCTCTGCAGGGGCCACTACTTGTTTTATTAGAAGGGAAGCAATGCAGACTGTTCAGTAGCCAGTGTTTCTGTGAGAATGGGGCAGGGACTGAAGCAGCTACTGATTCTTCTGGAGTCAGCAGTAGCAGGGAGGCTTCTATATGTCATTGGTGTTCTATGACTGTCCTTAAGTGGCAGGGACATTAAGGAACACACATGGGGACAGGGACCACAGGGATGTAAAGGATGCACACACACACACACACACACAAAAAAAGAGTGGGGAAATCATACCCCTTTGCTACCTCCTGAGGAGAAACACAGAGGCTGGAACCCCCTGCCTTTCTTTCATCACCCCCTGCAAAAGAAATGGGGGAGATACATCCTGAAGATATCAGACTGGGAAACAGGCCTGGTGCTGCTCCCCACAGAAAGGGGATTGCAGATAATTAGGTCTCCTGCCAAGAAGACAATTGCAGGCGAGTGGGTCTGAGCCTGTTGAGAGAGGAGAGGGATGGGGCATACACGGTTTCTAGATGCTTTGCTAACCTAGAACATTTTGAAACTTTGAGAACCATAATAAAAGAGCCTAAAAGTCCTCAAAAATGCAACCAGCAGCCCCCAGAGCCCTGAGTTCTTTACAGAATTGTCCGAAGAAATATTTTTGAAGAGTAGGCAACTCTAGGGGCATAAAATCTTTTCCATTTCATTTTTGTAAGAGCAGGAGACAGGCAGCAGAATGCAGAGCCTCCTTAACATTCCCGTACCCCTATCTCTCTCACACACGGCAGGAGGCCTAGTGGTGGTCTGCAGGATTCCCGCCCTCTCTTCAGCCCTGCATTAGCAGGTCAGTGGGAGAACGGGGTGTAAAGGAGGCTCAGATAGTGAGGAAGTGGTGTTCTGAGGAGAGAAAGCCAGGCACTGACAAAGGGGAGGAAGGGATGCAAGTACAGATATGGCTCAAGGGCTGTGGGTAAAGAGGGAGGGATGGTGAAAGCATCTTGAGTGATAAGCAATAGGAGTTAAGATGTGGGTAACGTTGACTTGGCAAAAATTTAAACACTGCAAATAAGGGATAATTTGGTGTGCACAAAAGTCTTCATTAAAAAACATTGTATTGTGCAGTAAGCTGATGATTTAGAGAATCTATCCAGATACCAGCTATTCAAAATGGGATCCACAAAATCCAGATTTTAAAACGGCCAAATTGCCTATCCCAAATTGCCTACCTCATAAATTCAGACCTTACAGGTTTAGAAATGATGGCTACCATTTAAAAATGCAATAGTTCTGAAATTAGGTACTAATTCATGTCTAATTATCTTTACATGAACTGACAATATTTCTGTCACTAAAAATGTCCAACACTATATTGTGCAGATTTTTATGACTGACTCTGAAGTGAGCAGAATTTGTGATTCACTCTTACAATTCATATTTACGAACTAATTGCTGAAGTGTAGGCATTGCAAAAAATCAAGACAATCAGCTCGATAGAGCCAAATCTGCAGTTTGGGTTTTATAAACTTTTAAAGCTAAACATCCTTTCTGAACTGATGTTAAAGTCAACTTGACAAAAAAAACCTGAAATTTAAACAGAAGTTTAGTACATTTTATCATCCAAGTTATGCTTCACAGGAGATGCAATGTTTCCGATAGCGCGGTGCCAAAAATTTTGCAATGTAAAGTGAAAAAAGCCAAGTAGCTTCTCACTGGTTTTGTTTGTAGGTGAAACATGGCTGCTTGATGCTTCAGGCTGGCTCCTCATTGTCAGCAAAGGGCATTTGTCACCATGGGTCCCTGGCATAGCTAAGACAGCCCTTGGGATCTAAGTAATGGCAGACTTACTAGTTGCGGCACTGTGTGACACAGCCCTGCCCAACATGGCCCTCCAGCATTCCCCTGAGACCAGAACTTGTGAAGGGGTGCTTGGGAGGCAGCCTGCCGACAACACAACAGCCCTATCCTGGTGTTCACCAGCTTGGTTAATATTTGTTATGTCAACCCAACACACTCCCAGTCCAGAATTTCCCCCAAACGGTCCAGCCCTTTCCTGGAGGACTCAGAGAAGTCATAAGATTCATTGCTCCTTTAAAGTGACAGAAGTACCGCTTATTATCAGAGGTGCTGGAACTAGTGGTGTTGGGGGTGTGGCAGCACCCCCTGGCTTGAAGTAGTAATAACAAGCCAATACATGGTTTTCACTTTCAGCACCCCCACTATAAAAATTGTTCCAATGCCTTTGCTTATTACTTTAACTGGAGTGAATCACTTCAACTCAAATACAGCACTAGTTTGGTTTAGATTAAAAATAAAATAAGTTTATTCACAGAGAGAGAGAGAGAGAGAGAGAGAGAGAGGTTTTAAGTGAGTTCATGTACAAGACCAAATGGTTACCAGTAAATACAAGTGAAATACACTTCCTAGGGCTAAGACTTAACAAGCTACAGCCTTCTTACCAATCTTTCTCTTTCCTGCCATGGCTGACTTTCTCTTAGTCAGGACCTTTCACAGAAGTACAAGGTGCTGGTTTCCCTTGTCTCCTTAAGTGAAAGACCTCTGCCTAAGCAGGCTTCTCACTTATATTCAGTTTCCATAGTCTTTAGGCCCCTTGGTTGAAGGGCCCATCTTTCTCAGCTTGCAAGAGCTTTGGCCCCTTCTGTCTGTCTAGTGATGGATGCCAAGATGGCTGCTTCTCTCTGTATATCTTCCCAAACTCACTGTTTTGTCCCTAGACTCAGGATGACCTCCTGCTGTTCTTCCCTTCCTGTGGACTGCCCATCCACCTGCTGATTCATATGTAAATGAAGCTTCCATTGTTTTTGGTCACACCATGCTTAATTTCATTGGAGACAGGTAGATAGCCTATTTCTCCTTGCATTTGGTCACAGACTTTAAAGCATAATATTATTATTAAGTATCCATATTTCCTCTATAGTGTTAATAAATACATTTTATAATGCTATAAAATCAACAGTGTGTCATTAGCTTTCATAAAAGACTTTACTTGAGATACTTTGTATACAATATTACTGTATTATAAATCAGTTGATTCAATTGCTTATCATTTGAGGTTCAGACCCCTGCAAGAGGCTATCCACCCACTTGCTAGGCTGATGGCTTTGTTTTCCTTTCAGGTAAATGTACCTTCATTGTCTCTACTCAAGAACAAAAAAATACACATTCTTTTGTGTAGGGCAGACTGGGTTTATGCATTGCTTACCAAACACGTTTAAAGAAGATAATTCTCGTACATATTCATAACTGTTTGTACAACACCCTGGATGTACACCACACAAGAATATTAATGATCATTGAGTTATTAGTTTTCCAACAATATCTTACATGCCACCTTTGGGGGATACCCGGTGCACTCCATTTGATAAGAATCACTGATAAAAGAATCAATCACATATAGCGATCAAAACCACTGGGACAAAATCAGTCTTATACCTAACCTATACTCCACTTGTAAGAATCAACCGCTTATAAGAATCAAATAATCCGAGACTGCAAAGCATGACAACAGTGTTGGGTGTAGTGAGTATGTCAGGCCTGACAAGAGTTGCTGACAAAGAGTAGTGAACCACCAATGGTCCTCTGTGTCAAAGTGTTACACTCCTTTCAGTGATACAGCAGGAGACTTTGCCTATCATCATAAGCAAAATAAAGGAAGCAGTTGAGGCAAAGCTAAGGGAAGAGCAGGCTAGATTTCTACCAGGAAGGTCATGTGACAACCAGATTTTACTCCAAGAATTATAAAAGAGCATCAAATGGCAAAAAAATACTAATCATAAATGTCATAGATTTTAAGAAAGCATTTGACAGCCTCCACTGCAGTTCACTCAGGAACATCTGGAAGTGTTATGGCATGCCAATGAAATAATTAACATCAAGGCTTCAAATCAAGGTGTAGCTTGCACAGTTAAAATAAATGCAGACTTGACTGAATGGCTCAACATAGACATTAGTGTCAACCAGGATGCATTCTCTCATCTTTCCTGTTTGGCATTGCCATTATTATGACAAAAAAGCATAGATGGATATAACTAGAAGATTTAGCTTTTGCTGATGACGTAGCTGTTCTAAGAGACTGCTCAACCACCCTGGAAGCAGAGACTAAAAGACTGTCCACCATCACAAAAAAGATGGGGCTAATAATTAATTATGAAAAAATAATCTAATTATAATCACAGGAACACCAAATTCAAGCATTATACGAGAAAAAAAATACAAGAGGTGAGGCAATTCATATCCCAGTGGGGACATCCAGAAGGAAATAATGTCCTGAATTGACCAGGTTGCAGCTGCATTCACCAGCTTAAGGAAGATTTGGTCATTGAAAAATCTACAATTTAAAGACCAACCTTCAACTCAAATGTTATTTACATCTTAACATATGGATGTGAAAGCTGGAAATTCACTAAAAGTACAGAGAGGCATCTAAATGCCTTTGAAAGCAAATGCCTCAGAGAAATACTAGGTATTACTAGGAATGAATTTATAACAAATGCCAAGATTTGTCAGGGAGGTCAACAACCCCTTCTCTCCAAAGGGATTCAGAAAAAATGATGGAAATACCTGAGACAAGGTGATGAGAATAGAGCCAAAGCATCTGCTAAGACAGGAGAGCCATAAGGCAGCTGAGGGAAACACGTAAAAGGGGAAAACTGAAAGAATTCCTGTGTCAAACATGACTCAGTGGGAAAATGTATTGGACTTAACATAGACGACATGCAAAGAGTGACCCAGGATAGACAGGGATGTCAGAGCCATGTTTGTGCCCGAAGGAACGTTTGGTGGTATGGGAAGGATTCAGAATCAGAAATTCATGGAATAAATTGTTTGCTACAACATATAGTTTGCAAAGCTCTTGTCTGGAATCTCGTCAAACAAGATTTCAACCCAGATGAGAAGTTTTTCTTAGGCCATTTTCATGTTAATAACTCAGCCCCCAATAGGATTCAGTATCATGGGAGCATAAAGGTGGCTGATTAGACAACTTTGCCCTCCACCCCTCTGGTCTTACACCGAGCACAACTCAGCCAGGTACTTTAGTGGGTGGTAAAACTCACTGAGTTTGCATGCATGATAATCCTGGTCCCACCAAAGTCTCTGGAAAAACTCCTGCAGCTTTGATGGGGCCAGGCCTTGGCTCTAAGCATTGTTATTTTCCTTCGCTATGGCTTATATTAGCATGACCTAGGACTTGATCTTGCAAGGTGCTCTTCACATTGGCCTTAGTCTAACAAAGCACCTGAGCATAGGGTGACCAGATAGCAAGTGTGAAAAATTGGGACGGGGGGTTGGGGGGGTAATAGGAGCCCATATTAAAGAAAAAGCCCCAAATATCGTGACTGTCCCTATAAAATCGGGACATCTGGTCACCCTACCTGAGCATATGCTTAACTTTAAACATGTGTCATCTCGGTAATGCCAATGGGTCATATGTAAAGCATGTGCTCAAGTGCCTTTGTTGATCGGAGCCAGAGTGCTCAGACTGATTCTTTCTTCTAGGTGTTATGAAATGTGCAAATAAATATATGGCTGTAATAACATCTAACTTTTAAAGCACCTTACTGCTATAAAAGAAATTTCAAACCCGTTAGCATTTAAATAGCATTATTATTAAGAATAATCATGTCTTCCTCCTCAGCAGCTGTCATTTATGGGGGACTACTTCCCTAGTATTTCATCATGCATCATACCATGTGACACGTTTCATGTTAATTCCATGCTGATCATTAGAAATAAAGTCCTATTGTAATGAAGAAATTGTTCACACATCATTTTCAGTTCCCCCAACTCATTTCTGGAGGGCATTTTGTCCCCTTCATCAATTACCCTGGTCTCTTGTAGTTGGCTGCTGGTTACATCCTCTGGCTTCCAAACATTGGCAAGGAAATAAATATAAAGCTGCAATTTTTACATTGATTTTTCAAACAACCGATTTTTTTTTCAATTTCTTAGAAATAGGGGGAAAGAAAATAATGATAATAATAAAAGAAGACTGGATAAATGTGAAAGACACTTATTGTTAATTAAATGCTGAGCAGAGTTCTTTTTCCTGTGCCCTGATTTAAGTATAATCAGTTATCTTGGGGAAATTACTAGTTTTTTAGTCTAGCTGCTTCGCTTTGATACAGTAGCAATTTTTTTGTGCTGTTATCAATGGCCTAGAAATGTTTTATGACAGCCATAAACCCTTTGAAGTTTGCCATCATAGTTGTTAATGTGTTATTAGCACTTGGATTTTTTTCCTCAGGCCATTAGATAACAATCTTGTTAGTACCTAAGGAAAGTCTGAGTTATGACTAGTACTAATTTAGAAAAGAATTAAGTCAAGCATGTAGCTGGGAAATGGTTACAACCATCTGTGATCTGTCTGGTCACATAGAAATCAACCTCCACCTTTCTCAGTAGCAACTCATACTGTCTTAAAAGGGAACAATGCTGTATTTAACATAGGGAATAAATCAAATAAAATTGATGGCATACAAGGCAAAAGTCCACCGCATTACTAGAAGTTGGAGATCTATTAGAAAACCATGGAATTGACTGGCAAACTCAGTTTGCAAAAACCATGAACAGTAGCAGCATCTGCAAAGTCTCTGCATCAGCACATCCTGCTATCTGAAATACTAAGGTGCAGGGGCAGTTGCATACCTGGCTACCAACTACTGGCTTGCTTGTTCCTAGTTGCTTAGGAACAAGCATACACACAGCATCTGGCATGGATGTGAAACTGACAAGGATCAACACAGCAAATAGCTGGGCAGTAAAATTAGAAACTAAAACCAAAGCAATCAGCAGTGATGAAGCTTCCCTTAACCCACTTCTCATCCTTCCTCCAAAAGTCCTGATGTTAGCACGGAGAGGTTCTTTCTCAATATACAACTTTACTCACACATGCTTTTGTGCCTAATTTGTAGCCCCGTTGTGCAGCAGTCTGCCTCAATTGTCACTAGCGTGAGGTACAACTGAAATAAAAATTTCTAGCATGTGACAAGTCTCTCCCTCATGTGAGATCCTGATTTTATTGCAGGACATCTCTCTTATTCTTCCTTTATGAAAGACAGAATTCAGCTCTTTGGACAAGACAAAACACCACCACTTCCAAGTAAAGCTAAAATACCCAAGAATATTATAAATATAAAATACAACAGAATTCCACCAGTCATTCCTTCCTTTCGCCAGTCAAATGTAGAGTCCAAGTTCTGATCTCACATCAGTTTTATATTGGTGTAACTCCACTGATTTCAATGGAGCTAATTCTGATTTACACACGAGAGAGTGAGACAAATTAGGCACTACATGTCTAATTTTGGCTACTTACGACAGTTTTACATGCTATCACATTTGCTCTCATTTTTAGACCATAAATGGACTGCCAATGAAAGTTTATTTTCTATAAATGTTTATGTACAATTGCAAAGAAACAATTGGCTTGTTCTTTACATTGTTCTTTTATGACATAAGTCCCCTGCTCTTGAGCAGTTCAGATTTCAGCCCTCTCTCATGCTCCATCCCAATACAGTATCACAAGAAATCCTCCAGCAAAAAGAGGTAAGTCAGGAATTGATATTTCTAACATAGCAAAACAAGCAGAAGTAAAAATATTTTTTGGGGAAATATCTGATCGGGGGTTTTCTTGTATGTACTACAGGTCACAAACATTTATTTTGCTTTTCAGTACCTCTATAAAGCGTAAGCATTTTTTCACCTATTTGAAGAGATAGTAAACATGCAGTTATTAAAGAAAGAAAAAACTAATCCGTTTGAAGTGGAAGGCAAGCTACACATTTGTGGTTTCAGAGTAGCAGCCATGTTAGTCTGTATCCGCAAGAAGAACAGGAGTACTTGTGGCACCTTAGAGACTAACAAATTTATTAGAGCATAAGCTTTCGTGGACTACAGCCCACTATGCATCCGAAGAAGTGGGCTGTAGTCCACAAAAGCTTATGCTCTAATAAATTTGTTAGTCTCTAAGGTGCCACAAGTACTCCTGTTCTTTTTACACATTTGTGGGTTTTTTGGCTGTGCCGTATCAATTTGGCATGGTGTATTAACATACTTTTGACGTTGCTGATATACAGAGATAGCACATCCCACAGAATGCTGCTCCCTTCATCCAGGAATGCAGCTACTTGGCGATGCTAAAAATGACTTGACAGAAGATCCAGCACCAGTACTGCATCATGACTGGCATTTCTAAAACTGTCACACAGCAAAGAAAACACTGGAAAACCCTTTGCGGAAGCATTTCAGATGATATTTTTGTCTTTGGTTTTTCGGCACAAACAAATGAGATTGAGATAAAGTTAATATCTTCCTAAATGGAACTCTGTGTAAACAAAAGTTGGAGAATATTGAGCAGGCATTATTGGTTAGTTGTTTGGCAACCAACACACTTAAATCTGCCTCCACATTTGGGGGCTATTAGCTAAATACAGACCATGGGTCAGATCCTGACACCCTTTCTCACACTGAACTCTGCAAGCAGCCCCATTAATTTTCAGTGTGAGTAGGGTCATAGAATTTGGCTCCATATATATTTCAGTGTTGAGGCCCTGGAAGGCCCTTCTTACAAGCAGAGCTGAATTGCATTACCTGATCTGCAGTGCATCCAGAAAGGGTTCAAATTGATTCCAGTTAAGCTGCTCACACTCGGATTTCAGAAATAAGAATTACTGAATGAGCAAAATTCATCTCTGTGCAGAGGGGTTAAGTGGGACTTCAGTGATATATAGACCTTGTTCTCGCCCTTTGAAGGGGGTTGGGATTCACCCCACGTGTGTAAGATATAGAATTAGGCCCTAATTACATCTGTAGTATTAGGAAAACAATGGAAGTAATCTGGTTGAAAACTCTTTATAGAAGCAGCTAATCCCCCCTCCCTCCCTCTCCAAACCAAAACAACTCCCCTGCAATAATTTAAGCTAAGACTAACATCACTGATCTAAGATTTCTGTTTTTTTGGTTAACATTTATATAGGACAGATCTGTAGGACAGAACTCAAAATGAGCAACGAACAGGAAAAATGCTCAAAATAGAAAGTCACAATTAGTAGTTGTCAACCATACATTGGAACGTTAATGTAATTTGGGATGGGCTGGAGCAAGACTAATACACATTAAAATCCCCAAGGTAATAAGCATTAGAAATAAGAAAAAGAAATGAATGACACCATGGGCACAACTGGTGGACACAATATCAATGACATTTGGAGGACTCTGAAGGAGATAATGATTCTCTACACAGTAGCTGATGAAACAGCTGCTTTGCTTGTAACTTTTTCTACATTTTCAGGTGGAATCTATTGAATCAGTGGCATAGAGATAATTATGCAAGTGCAAAAGCTCTGGAATTAGTTAAATGGAAGCCTGGTAGATGGGGTGGGAGTTTGAAGTCCCTTAAGGGAAAATCCATCTAAGTGCTCATTACAACATGGGGCAGGACCCTGTGAATCCAAGGAGCTTAATTTGCAAAATCCTGTTGGGGCACTTGCTCTGCAGGCAGATTTGCTTTGCTGATCTGCACCATTGAAGTACATTTGCTTTCCTTTCCCAGTTATTTATTATTTATTACTAAAGGCTCAGGGGTGGCCCATCCATATAGGCGAACTAGGCGGTCGCCTATGGTGCCAAATTAAATGGGGTGCCAAATTCGAGGAAAAAAATCAAATAAAAAAGAGGAAAAAGATGAAAAAAATACAAATAAAATAATGAAGATGTCATTATTTCAATTCCCGTGTGCATACAGAGGGAATATGAATTATAATTCATTTCTCTACATTTCTGAGAATTTATTAATATGTCAAATCTTTTATGTCCTGCAAAAATAAATAATATTTTAGCGAATTTTTTTTCAATTTGCAACATAGGGTGAAGATGACCCACTCTGCAATTTTGATAAGCAGTTACTCAGCCACAATGAAAAACATCCACCAGTGGCAAGAGCTGCAATGCTAGTGACACCTAACTCGAATATACATCAAGGTCGCATAGCTGGAAATTCATGTAGAGTGGCGATATCGCGAGTTGATTCATGTCAAACAGTCATTTTAACACACGTCATTTTAACACACGCAGGTAGATGGTTAAGAATCGAGTGAATACTGTGGAAAATTGTGTTTCTTGATGCCAAAGAACAAAGAATAATGTCTTTCAGCATTATAAATCCAAAATGTGAGTATCTTTAAGCATTATTAAACCTCAGCATTATTATCGGGCTGTATAATTATGAAATTTTCTTTGTTATAACTGGTTCACATGTAATAAATAAGGTCCATAAAAGAAAAGTAACAGCGTTAATGCTTAATAGACTATGAAAGTGATGACGTAACACTCAAGCGGGTAACCGTGAGGAAGAGAATTACTTTCCAAACAACTGGTGTCGGGTTAGAACGTCGAAAAAGGTCATTTTGTTTCCGTGTAAATGCTAAACTTTTAAAAAGTAACTAACTTTTAATAGGTAAGTGAGTGTATGTTACTAATCATTGAACCTTTAAGCAGTGAAAAGACATGTTGGGATGGCTGCAATGTGGTTTAAATTGCCAATCATGTGGTGTGTCAGCCATCCTTAATGCTATAATGCTTGCAGTCGGGAGCACAGTACATAACAATATTCAAATACCCCATGTCAGAAAGAGGAAAAAGATAACTCTCAGGAGCTGAGTATCATAAACAAAAGGCTGAGAAGGAAAAGGACCAAGCAAAACAATATCTTCTCTTTAATCCAAATAAAGATGGAAGCAGTTCACAACATTCAGATAAAGGAAGCAGCAAAGAGTCCTGTGGCACCTTATAGACTAACAGACGTATTGGAGCATGAGCTTTCGTGGGTGAATACCCACTTGGAGAGGTAGTTAGCTCACATCCGCATGGAAGCAGTTTGGAACATCAAGATGAAAGTATATTACTTGGAGATGAGGGCAGCTCACATCCACAAAAAAGAAGTTTGGAAACTCAAGATGATAGAAACTTACTTCTAGATGAAAGCAGCTCACAGCATCAGACTGATATGCAAGTGGAGAAAATGTATTCACGTTCAGAGACACATGCAGAAATTGAAGTAAATGAAGTAGAAGGAAGAAAGGATGAGGGAGTTTCAAACAAGTTACAGTATGGTGACCCAGCTTCATGGCACAGATGTGATGACAGTGTGCGGCAAATTCTTGTGGAACATGGACCTGAACAAGTTCATGAATTTCCCTTCCTTAAGGGTCGAAATAAAAGAAAATTCTCTGCTCAGCATTACAAGAGGAAACTCATTATTGGGGAAGAAATTAATCGAAACTGGTTACAATATTCAGTGTCGAAGGACTCTGTGTTTTGCTTTTGCTGCAAGTTGTTTAGAAATCAAGCAGTTGGTACATCACTTACTGAAAATGGTTCAAAGGACTGGAGAAACATATCTTCAATTCTCTCTTCACATGAAATAAGTACAGAACATTTGGAATGTTTTCAAAATTGGAAAGAACTTGAATTACAATTGAAAAAAGGAAAAACTATCGATGAAGAAAATTTACGTGTGATCAAGGAAAAAGAAGAATATTGGCAACAAATATTAGAGCACCTGATTGCTTTAGTGAGAGTTCTCAGTGGGCAAAATTTAGCATTCCACGGCTGTGGTAGAAATGAAAAATTATACACTCCAGGTAATGGAAAATTTTTAAAATTTGTTGAATACCTAGTTTTGTTTGATCCAGTCATGAATGAGCATCTACATAAAATAACTGATCATGAAACACAGGTTCATTATTTAGGAAAAAATATGCAGAATGAACTGATTCAAATGTTAGCAAATGCCATTAAAAAGAAAATTGTAGAAGCCGGCCATTCTGCAAAATATTTTTCAATAATACTGGACTGTACACCAGATGTGAGTCATGTTGAACAAATGGCGATGATCATTCGTTTTGTGGATATGGAAAAGTCTGCAGATGAAGATAATGTTGAAGTGCTCATAAAGGAACATTTTTGGGGTTTTGTACCACTGAAGGAGATGACTGGAGTATTTATGACTGAAACTACTCTACAAGAGCTTGAAGCAATGTCATTATCTGTTGAAAACTTACGTGGCCAAGGCTATGATAATGGGAATAATATGAAGGGTAAAGACAATGGTGTGCAAAGGAGAATGATGGGCCTTTTTCGTTCCTTGCAGTGCACATTCTCTGAATTCGGTTGTCAATGATACTGCTAGATGCTGTTTGGAGGCAAGCAGTTTCTTTGACCTGGTGCAACATTTTAATGTTTTTTTCCTCAGGCTCAACACGCCGTTGGGAGATTCTGGCTTGCCATGTGAATTCTCAAACTGTGAAGCCACTTAGTCAAATAAGATGGGAGAGTTGCATTGATGCTTTTAAGTCTCTTCGCTATGACCTTGGAAACATTTATGATGCCCTAATTGAAATTTCTAATAATACTACCTTTACTGGATCATCTGGCAATACGGCAAGTTCAGATGCAGAAGCTCTTGCAAATGACCCTTCCAAGTTCAAATTTGTGACCATTTTGTGGTATAATATCCTTTCTGAGATTAACCTCACTAGTAAGCAGCTTCAGGAAAAGAACTTGAATATACATTCTGCTATTCAAAAACTGCAGCAAACTAAAAATATTCTGGAGGATTCAGAAGTGATGAAGGGTTCGAAAGAACATTGGTAGATTCTCTCGAGCTTGCTGAAGAAAGAGACTTTCCGACAGAATTTGAATCAGAGCCAGTTTGCATTTGGCAAAAGAAACAGCAGTTTTTGTACGAAGGACGAGACACACCCATTCAGAACCCAAAACAAAGGTTCAAAGTGAATTTCTACTTCACAGTCCTTGATACTGCTGTTCACTTGGTTGACGAAAGATTTCAACAGATGCAGCAGCTAGAGTCAGTATTTGGCTTTCTATATGATATCCACAGCTTGCAAAAGAAAACAGCAAAACAGATAAGAGAATTTTCTATAAAACTGGAGTCGGCATTGACTCATGAAAATTCAAAAGACATTGATGCTACAGATTTATGTAATGAGCTTCAGGCTTTTTCAAGACGACTTAAGAAATGTTCCACTCCTGAAGAAGTACTGAAGATTGTTTGTGAAAATAAACTCAGACGGTTTTCCAAACATTTTTCTAGCTCTACGCATTCTTTTAACTTTGCCAGTTTCTGTGGCTAATGAGGATTGTAGCTTCTCAAAGTTAAAATTGATAAAAACATATCTGCGTTCAACAATGGTGCAAGAGAGACTTGTTGGACTTGCCACAATGTCAATAATAGCTGGAAAACTGGATCTAAAAGAACTAGTAACTGAATTTTCAAAACTTAAAGCAAGAAAAGTCGTGTTTTAAGAGCACAGAGTGTTTTTTATTCGGAGTGTTTTGTAAATACAGGTTAAAGTTCATTGAAGAGTTTTCTTATTTCTTTCTATATTGGATGTGGTGGTAATGGCAGTTAAAGTAGGATAGCGTAATGGATGATTTTGGATTTGTAATAATAAAAATTATAATTAACATTTTTAATGCATTTTTATTTGAAATCAGACTGAAATATCATCTAGCTGTCGTGTACAAATCTATTCTGAAAATTTCATGTCTCTATTTTATCTGATCTCAGAAACATTGGTTGGACAGACGGACGGACAATTAAGCCTCTGTTTAAAAAAAAAAACCCCTTAAAAAACATTAAAAGGAAAAAAGGGACAAAATGTTTCCCAATTTACCAAAAACCTCAGCCTAGATCTGCCCTTGGGATTTGGGGGTGGGGGGCGCCGATTGCATGGTTTGCCTAGGGTGCCTGTTGCTGGCAGCTAGCCTAGGGCCGCCCCTGTAAAGGCTCCAACTGAAAGCCGGGCCCCATCATATTAAGGAATCATCATAAAGTGGGTGTGTTTCCAGCAAGGTCTGCAGGGATTGGTTCCTGGCTCTAAGCTATTTAACATGTTTAATCAGTACCTAGAAGAAAATAAAATCACTGATAAAGTTTGCAGCTGACACAAGAACTTGGGGAGGAGTGGTAAATAATGAGGCGGTGAGGTCACTGATTCAGAGCAATCTGGCTAGCTTGGTAAACATTTTAATATGACTAAATGAAAATGTGTACATCTAGGAAGAAAGAACATAGACCATTCTTAAAGGATGTGGGACTCTATCCTGGGAAGCAGTGACCCTGAAAAAGATGTGGGGGTTATGATGGATAGTCAGCTGACAATGAGCTCCCAATGGAGCCAGTGTGGCCAAAAGAGAGACTGTGATCCAGAGATGCATAAAGAGGAGCTTCTTGAGTAGGAGTAGGGGGGGGTTACAATACTTCTGTAGTTGGCACTGATGTGATAGCTGCTGGAATACTGTGTCCAGTTCTGGTGCCCACAATTGAAGAAAGATGTTGATAAATTGGAGAGGATTTAGAGAAGAGCCGCGAGAATGGTTAAAGGATTAGAAAACCTGCCTTACAGGGATAGACTCAAGGAGCTCAATCTATTTAGCTTAAAGAAAAGATTAAAGGGTGACTTGATTAGAGGCCACAAATATCTACAAAAAATCTACAAATATCTACATGGGATATAAATATTTAAGTGTAGCAGAGAAAGTTATAACATAATCCAACGGCTGGAAGTTGAA
The DNA here is from genome assembly GCF_027887155.1 of Malaclemys terrapin pileata. NCBI lineage: Eukaryota > Metazoa > Chordata > Testudines > Emydidae > Malaclemys > Malaclemys terrapin. The sequence continues at coordinate 87,615,163 of NC_071506.1, read as the reverse complement.
GCTAGACAAATTGAAACTGGAAACAAGCTGTAAATTTTTGACAGGGAGGGCAGTTAATCATTGGAACAATTTACCAAGGGTCATGGTGGAGAATCCACCACTGACAATTTTTAAATCAAGAGTGGATATTCTTCTAAAAGTTCTGCTAGGAATTGTTTTGGGGGAAGTTCTGACTTCCCATATAGCACAGGCCATAGATCAGATGACTAGAATGGTCCCTTCTGGCCTTGGACTCTGAAGATTTTGCACAAACACATACTAAGAGGCAAATATTTACAATCTAGTGATCCTAGTTTGGGACTAAGAGCCAAGAACTGTTACATTCTAATCCTAGCATTGATACCCCCTTCCTGTGTAGCTTTGTGCAATTAACTGCTCTATCTCAGTTTCACCATCTGTAGAATGCAGATAGTAGTCCAGGACTTGCAAAACTCCAAATGATTTCAGGGTGAGCAGGAGCAGGTCCAGAATACACAATTCTACCTCAAAGTTGTACTGTGATTATGTAGTTATTGTTTGTAAAGTGCTGTGAAGATTAGAAGTGATAAGTGTATTTATTCGGCTGGTATCCCACAAGTAGTTAGACACATTGGCACTCTATGGCCTTGGCTACACTTGGCAATTCACAGCGCTGCCGCGGCAGCGCTGTGAAGCGCGAGTGTAGTCACGCTGCCAGCGCCGCGAGAGCTCTCTCGCATCGCTGTAAGTACTCCACCTCTCCGAGGGGAGTAGTGTGCAGCGCTGCAGGCTCTGATTACACTGGTGCTTTACAGCACTGCACTCGCTGCGCTCGGGGGGGGGGGGGGCGTTTTCACACCCCTGAGCGCAGCAAGTTGCAGTGCTGTACAGCGTCAGTGTAGCCAAGGCCTATATTTCCTTTCCTTATTAGTGTAAATTCTTCACTCCCTTTATCCCCACTGAGTTGGAGTCTGTGTTTGAGGGCATTTTTCAGCTGAACCCTTGTAGAAGATACCTTTGAAACTTTCATTCCTGGTTTAAGAGGATTCTGAAATGTCACCATCAGCAGTAAGAATCCCTGTGGGAGCAGGGGACAGAACAGACCCCAGCCTGAACAGAGTGGGAGGTTGGGTGGGGCAGAAGTCCCATCAGTAACATACTGAGTTCAGCCCTTAAAAGGCTTTAACTTCAGTGTGAAGATCCAGTCCCAAATGGACAGAAGCAAGATTTGGGAAAAAGCGGACTCAGTAGCTGCTCCTGCTGACACATCTCCACTATGGGATTAGCAGGGGTTGCTGCTCTCATGACTAGAGAGGGAGCAAGGTACAACTCTGTGTGAGTAAGGGTGGCAGAACTGGGCTCTAACATTTAGGACCTCTTGATCCTCCTGGTGCCACAAGCTGTTTCCACAAATATAATCACTTCCCATTGCAGAAGAAAGCAGTTAATTTTTAGAAATCTACTTGGTCCTGACCTTCAGCTGTGGCCAAGAGTGCCCCAACTGAGACTGGGTCCTCAGTGGGCTAGACACTATGCAGGTATATAGAGACCGTCCCTGCTCTCAAGATCTTACTCTCTAAACAGACAAAGGTTGGGGAAAAGCAAGCATTGTCATCATCCCTATTTTACAAATAGGGAGGCCATACACAAAGATTGTGACAGAGCCAAGACTGGAACTGCTCTCTGCTGAAGAGTCCCCAGTCTAGGACCTCAACCACAATCTCTCTTTCCCTCCCTCCCCCGACCCCAAGGGCCAGAGTAGATCTGATTGGAATTACTCCCAATTTACACTGGCGTAAAAAAGAGCCGAATCAGGCACCAAATAATCAGAGTCAGTTTTGGGCCAGCAATATGGGCTTATATTCATAACATGCAGAAAAGAATGCACACGAGAGATCCTGAAGTTGCCATGGTAACATTTACATAGCATTTCTCTCAGCTTATTATATTAAGTCAAATGCAAATGATTCCCATAAAAGGGTATACTTTACAAAAAAAGATATATTCAATTAAATTTTTGAAAACAAAAAAACTGGAGAAGGAATCACAGTTGTACAGGCTATCTTCCAAGTACATGGAGCAATCAGAAAGCTAACTGACCAAGGACATGCAATTTGCATGGGTTTAGAGTTCAAGTTCCAAGCCAAAGACTCTTATTTGCCTGAACAAATCTTAACATTTTCCTCCCTGGAAAACAAGCAGAAGTTATTGAACCAAGGGAAGGGGGGGGAGAAAGGGGTTGAAAGGTATAATCTGCTGTATCTTGCACTGTGGGTGTTAGCTTCTAACCTGTAGGTCATTTGACCTTTCCCCCCCTCCACCTACAATGGTTCTCACCAGGGCCGCCCAGAGGATTCAGGGGGGCTGGGGCAAAGCAATTTTGGGGGCCCCTTCCATAAAAAAAAGTTGCAATACTATAGTAACATGTATTTGGAAATGTAAAAAATAACCAGTGAAATACATTCAAAAATTAATTTTGAATAATTTGAAAATACACAAAATACATTATTTAAAAACATTAAATGCTTCAATACATTTGTAATTACATAATGGGCTGTTGCTGGGTGATGGTTGGTGCCAATGGGCTGTCGCTGCCTGGGGGTGGCGCTGCTGTTGCCCAAGGCTGGGTGGGGAGCTGGGCTCTGGGTCGGGGGGTGTCCGACTCAGAGGGGCTGGGCTTGGAGCTGGGAGTCAGGGCTGGAGGTGGGGGTGTCTGGCTCAGAGGGGCTTACCATGCTGCTTACTCTCACCTCTCCTGGAGCCTCAGTGCACTGTGTCTAGGAGTGGCTCTGGACAGTGCTGCAGTGGTGGGACCTGAGCTCCTCCCGCTCAGAGCCGCGTGGTAAGGGGGCGGGGCTCCGGCAGGACCTGAGCTCAGAGCCCCGCCCCCTTACCACACGGCTCTGAGCTGGAGGAGCTCAGGTCCCACCACTGCAGCACTGTCCAGAGCCACTCCTGGACGCGGCGCGCTGAGGTGGAGGTGAGGGGGGAGCCTCTGACATTCTCGTGGGGGCCCCTGCGGGGTCCAGGGCCTGGGGCAAATTTCCCCACTTGCCCCCTCCCGGGCGGCCCTGGTTCTCACCAGCTGTTTGGTGTCACTGCTTTACAGCAAGACAGAAGTCTTCTTCATGCCTATGGCCCTGTATGTAGGCAGTGGCAGATTGGGGGGCCCCTGGAAAAATGGATACCCCTGTACCCCGTTCCACCCGGCACTCCTGCCAGGGAGCAGGGTTGGAGCACGGGCGCTTGCCGTGCTCTGCCCACCTGGCGCTCCTGCTAGGGAGTGGGGGAAGTCCCTGTGCCCCGACCCCTCTCTCTGGCAGGAGCACTGGGAGAACTGCAGGCCGAAGTCTGGAGAGGGGCCCCCACTTGTTCTGCCCCATGTAGGCAGAGCCACCTTCACACTCTCCTCGTTTCCCATGCTCAATTTTTTTCCTTAGTGCTTCCACCAGACATTGTGCCAGATAAATCAGGTTCAGTTTAATGTCAACACAGTGGGTCAATTTCAGAGGAAATGTATAAAGTGGTGTAAGTTAAACGTTAGTGGGTCTCAGTTGATGTGACACATAGAGGGACTAGAAGAGGTATATAAAAGTTGTCATAGTGGTGAGCTACACTTTCTTACACCCTCTTACTAGTTGCTTTCCCTGCTCCTCCACTCTTTTCTGGCCCATTGGCATGTAAATTACACCATTTTCATCTCTTCCATCCCACCTCTTTCCAGAAGCATAACTCACTGTACTATATGCATCACCCAGTTTGGTTCAGTTTGTGGAACTAACTGTTGAGATATAGTACAACTATAAAGGAATTAAGTGAACAGTGAAAGCTACTTACAAACAAGAATCATATGATTTTCTAAATATAATACTTTGTGCTTCTAAAACACCGTCTATGCAAGGATCTCAAAGTGCTAAATAAAACTAGGGTTTTATTTGAAGTATAATAGTGGGATTTACAGGAGGAGATTTTTCTCTTTGGGTAAAGATTTATTTTTGCCTTTTACACTTAGAGTGGAATCACTTGTGGATTGGAGTGAAAGATGGACACAGCATGAAAATGAAGTGGATAACTCACAATGTGAGTGTAATGCCATAGAGACCCTGGATGAGACCAAGATTTGTGTCACTGATATAAGAGAAAACAAAATATGATAGAGAATGCTGTCTGAAAATATCCTGCCAATGCAAAACCAAAACTTTTTACGGCAGAACCCCCCCCCCCAACCTTTTATTCTCTGGTACTTCCAAGTGAAACCTGAAGATATCCATACTTTAGGGGAAAGAGATATGCGCTCACAAAGGTATGTTTTCTCTAAAATATTTCCCTGTAAATATGAGGTTAAGTTTTAAGAACATAACTATATCTTTTTAATATATGGACCAACAAGTGGTAATCATTACAGATGAGTCAAACTAGGGGCAACCGGAGCTCTCACTCTTTGTATGTTTCCACTCATGCTGAAATAGATCAATTTATGGAGTATAGGCTGGGGAAAATTTGAATAATAAATTCCAGACTTTTGAGATTTCAACACAGATCGAATTATTAATTTAGTGATTTCATATTTAAAACCCCAAATGCACTCCAGATTTGTAAGATATGCATAAGAGACTGTGGTTTAATTATGATTGATAATTATACCAGCAAATTCACTTACAGTAGAACTTCAAAGTTATGAACACCTCGAGAATGGAGGCTGTTCGTAACTCTGAAATGTTTGTAACTCTGAATAAAACGTTGTGGTTGTTCTTTCAAAAGTTTACAACTGAACATTGACTTAATACAACTTTGAAACTTTACTATGTAGAACAAAAATGCTGCTTTTAACCATCTTAATTTAAACTAAACAAGTTCAGAAAGAGTTTCCTTACCTTGTCAATTTTTTTTAAACTTTCCCTTATTTTTAGTAGTTTACATTTAACACAATACTGTACTGTATTTGCTCTTTTTTGTCTCTGCTGCTGCCTAATTGCATACTTCTGGTTCCAAATGAGGAGGTGTTCATAATGTTGATGTTCTACTGTATTTTTAATAAAAGAACTTAAGTTGGGGGAGACATAATTTTTGTGATACATTTGTTTCACTCTTGCCTGTTATGGAGCTGCAACATGAGAGTTTACACAGAAATAGTCTGCTCAATTCTCTACATCGTGATGGTTAATTAAAATGGGCAATTTGCTTTTTCACCTTGATTTTCTCCACATATATTTCTTATGAAGGCTATCCCAGAGACTAAATTTGGCTGGTAGCCAAAAAAATGTAACAAGACTCACCAGATGGTGCTTTTACAGATATTGTTACAAGTTCTATTTTAAACTACAGTATAGTCCGTTCCATTTTGGAGAAATGCTTATTGTTGACAGGGCTGTGGTTCTTTTTGGCAGCTCCATACATCAGCAGTAAAGTTTGTTTACTATTATAAGCCCAAATTCAGGAAAAATCCTGTGACAGATTCCTCCCAGGGTGCCACTTGGAACTGGGATACCACTAAGCCCGCCTATCCCACCAGCCTGGGCTCCCCTTACTCTGTGTTGCTGTGATAGGCTCTCAAGCCCCCTTCCAGCACACACACACACACACACACACACACACACACACACACACACACACACACACAAAGAGACACGCCCAGCTGCAGCTATATTCACACAGACGCTGAGATCAGCTCTGCATGGGATAGCTCAGCTAAGGAGTTGCCCAGCACACAAGTGCACACCCCCTCTGGAGTGTAAACCCAAAATTGTAGAGTCTTGCGCTGCACAGAGAATTATATAGTGTAAGCTCATAAAAGTCACCCTCTCCCTCAACGTGGAGAGAGATATGCAACAGCTTTCTGCCCCAAGTATGAGTTCCACACTAGTTTTAGAGACAAATTTATTTACTACAAAAAATAGATTTTAAGGGATTATAAGTGATCGCAAACAGATCAAAGCAGATTACCTTAGTAAATAAACAAAAACTGCAAACTGAGTTTAACACACTAGATAGGTAAGATATAAATTAGCAAATTCGCACCCTGATAAACAAGGCTGGCAGATTCGTAAGGCACAAGTTGCCTTGGCTTTCCCAGGTTTTCATACACAGGCTAAAAATCCTTCTAGTCTGGGACCACCACTTCCCACAGTTCAGGCTTTGTCCCTCTGGTGTTTCCATGTGTTGTTGTTGTAGGGAGAGTGAGGTTCCCCCCCGCCAACCCATGATGTAATTTTCCCTCTTTTATATCTTCTCCACAGTTGCTGGAAAGTTCTTTTGTCAAACAGTTCCCATCATGTAGTGTGATCTCTGAGAGATTTTTATTGTACATAGTTCCTGGGGTAATCCCAGTGCTAGTGTGCATTTCCCCAATAAGCCATTAACAGTGTTTGGTCTTTTTACTGTAGTACCTGAAACACTGTGTGGGTTTTTTCAACCTCTTGACATGTTTCAGTAACACATACATGGTAAACTTCATAACTTCACACATGACAATAGCACATGCAATCCTATGAGCTATTACTGTCTAGCAGATTAAGACTTTTAGAATGACACCTCACAAGGCATACTTTGTATCAGACATATCCTAATTATATGACAGTGGTGAATATTGGGGTGTCAGGGTGTCACAAATCCCTATTCAGAACAGCACTTAAATACACGCTGAAGTGCTGTTAGGAATAGGGATGAACTTCAGCAGGTCCTTAAGTACTTTCCTGAATCGGGGCCTATGTCTCCCTCAGACTAATTTTTTTTTTTTAAAGATGCAGAGTGATATGCTACAGGATATACTCATGCAAACAAACAATTTACAGGATATCAAAACATTACAAAGTAACTGTTCAAGAGGATTCTGAAGTTAAATTCTGTGTTTATAGAATGCATATATAAAAGCTAAAGAGATTCCCTAGATATGCATGTTTTTCTGTATATTGCAATAAGTATTTTTTTAAAAGGGTATTAATCCCGGTTAAATATGTTTTTGTCACATATGAGGTTTTTGGTCAAATCCTTCAGACTTTACTCAGCTAAGACCCACTGGCTTAGACAAGAGTATTAAATTAATCATTTGTCACCCAGGACTTCAGGATTTGTCTCTTAATATTCAACAGCTGTTTTAGATTCACTAGCACAGAGACTGAATACTAATTCTATTGAAGTCTAAGCACCCACGTAAAACATATTTCCTTTCATTGCTGTTACAGAAACAGTGCTATCACATTGGGGGCCCTAAGCAGGGCCGGCTCCAGGCACCAGGCACCCAAGCACATGCTTGGAGCGGCACCTGGTAAGGGGCGGTGGGGGGAGCGCGGCACGGTGCGGCATTCCGCGGGGCGCTCTGGCGGCGCGGCACTCGGCGGGGGAGCGGGCTCCCGCGGCGCGGCGCTCGGCAGGGGGGCGGCGTGGGCGCGGCACTGGGGGGGGTGTGGTGCGGCGCAGCGCAGCGCTCGGCAGGGGGCTCGGGGGGCGGAGCTTTTTTTTGCTGCTTGGGCCAGCAAAAAAGTTAGAGCCAGCCCTGGCCCTAAGCAAGAATATTTGTCCCTCCCCCCAACACCACATAGTGAAAAGCAAATAGGGGGTCCCCTTTAGCTGCTTAGGGCCCTACGGAATTGCTTAGTCTGCTTATGCCTCACGCCGGCTCTGCTGTTAGCCATCAATTAATATGCTGCTATTAAATAGGTTGTTTCTCTGCCAGTTGCTATTTTATTAAGTCTAAATGAAATGCATATTCGATAGAATAATCTGTTTTTCTGATTCCTTCAAGTGGAGAATTGTGCAGCCACTCCCACTTTATCTACTGATGGATGAAGTGATAAGTGTTAGGGATCTGAAGGAATATCAGTGTACAGAACTCCGAGACACTGGGGGAAAATAGATGTAAGAGAAAGTGGGAATGCTTTTAAATTTATATACCTCTTTCAAGGTCCCTTCCAGTTCTAGGAGATAGGATACCTCCATTAATTTATTTTATAATTTATTTTCAAAAGCTCAGTACTCTTATTTATGGCGAACAGACCTCATTGCCCTTATTTACCTACTGCCTATCTCCACCTTAATATCATGAAGATGGAACTTCCACATTCCCTTCCTGAGGCTGATTGTGAGCTATACTACAGCTGATTAACCACTGCTAGCAGGGCACAGTGACCTTGGCACAGACTGAAAGTATTCACCAAAGACAGGAGATGTGTTAAAACAACAAGTTTAAATGGCTTTTTGCCAGCTGGCAAGAAATAGCTTCTGGAGGAGTTAATCCATCTGGATTAATACAGAATCTTAAAGACTGCTTACTTGGCTACAGCGGGTCAGTAGTTGATCCATTTGATTCCCACAGCAAGTACCCCCCAACACAGGGAAAATGGTTTCTGTTGCTTGATCTGAACCAATTCTTGTGGAATTACTTGGATGAGTGTGGAACTCTCTCTCCTTCTGCATTGTGTCTCAGTTCCACTAAACAGATTGATAAAAAAAAAATGGACGGCTCAATCCTGCAAACCCTTATTCCCACAGGTAGTCCTGGCTTATGTGAGTATTCCCACCACAGGAATATTTGGACAAGGGCCAAGCTAAGGCTGCTTTATGATTGTCTGATGGAAAAATACAGATTTAAAAAAACATTTTAAGCAGCTACCTGGGGATTCTTTTTTTTTTTTTTTTTTGGCGGGGAGGGGAAGATCTCCAGGTGGTGTAGAACTGGCATAGGCAGCCCAATAGCATCTTCTTCCTAGTCCCAGGAACCTATTCAGGGAAGGGATATGTCCAGAGTGCTGCTGCCTTAGCAGCAATTGTAGCAGGGTGTAATTTACAGCAGCTCTGACCCTGCCCTAAACTACACCAGGGCCCAGCTGGTCCCAATAGTTTCACAGCCTGAAGGAATTTAAAGCGATTCAGTGGTGTGCTGGTGCAGCTGAGTATCTGGCTCCATCTGCGTGAGTAAGGGGATTTTAGGAGTGAGCCTTTATTTAGATAATTTAATCTGTTGCGGTTACATAGAAGTGTCATGTGTATTCTGTAAAATGATTGCTAGAGCTGGAAAGAGCCAAAATTATTATTAAGATTTATATTGTGGCATAAGTCTGAAGATCAGAAGACAGTTATAACGATTTGCAGATAAAGACACATTTGTTCAGCACTAGAAAACTAGCTCGAAGACTAAGACAGTTAAATCACTCCTAGCTCAAATGAAGGCCCTCAAAAAATCATTTTTAAGGAGTTCTTACATGCATCAGAGCTGCTTAAATCCTTTCCATTCCAAAGATACACAGAGAAAAAGAAGGAAACGATAATGTTTTGGACCTGTGACTGGGTCTTTTCTTCCTCGGACAAACTATCAGCAGACTAGATGAAACCTTCAGCAACTATTTATTACCTGGGTCACTATATTTCAATGAATGGGATTTAAAAAAAAGGGTCAGGAAAAATTTTAAAATATTGCTGCAGGGAAACTTGTGATATGGAGTAAAAAATAAAATGTGACAGTAAGACTTTTATGCAGTGTGGTTGTAGCTGTGTTGGTCCCAGGATATTAGAGAGACCAGGTGGATGAAGAAATATTTTATTGGACCAATTTCTGTGGGTGAGAGAGACCAGCTTTCAAGCCACACGGTGCTCTTCTTCAGAAAGCTTTTCTTTTTTCACCAACAGAAGTTCTCCAATAAAAGATATTTCCTCAGACACCCCTTGTTTCTCTAGCAGGGCTTTTAGGCTCTCTGGCTATTATTTCTAATTTGGTGCTTTGCACAAAGTCTGGTAATTTTGTCCAGGACTGTTTTGCACAGTCTAAACTCAGAGCTATAGTGGATATTATCTGGGATACACATACATGGAGGATGCTATTCCATCTCTATATTTTTGGACCTTTTTTTTCTTGTCAGCTATGAACTCTGCTCTTTCTACACCTCCCACCCCCTATGCAAAAAGTTTAAATAACAGATTCCAGTTCCTCACTTCTCCATGGTGAAACCCAACAATCTTTTTTTTAAAACAGAAATCTCCTAACTGCCTTTCATTCTCTTGCTCTGTCTAATCTACCTATCTTGTGCCTGATCATAAACAAAATAGAGTGCCAGATGAAATGCTCACACTGTCCCACAGGTATAAAATGTCAGTAATGATAACATGTCACTGTAATAAAATGGCATTAATCTGTCACTGCTTCACAACACTGTTGTATGCCTCAGAAGCATGGCAAATGATGGAAGTATGCAACTGGAAGCGGATTGCCTTTCACCAGTGTTGTTTAAGAAGAATCTTGGCAATTTGTTGGTGAGATCATGTGACCGGTGTGGACGTGTTGCACAGGTCAGCAGACTATGGACTCTAATGACATGAAGGGGACCTAGTGAGACAAGCCCTGCATAGTGCAAGATAATGTATTGTGCATACCATTTATTTTGTTTTAATCTGATTTCTTCTTTCTATTCTTAAATTAATCTTGTTTTGCTACAGCCCTGTGGTTTAAGGCTTTTTTTGGGTGGGGAAAGCAGAATTACACCCCAACTAAAACCACCTCAATTTTCAAGAAAAGAGTAGGTGAAGGACTCTTGTCTGGAGCCTACTATAAATTGCATACTTGGACAGAAAGGCACAGACTAAAGACTAGGAATCTTTTCTCTTAAAGTATGTCCCTTGGAGGGAAACGGTGCTCCAGATGCATGGAAAATGCGAGATAAGCAAGAAATCTCTATTCATCTATCTAGTTACTTATTCTAGATAGATGGGCTGTCACTGGATTGTCAGCAAGGCACTACACTCTGAGCACACCGTGGGCTGGTTGTAACGGCATTCCTGTTTGTACACCGCATCCTTCATGGAAATCTGTGCAACACACATGGATCAATTATGACAGAATAAGCTTCTGATTAGCGTCAGTTTGTAGACCTATTTTTTTTATTTTTTAAAATTCAGAAACATTATTTCACACACGCACCACTGACCTTTCTAAGCTAGAAAGCAAACAGAATTAGCAGGATCATTTATAAGTGCATGAAGGAGCATAAAATAGACAACATTAAAAAATCCACTATTACTAGAACTGCGAACAAGACCATGTTACATCCGCCAACACTCAAATGCTATAGATAGGGACATATAGGAGAGAAATACCTTTGGAAACATTGGCTTAGTAGAGGTTTTGGAGCCAGAGTGGAAAAGCATAAATATGTTGCTAAAAAGAAACACCCCATATGCAGCGGGAGATGGGTGGCATAGAGCTTTACAGCACCCAACACTTCTGTCCTCTTTGGGCTGCCGGAGCAGTACAAAGATGACAGTACTATGGGCCATGATCTGGCCCAGTGCGCTTACATTCCCCATTCAGTACACCAACTCGTAAGTGTATTATGGAGTGCCTGTAGTTAAAGTTGCAGTTGTAAGCCTGATTTTCCTACCTACAATAGCACGACTGTTTTGATTTGGTAGCTCTTCACACCCATTTGGCATATACATAGCTACACCGGGTGCATGGCAATGGAGAAGAGGCCCCTGAGTTTCCTTTACAAGCCTGATTTTTGTCCCCCACTTAAAAATCTACAAACAAAACAAATGTAACCCACAAATATGGTAGGTCAGGTCTTGTCACTGCCACCAAATGCTATGTGGACTGGACAAGACAAAAGACATAAGGTATAAGCACCTAAGGCAAAACCTTCAAAAGTAGAATAACCATACCAGACCTAGTTAGATGGTAAGGAGATCAATCAAGTGCCAATTGAATCCAGAAGAGTTGGAGTTTGAACAAGTACAGTCTCCTTCAGAGAGCTCCTTCGCCAACCACAGTCATGAAGGAACTGATTGGAACATTCCAAGGGCGGCATTTACATTTGACTGGGTGTGGTCTGCAATAGCCTGCAGTGGGCCTGGCTTGCACCCTACTCATTACAACTGTATGCATCTAAAAACAATAAGAGGTGAGATAGTTGCCAGTCTCACATGAAGGAACTAAAACCCTGCAAGTTATTTACAATACTTTCAGGAAAGCAGAATTGTTTGCAGGTAAGTAATTGCTCTACTTTTCCTGCTGAACTGCCAGTTTTGCTTTCCAGTTGCCTTAAAAAAATATCAGGAGACGATGCTCTGAGGAAAGTGAAAATGCCCCTGAGCATTTGAGAACTCCCAACTAGCTGAAGGCATAATTTAACAACATGTTAATGAATATAGCAGTTTTTTTCTAAGAACGTTTCATAGGGTGTGCAGTGACACTAAAAGCAGAGCAGTCAGCTTCTTGCTTTTTGGTACGACTTTGGTGATATATAAACTTGAGACTTCCAAATAACAAACAGCACCAGCAGAAAAGGCTTCAGTGGACTGTAAATCTCACAAACTATTATCGAATTCTTCATCTGCCTGAAAAATCAGAGTCTATTATTTTCTATTGACTGGGAGGCAAAATAGTTCAGTCACTTGCTTTATGCCGCTTCAAATGCAGTACAAATCTACAGCTAACCTCAGCGATCTTTGCTTCAGGCTGTAGATTTATTGTAAAGCAATTCCTAAAGCATTTCATCTGTGCATCACCAATATACATTAGGATACATTTCATTTGCATTATATTGCTTTTACACTTTTATTGTCTGCCATTGACTTTAGAGGCGACAAAACATTCCACTGAGTTATTACTGAGGTTCCCCCTCTCCTCCACATACACATGGATTAAAAACGTACATTGGAACTGAAGCACTGTTTGGGCAAACTGGCCACAATGGAGCGTGAAACGAGAGAGTAAAAAACAAAACAAAACAAACAAAAAACCCCAAATCGATCAATTATATAAATCTGGTGATGGAGCTACGACAAAACTACTACTCCTCTGTAGTTCTCCAGGCAGCACAATGCAATGCATTTCCAGGGGGCTTTATCTGCACTGAACCAACCAAGAAAATAAATGCTCCTGTGTTAAATATAAGGTTGTAAAAGTAGTTATGATAATGCATGAATGGTGACCCTCCTTGCAGTGCTGCCTAATGGTCAGGCAGGGATCTGGCAGGTGCTCCCCCTTCCTGACATCTCCCCTTTCTGCCACAACTCAGCCCTGTGGGGTTGATCCCTTCTTTTATGCCTCAGCCCTCTGACAGGGTCCTGTGTTCCAGTCTACTCCTCTCAGGGTTGAACAAAAAGGGAAGTCCAATAACAGACAAGTCTTTTGGTGCCTGCAAGCGTTTTCCTCTTAGCTTTAGGATTTAGAGTCTGGGCTCTGGACACTTGCACGTTCAGGGCCTTCCCCCACTGGATTCCCCATCAAGGGGCAGGCTCCTATTGTTGTCCCATGTTTTGGAGTTGGTAGGTGAGCCTGGGTTCATCCTCTCCACCCTGTTCTAATCCAGGACCAGATGGTGGGCAGCTAAGTCCTGCACCTTTGGGGTGCTAAATAGATGCCTGCCTGGGTCACTTCCTACCTCAATTCCCCCTTTCCCCACACATGGTAAATGTAAAGAACTGAACAGAAAATAAAGTTTCTGACCTTCCCAAAGAGTTTGCCGGTTTTGTCAGGACTCTGTGCTGCCAGGTCTCAGGCAACAAGAGCTCCCAGGCTGCTACTTCCACAGAGCAAAGGTCTGCTTCTTTCCATTGCTTGCTCCCCTCTGAGCAGCTCTGCCTCCCCTTGTAAGCTCTGCCTCCAGCTTGTGCAGATTTTGCAGGTGTGTCTGGATGGGGCTGCCTGGGCCCAGAGCTGCTCCTTAACCCTTTGCTCTCCAGTGTGGAGTTGGTATATCCTGTCACGTGTCAGAAATAGCATCAATAAAAGATGTTGGGTTTATGAGGGATAACATGGAGCTCCTCCTCTCACTGATAAGCTCAGGGCCTGTTTCATTAAGGAACTACTGTATGAGACTTTGATACAGGCATTTGCTTCATAAAGATAATCACATTTCATGTGTCAAGGCATAAGCTGTTAACTGCACCAGTCAGGAAGGGATTCTGTGTTCAAGCCACCCACTCCTTTTGTGTAGCTTCATGCAATTGGCCTCTTTTTCCCAACTCCCCCACAACTTCCATTTGAACCCACTTAGAACAGCAGAGATTAAAACGTCAGCAACAGCCACAGCTCTACCTTGCCCTTCCCATCAGACTGGAGCACGACCCTTTCACAGTTATTCAAAGGCCTGGTCAAGGTCAGCCGCAGGATGACAAACAGGTACGGTGACGCCAGGAAAAACTGAGGAAGTTGGTGGAGAGAGGGAAGAACTTTATTAAAGTTGCGACTTCCAGAACATCACCCTCCATATTGAAGAATAAGAAGGGCGATAAAGAAAAATAATCAGAAGCTTAAACTAACCCTTGATCTCTTGTTTAGTTTGACCTATTGCTCATCTTTTTCATCTCTTTTCCTTTGAGAGTGGTATATTCATTTTCTTGTATTTCTTATTTATTTTCTAAAAAGCAAGAAAGAGTCCTAACAGACATACTGGAACATAAGCTTTCTATAAGGTGCCGCAGGACTCTTTCTTGCTTTTTACAGATCCAGACTAACACGGCTACCCCTCTGATACTTTTCTCCCCACTGTGTCTTTTTTCTCTCATTGGATTTTATTAGTTCAAACATTTTCATTTTATTTCTTGACCTATTTATTTTTTTCATTCTTCTTATGCTGCTTCTCTGCTCGCCCACTCTTGCATGCTCACTCTCTGCATCTCACTGAAGAGAGCAGGTCTGATTCTTCACTGCCTCACACCTTGTCTAGTTTTTTATACCCATGCAAAATGAAGTGCAAACGGGATGTAAAACACAGCCAAATCACAACAGCTGTGTGCGTTATACTCACTTCAAAGCTGGAGAAAACAACTCTGTGAGGTGCAAAGCAGTGCAAAACAGGCCCAAAGAGTTCCAGCCGAATCCCTTAAAACTGGTTCATATAAATTGGATTTAAGAGCTCAGGGTGCACAGGGCATGGAATAGGCAGAAGAGTTGCAAACTCCATATAGAAAAGCATTCTATACACCTGTTTGATAGAGACTGTGCTTGTATATCTAAACAATCTAAGTTTAGAAACTTCACCCATCATCTACATACCTTCACATTTATTAAAACGAACACAAGAAAATCTGTGTCCTCATTTCCTTGCTCCATTCTGTAAGGGTGTTTTGTTACTGTTTTTTTTTTTTTTTTTTTTAGACAAGGTCAGTGGTTTTTACCCTTAGCATAGACAATGAAAACCGGTGATGGACAAGTCCAAATTCGACAGGATGGGTGCAGTAGAAAAAGGACGTGTTTTGCAGATATGGCCATTTGGATGTTCAGATGAGTGCTGAGGTTTTACACAGTCTTTATGATCTGAGGACAGACACCCCTAGTAGAGAGTGATATTATGGAAATAGCAAGTTTAATGTTCTTCCTTTTCTCTACCAACTTCACCTCAGTTTTTCCTGGATTCACCTTAGCCGACTGTTTGTCATCCTGCTGCTGCATTTGGCCAGGCCTGTGAATAGCTGGGAGAGGGTGCTATTTGAGTCTGATGGAAAGGCAAGAAAGAGCTGGGTGTCATCGGTGTATGTTACTGACATTTTAGTGCTTGCTGTTTCACAGACTCCTTTAGTGGGTTCACATGGATGTTGTGGAGGAGGCAGGGTGGGAGAAGCAGCTGGATTCCTTGTGTTAATCCACAGGTGAGGGCTCAGGAGGGTCAGAAGCAGGTACCCCTCACAAATTCCTGGGTATGATCTAAGGGGGATGACTAATGCCATCTCAACACCATCTGACTAATTTTTGCTACATCTCTGATGTGGGCTAGACGCATGCCCTGGTAGACTGACCAAATGCTTCTGAGAGTTCTAGCAATGCAGTTATGGACAGCTGAGCTGACCTTTGTACATAGTCAAGAGAAGATTATCCGTCAGTGTCAAAAGGGCTTTTCCTGCCCCATATCCCAGCCTGAAGCCTGAGTGTGGGCAGTGTCTAGGTGGAACTACAGGTGACTTTTGGTGAGTTCACAATTCGCTTGCTTAGGCATGGGAAGTTAGATACTAGGGGGTCAGTTGGAGAGATCAGTGTGTTGAAGAAATGATTTCTTAAGTATTGGCTTTACTACCATGTGTTAAGCGTAGGTGGTAGATTTTCTTCCTCAAAAGAAGGTACTCACAATCTCAGCCAATAGAGTTCCCAGACTGTCTTGATTATATGGGATTGGAATATTTTTGCCTAGTCTATGCCCTACCCACACTGAGCTCTTAAAGCAGGTTTAGTCAACAACCGTTTTAAGGAGTTCTGTTAAAACTCTGTCTCCAGTGTGGGTGCAGTGGTTGTCTTCCATTCTCCTTGCCCCTTCTGCTCTGCCCCAAGTGCTCTCTCTCTTCCCCTCCAATTCTTCTCCACCCCCAACATCAGCATGTCCCTCACAACTATGCACCTGAGATTTAGCTCCTTTTAGATTCCCCCAACCTTGCTCCCTCCTCCAGATTCCACATACACAAGTTTAGTCTCCTACAGATCTTCCCAAGTCAGTTCCTATTAAAAAGACAAGAAAGTTTTGCTTTAAAGAGACCTGACCTGCTTTTGCATCCTGTAATGTCATATGCTGCATTGGCACTAGATGGTGCTATAGCATCCTAAACATTAATGCCGGGCGTCTGCGACCATTTGATTTAAAAATGTTACTGGAAGGGCCTACATTGTATCTTAAGCGTTCAGTTGTAGGTATGGAGATACCAGTGCCTTTTGCTAACAGTTTATGTTTCAGCTTATACCACCTGCATTTTAACCTTGCCCAGATGAGTCTGTGCAACTTTTACAGATGGGTGTTTCATGCTTGAAAATTATATATTTCCTATTATTGGGACCCATCATTCCAAGAAGCAAGCCCTACATTCTGTACAAACAGGGAATGACAGCTTATAATATACATTCTCAGCTCCCTAGTAAAATCTGTGAGGCTACAGTTTGGCCTGGACAAAGTTTTCCATGCCTTAAAGTGAACGCTGTTGCATGAAGCTTTCTCTAGCGTTTAGGGAAGTGTGCAAAGGGACTGAGCTACAAATAGCTAAAGGAACTATATATTCAAATTTCCTGCCGTATGTTTATAACCTGAGCTATAATATTAAATGTAGATTTTGTGCTTAATACACAGTAGGAGAGCATAGCTGTATATATCCAAACCTGCCCATTTGGCTGAGATGGTCCTGGGATTTGAACACCCATCTTAAACAGCTGGTGTCTTGGCCAATGCCTTCCCCCCTCGATATACCTGCCCCTCCAGGAAAAAAGGTCAGTGACTCAGGCCCAACAGGAGAACCACTAGCTCTTCTCCCCAAAGGGAAGGTGACTGGAGAAGCAGAGTTCTTGTCAGAGAGAGCAGGTCAGGCAGTGAAAGAGATGGGGTCAAGGAAAGGTGGCTCTGCTTCTCCTTCCTCTCCAGTGGAATAGCTTGAGACTCAGTGGACCACAGAGCTGCCAGCTGTTTTACTGGAGGGAAGAGCATCTGGGTGTGCACAGGATTGTTATGAGTGGGAGGAGGTGTCAGAGTAAGAGGTGAGGGGTGGCAGTTTTGTGGCTGAGTGGGAGGGAGGGCATTTTCAAACATAAGGATGTAGGCAAGACATTTGACTGTGGATGGGTGTGCTTGTGAGTGCACATAGGTTGGGATACTGGCAACTGGGAGTGTGCATATGGGTAACATCACTGCACTTAGGCAGGTGGGAAGCTGTACCTCTGCTCTCAGCTTCTCAGCAGCCACCTGCTGACTGCCCCATCTGTGTCTTTCAGACAGACGGCTCTTCACCCCACCATCTGCAGCTGGCTCATGTGGAGGTTGAGAGGCGGTCAGCATCCAGGGCATGGTTGGGGAGCATGCAATTATACAGACAAAGAGAAAAAGGTCATGAACAGGGCAGCATTTTTCTAAGGGGCAAGTTTATATAGAAGCCTGGATTTGGGGGCTGGAGTTCAGTGAACTTGATGTTATTTTCCTGTATCTTTCTCTCTCACCCATTTGAGAATTCACAGCCTAAAATTCACCAAAATGGGAGGTGCAAAGGTGGGATAAAGCCACCTTTGTCTTTCCCTTCAGTCTGGTGCATAGGAAAGGAGCAACAAAGAATCAAGGTCACAGTCTTTGGTAACATTAATTCAGTCCACAGCCCCCCTGCAACATGCTTTTACTTCAGAAATTACAGGATATGCATAATGACCATTCCTCTCACTCTGAGCTGAAAGTAAAACCCAGGCTTCCATGACTAAGGTCAAGCATCAGTTGCCTTCAGTCAGAGTTGTCTTTCTGCAATTCAAAGGTTATTGAATTGTAAGTACAGAAGAAAAGAAAAATTACGCCCAGACAATGCAAAGTAATGGCTAGACACAGAGAAATAGCAGCAGGCAGAAACCAATTAAAGAACAAAGCAAACCAAACAGCCAGTCATGTAATCAGCACAAAATACTAGAATGTAACTGTAATTATGATATTATGACCATAGAATGAGTATTTACAGGCAGGTAAAGTAGGCTCTCTGGTCTACACTACAAACGTATGTTGGTATAACTACATCGCTCAGTGGTGTGGAAAATCCACACACTCCTAAGTGACGTAGTTATACCAGTCTAACCCCTGGTGTAAAGAGTGATGTGTTGATTGGAGGGGCTTCTCCCATCGACATAGCTACTGTCTCTTGAGGAGGGGGAGTACCTATGTGGATGGGAGAAGCTCTCCCGTTGGCATAGGTAGCGTCTTCACTAAGTGCAACAGTGACGCAGCTGCACCAATGCAGCTGTGCCACTGCAGCCCTGTCAGTGTAGACACTCACAAAGAGGGAGAGCAGGCCAGGGATGAGAGCAAATTTCTGCATTGCACCCACAGTGAGGCACTCATGCTGTATGACACAGTGCTTGGATGAGGGGGCAGCGGGAGGGAACCCAGTAGTAAAGAGGGATGGGAACAACCACTGATCAGAATGACAGGTGTGATGGGACTCTTCATGCCCTACTGTGTTGGGGAGTGAGAGAATAGGTTCTAGGTTGAACTGCTTGCTCATGACGTGTCAGCACTGGCCCACTATGGATGGGAGCTGCCATTTCACACATGTGAAAATGGGAAAGAAAAACCTCATAGCATTTGCTTTCAGAACATTATTACCAAAAGCAGAGTTAAAGCACTGCCATGTGGAGAAAGCGACATTCAACATTTTTTGAAGGAAATTTCATAGGTACTTGTCTGAAAGACTGTTCACCCTGATAATGCATCACAAAACTCTGATAATGGTGCTTGGTCCAAGGCAGGTATTGCCTTGTTGTCAGCACAATTTTGTGTTCTGTTTTCCCAAGAGAGAACATGCACTTTCCAACCTGAATGTCTTTATGGAAGACAACAAAAACAAGAACAAACACAAACACATGTAAAGGTTCTGTAAGAGAGCACAGCCTGGGGCTCGCTCTGCAACCACCGCCATCTTGAACTGAAACTGGTTTCCAAAATGGAGGGTTTCATAGTAGACTCTATAGAAACAAAGGTAGAGTACGCAGAACACAGTCATAACTGTTACATAGCTACATATGCCATACAGCAGGGAACAGAAACAGGCAAGGAAAGAAGTGGCTAATACTCTTTTGGAAGGAAGGATAAATAATAAACAAGATTGTTGCTAGATATCAAATGACTTAGATCATTCAGTAGCTAATAGAGAACAGTGACAGTTCCCTGCAAATAAATATAGAAGAAAGGCAACCATGACAAGTCTTTTTCATAAGAGTATGTGTTTTTCATAAAAAAATAAGACCAAAAAAGTTAAAACGCAAAAAACGTCACCTCCATGTGTTATTAATGCAAGAGGAAAATCTGAAAGTGGCAATGGTCCCAGTGAAAAATCTGTGTGCATCACAAAATGGGTCTGTAAGGAATAAGAGTGACAGAGCTAAAGCACTGCATGTGTGTGATGAATGACTGATGAGTGGAGAAACCAAGACATAAATCTGTTATCGGGATAAAATATGAGGAAGCAGTAGCAACTTGCTAACATGAAACAAGTGAATCTGAAAAATAAATGCATCCCTGGCATAACCCTTCTTGAATTACTGAAGATATGCTAGGGATGGATTTGGCCAAAAGTATTTATTAGGATGCATAGATTAATGTTATTTTCTTTTGCTTTACATTAATGTGATACTAGATTGTGAGCACTAACTCATAGGTCATTCAATAATCAGTAGCAATAAATAGCAGGAAAGAGAGGTGGGAAATATATTCATTGACTCAGTGCAAGGGTCCCACATTTGGAGCCCTCTCATGTCACCAGCTACCACATGCAGTATGGTGGCACATATGACCAAAATATAAAATGAAACTAAAGAGATTCCTTTAGGGAAACCTTAAATAAATGCAGAAATAATTCCATGGCTTCTTAAGACAAAGAAAGAAAGAGAGCTAGCTTGTCAGCTAGAATGTAGCCCTCTCTCCTGGAGCACCCCAGTCCCCAAGAATCCACTTGCTCCCTTTTTCTCCCAAAAAACTCTGTGTCCTAACTTAGGACCAATGCACCCTGGGTTCCCTGTGCTCCTTGGGCTGATGGCAGGTGTCACCCCTTAACTTGCTGGAGCTAAACTGAATTCTTAGTGCATGATGCCTCCAGTTTGTTGCCAGGTGAATAAATTATTCTGCAGTCCCTATGACCTCCACGCCATGAAGAATTAAAAACAATCAAGGACCAACCAAGTTTAAAAAGGAACAAATATTTTCTTAGGGGAAAGGACAGGGTTAACTTAAAAAGGGGTAAGGATAGAAACTGGGTAAAGGGAAAAGGCAGTAGAACCAAGAGACATAGATAAATGAAAATGTTAAGCCACACAACAATAATCAGACCTTCCCTCAAATAATTAATATAATCTAAGGGATTTTGACTATAAAAGCAGGTAGGTGCAACCCCATTCTGCCCATAGGTCAGCCAGATAGTCTGTGTGCACACTGGTCTTTGTGTTGGAGCTCTACAGAGCATACTGAATACAGGTATGTTTCTAAAGTAAAATAATCAGGCCTGACTGTTGCTAATGTGTGGTGCCACATACCTCTTCAACTCAAAGGGAGTTATCACCTCACTGTGCTCTCACCACCCAGGACTTTCCTCACCCCAGAGCCCTTTCCTATCTAGCTCGGTGATATATTCCCTGTGTTGGTGTCATTAGGCATAACCCTAGGTAACTCGGGAGGGTGGAAGACCACAAGTGTCAATGAAGTCTTCCTGCACTAGGCCTAAATGAACCAAACTTCTTACATGTTTAAACTCTAATCAACCTCAAAAGCCAGATGCAGAAATTGGAATGTGTAGTAGTCAGTTATCAGGTGTAGCACCACTCATACCGGTGCCAAGCGGTAATAATGAGGCCTGCATACTTCTGGCTGAAAGGCAAAATAACAAATCAAAGGAAAGGGACAAGATAATAATTCAAAAAGAAGTTACTAACAAGCTGGACTTATAGCCGCCAAGATGACTTAACTGCTTAAATGTAATTGCTTGCTACTTACTTAATGTAAACTATTATAGGAGGAGGGAGGGGGAAGGGGGGAAGAAGGAAAAAAAAGAATAAAAAGGGAAAACTGCTCATCTCAGGGTGCTTGATCTGAGACGTGCCAGTCTCCTTGCACCGCTTTGAGATGTCAACTAAACTTTGATTGCTTCTCCACCCTGGTGTGTTCATTGGCGCGAAGCACACCGGGCAATGAACCCTGCTGTTGCTTTCCTCGGGCATTCTGTGCCGGCAACACCCGCATGCACTATTAAAGCTGCAAGGCAGATCCTCACTGGATGGAGCAGGTCCCGGATTACTCAAACTCTGGCTTTCCCTTGTTTCCAGAACAAGGGAGGCCTAATAGGTGAGACTGGTACACTGTTCTCTTCTGCAGGATATGGAGGCTCCATCTTTCCCCTGGATCCAGTTCAGAGCTGGTGATCACGTGCGTGGAGGGACTGGTTTCTCTTTTCAATAGCCAAACTGTTCCAGAAGCAGTTAGCTGAGGAGGACAGCCCCTGGGAAGCCTGGTGAGTCTGGTCAGCAGGGCCCTTCCGGCTGAGAGGCAAAACATGGTTCTTTCCCCTACTGCACACAGAGCAGCTCTGCCTCATTTTGCTGCTGGACGTTGACACCTGGAAACTGATGCCCTTTCCCCTAATAGTAAACAGACCTCAGGGACAGGTATGCTGTTGTAAAGGGAATGAAGAAAAATAGAAATAAAGACTCTTTCCAAAAGTTATTGATTTATGAAAATGATGGGCAAGAGGAGACCGTCGGAACAACATCACATGCCACATATTCTTCAACAGGGAGATGGATCACCTACAGCCACATACCTTGAAGCAATATGTGAGTGGGTAACTCTATCACAGCACAAGGAAGCAGTAGGGGTGTCTGAGAACCTCATCACGTGCCCTCCTGTACTAACAACACACTGTAGAAGCTTTTGGACTTTGGTGATTCTTGGCATGTGGGTGGAATACAACTCTGGTTTCTCTTCAGAGAGCATACGTCTTTCACCTTTATATAGTACATTCCCCTTGAGGGTTGGTGTTCTATACAGTTCCCAAAACCCAAGTGTTGGTTTCCTAGCAAGAAATGAGGTAAAGAGGATGTGAAGAACTATGCTTTTGGAATCCTCTTTGGCAATGAAGGGACACAACTAGAAATTTCTTAGAGAAGCTGGTTACCTGCCAACTTGGCCCTGCTATCTAGCTCTGGCCTTCTCCTCTCTGACCCTTCATCCTGTAGATGTAAAAGACTTCCCCTCCAGGGACAGGGCTCTTCACTCTCCCTGCCCCAGCAGCTCTCTATCTTGAGTGCAGCTCCCCAGCTTTGCCCTGCTGTGTGCTGCTCCCCATCCCTGTGGAGAGTGTCTCGCTAGGAAGTGCTCATGGGACATGGTCTGCAGGCATGGTACGGTCAGTCCTACTGCATGGATTGCCCCACTCCTACTGGGAGCTTCACAAACACCTTGAGCCCAAGGCTGGATCCTGTCTCAGTATCATCCCAGCAAGGGTGTGTGTGTGTGTGTGTGTGTGAGAGAGAGATCGCTAAACAGGGCTGGGTCCAATGTAGAAGGTGGGTGGTTATGGTTAGTGGGGGCTCAGACCCCCAAATCTATCTATGCCTCAGTGCCACAGCCAGAGGTGGTCACAGCCCACCCAGGTAGCACCCACCCCCACCCAAATGTGACCACAAGGCATAGTGCTTAAAGCAAGGGGGATCATAGCCCCCCAGTATTTTTTTTTAAGGTTGAACTGAGTAACAACTGCTGCTGCCTTATTCAGCTCCGACTCTGCCTACACCACTAAGCTCCAGTTACTCTCTTCCCATTGGCTCTAAGCTCCCAGTCAGCCAGGCAATCTGGTTCTGGCCAAGCGCTCCCTCCATGCAGCGGGCGGGTATAGGGCACACCTCTGCCAATGGGGAAGAAGTGATCAGAGCTGAGTTATGTGGCCTAGACCCTGTGTCATGGAGAACAGAGTGGCCCCTGGGGCTGGGAACAGGAACCCATGCTTCAGGTCGCAACTCCCCTCATATTTGGCTTGGGCACTCCTCTGTCATGCCAGCAGGGAAGGGTCTCTTTCATTATGTCCTCCAGTTCTGGTTACTGCCTCCCCACTGGCAGAGGTGCACTCCAACCCACTCCTGGTGAAGGGCTGGCCACAGTCAGGTTTGCTGTGGGTGTTGGGAACCAAAAACAATTTGGACCTCCCTTTCTGTCCTCATCTTTCCTGATTTTTTTTTTTAAGGATAATAAAAACTTGCAGGGAAAAATACAGCTATTTTAACCCTGATAGCAGGTGCGACTTTTTCCTCTTTGCTCTGCCCAACACAAACACAGAAAACCTATGTTGAATTTTCTATATACAATAGATGTTCAATCTTAATAGAGTCCTATGTGAAGATAAATAAGAATAAATATATTCCTCTTTTCACTTCCCACTTGAATCTGCTTGAGTTTTCACAGAAAGTGATTGGAGCCTTCTGTATTGAAGGAATCTCCTGGTTGACTTTTAGCTGACACAACTGATTTAAAAGGTTATAGCTGTAAGTGACAATAATATGATTTCTCTGTTACTTTCTATTACATAAAATTAATTAAAAGTATTTTTAAAAGTATCTGAACAGTGGCAGAACAGGTAGCATTCTCCATCTCTCATCTAGCTAGGTAAAGCACACTGTCTAGCACCTCATAGGTTTTTAATTTTTTTTAAACGAGTGTCTTAGATTTTAAGCTTCTCTCCCTTCTTTCCACAACTGAGGAATGGTGATACCCATATTGAGAAGTCTTGCTCTCTTATAATCTGCAGTTTTACAGTATGCTCCTTCTGCACCCACCGGAGATCTATGGGTGGAGATGCAAATTTCTTTCTGTTAATATCATAACATTAGATGCTGAGGTAGGATAAGAGCAGGAGGAAGAGGGCGATGAAGATGACATAACTGTGGTTGCAAAAATATACTGTCAGAGCTATGTAAGTACCTATAATGGTACTATCAGATGCCAAATTAGAAAGTAGCTGTGACCGCTGCACAAGTTTGAAACTCCATAACATCTGTCAGCAATACCAGGAAAGAATCTGCTATAGTTGCTGAATTTTCTAGGGCTTATCTCTCAGGAGTCAAAGGCCTTAACGGTGAGGTTTTGGGTAAGCAACAATAATTCATTAATCAGAAAAAAAAAATCTCTATGAGACAGCCAGTCACTCAGGAATGTAAGGTCATACTTGCACCTAGTGTGAGTCCATATACATTTCAAAAACACGTAAGAAGGAAAGACATTTCTCAAGAATAGGACGTGAGCCAGGGACTAAGGAAATGTGGTTGTTTTTTTCCTTTCTTTTTAAAAAAAGACTAGCTAGATCCTTCTTCCCCACCCCAGTGATTGACCACCCAGTTGATAAGGACTTGCTTCATTAAAACATGCCCCCTCCCAGAGGTCAGACCCCAAGCTTTCTGGCAATAAAAATCAATGAAGAAAAAAAAACTCTGCACGTCACCAACCCAACAGGACTCAGATAACAGATTTTACTTCAGGCATGTGGCTAAGGTCCATTGACTTCCATGGGATTAAAGTATATGCTTACGTGTTCTGCTGAATAGGGATGAATTTAAATATACTTTACTGCACTGGACACCTAAAAAAATAAATACAATGCTGTTTTAAATTAAGATCCTCAGATATTGAGATTTGAGTGTCAATATGGTGTAATAAAATAGATAGTTTTAAAAATATTTGAGGTTTTAAAACAGAGAGGTAGATACCTATCACATAGTTGGTTGTCAGTGTGAATTTAATGCTTGTGAGAGGTATCAGATTGACTGAAGCCCTCTATTCTGAAAGCAGGAACAGCATAGCCACAGGCTTCTCCATGCCTGATTTTGACCAAATTTCCTAAAAGTTTTCAGAAAAAAAATTCAGTCTCAGAAAGGTTTCAAGATTTGTTTCATTTTCAATTTTTCTTCACCTATTTTTATATTATTTCATGATCTCAGTAGTAGCGGGTAATATGTCATGCCATGTCAGCAATAGTGGTTCATGACATGACAAGTCATAGCATGACAAGACATGTCATAGCATAATAAAATAGTTGAAATATTCAGTTTTCCCTTTATATTTTTAAATTCATTAAGGCAACTGCTACTTAGTAGAGATTGAAAGATTTTATCTTATTTTCTAGCTCAGTGTCACCTGTTTGTGTTGTAATGGAACAGTGACATTTTATTTAGACACTTTTATTAATACATTAAGAGCTTATTTTCTAGAACAGAGGAGCAACTCTTTTCAATATTCTAGACAAAATTATTCCAGGCTAACGCAAGGATGTTGAGAATAGATGATTGAAACTCACAATTTTTGTTTCAAGGGAAAATTTGAAATGTTGACGTTTTCCTGCAAAATGGAAATTCCAAGTTTTGACCATCCCTAATTAGGACTACAATTAGCAATCTGGAAGAGGAAACGAACAGTGAGGAGGCTAATTCTGCACATGAAACAGCATCTTTAGTTTAGTTGTGTCTAGAGAGAGGTTTGTGAGGAAGTTCAGAATAGCCTAGAAGTCAGTTTTGCAAACACGGCACAAAATTTAATGTAGGCAAGTGTTATAGAAATAACCAGTTAAATAAAAAATGCTAGGTAATGAACACTGAAAGTAACAAGTACTCAAATGCATTGATGGGTTCTAAATTAATTGCAACAAAAGGAAAAAGATGGAGAAGTCATTATAGACGTTTCAGTGCAAACATCTGGTCAGTTTACAGCTGTGATCATAAAAATAACAGTAATTCTGTTTTCATGCTTATTCAGGTACTTGGCTTCACTATCTCAGTTTTCCAACAAGGTGCCAGTTGTGTTGGTGATTTCTCTAAAATGGTCCCTTGTGCCCTGGGAATTAGATGGAGACCATCAATTTAATTTCATGTTGGCCACTGAACTACTATCAGATGGCAACAAATTTTGATCTGGTGCTAAGTAGGAGCATGTGATCTAATGGTAACATCTCTTAACTATTACAGGCCTCCTGAGCCAGTATTCCCATAAACATGTTGAATAGTTCTGTAGATTTATCATGCAATAACTGTTCTTACGAATATTCCCAAAAACTCAGATTAGAGTTGAAAATAGTAACTATATCTTGAAGAACAAAAACATAGTAGTTTTTTAAAAAGCAGCATTTGAAATGTAGAGTTAAGATTGCACAAGTAAGCTCTGCCCCTTAAGTTCCACCACTCTGAGCCATCCAGATAACAGATATGGGACTTTAAGTATTTTAAGTATTTTAACCCTTCAAATGTTTAAAATGAAAAAATAATATGTATGTACATCTCAACTCATCTCTCTGTTGATGAGACAACATCATAGTCTCTTTCAAAAGAACAAAGTATTTCAGTTCTATACTCCTGAGCCAGTCTAAACACACTCCTCCCAGGGAAGTAGAAAGCTTTGTGTCTGGTGATCTCTTGGTTTTATGCTACATGTACAACCGGATCAATTTCTTCACCACAGAAAATCATGAACAGGTAGCTCAGAAGTGCCTACTTCTGATGGAATTGGAATATGAAAATATAGATGTAATTTCTTCAAGGTTCTATATCACTGGCCAGGATACAGAAATAGGCTTTATTAGTATGTCTCGTCTCAGTTTAACTGTGCAGAACATTCTCAGGATAGAGCTTATCCTAAATCCCAGCATACAGATTTATTCTGAATATTTTAAAATAAAGAGGGATTATTTTAAACATGTGGCTGTCCTGTAAACACACAGCAAATGTTGCTGTATTTCCTACTGCCCATAACAGTATGCCTAAGTCCTGCACAGCAAAAGTATAGAGAGCTCAGATCTGAGAAGCAATCTCAACTTCCAGAAAATAAATGCTAGTTTAGGAAAGCTAATTAGTCAAACATTATTTGGTGAGTATCACATTCATTCAAAACCTGAAAGGAACAAAAAGAGTTGACAGGGATCGGAGTCTTGCCAAACCCTTGCTTACAGGAACAGTTATGAAGAGCAAGTTCTAATGTCTTCGAATAAGCATGCCCTTCCATGGACCTCAGAAAGCTGAATTCTGGGCACTAGCAACCAAGATCCCCCCATGGTACCTCAACTGTGACAGCAACGAAGAGGCAATTCCTTAAATATCTGGTTCCCAGACCACATAGGGTTTTAAAGATTGTCTAGTGACCTGTAGAATAATATCCAGAATGCAGCTGGTAAGTGAGCACAGTGCATGGAGCACACGTTAGGGCTGGAAAAGGGCTACTGTGCTCTGTCCCAGATAAAGCTTCCAGTGGCTCCTAAAAGTCTGGATAACCATGATGAGCAGGGCCGGCTCTAACTTTTTTGCCACCCCAGGCAAAAAAGAGCACTGCCCCGATGTAACACCCCCCCACCCCCAGCACCGCGCCACCGACCCGCCCCCAGCGCCGCGCCAGGCCGCTGAACCCGCCCCTCCCCCCCGAGCACCTCGCAGGGCTGGCCAAACCCCCAGAGCGCCTCGCCGGGCCGGCCAAACCCCTGCCCCTCCCCCCCCCCCCGAGTGCCTCGCTGGCCATACACCCGGAGTGCCGCGCCAGCCAACCCCCTGCTCCCCCTGGAGCGCCTCGCCGGGCCGCCCAAACACCCGGCGCACCACGCCGGCCAACCCCCTGTCCCTCCCGAGCGCCTCGCCAGGCTGCCCAAACACCCGCCCCCCCCCAGCGCTGCGCCGCACTGTGCCGCCCTGCCCAAACACCCAAGCGCTGCGCCGCGCCAACCCCTGCCTGCCCCCCCGTCCCGCCCAAGCGCCACGCAAACCCCCGGAGCGCCGGGCCGCTCAAACCCCCTTCCCCCCAGCGCTGTGCCACGCTGTCCCGCCCAAACCCCCAAGTGCTGCGCTGTGCTGCCCCAACCCCTGCCTGCCCCCCTGCCCCGCCCGAGCGCCAAGCTGCGCCGCCCAAACCCTCGGAGCACCGGGCAGCTCAAACCCCCAAGCGCCGCGCCGCCCAAATCCCCACCCCCCCAGCGCTGCGCTGCGCTGTCCCGTCCCGCCCGAATCCCAGAGTGCTGCACCGCGCCGCCCCAAACCCTGCCTGCCCCCCCGCCCCGCCCGAGTGCCGCGCCGCCCAACCCCCGGAGCGCTGGGCCGCACCGCCGAATCCCCCCGCCCCCAGTGCCGCGCCGCCAAAACAGCCCCCGCGCTGCCTAGCCGAAACAAAAAAACAAAACAAAAAAACCCCCCGAGCGCCCCCCGCCACCCTAACATTGGCCGTCCCTTCTAAGGTGCCGCCCCAAGCACGTGCTTGGTCGGCTGGGACCTGGAGCCGGCCCTGATGATGAGATTTACATCTGAGAGGAATAATTGCCATCTTTAAGCTCGCTGCAGATGGAAAAATCACTACCAGCCACCACTGCCTTCTCCATGTCTGAAAACAGTGAAGAATCTAACAAGATTCCTAGCCCCTGAACCACAGCGGAACCACACCCCAAGACTATTCCATTGAAGGTACTGGCAAATTCTCCTAATCTCTTGATATGTCAGGGAATGCATCAAGAACAGTTCCATCTTATCTAGATTCAGTCTCAGTTCATTCACTTCCAGCTCCAGATCTCATTTGAGCAGTGAGAAAACAGAGTCTGCGTTCAAGGAGACACAGAGCCAAGCCTCATCTTCCTATTGTCTATACTGCAGCCCAAAACGCTTCACATGCTCCCCAGCTCACTGCATACAAATGAACAGGAGGGTTACAAGATCTAACTCTCTAACAGTCTCCATTTCATAGCCCTCTGGCTGTAGCGGCAGTGGTTATTACAGCCTCTGGAATCTCAGCCAATAAAGAGCAGAACCCTTGAAGGACTGTCTCATCTGCTCTAGCAATGCACTTCAAGCAACATTGCGAAAGTGACATAGGCTTTGTATGCAGTATGTGCTCTGGGATTCAGTGTGAATACACACCCTGGGTAACACAAACACAAAAGAGGGAGCTCTCGTTTTGTGGTGTGATATAAAGGAACCTGCTACGTGCAGTTAGTTCAGGTATTATGTTCTCTTGTTCCTTTCTGTGTCAAAGCTACTGATAAGGAGACAACTGGGTTGTATTTGTCTTGAGGGGAGTAGAGAGATGCCGTTATTGCACCTTTAAGACTGCTTGTTGTTTGTAAATTTCCAGATAAACTATGTTTTACACTCTCTGGAACTCAATCTTGATCTATCATACAGTCAGAGTTTGAGGCCAGAAGGGACTACTAAATCATCTAATCTGACCTTCTGTGTAGCACAACTAGCCCCCGCTCACTAATCCAACAACTGAAATGACACCAAAAATATTACAACCCACAGGAGACAAGACTGCTATGTACCACAGACAGAACAATTGCAGCTGGGGCAATGGAATGGTGCAGATGTGCCTACAGTCCTGCAGAGAGTGGGTCCATGAGATGAGCAGTGGGCCACACTTGCTACGCCTTCTTGTGGTCTGAGGTCTGTGTTTTCAGGAGTGGATCCTTTGCAGAACCCACTGTCAATTCTTTACCCAAGAAAGAGGCACTGAGTGACTGGGCATGTGAAAATACCTTGGCCCTGCATCAGAGGCTCTTTTTAGGTGATGCTTTATGTTTAAGTTCTTAAATGTTATCTTTGTCATGGCACCCCAGTAATGCCTCCCACAAAACAACAAAAGCCAGTGTGGCTGGAAAGACAATGCCAAATTACCATGTATGTCCAATTTTGGTTAAAGAGGCCGTCTTTCTTCTAAGCATACTCTCATTATTTACCACTGAGAAGGGTCATCTGATACATTTATTCCAATTCCAATATTTTTAAATTCATTTCATGTTTAAAGAACAGGAACTAACTAGTTTCTTTTACAGTACTTATAGAATGTTACATTGTATGATGGACTGTGTTCTGGTTTGTATCAATTTTATACCTCTGTAAGCTCCAGTAAAGGCCATATGCCAGATAGCTGGGAATTCATTCTTTAAAGTAAAAGAGACCCGTTAAAATGAAAGAAAAAATAATTATGCCAGTAGTAGTTTCTCAGAAAAAAATAGGGTGTGCAATCCAAGGAGTTCTTAATCTATAATACTGGTTTACTGTGTTTGAGTGACTTTCTTTTGGGAAGAGCAGAAGATTGTTTCTACTTGTCCAAATATGACTACAGTTCTTCACTGCTGTCCTTTGTTAAATTTCATACCCAGTGTACAGAATTCTCTTTGATTTTTAGGGTATGCTTGCATTTGTTCTTGCTAGGAAAATTCCCTCTCGCAAGACAGCCATATTACAGGTAAAGAAGGGAAACAATTTTCTTTTGTGTTTAACCATTAGATAAGCCATTATTGGTACTAGTCTTATTCATGTCAGTAATGCCTTATCTAATGGTAAAAGGCAAGAATTTTCAGAGCTCCAACTTATGAAGTTAAAAAACAGACAAATCATATTACCATTAAGTGTCCTGTTCTTTTACTTATGCTATGTTACTGTAAGCCACTAACTCAAGCAGTTTCAGCTTTACAAGACAAAGTTATTATTTATAATGAAGTAGCAACCAAAAGCCCACTCAGGATCAGGGCACCAGTGTACTTGGAGCTATACTAACATATAGGAAGGCATGGTCCCTGCTCCAAAGAGGTTACAATGTCATTTAAAATAAGAGACAACATGTGAATATAACCAAAAATAGGAGGGGAGAGTGGGAGGGGTAACAGGAATAAGAATACGTTTTTACATAGGTTAGCCTGTTTGCAATCACTTTGATGGTACCAAGTCATTTAAAAGTTAAAAAATGCCAACCATTACCCACAATCCCCACTGGCTCTCCACTTAAAAGTTATGAATTGGGCACTTTCATGTAGTCATCACATGAGCTGTATCCTGGAGAGGGACTCGGAAAAGGCAACCATAGCTGTAAGGATTAATTCAGGGAAAGCGTTCCAGGTGCAAGGGACAGCGTAGAAGATAGTAGAGATGTTCTGAGGAGAAGTGGACAAGTGAATGGTCAAGACTGGCAGTGGTGGCATGAAGGAAATGAGAAGAGTGACTCAGTAAAATACAAATGTGTTTAAGTTGGGAAGAGCAGAGTTGTGAGGCCTTAATGGTGACATCAAGAAGCTTGACTTTGATGTAGTGGAGAGGTGCGGGGGTAGGAATGACACAGGCAGAACAACAGGCATGGAAGGTGTTAGCAGCTGAGTTTTGAATGGACTGGAGGCTGCAGACTTTCTCCACCAGTGCTCTAGTCTGGAGTAGGTTTCCTCCAGCCTTCTCTCAGAGGCCCTAGCAATCCTCCTCCTTGGGGACACTTGGTGTTCAGACTAGAACTTGGGAGCTTCATTTAAACCATTCAGAAAGAGTTCTCTTCACTTCTGTTGGCATAGGGGGCCCTTTATTTTGTGATCCCTTGGGATCTCATGAAGACTCAGGCAGTTAAAAATCTTCTTGCAGCCATCTGTACCCCTGCAGTCCTGTCAATTCTCCTGAAGTCGGCTGGCTCCTGGTATACCTGCTACACATATGGCAAATGATCCCCTTTCATTACTGCCAGCACATCAGGAAACACTTACATATAAAAGCTGGGCCTTATGAATAAGTCCCTTCTTTTTCATGCCCCCCGCAGAGGAGGATTACAGTTTGTTTACACTGACATTTTACAGAAAGAGAACCGTATTTCAGCTTCCAGAAGCCTATATTTTAAAATCCTCAGCCTGTTCTTTGTGAATACACAGTATTTTCCTTAACGATTTCTTTATAAGCAAAGCAATAGACAGTAGGTGTTATTATAGCATTTATTTCTATGGTGTTTACCAGTCTAATGAAGTGACATATCTTAGAAAAAGTTGCTTAGGAACAATTTATTTAATTTAAGGCCTGATTCTGCAAGCCATTACTCACACATAGTCCTTTCTCACGCAGATATCATTGATACCTATTGGGCTGCTAACACGAGTGAGGGATAGCAGGACTGGATCCTTAATCTTTAGATGATTGCTTAATGTAACAAAGGCCAACTGGCTGAGTAAACTAATGGCGAGCGCCACATACTTATTAGGGAAGGGAGACAGAGAGAAAAACGTTTCCAGCATACAATGTGATTCTGTATAATTCAGCAGCAGAGCTTCAGTTTAGAGAGAACAAAACACATCTTATTTTCCAAGTCTAGGATCTGTTGTAAAGGGAAATGTTTGTAATCCGCCTCTGTATTGTATCAAGAACTACTCTTCTTAAATACAAGGGAACAGACAGGGGATGTATGAAACCGGATCTTCAAAGTGAATGTTTGGAACCCTACAGAAATGCTTTCTGCTGCAAGACATTTCATCAGAAGACCTGAAGTAAGAATTTCTGATGCACACCTTTTGGGCCCTGAATGAGATACCATATATATATGGTAATAAAATGAGCTTTGAGAAGCTAAGGTACAAGAGAAAAATTTGAGGCGGATGCTTAATTCATGTTAGTTTTTGATGTATTATTTATCTTTCCACATTACATGGTTAGACATGAGCAGGTTTTTCCTGAATGATGCTGATAATATACAAATAAAAGAATAGAAGATATTTTGAAAAAAAGTGTCCTGTATTTGCATATTTGCGAAGGAGAATGCATCACTTGCACAAAGGACTGAGACATCGCTAGGTAGAATGTCAGGGAATTTGTAAGTTTTTTTTATGAACATCATCTAGTATTTTAACATTGTGTTTATTTATATACCACTAAAGATTAAGGGCCTGATTCTCATGTACACCAAGGTCACGTTGACTTAGTCTACACTCAGTTTGCACTGGTTTATGGCATGTTTTTAAAAGTCAGTTTCATGCAAAATCCTGTGTGGATATGCTTAATTCAGTTTAAACCTGTCTGACATTGATTTCGTTGATCTATTACCAGTCCGAGCAAAACCAATTTTAAACAAATATAAGTATATCTACACAGGACTTTGCAGTGATTTAACTACATCAGTTTGTTAAATGATTTAGTTAAACTGGTGCAACTTCTGTGTTTAGACAGGCAGGAAACCCCGGTGCCATTGAAGTCAATGGGTGTTGTGCCATTGATTTATATGGGGGCCAGATTACACACAGGGACTTCATGCTGCTCTAGCAGTGGAAAGAATCCTTCGAGTGAGAATAAGTTATATTTACATGTGGTGTAAGGCAGCCTTTGTGTGCATGAGAAGCAGGTTCTCAATGTATGTTATCAGTGAGTCACAAATCTTTATAAAGTAGTATTATAATAAAACTAAATATATTTGAGACTTCATACAATAATACTGTATAAATCCAACCACTCCATCTACTGCCTGTGTAAGAGTATCTTTACCATCCCCCCCACCCAAAAAAAGCCCCAAAGGCAAAAAAACAAACAAAAATCCTCATGTAAATAAACACACTAATGTAAGCAAACTTTCTGAAGAAACAAAAATAAGATATCTGCCAATAAATCATTGCTCTGGACATGGATAAACCACAAGGCAGGAATAAAATAATTCCTAGTAATTGGTGTCGGTGCCAAAACAGAAACTGCATCTTTGCACTTGCTGTTGTTATGGTGATGCTTCCTCCAAACATTCTCTCCTCCCTCCCAAAGACATTCTATGGTTTCCCATCTGGCTCTTGCTTTCTTGTTTAACCCAGTGAAATTAGCTCGACTGCTCATTTGTCACTTTGGAAGTGCAGTAGCTGAGAACATGTGCTGTGCGGAGAGGGCAGGGCAAGCAGATGGCACTTGAGAATAGACAGACAGATGCATTGAAGAAACAACAAAACTGTTGGTATGAAATAGTGTCTGGAAGATGAGGAATTAGATTTGTGTTTGATGATGCATGGCCAACTTCATTATGCAAAGGAGGTTGTTTCTCCACGCCCAGGCTAATTTTCTTTTGGACTGTCTGCCAGCGCAGGCTGGCATTCTTTCTACATTGTTCAAGCACATGTTTGTTCTTAAAAAAATAAATGAATGATCAGTGACCTCAAGTTTCAGATGGTGAGCTGAAAATTACAAGGATTTGTATGTCTCTGAAACCTGGAATAAATAGAGTTTTGTTAAAGTTTCCCCTTAAAAATATAAATAAATAAAAACCAGACAAACAGCACAGCTACTGCAGTCCCGTTTGGTTACAAGATCTGCCAATTGTTTGAAAATAGCTCAACTAGTTTGCTCTTTGCAATTTTTGTACCTTCAAAAGTTGGGAAATTTACTGCATGTGCAACACAAACGCTGAAAATCCAGCTTCGTTTCCAAAACCCACACTATATTTTAAAAAGGTAATATATTAACGCATTCCGTTTAAAGGATTTAAAATATTTTATTTATGCTTGTGCATTTTATATCTACAGGGCAGATTTCAATCAGTTATGCCAGGTATACCAATCTTTAACTTCACTGAAGTAAACAGATTTATTTATACCAGTGTAACTGGGATCAAAATCTGGCCCACAGTCTCCAGAGATGAACAAAGAGAGACACCTCTTACAGACACCTCTAAGCTATGCAGAGTCAGCTCTGTAGACAGCAAATTGAGGCAAAAAACAAGCATTGTGAAAAATTCCAGAGGAATCAAAGGCACAAGTGAAGTAGTTATATAGGTCCGTGCAAGAGCAGGCATGTTGGAAGAAACACCAGATGTGTAAAAATGTGCTTTGTTCTCCACAAGCAATCTTTTGAGTCTAGTCAGATTATGGCTGGTTATGAAAAGGAGAGTGGTAGTGGCTAGTCAAGGGTATAGTGGAACACATGCATGAAATATTTTATTTTAAATGTTTAGCAACTACATTAATTGCAATTATTTATGTCAGATTATATTATCTGGAGAACAATTAATGTTGATCTAAAACACTGAACTCCTAGCAGCTAATCCTAGAGAAAATTACTCAATGGAGAACTCTATAGAACCACTCTACGCCCTCCTTGTAGTAAATATTACCCCAACATGGTTAAGAGGAAGATATGCAATAGTTTGAGTGCTTGTCCACATCTCAGTGATGACCTGTATGACTATTTCCTCTGCTCATCTGAGACCATGGCTTCCTTTGATTAATAAGTGATGATAAAGAGAAAGCACCTCATTGGTGGAGAGTAATTCCTTGTGGAGAATAATTCCTTGCTTGTGAGAAATAGCGTGGCTAAGCTTCAGATGCTGGTAAAACTTGTGGAAATCAGTATCGTCTCCTGTGAACATGGCTACAGATCAAGCACATGCATTTCTGCAGCTTTCCAGCCTATAGCCAGTGTTGTGAGATGACCTCAGGAATATTTCAAAGGAGTTTTTTGGCAACAGAAATTTTATCCCTCTTTCAACAGGTGGTATTGTCAATGCCGATTTGTTCAGTATTGCAGGGTAGCATTCTCCGATGCAAGTGGCACATCCTCATTGATAGATCTATCAATCTTTGTCCTCAGACTAAGCATCTCAGTGCCATTTCCCCCCTCATCCACAATACTGCCTCAGGGTTCTGAGACCTGTGGAAGATTCTAGTGCCCTCATAGCATCTTCTGAAAAAACAGAGCACACACTGCACATAGGGAAGAAGTTATCTCTAGCTTGCACTGTCTGTTCAAAGGTCAAGAAAGTGGGATGAATTAGTTCATATTTGAGCCATACTGGTTCCCCTATCCCTAGTTTTCTTTTTCTGCTGCATACTGCAGAAATCCTCAGACGTGGCCAAGGTATTTTCCTCATCGAGACATTAATCCTTGCTGGTTTTGTCCTGCAAAGACAAAGGCCTCGTGGGTGTACGAACTGCAGTCCTAACAAGAATGAGTTATCACTCCCTTCTTTCTACATTATACAACAAAATCATTTGAAGTTTACAGGGAGTTAGAGTGTCTAACCTATAGGTTTAAAGGCAAAGTCTTGGTAGTCTATTATACACTGAGTCATGATAGCTTCTTTCTGACCGTGCACCAGTTTCACTCTGCTGCGGCTCCACTGGGCCTCATTCTCTACTGCATTTTTTGTTTTACATCTGTGCAATTCCATTCAATTGAGTTATAAGGGTATAACACTGGAGTACCTCGGAGGTGAGCTAATCCCACTGCCTTTGGTGGGATAACTCCTGATTTACACCATTGCAAGTGAAATCCGAATCAGACCTCCATCACAATTTGCAGGAAAAATTGTGAATGTGAAGTCCCACATGCTGACCTTGGCTCTATTCTTGGAACACTTGGTAGCACAGCTTCCCCCCACCCTTACCTCAGCACTCGTTTTTAGACCCAGGTTTTACCCCTCTTCCTCACAAATCTGGCGTTTTCATGGTTAATTATTACTGTGAACAACTGACACAAAAATGCTGAAACAAGAAACTGAAATTAAAGAAAATTCATGCGCTGTTTGTTAAAGGAAAGAATCCCACCTCTTTGCAAGGCTTCCTCTTCTGTTAGCTTTTATGGTCACAGAATTGGTTCTGGGAGCACTGAGTACTAAATTGTAATAGAGGAGCTATCCACTCCCTGTTTCTGTTTTGGTTTTCTGGCATGCATTAGCAGAACCTGCTTCTTCATAATGGAGAAGATAGGTTTAAAATGCTTGGACTACCTGGAGACATATAATTGTAATTGAATGACAGGCTGCCAGCATGATTCAAACATCGGGTGCACAGAAGAACTGAGAATGTAAGTGATTAATTCAGAAGTTTGTTTTAAAATGCAAATGTAGTCAAGTTCTCTTGAAGTTCCAGTTTGCCCTTTTATATAAGGAGAGCTGTATATATGAGGGCTTCCATACATGACATATACACATTTTCTTTGTAAACCTGGGGATTTGGAGGGGGCTGGGAATATTGCATACCAGAGGGATTTTCATATATCATAGTTGCGTAAGTGGGCTTAACAGGATCAGGCACGGCAAACAAGATCTAGGAGCATGCACACAACGGGAAGCACTGTAAGATGAAACTGCGGTAATTTAATTATGCTAATGCACTCGATCTTTAGCAGTGAAATGATGGGCTTTTGGGTTCAGGGTCATTTTCTGTAAGCCTAGCAAGGCCTTTATACTACAGGGACAGGTTGGAAGGGATGGTACAGAAGGGATCAAGTTTTGGGGGAACATGCAGAAGAGTTCTGTGCCCACTAAAGCACTCACATCTCCAGAGCATGGAATAGAACCCAAGATTCCTGAGTCACCATTTCTCTGCTGTCAGCAAATACCTGTGAAACCCACTAGCAAAGTGTCCCATCCCTCTCTAGTGACAGGATGTCTCAGGATGACAACCTAATACCGCAGTGAGTTATTCGATTAGGTCAAGTGGCAGAGGTCTATGTGGAGGCTCTAAAAGTTCCTACTCCTGCTGATGAACCATGTGAGTGTCAACATAATGCCACATGATGGAATTTCTGATTGTTTTCCAATAATATCATCTTTAATTCCATCATCACATGCTATTTTCCCACAGGGCTCTTGCCTTATTCAGTACACAAGATGGACATGCTCTAAGGATGAATCAAGGTTATGTAATGAAGGAGACTTGTCTGGAGGAACCCTGCCTTATTTGTTTCTGAAGCCGGAAGGTGTGTAGGGAATAAGGCGGGGATGGCAGGAACAGAAATGATTGTTTCACAGTTAAGGCAGTTGAGTGCCACCTGAGAGAATGGCACCCTGTCCCTGCTGTGACACTGAGTTCCTGTGTGATGCTAGGCAAGTCACACCAAACTGTTCACAAGTGATCATTCGTTGTGTGTTTCTCATTTGCTGAGTGCCTGACTTGAGACCCTGAGGCCTAATTAGCAGAAGGGCTGAGCACTCACAGCTGCAAGTGAAGTCAATTAGAGCTGTACATCGAAAGTGCTAAGTATGCTGGAAAATAAATCCATTCTTCAGTCTCTTGAATTGGACACCCAAAATCAGTGGATACATTTGATGTTCTCTCTCTGTGCCTCAGTTGCCCAAGAGAGAAAATACACCCTAATTTCACTGAGATGTTATGAAAATAAATTAATGCCTCTACAGCACTGGGATACTATAGTGATGAGCACCATAGAAAGCCAGGAGGAAATGAATAATTCTGTCATGAGGGAAGCGTTTGAGTAGTCTGGAGTAAGTAAGGCTTGGTGCCATCCATTGAACAGTGAGGAGAAAAAAATATTGAATAACTGCTCATTAAGTAAGCAACTTCCACCTGTGCACTGAAGGAGGCAGGGGTCCTGTGCAAAAACTAGTGTGTGATATTGTAATGAACGACTATCATAACGCAGGTGTGCAAGGGGGCAAAATAAGATTGCACGGGTAACCTTAATGCTGCCATTTCTTAATTTCTGAGTACTTGGCTTTGCAACCTTACTAATGCGCTAACAGTTGCGTATGTGAAATATAGTAAGAGTGACATCAAATATGTTTATAGAAATTAGATATGTTAATATCGTTTCAATCCTTTTTTTGTAGAACAGCGCATGGAGCCTATTTCTCTTTTATAGTTGTATATTCCATACAGAAATCAGGAACCCTGGCCACCATCAACTGAAGCACATATAGGAAATGCAGCATGAATTCAGGACCTTTCGCTCCAGAAAAGAACAGCTCTGACCCCTTAGCCAGAAGGAGAATCTCGGTTAGCTGTCAGTGGTTACAGGTGTAAGATTTTAAAGACGGGACATGGTAGAGATATGCAAAATAATGGAGTAGTACAGAGAATATAAGCCAGGTGCTTCTATTCACCTTGGCTAGGATTTTCAACTGCATCTAATACCCTTAGGCACCTTTGAAAAATCTCAGCCCTTTTTGTCATAAGGCAAGACAAGAAGAACATTCAATGAAATGAAAAGCATCAAATTTAACACGGATAACGTTATTAAACACACAATGCATAATTAGCTCCTGGAATTCACTGCCACAAGATATCGTTGAGGTCAAGTGCTTAGTAGAAGCCAAAACAAGATAAGACATTTATATGGATAGTGGGAATATCCACAGACACACTACACCCCCACGGACAAAGTAGAAGACAAACTTCCATACTTCCCACCATAAGCCAGTCTCTATCTGAAAAGGATTGGGAGGGGGGAAATCTACTATTCCACAATTGTCCACTGTGGGGAAAGTCAACTATCAGTTCAACTGAAAGAACTCCAAGAAGCTCAGGACCGTTTTCTCAATTGTTTTGCATCATGTACATCTACGTAAAGTGGACATAGAGAGGGTATCGGGATCCTAGCAAGGGCAGTCAGGGCCAAGGGTCAAAGCAGGGGTATACCTGAAGCTGGGAATAGCTGAGGAGTACATAGCTGGGTTCCAGGCCAGGGTCAATACTGAGGGTCAGAGTCTGAGTCAGGTTTCAGGGTCCGAGTCAGGAGGCAAAGTCCAGACCAAGTCAAGGTGGAGCCAGGAATTCAGGAGTAGGAACAGTCATAGCAGCTACAGAAGATGAACATTTTCTGGTACGCCCCTTGGGTTTATATAGGGCTGGGAACCAATCAGAAGCCATGACGCTGCTGTCTGTCAGACCCTTGAGGCAGAATTTCCCCTGGTCTGTGTCTATGGTGGGTCATGGGAAGTGGGGTGCAAGCTAGTTACAGCTGCTGCTGTGTGGTAGCCTGGAGAGATGAGCTGCTTTGTAGCTGTACAGTCCTCAGTTCTAGCCCTGTGGGGCCTTACAGGGGGTTGAGATGTAAATGATTGCCCAGGTTACAAGACAGTGAAGCTTCAGGCACTCAGAGCTTAAGAAGAGTTTCCTGTCTCCTACAAGGTTATTTCTCCCAGTGAGGAGGATGTGGTTCAAAAGGGAGCTAGATAGATTCATGGAGGATAGGTCCATCAATGGCTGATGGGCAAGAATGGTGTCCCTAGCCTCTTTGCCAGGAGCTGGGATTGGGTGACAGGGCATGAATCACTTGATGATAACCTGTCTGTTCATTCCCTTTGGGGCCACTCTCAGAGGACATGATACTGGGCTTGATGGACCTTTGATCTGACCCAGTATGGCCATTCTTGTGTTCCCCCTGCTACCAACCCACCTGTACCAACAATAAGGGCTACATCTGACCCTTGCTCAGCTCCCACTGATGTCAAGGGGAATCTTGCCATAAATTGAGGGCATCTTCAGGGCTCTAAACCTGAAAAAAATCCATCTGGTTAAAATCACATGCTCTCCAGTTACAGCCTTACCCTTCTATTATATCTTTACATTACACATCACATTGAATTTGCGATGCAAGCATGAAGGCTAGGATCACACAATACCTGCCAAGAACATCCAAGCTGGGAAGGCAAAGGCACTGGTATCAGCCTAATAACAACCGTCAGGTCCAAGGAGAACAGTCACATCTTCTTACCATTTACCAGCTTAAATGGCTCAAATGGCTTAAATGGTTTCTTTTTAAAACAATAAAATAATAGTGTTTGATAACTGGTGGATATCACTTGGGAACATAGGCTTTGTCAGACCACATTGGCCATTCATCCATTCAGGACCAATGATCCTATCTGAAGCTGGGCATGCTGCCTCTCTTCGTTGCCTAGGAATCATGCTTCAGAGGTTGAAAATCTCCCACAACACACTGTTGTCTCCACCATGTTTGGGCTAGTTTGTGAAGTCCTCACTCACTGACGTTGCCAATAAATGACTCACATGAGTCGCCCCAGTGATTTCAACTAGACTGTTTGCATGAGTAACTGCTCATCAGTAGGAGTAAGGGCTTCAATCTAATCCTTATAAGTAGCTGCACATTTCAGTGTAGCACATTAAGCATTGAATGGGAATAAGTTAAAAATTGGTACACTGGCTCTCTCTTGAATTAACTATGAAAAGCAAAAGGAGTAGGAGGAGCAGGTTTTCTAGGGTATTTGGGCCAGGTTTATAAAAGGCTGTTTCCATACAGACCTGCTGACTCATTAAAAACAAGGAAATAAGCAGTACATTAAAAGATGTTTCTTAGTCATGGTCCCTAAAGCTGCAGAAAATAATTTAAAGGCGAGCATAGAATCATAGAATATCAGGGTTGGAAGGGACCTCAGGAGGTCATCTAGTCCAACCCCCTGCTCAAAGCAGGACCAATCCCCGACTCCTTTAATGGGTAGATTGGAGCCTCAAGGTTCAGCAAGACTTTAAAACCATATTAATGGGTCCAAGAGGAGAGAAATAACTCAATGGGAATAACACAAGGTGAGGGATTTTTACTTGTACCCCAACGCAGGCTGGACTCAGGTGGTCTCAGGCTTCAGTCCCCCATCCTGGGGTCTTGTAGAAATTTTTGTTGTTGCAATGAAGTTTGAGAACCCCTGCTGTAAATAAACAGCATGGTGTCTATAAAAGGAAAGGTCTCTGAGCAGTCTGTGGGAAGCAAAGAAAGGACAGGAGAAGGGGACCCTGTCACAATTGGACGCACTTTGTAACTCACTGTTCTAAATCTGTTCTGCTTTTGGTTTTTTATAAAATTTTAAATACACTTTCATCAAATATTCAAGCTTGTGAGTATTTGTGCTAAGACCCTTAATTGATCAGGATAGAAGTGGAAAATGTACACAAATTACACAGAGCAAATTCCTTTCAGAGTTTTTTGACAGTATTTATTCAGCACAACTAGTGAGGAGAAAAGACAAGTGCTGCCACCAAGAAAAGCAGGAGAAATCCAACATTTTGGGGAGGAGAGCAACTGAGAGCTGCGGCCTAACAGAACTGAGAATTTGTGATAGGAGCAATCTGAGAATTTGCTAAAGATTCTCCCCTGGAAATCAAGCAGAGTTTTCCAGAATAGTAATGGACAAATTAGCAAAGAAGGTTTGCTTGTCCCTTTAAAAGAGGAAAGAGGAACTTAATTACCATATCTCCTCCATCAGCTGAATGTGCCTTTGCCAGAAGCAAGTAATTAAGAGCTCAAGACAGAGTGATAGAACTCCTGGGAGCTTTAAGGAAAAGTAGCCATTAGTTTAGTATAGCTTGTTTCTAAATATTAAATAAGCAAAGCAAGATTGTATTGCAGTCTGGCCCAGTATGTGGTAAGCCCAAGGCCTGAGATGTAGAGAGGAAACAGGACAACTTGGCGTGAGTCATCTGTGCCAGAAACCCAGGTAGTGAAGGGGAAGGAGGAAAAAAATCTCTTCCCCTGCTTCTCTCAAGGGACAAAATATTGAGAGCTAGGAGCGAGGTTCGATAATCATTTAAAGTTCGTACTGTAGAAATGAGGTAGGAAAACACAAACAGGGTTCTAAGTTCAAACATGATATGAGTCCTGTGACTACAACAGCCAGGCAGAGAGTGAGCCGAGACCTCTGATTAGCAAAGGATGACTTGCTTGCTTTTCTGTTACCTCATCTGTCTGTTGCATCTGGTCAGAACCTAGTGTTCTTGAGGTACTGAGGGCAGAGAGCCTCTTTTTCCAGGAAGGCAGCACAGAACTTAGCACAAGTCCTTGACTGGCAAAAACCGCAGCAATCAATAATACAAACCAGGGATGAGTTTGTCTCAATGATTCTGTATGTTTGGAATGGGGATGATTTTAGCATAATGTTATCCTCAGGTAAAATAATCATGGCGTATGGCATGAGTTTATCCAGCAGACTAGGGATCATTCATATGACGTTTGCAGGACCAAGCTGTGCATAAGGGTGTGTGAGGCCATGTTTATCCATAGGACCTGCATTATTACCTTAATAAAAAACCCCAAACAGAAATAAAAGGCTTTCTGTAGTAATTGGAGTGTGTGCATTAGAGTTGGGATCTAATAGGCACATTTCCCTGCCAGCTAGATACACTCTGCATTATTTATTACTAATGAACAAATTGCAAGAACAATCTCTATTCACCCTTTGCTGCATATGCAGTACCACCTCTGGAACACAGCAGCATCTTTGAACTTACTGCTCACCTCAAAGACTATTTCAGGGAGTGAGA
Source organism: Malaclemys terrapin pileata (assembly GCF_027887155.1). Taxonomy (NCBI): domain Eukaryota; kingdom Metazoa; phylum Chordata; order Testudines; family Emydidae; genus Malaclemys; species Malaclemys terrapin. The sequence goes on along the minus strand of NC_071506.1, from coordinate 87,571,999 downwards.
TTTCACATGTGATCAGTGCAGAATGTAAAATAATTGTTTTGATTTATGAAAGGAGAAAAAATTTGAAACCAAAATGCAATTTAATTAAAAACCAAAAGCACCATGCACAAATAGCACTTTTCCATCACTGTGACATAATCACCTTCGTATCTGGGGCTCCTGCCTCAGTTTCCCTCCTTCCAGCTCCAGATGCTTTACTCTTCCACTCTTGGCTGAGCTGATTCCAGTGCTTCTAAATGATTTAGCCCTCTGGCCAAATCAGAGCAGCTGCCTCACCCCCTTCCAGGGCAAAAGAAGTAGTTCAATAAAATAAAGAATATTTTCAACTCATCACCCTCAGTTCAGAGTCCTTCACACCCTTTTCTCAGTCAGGGCCTCACAAATCCAATTGACCCTTTTCTCAGGGCTTTAGGGCCCAGGTATCTCTCAGTTCTCCAGATCCCTCTGAGCAGGAGAGCTCTGCCACTTCACCACCAGACCCTGGGTCTCCCTAGAGAGACCTCCCCAGTCTTTCTTAACTCTGGGTTTCCCTCTTAAGTGATATGTCTCACCTTTTATTCCCTTCCTCAGGTCATAGCATCAGACACTGGACCATTCCTCGCTGTCTTTTACCCAGATTACAAACAGTGGCAGCGATTCCCAAGGCTGGAGGGTTAACCCCTTCACTCTCAGTCCAGGGACAGGGCCTGCCCACCCTTTCATAGTCAGCAACAATTTTACAACGATTTTTAGCAATCTTATAAAAAACATGAAGCAACAATTACATTTTCAGCAATGATAGATGGACCTTAAAAAGACTGACAGTTCAGTTCTGTTAAGCAACCATTGGTTGGATGCTTAGCTGAAACCCCTGAACCTACTGAGGTAGCCCTGGAGAGATCCCTTTCCCACATGTGACCTTCATGAGATTCCCTCTGCTTCTACAAGTTTTCTTCATCAACCCAATGGCACTATTTAATCTGACTTACACAACATCATATTGGTGTTAGTCAATCATCAATTACTTTTGCCTGTGAAAATCAGCCACCTCCCACAGCATCTCTTGACAAAAGATTGCCACTCAGCTTACACATTAATGCGTGGGAAAAGTATGTCTTAAACGCCATGCTGTAGCTTTATACATTTCTTCTATTGTTGCATCTTGGCATTCGGCTCAAGGCTTTAATACTGCTCTTGTTAAATGAACCCCACCACCCCATTATGAGATTTTATTATTTCCCTATGTAACTCCACATACAGTTAGATATTCGTGTGGCTATCTGGATTTTTGTGTGTGCGCTTTATGCTGAATTTTGGGGCCATACACCACACAAAGGCTTGGGATATTTCTTGGGTCCATAAAAAAACAAAAAGGCTGTCAGATGTTCTGCCAGGACTTATCCTATGAAGATACTTTATAATTCCACTCCAAGCTGTATTTCATCTCCAGTCTTTGTGCTGAGGTCTGGAAGAGAGCTGGAAGAGACACACTTCAGGGGGGAATCAGCTGCTGACCCATTTCCTCATCCCAAAGCAGGATGGCCAGAGAGAATTGTCAAGGGTCTCCTACCCCGCTCTGAAGCAGGATTTCTGTGCTAGAGGGCTGCAGGAGCAGGCAAAGTTTTCATATGGAGCCCGCTGAAAGCCTACTCCATCTCGTGCCCACCCACTTTCGACAGCAGTGATCTGTAGTATTTCTGATCCAGCCTCTGGAGCAGCAGGGATCTTAAAACACTAACAGCCCAATCCCAGCTCCCATTCATAGCTGCACACTCTTTAGAGGGACGATCACAATGGGATGATCAAAGGCAGGATGGAGGGATTGAAATGTCAGAGTAACGCCAGGCTTGCTGGTGAAGGGACCCTTGCAGGGCAGGGTCAGTTATGTGAAAGAGAAGACCTGTCTTGTGCAAACTGATCTGAACCTTCCTTTCCCCCAAATCCAAGCTCATCTTTTCATGACCCAGGTCTCGCATTTCCAGAGGGGCAGAATGAGTTTAAACAGCCCCTTCAGCAATTGAATTGTTGAAGCTTTGCTAATATCTGGGGTGGGGTTGATCCTTTTGAAAGGCTAATCCTAGATGGTGGCGAGTGGAGGGTGGACTCTGATATGTATGTGTTTAAAGGAATAAATTGTAATTGTTAATTAGTGATTTTTTAGATGTGTGACAGAATACCCCATTTCACACCTTTGTTGTGTCTGGAGAATTATATATTCCTCTAGCACAGGATGTAGTTATTAGGACAGCATCCACTGTCCTAAGACTACTGTGTACCCAGGCATTAATGCATTCTGATGCCATGTGAACTATAAGAGTGGGACACAAGTAGTGTGTGATGTCATCAAATCCCAGAGAGGTATAAGAAGCTGAGGTTGATACTTAAACATAAAGTATTTCATTACATACCATAGCCTCACGCCTATTCCAGAACTCTACATATGCATGATGTTGGGGAATCAGCATTGCTAAGTGTACCTTAATTTTTACATTTCTTTTTGTATTACTCTAAATTCACAAACTTAACATTGCATTAATGCAGAGGTTTTTCACACATTCCTTTAGTACAATAAAAAAAAATGACACAAATGAGGAAAACAGCTGCAGCACTAAAAAGTCTCTTGCATAACTCCTTGAACAGCAGCACTTGGATACACACAAACCCTACTTCCCCTCTGGAACTACAACACCTATTTATTTTGGTTTTACATTCAAAGCACTATGGGGAAGGACTACCAATCCTCAGGAATATGTGAGAGGGAAAACATAATAGAAGGGAAAAATACTTACCCACTGGAAGGAAGGAAGGAAGGAACAGACTGCAGTGGTCTGATGCAAAAGGTCACCTTAAGATTGCAATCACTTACCTCTCCTAGGTTTGGAGGCCCAGTTACCAGAAAAGCATTCTGGGAAAGATTCCTATATGGGGCTAACCCATCCTGGAGAGTTCAGTGGTAACCAGGCAATTACCAACCAATGGTGCTTTAGAGAAGTGGCAGAATTTCCATCTTTCTGACAGCAGGGAACTGGCTGTATGATACCCCCAAGGTTTTCAGAACTGAAGCCTGCCTAGCACATTTGAGCTGGTTGCTTTTGTTTTCCTTTGATAGTATCTTTTTTATAATAAAAATCTAGGTGCTTTTTGAACATCAAAAACCCCAAATTGGTACTGGCCGTTTAATTTTACTGTGGTCCCTTAGGTCCCTGTCCTGCAATAAGCTCCTTGGGGGCAAGGCCTCTGCACCTGTATGGAGCTCCCCTTAGTGCTGTGCTATCAAATTGTCTTTGACTCAGAAAATGGCAGAAATGATTTTTGACGTCAGTTATTTTTTACATAAATCAGCACATTCGCTGCTTGCAATGTTTTCCAACAATCAAGTTCTTTGAAAGCCCCAAGCTCTCGCCTTAAGAAGTTAGCATCTTAAAAGATACAACAACAGTGTGCGCGCGCACACACACACACACACACACACACACACTCACACACACACACACAGACAGAGAGTAAACTCACCATCCCCACCCAGGAACCAGAAGATCAAAGACATATGTGCCCACCATGAACAAAAACCACATTTTAGGTGAGGCGCTACTGGAGATGTTGTTAGAGTCTTCAGGTTAAAGCCTAAACAGGAAGTGGCCTCTTTACAGGGCCAGGAATAAGGAACTCCATCCCCTTTGCTAGCTGGCTGAAAGGACTCAGAGCATCCATCAGGCATCTGACAAGTGTGGTAAGAGGGAGACAGAGCTCTGTTCAGGATGTGTACAAGCAGCCCTTAGCATGTGTAGATGGGAATCTAATAATACAAAGCAGCAGGGAACAAATGTGAGCATGTAATGCACTGAGACCTAGTGCTGTGCTGAAGCAAGTGGTAGAACTGCAGTTCAGTCTGCGTCTCCTTGAGCTAACATTCCCCCTAAGCCCATTCATACAGCGTGCCCAACAAGCTGACACTCTAGGAGCTTTCTCTACATCACAGTGAGCACGAGGACTGGCCAACAAGCATGTCTCAGCATTGGCAAGCAAAGAACAAGAAAAAATGGTCCTCTAATGGGTGTGACGTCAGGGCAGCTGTAGCTGTCAATCTGGCTATTTTATCAGTCAGCTCTAAATCATTCATTAATTATTTAAAATCAGCCCTTTGCCTTTGCTTGTGGTCTCTTTAATTGGTCTCTGCTGCCTTGATGGAGAGAGAGGCAACCAGAGTAGAGTGCTTGGAGTCAGGTCAGTACAACAGGTGCAGAATCACATGAGCAGAGATTTTCTTTCTCTAAATGCAATCTGTTACTTTTCAACCACCTGAAAGCAAAGTTGGCCAAGAGGCTCACTGCAATCCTATCATAGGGCTAGATCCTCACTTACATAGGGGAGGTAACTAACCCTCTGCCAGCTTATCAGTGGTTCCTAACCATGGAGTGGAGGCACAGAAAGGCAGTAGGGCCCAAGGCTGTATTATCTTTTCTGAGGAATTTGCCTAGGTTAGGTGGTGTTTGAAGGAGAGTGGATGATAATGTGCAGGACCTCCACCCACTGGCCTACCCCTGCCCGTTTTATCCTTAGCAAATCCGAAAACTTGCAGCCAAGCCCCTTTTGCATGCAGAGGGCCCCCTCTATGCACTGATTTGTATGGTCATGTTCATAGTTTTGAGTCAAAGGGCCAAATTAGATAGTAAGTTACACCGTGTAAATCAAAAGCCACGCCAGCAGATCAGTTGAGAGTGACGAGAACAGATTTTGGATGCATATAGCTTCGAGTGTAAGCTCTTCAGAGTAGAGACTGTATGTGTTTGTACAGCGCTTCGCACAGTGGGACGCCGATTTTGACCACAGCCTCTCTGTATGGCTAAAGAAGAAAGAGTGTTAATCATTTCACTGACAACTGAAATACAACCTCCTCTGGGGTGGAACCTGGCATCTTCACAGTACACAGCAGCATTATTCAGCAGTTGAGGATGGGAAGTGATGAACTGAAATTGAAACTGCTGAGAAAATTTAGGAAGAATGTAATTACACAAGTCTGAATAATCAACATACAAATAAACATTCGAGCCATCAAAGCTCCCCAGCTAAAAGTTTAGATTAACTTAATTTACAATGCATATTATATTATATATTATAGTATATTATTCAAAGCATTTGCAGAGCACGCACTGTATCCTAAGGATGGCAAGTGAAATCTAAAGAAGCCACTTAACCAATAAATGCACTCACTATAAAACTGGGGCTGGCACTTAATTTTATGAGAGCACAAGGAGAACATTCTGGAGGCAAATCAAAGTGATATGAAAGAATGACTTTATCTCCAATTTAAATATTTTCCAGCATGTGGTTTAGGAGCTAACCAGAATAATTTATCTTCGTGAAATCTGCCACAGCTCCCGGCTATGGATTCAAGACACCAAGTTTAACATGAAATGCCAGTTGTGGATTTCGCAAGCTGAAGACTTTCCCAAAGGTTAACTTCCAGGGTGCTAAGCCCTTTCCTCTCTTTGGTCCTGTACAGATAGGGAAAAGCTTCTGTGATAACTGCATGTATTATTTTAAATGTTGCATTAATTTATGTTATAGATATTCTTAGCGCCCAGTGCCTCTGTGACATCTCCACATTTAAGAAATCCCTTCTGTACACAGCAGGAAACTGATAGCAAACTGGCTCATTAAAGAAAGCAAACTGTATTTGTTTTGAACTGCCACTGCTTTTTATCCCGCTAACTTCTGCCCATTGCCTCTCACTTTTAGGCTCTATTGCTGCAATTGGATCAGGGCAGGATGATCCTTGCCCCTGGGCACAGCCCCATTAACATCACCACTGAGCAGCTCTAACTGCACAATCGGGGCCTTGGTTGCCTTCGTGCTACTGGTTAGGAGAGCTAGATGCCACAGTGAACTGAAAAGTTATATCTGGACTTTCTTATAATGCAAGGAGCACTTGGAACTGCCTTTTGCAATGAAAGTTGAATTTAGCTCCTCCATTGCTTTGAGATAAAGAATTGGGAAGTTTGTCATCCATATGATAAACAGGTGCAGAATCACAAACCATGAGTTTGCACTGCAGTTTCCAAGGTATCCCACAGCATTACACAGTAAGCAAACATATCTATTGTGCTAATAGACCATCCCCTGGTAAAGAGATTGCTGTAATAATACATTATTATTTATTCTGTTTTTATTATGGTAGTACTTGGGGACCAGCCAAGAACTGTGCCAGGATACTAGGCAATGTAAAAAATAGTAGACAGTCCCTTCTGCAATGAGCTTACAATCTAAATAAAGTTTGTTTTCAGTATTAAAACAGTTCTCATCAAAACCCTGAAGTTTAAGCATGATGTAAGGGTGTGGGAAGGGGAGGGGCCTTTACCAAGGGAGTAGTCACTTGAACAATTCCTACCTCCCTGCTTTTGGTGGACTTGCTGCAGATCTGGCTGTCTATAGAAACTCTGGGCCTGATTCTCCACTGCCTGGTAGATTCATTTACTCCCAGTGCAAAGAGGGCAGAAAACGCTAGCACACCAGAATGACTGGACCAATTTTTCAGCCAGTGTCACTTTAATGGAGTTCTGACAGCAGGGAATTTAGCCCACTTTTTTTTTTTTTTTTTTTTTTTGCACAGCTGTAAATGACTGCACATGTTGTAAATTTGTGGAGACTCAGCCCCTCTAACTGTAGTACGACCAAAGCCCTAAAACTAGTTTAAAACATAGCTATAGACTGAGCCAGAGTCCAAACCTGAATCTGAAACAGGATTTTAAGCCCAACCGTAAAAACCATCCCCAGTGCTAACTTAATATTACTCCAGCTCAGGAGCCAAGGCAGAGCCCCAATCCTAATGCAGCAGTAGGGCTCTGGCTGGAAGTATGACTGGTCTGGGGGATTAATTTTCTGACCTGGTGAAAGGTTATTCTGTAGTTTAGGGTCTGGCTTGTCCTGCATGTAGGAATAGGATTTTGGCTTGGGCTAGGGCTAAAACTAAGTTGATAGCTTTGGTTCACTATAGGGTTAGGTTTCAGATTAAGGCTCAAGTTAAATCTGTGGTTGGGGGTGGAGGGGTGTTTTTCAGGGCTTAGACTCAGCTCAGAGCTTGATAGTGCTTGTGTAATGAGGTTACAGTTAGAGCCTGGGATGTATTTGCTATGAGGGATCTGGCTTGCTCTGGCTTTACTGTTAGGGTTAGGACACTGGATTAGTCTGGTGGCTAAATGTCCAGTTGGATTTAGGGCTTTGGTGCAATTTAGCCCAGACTTAATGCTATGGTTAAAGATTTGGCTAGAGTTAGGAATGTGGTTTGCCCTAGGACAAAAGTTCTGCCTGGGTGTCAGCTGTCCTGAGACAGCAGGAGAGAAGATGGACAGACCGGAGAATCATCATGTAGGGAGAGAAATCAGAGGAACTGGTGATGGTGAAAGCACCTATTAGACCCTTAGTTTAGTGAGTTGTCTACACGAGCTTCAGGGTCAGCCAGCCATCTCCATCAGCCAATGCTGATTAAGTGGGAGGCCTCAGGTGTATGCACAGCAGAGGACACGAAAGCTAGTTTTCAGCTGAGCACTTAGCCTGGCTTTTGTTTCCTTTACTCACTTAAAATGTAATGTGGGGATTTATATGTGAGCCTTGCTATTGACCCTGAATTTTAAAATGGAACATGACACCTGTAATGAGTAGGTTAGATGAAGGACACAGGATGCAAGTCGTTAAGGCACTCTGGCTATGGAACTGTTGCTCTTTGGCAGCTTAGTAGCATGTTGCTATTTTTGGAGCATTTAATGCATTCTGGTTCTTGGACCAATTCAAGTGATTGATTTGCTAAGAGCTCTAGAGACCCAGCATACATATTGGCAGTCTGTGGTCTGGTCAGAGTAGATTGATGTATCAGCTACAAACTCCAAAGGCCTAATCTTGTATTCCTTTAAGCCCCGCCCCTGTTCACTAAATCCGTTGAGAGCATTAGGTGCACATGGATTGCAGGGTCAGGGCCCAGGTGTATGTCAGAGGATAACCTGATTCTTCAGGTTAAATGACCCTTTTATGACTGATGTCATCTTCTGTCTCTTTAAATATTTGAGTACTCCCTCCTCTCCAGTGCAAAGCTTCACTTCGTGTTAGTTTCTATTTTGCTGACGGAACAATAAAACAAGCACAGCAGACAGCTGTATTTCCATCAGCTCTCTTTGTGTCTGTCTGTATCTCCTTTTCTGCTGGGTCCAAATATAACATTTGTTGATGCAGGATTTCTATCCTATGAGTGGCCACTGCTGCCTCTGCCTGAAAAAAGAAACAGTAAACAAATAATACTATATAAAAAGGAGAAAAGTTCACCTAGAGACACAAGATGATAGACTGCCGCTCTTGCTGCTGGGACAGTGTGAGCCAGATAGCTAGAGAGGGGGAAGTAGGCAAATGAAGATACAATAAAAGAATAGGCTGCTTCCCGGAGGTTCTGCACACAAACCACTGTGGAGACGCAAGCAGCCGTATTAACTGACCACATGCAAGAAGGCCGAGAGAGAAACAGCTTAGCCTGCACTGAAGATCTACAGCCAGCATAGGGAGCCCAAGTACAGCCAAAGGAAGAATTCTGCAGTCTGCAGTGTTGGCACCTGAACAGAAGAGACAGAACAAGTGCTGACTGTGCAGTAACAAAAAGGTTTCCCAGTGGAACAAAAGGCAGTCAGGAGGGTGAAGTCCAATAGGAGAGCAAAGAAATGGTAACTTCCGTGGGCAACGTTGGTGAATTCCACAACAATTGTGAATCGTGGTTGGTGTACCTTGAATGTTCTGAGCAATTTGTAACCTGCAACACCATTCTAGACAAAGAGTTTCAATCTTGCTGACAGTGATGGCTCCGAAGGCATATGGATTGTTGCATGATCTATTGTCTCCAACTGTGCCTGGAACTGCCACGTACACCACAATCACTGCAACAATGCAGGAACATTTTCCTCCTACCCCATCAATAATAGCAAAATGATAATCATTTTCATCAGCAACATCAGGGAAGTGGAGAGTCAGTAGCACAGTTTGTTGCCACGCTGAGGAAGTTCTCAGAGCATTGTTAGTTCTGACAAACATGAAGTGATGCCCTGCGTGACTGATTAGTCTCTGGATTACGCAATAACCATGTCCAGAAGAAGTTACTGACTGTATCAGTGCTTACATTCAAAAAGGCTGTTGAAATGGCTGTTGAAATGGAAACCACAGATTCTCTGGAACTTAGTGTGAACCAAAAAGTTCATCTCCTGAATTAGTGGGACAGAAGACCATTGGAATGTAAAAAATTTCTGTGTAGCCATTGTGCACAAAACTATGCACTCTGAGAAGGATTGCTGGGCACACCAGTTTATTTTCAGGAAGTGCCAAAAGAAGGGACACATCGCTGTGACCTGTCACCCAGCTCAACGACCAGCAACACAAAGTAACCATCTGATCCAGCCAAGAAGACACCTATGAAGACTGAGTCAAAGAAAGGACAGAAGTTGGGAATTCATAATGTAGAAAAAGACAAGCTCTAGTGACAGCGACCATGACCTAGCACTATAAGCTGGAGTCAGAGACGGCATCTGGGCCACCCCCTTGGCTGACGGAGTCCCTACAAGAATGGATCTTGGTTCTTGAGCTGCCGCCCCTGCAGCTACCTATCCCCAGACTTTTTCACAAGTTCCTCTGGAAGAAACCTGCAGGGTTTTAAGACTGGTTTTAAGAAAAGTTGTTCGCAAAAGGGATACTCCAGGTGAAAGTTCAACTAGATGCACAATCAGTTGTTTTATCCTTGTACGTGATTGAAGGGAAATATCCACCATTATTTGGCAGATCTTGATTTGAGAAGCTCAAGATGAATTGGACTGAGATGAAGGTGATCTTGAAAGCTCCTCAAAATCTTCAAGAAATACTGGACAGATACTCCAAAGTTTTTTGAAAAAAAAAAACTTGGACAGATGAGCAACCCTGTCAGTGAAGCTCACTATTAAGTATGACAGCCAGCTAAAATATTGCAAAGCCAGAGTTGTGCCTTATGCTCTGAAGCCTTTGGTGGAAGCTGATTTGGAGCATTTAGTGAACATTGGAGTCTTGTCATTAGTTTCACACAGTGAGGGGTCTATACCTGTCATACCAGCGATCAAGAAGGATGGCTCCGTTGGAATTTGGGGAGATTTCAAAGTGATTCTGAATTCAGTTTTATGTGCAGACCAGTGTCCACTATCTTGTATTGAAGATTTGTTTGCTACTCTTAGTGGTGGACACTGTTTCAGTAAATTGAATTTCCTCAATCATAGCATCACAGGGTCAGAAGGGACTGCAAGGGTCAGCTAGTCTAACCCCATACCTACAAATGGAGACTGATCCAACATCTCGCTAATATCTCACAATCAACACACTAAAAGGCTTATTTTGTTACAACAGGTTGACTTTCAATAGCACATTGGCACCTGCCCTGTTCCAGAAAGCCATAGATGAGATCCTGAAGGGTCTGAATGGAGTTCAGGTGACATCCTTGTTACAGAAGAGGATTGTCCCCAAAATATGGACGCTGTTTTGCAACATTTGGAAGACCATGCACTGAGAGTATGTTGAAAAACTCATGTTGTCTCAAACCTTCAGTTGAATACTTTGGACAGGCTTAAGGCAATCACCAGAGAACAAGAAGGAGGTTCTTCGCAAGCCATCACCAGAGAACATGTCAGTTATATTAATTTTTAGGACTGCTTTACTACTACAGTAAATTTCTGCCTAATCTGGTGACAGTATTGTCACCATAGGTGCCAACGCCGTGGGTGCTCTGGGGCTCAGGCACTCACGGGGGTGGGTGGGAGAGAGCCAGAGCTTGAGTGTGGAATGTGATGAGTTCCGCGTTGCTAACAACTTTTGCCCTTGGGGCAGGGAGTTTGTTTATAAACAGAGGCAGGGTGACTAAGATAACAAAAGGCTTGTCATTAATTTAAATTAAGGACCTTTAGATGATCCTGAAAGCATTCCCAGGCACTCCAGTTAAAAGGAAAGAAAGGGTAGGAATAAATGTTCCATTTTCAGAATGGAGCGATGTAAATAATGGTATCCCCCAAGGGGCTTTTATGGGAACCAGTGTTGTTCAGCATATTAATAAATGATCTGCAAAAAGGGATAAAGAGTGAGGTGGCAAAGTTTGCAGATGATACAAAATTACTCAAGATAGTTAAGTCCGAAACAGACTGAGAAGAGTTACAAAGGGACCTCACAAAACTGGGTGACTGAGCAACAAAATGGCAGATGAAATTCAATGTTAAATGCAAAGAAATGCACATGGCAAAATATAATCCATTCCCAACTATACATACAAAATGATGGTGCCTAAATTAGCTGTTCCCCATCAAGAAAGACATCTTGGACTAATTTTCAGTATTCTGGAAGCACTATGTTTCCAGAGTATTGCAAATGTATAAGAATCCTCCTCACTGTGCCTGTATTATTCTGAACTCATTCTCCAGCTTCAGAACACTTAAAAATTATCTCCAGTCACCAATGGGACTGATGCAACTGAATAATGTATCTGTCCTTAATGTGCATCAAGACAATACCAGGGAATTAGATGTGAATAGGATTGCTGATAGTTTCATCCAGAAAGCTACAGTGAGACAATTTTTTTAAACTGGGATGTTAGTGAAGACAGCTTGTAGGTGACTGCAATGATTTTAATACACTGTAATTCATGATAATGTAATTATGTAGTTCATAACCATTTAATCATTAAAATAGTAAAGATACCAATGATAGACACATTCAGTAACTTGAATATGAAAGAAGTGTATAAATATGCTGAAAACAGCCTCCCGCCAAAACTGGCAGAGTGCCCTCTCCTCCCCCTCCCAAACACACACCGCTTCAAAAGCACCCACTGGCAAAAACAAAAGTCAGCATCTATGACTGGCACCTTTACACAAACTCTTAGAAGCAAAGAAAAAATGGCAATGAACTAAAGCGTGTGAGTGTGCATTTAAGGAAGCAAAGAAACTGTTGACATAAGCAGCTGTTCATATGCACTTTGATGCTTCACTACCATTGCAATTGGCTTGTGATGCATCACCATATGGAATGGGTGCAGTTCTTTTCCACAAACACGCACTCGAAGAACTATGCTCAAATAGAGTGAGATGCTCTCAGCATTATCTTCGGACTTCTGAAGTTCCATACCTATCTGTGATAGGTTTCAGAGGGGTAGCAAGAATAACGAGGAGTCCTTGTGGCACCTTAGAGACTAACAAATGTATTTGGGCATAAGCTTTTGTGGGCTAGATCCCACTTCATCAGATACATGGAGTGGAAAATACAGGCGCAGGTATATTTATACATAGTACATGAAAAAATGGGAGTTGCCTTTCCAGGTGGGGGGTCAGTCTAATGAGACAATTCAATTAACAGTAGAATATCAAGGGAGGAAAAAATTCCTTTTGTAGTGGTAATGAGGATGGCCCATTTCAAACAGTTGTATGAGACATTTTACCTTGCTGACAGTGTTGCCTGTTACTTTCAATTGTTGGACAGAAACATGGAATTCCGTCATTAGCTGCTGCTTGAATGCAATGATGGGCATTGCTACTTTCATTTCATTGCTATACTATTCACTTCTGTGAAGGTACTCAGCACAGCAATGCTGATGGGCTTTTGTGTCTGCCATACCCAAGCTCCTGTCAACCCAAAGAAACTTCAGACAAAGTGTTCTGTCTCAATTTGAGGGCTTAGGTTATCCATTATTAGCGCAGACATCAACAAAGAAACTGCTAAGCATGATGGGTTTTCTTTTTTTAAGTAGGGTGGAGGAATGTGTTGCCATATCTCTTTAAATGTTTGAGCACTCCCCCCACCCCAGTGCAAAGCCTCACTTTCATTTAGTTTCAGTTTTGCTGCCTGAACAATTGAGCAAGCCAAGCAGACAGCTGTGTTGCTGTCAGCTCCCTCTGTGTCGATCTGTATCGTCTTCTCTGCTGAGTCCAAACATAACAACTGATAACCCTAAAAACACACACGGGTGGTCATTTTCATTTATTGAACCACATGGGGAGGATGAGAAGAGGGCTGTAATACTTTGTATCTCGCAATTTGTGTGTTTCAAGCCTCACTGATGAATCATGAAGAAACAGGAGGGTGACATTTTGGGAACACGTGGGGAGGGAAATAAATTATTAATAAACTGAGAAAAACTTGCTGTAATACTTAACAGCATTTTCAAAAAAATGTGACCTTTCTAACCTGTTGTTTCTTTCATGCAGAATGTAGCAGCCTGCTGCTGATGCCGGTGTACACGGTGAATAACAACAGCAAAACACTGATAAACGAGTTTTTAATTAGAAAGATTTACCTTTGTCTTCTAGAACTAAGGCAGCACCCTACTTTAGAAGCCTGGTTTCATTGGGAGTGTATGATGGAGTCATTTTCACCAAAGCTTAGTCTTGTATCTCTGATGTGGCAAATTTATTTCATATCCTATTTTAGCACTAGGCTTTCCAGCAATGATGTTGCTGTCATTTTTCCAGACTAATCCACCACACAGACAATTTACTATAGAACACGTTTGCAGTGACTCAGTTTATCTTGTAATAAATGCTGCGTGAAAACCTCTGTTAGAAGCAAGCCCAAGCAAACAGAGATGACACAGCATTGAGGAGATAATGTGCCCTGCAGGGGCAAAATCTTTGCCCTCAAAGCCACAGTGACACCACTCCCCAGCTATTACTGTAGTTGCAGGAGCCTTTGTGGCAGCTGCATCACCCCAGATGCCATATAGGGATGAGGCATCGATCCCAGGGCCACATTCTGCCTGACACCAGAACAGGTGGTAATTGCAGAGTGTGGTTCCCTTATGTGACCTTGACTATACTTTAATCAAAGCTTACAACAGGATCACGTGAAACAACACAAATACAACCGGTTCAACAAATGTTTATTGACTTATTTAGCTATGGGTATAAATAGCTTCTTGGGGGTTGTACTGACTATCTCATATCATCACATCTTACACCTCCATGGAGCTGATGTGACAGAGGTCTGCACAACGCTGTGACCTCCATTTTGTATTGTAACCTCCATTTTGTGATCTATGCTGAACACATGTATAACCTCACCCTTGGAAAAGTGCATATCAGGCAGATGCCCTGTCCACAAAAGGTGATTGTTGCCTCATTGAAGGCCTGTCACGGAGAAACCATCATGGAACAGTCTAGGGCCATCAACTTTGATTGTCTCTCAACTATTGCCCCAACTTCATGCAACAAAGGATTTTCTACACTTGGCTGGTTGATCTGCAGCTGCTCAGCCTGGGCACCTGGCAAAAGGAGAGAGACTTAAGGGTGGTGGCAGTAGAGCAGTTCTCTTAGCAGGACTCCTTGCCTTGTACATACAAGAACTGGCTGGAGACAGAGAAGGTAGGAGGGACTGTGCCTAGTCTGACATACTGACAAGCCCTTGGAACAGAAGGGGAGAGATTAGACTAGGGAGGGAGTCTCTCAGGATTTATGTTATTTTTCAAAGGTCTGTAACTCTAGACGAAGGGATGAGAGCTGCAAGTGGCTCTTAAATGTCTCTCTTGCATCTCTTTGCAGCACATGATATTAAAACACTATGTGATTTAATTACTAACCAATCAGGCTGGTTTTACTATGTTATTAACCAATTAAGTTATCAATTTGCACTAAGTTATTAATTTATTTGCTGTGAGAATAACACACACACACACACACACACACACACACACGTACTATAGTAAATGCACCAATGAATTCACACTACTGTGGCTCTTTTGGATAATGTTGATTGCTAATTTAGCTCCTGAACCACTGAGGCCTGAGTAGCACAGGTATAGTGCTTTAGAGTAAAGAAGCCACCGTTAAGAAATGTCTTTGTTAAGCCTGTGTTCATCACTTTCCTCCCATGGTGTTCCCAAAGGGGATAAACTGGAAGCCAGAGTGACCGCAGCCTAGGTGGGACTCTGAGGGAGCATGTGTAAGAGACTAGGAGTTTGGGAGGTCTGAGGCATAGGTTCCAGGGTCTGGGGCGCTGGACGGTGGAGTGCCATATCCCAGGGAAGTGTTCAGGTCTGGGCCTGGGAACGTGCCTCACAGACACAGAGCTAGGAACAATGATCAAACTCAGGGACCCAGTTGGCTTAGAAGTAGACAGTTGAGTCCCCTCACAACCGACTGTGACCATAAAAAGGGCAATGGGCCAAGTTATGAGACTCATCATCAAGTTTGAATTCCGCAATGGAGCTATTTGAGAGAGAGAGAGAGAGAGAGAGAGAGAGTGTGTGTGTGTGTGTGTGTGTGTGTGTGTGTGTGTGTGTGTGAGAGAGAGAGAGAGAGAAAGCACCTCAGTGATATATGAAAGATAACATGCAATCGGAGGGTTGCTGTGCTGTTGTGGAACTCCCATCTCGGAAGATCTGATCCTGGAATAGATGCTTTACTGCTAGATAATGACAAACCGGTGAAGTACGAATCTTGGTACCATATACAGTAATATATGCAAAATATGGCACAACTTTGTTTCTTTTAAACTCAGAAGCAGTTGCAGTGTCTGTACAATATAAATGTAAGGGAAAGCCTCCAGGCAATGCTAGCGATCAGCCTGTAGATCTGCAGCACCATATTTGCTGGGTAAACAAACACCTACTATAGACTTACTGCCTGCCGTGTCTGTTTTTGCTTGTGTTGTGAGATGGCAGGAAGCCACTGCTGGCTCAGAGGCAAATATCAATGCCAGTCTGACATGCCTACAGACAGCGTGTTTCTGTCAGGTATTTGGGCTCCTCATTCACCTTCCAGAACAATGGTACGTATATTAAAATGTATCTACATGTTATAGTAACCTGGGCCTCTCAGTAGAGTTTTTAGCAAACTGATTTCAGTAACAGTGTTTTTATAGGATCCGCTGCAGAGGAATTTCACATGTTTGGGTAGGAATTTTACTGAAACGTTGCATTTTATGCTATTGGTTTCTGATGTAACTCTTGAAAAATAACAGGAGATGTAAATGTGGGCAGATCTGTGAATGCCACCAGCTGACCTGACTGCAGTGATATCGCTCAGCTCAGCATTCCCTTTCACTGACCCCACAGCAGAGAAAGCCAGTGGGAGTGAAGTCGAGTCTGGATACTGCTGAACCACTGATTACTGGGCAACCGCTGAAAGCAGGGGGGAGTGGTGCTTCCCAGCCTGAGCTGTTCCGTTTAGTGTGGGTGACAAGCAATCGCTTCCCATTCCACAAAAAGCCAGAGCAATTGGCCTTTGTGCAGAGTACTCCACAACTGTTGGGACGATGGAATCCAAGTAAACACCACAGACAGGCCACATGGCTCCAGGGTAGCCCCTTTGTGGCTGCTGTTCTAGCCTATGGGCTGGAATAGTGGCATAGCTCCTCCGCCTCTCCTGCGCTGAGATTTTGAAAAACAGGGTACAAGCTCCAACAGCCCCTCTGCAGGAATAGAGATGGCACAGGGCTGAGGAGAAAACTTACTACCCCCCTGTTCTGTAACTCTTGTTCTTCAAGATGTATTGCACACGCCCACTCCACTGCACTGCACTAGCAATGGAGAATTTTCCCTGAGTGGGAAGTGCATGCAACCCATTGTATAAGGGACAGAGCTGTGCCTCTCCCCGCCCCCAGTTCCTTCTTACCTGACAGACTCCAATAAAGAGGGGAAGGTGGGCAGGTCGTGGAACGGACATGTGTAACACATCTTGAAGAACGAAAGTTACAGAACAGGTTAGTAACCTTTTTTTCTTTGAGTGATAGCACATGCCCATTCCACTTCAGGTGACTCACATGCAGTTCAATCCGGAGGTCTGATCAGTGTCTGCCCAAATAATGATTGAAGGACTACATGTCCAAATCTGGCATCATCTCTAGACTATTGAGAGATGGCATAATGAGAAGCGAAAGTATGAATAGAAGCCTAAGTTGTAGCTCTACAAATGTTCAGAATAGACACTTGAGCTAAAAAGGTTGCAGAGGGAGTGTGTGATCTGGCTGAATGTGTTGGCACCCTGATCGGCGGAGTTATATTGGTCAAATTGTTGCACAAACCTATACAGGAGTAACTCCATGATGAGATTCTCTGAGATGAGACTGGAAGACCCTTCATCCTGTCCAGGACTGCTATGACTGCTATGGAAATAATTTAAATGATTTAGTCCTGTCCAAGTAGAACATTAATACTCTCCTAACATCTAATGTGTGAAGTCTCTCCTCATCCTTATGAGCATTAGACTTAGTGAAGAAAGCTGGTAAATGTATTGCCTGATTGATGTGGGAGTGTGAAGCCACGGTGGAGAGAAACTTTGGATGAGGGCATAGGCATACTTTATCCCTCTAGAAGATCGTATATGGTGGGCCAGATACCTGAGCTCTTACTTCACCTATTCTCCTCACTGAGGTAAGTGCCACCAATAAGGCTACCTTCACTAAGAGATGGAGCAATGAACAGAGATAGCCCGTGGTTCAAAGGGAAGACCCATTAGTTTTTATAACACTAATTTTATGACCCAAATTGAAATAGGATCCTGTACTTGGGAGTATAACCAGTTCAGACCCTTCAAAAAAGCAAACAAACCAAAAAACCTGGAATGACATGGGATTAGAGAAATGAGCCATTATCGGTCAAAGCATGGTAAGTGAAGATAGCTGCTAGGTGAACCCTGATGGAACTAATGGCAAGACTTTGTTGTTTCAGGTTAGGTATAACAAATAGTCCAGCACATGTTGTATTGGAGCCTGGACCAGGGAAGCTCTTTTTTGCTGAGGCCAGACAAAGAGTCTCTTCCATTTTGACTTAGAGATCCTAGTAGGTGGCTTTCTACAATTCAAGAGGACATTTCATAGCTCCTTTGAACAGACCTCCTCCTGAGGTGTTAACCCTGGCACATCCAGGCTGTAAGGTGAAGGGCCTCTAGATTGGGTTGGAGGAGGTGACTGTAGTCCTGTGACATCATGTCTGGGTCTGGTGGTAGTGTCAATGGAACCCTAGCTGAGAGACTCTGCAGAATGGAAAACAAATGCTGGTGAGGCCACGCTGATGCTATGCATATCACTTGAGCACAGTCCTGCTTGATTTTTAACAACACTCTGAGTAGGAGTGGAACTGGAGGAGATGCATACATGAGCTTGTCTGTCCAGGGCAACAGGAGTCTGTCAGACTCTGGACTGTATCCTGCTTGTGAACAAAACTGACAACACTTCCTGTTGATGTGGATTGCTAACAGGTCTATGTGAGAATGCCCCAGACTTGGAAAATGTATCTGACTATATTTATGCGTAGAGACCACTCTGCAGTGACTGGTGAAATACCTACTAAGTCAATCTGCCAGACTGTTCTGGATACCTGAAAGATGAGAGGTTTAAGGTGGAGATAAGAAGTCCCAAAGCAGCCTCTTGGCAAAGAAATGTTGTTCAGGCCCCTCCCTGTCTGTTCACATAGAACATAGCCAATGTGGGGAAGGAATGTGTGGCAAGCTAGACAAATGGCGCTGCTCTCTTACCTTTAAATGAAGAGCAAAATTCTGGCCAAACCATAGCCCCTGAGTTTGCAGAGTTCCCAGGTGAGCTCCACAACCGAGGGTGGAAGCCTCCATAATCAGAGTCAGTTGAGGGGAAGCAAATAGAACTCCCCCATGTTTCTGGGGATTTTCTGCCCTGATTCTTGCCGTCTGCCCTGAGTGTGGCATTCTCAGTACGGTCCATCCCAGGCACCCAGTCACACTCCCTATTAGTTCTGACATGAAATACATCTGTTTAGACTAGTAATTTTCCAAATGATATTCTCCCATTCCAAGTAAATAAAAAATTCTTCAAACAGAAGAAATGTTCAGTAAAAATCCCCTCAATTATAGGATCTAGCTAGTTAAAAAGCATCAACGTGGAGTTATTAAAATGACGGTAAGTGGTTCTATCTTGTGTAGTTCTGCCGCTATGTTAATATACTCCCTGAGGCTCTGTAAGCACTGCACCCTGAACTCAGAGAATCCATGTTCCCAGAATTGCTTTGAAGATCTGTTCCTGATCTGCCCAAATGTAATAGACACCATAAAAATCTTTTAATACAAAATATTTCTCTTTGTATAAAGCTTATTTGAATCAGCCATGATTCTATCAGAAATACAAACCCAAGCGCCTAGATACAATGCTATTACATATACCAAAATAAGGGTAAACCATTAAAAATGTTCTGATAATATTCAAAACAAGATATACATTATTATTGATAAAGCAAAAAATCCATTTTCTTCTCAGCTTCACTTTACCAATTGACTTGTTTAATATCTAGATGTAAGCCATACTGAATAGAACCTGACATTTCCATAACCACTTTGCCACACTATAAAGGCTAGGAATGTCAGGCCTTTTTTACTGCTAAGGACATGTCATGCAGGCACCCAGAGCAAGATTATTGTATTATCAGAATAATGAAAAGACAGGTGTGGCCTGAACACAAGAGTGGGCACCACAAATTTCTGATATGTAGTTGTTGGGCACATCAATGTAGTGCCTGAGCACCTTGAGTTCTGTCCCCGACTCCCGCAAAGGCCTTAAACAGATTTTACCCCAGTTGGCTAGGAGACACTGTTCCATCCTCCGCAACAATGATCTGGCCTCAGTTATTCACACCTTTGTCACCTGGACTACAGCAGTGTAATATACCTGGATATGAAGTCATCCGTGTTTAGGAAGCTCCAGCTAGTACAGAACACAGCAGTGAGTCTCCTCAGCAACATGAGCTACTGCAATCACACCAAACCGTCCTCTGCTCCGTACACTGGCTTCCCCTAGACCAGGGATCGGCAACCTTTGGCACACGGCCCGTCAGGGAAATCTGCTGGCGGGCCGGGATGGTTTGTTTACCTGCAGCGTCCGCAGGTTTGGCCAATCGCAGCTCCCACTGGCCATGGTTCGCCGTTCCAGGCCAACGGGGACTGTGGGAAGCGGCAGCCAGCACATCCCTCAGCCCACGCCGCTTCCCGCAGCCCCCATTGGCCTGGAACAGCGAACCGTGTCCAGTGGGAGCTGAGATTGGCCGAACCCGCGGATGCTGCAGGTAAACAAAGCGTCCCGGCCCACCAGCAGATTTCCCTGACAGGCCACATGCCAAAGGTTGCCAATCCCTGTCCTAGACTATCCAATCAAGTTTAAGGTCTTGATCCTTATCTTGATCCTTGGAGCCAGGGCAGTTATATATCGTTAAAAAAATTCCACTGCACACATTTCTCACCCCCGTTAGAGGATGAGAGAACAAACATGCGACAGATGTTAGTCATGTTGTTCAAGGTACTACTAGAAGGCACTCAAATACTACAGGGAGGAGTGTGGTATAAGAACTTGAGTAGACTAGGGTAGAATATAACCAAATTTTGGGTGCCCAACTATAGACACCTGAAGATGAGGTCCTACAGATGCTGAGTACCCACAACTCCTTTTGATTTCATTTGGGACTTAACACCTATGTTCATTTTTCCCATTTGTAAAATATTGGGTGTCCATCACTGAGTGCAAGCAGTGGTTACCCTAATAACAAGTGCTCCCAACCTGATTGCCTTCCAGATACCTGCACAGCCCCACTAAGTGAACATTAGTGCCCTCCATCTGAGGCTGCCCTGGCCCCTATTGCCAAAACCCAGGCTTCCCAGAAAATCCAATCAACCAAGCACAGTCCAAGTAATTTGGCTGGTTTTACATTTAGATTCGTGCAATCTTCCCCATTGTTCATAACCTGAGGTAAAGAGTTCAAGGGGCTAATTTTTCAGTTATTCACAATAATCTTTCAAAATAACGATGAGGGACCATGTAACTTTTAGCAGCATTAGCAAAACATATGCACTTATAATGGAATGTGTGGATATTTTTAACATTCATTATAAAGCACTCCAAAGCCATGCCACATCGGACAGATGTTCTATATTTACACACCCTAGCAGCACCTTCTAAAACAATTCTGGAATGGAGAAGGCTTTGTATGCAATTTGGTGTGTGTGCCAGTGTGCTGTATGTTGCTGCCTAAAGCTAGAGCTTGTTTTACATTCATGATAGTACTCTGAGCTGCTTGCTGGGAAGCCAAACGCTCTATGAGAAAGCTAGGAAGAGAATGTACACATCATTCGGTAATGCCTATGTGTTTCCTCTATTCAGGGAGGGAGCCAAATGCAAGAAACCTAATGAAAAAGAACTGAAATTTACCAGCAAAAATGAGTAAGGAAGGAAAGAAAATGACCTATGACATATTCCCTAGAGATTTTTTTTTGCCACTGTAAATCCTAGTCTTTCATGAGCATAGAAAATGCCAGCCTTTAGTCACAAAGAAATACTAAGCTAACTAAAGCATGGTTTTGACTGACCATTTAGCCCACATTTAAAGGTATATATTATAGTTCAGTGGCTCTCAAACTTTTGTACTGCTGACCCCTTTCACACAGCAAGCCTCTGCGTGCGACCCCCTTATACATTAAAAATACTTTTAAATATATTTAACACCATTATAAATGCTGGAGGCAAAGAGGGGTTTGGGGTGGAGGCTGACAGCTCGCGACCCCCATGTAATAACCTCGTGACCCCCTGAGGGGTCCCGACCCCCAGTTTGAGAACCCCTGTTATAGTTGTACTTTATCTTCTTATTTTAGGTTGAGCTTCCTTGAACAAATACGTTTAAAACCACAAGTGAACGGATTTAAACTGAAGAAGAACAATAAGCATTGTTGCTCTTCATTTTTCAAGAGCTGGCTGTTGGCTCTGCCATTTCCCAAGGAGGAATGGGAGCAGGGCTAGAAGCAAGAATGACAAGTAGTGCTAAAAAGTAAAGAAAAAAAAATCCAGCTGGCCCATTCCAGGAGGTAAAAAAACAACAACAACAAACCCCTCCCTTTTCCCCAATTTTATTTTCCTCATGAAATAAATGTTGAAAACTGAACATTTTATCTACAATGTAAAGCAAAAATTGGGAGAGGTTTGTTTGTGGCCCCAGCCACGGTGCAGTATACTCTGGTACTCCATACTCCTGCATGCATTTGATTCAGTTGCCTTCTGTTTCTGGGTTAATTGTTTAAAAGTGGTCACTTTTCAGCTATATATTTCTTTAAAAAGTTTGTTAACATGGAATATGTTGCTGCATGTATTTTGCCTCTGAACAGTAATCTTTGGGTTACTGTCTCCAAACAGCTAGCAATGAACTTCCTGTACATGATACACTACTTGGTGTTTAAACCATTGCTTCGAGGCTGTAATTACTGTGTCTGCATTGCCATAATACACAAGGTTAATAAGCTTCTCTGTCAGCATTGTGTGTCACCCTGACAGAGACTAGAATCACTGGAAGCCTGGCCTAATGGACTTCAAGGTTAAAGATGTCACATTGCGTCTTCAATTTGGCTAGTCCCTGCCCGACAAGCTCTAAGGGCTTCAATTATGCGTGTGTGAATTTATCCCAGATGGTACTGAGTCCTTGACTACTGTGACAAGAAAATAGAGGCAGAAACCTGGATGTTTCCGGTATGTGGGCCACTGTAAATTTAGGGAACACACTAATTATCTCAAATGGCAATTTAATTTTGGGTGGTTTTTTTTTTCCAGATTAAGAGTGACCTCAGATACAATGGGCTCGCTCCTTTTTTTCATGCTGGTGCCTGTTTCCCATTTCTGCTTCGGAATTCCCTCCATCTAATCTGAAGGACCTTTTATCTCATCAGCTTGGTAGAATGCACCACAAAGATCCTCCGAGTTGGCTTTCAGGTGATCAGAATTGGAGGTTGGTGCCTCTGGGCTTGGAAAGACCAGCATCCTTAGTTCTGGGCTAATCATAGGACTTACTAACTCAATGGGACTTCTAAACAAAGCGCACACTATCCTTAGCACTAAGGGTTTGTAGGATTGGGTCCACAATAGAGTTTTTCACAGTTCTTTAAGAAGAATTAATGTAAGTCAGGAAGACTGCTAATCACTGTCCCTGTAGTCCTTCTAACCAAGAGTATAGTCAAAGTCTTCTGACTCTACTGTTTCTACTAAATTATTTAGGTCAGTCCTAGAAAAATGCGATAATTATTTGCTGAGTAAAAGGTAATCCACATAAAGGGGGAGATGATTAATGCAGACATGTTGAACTGTAATGCTGCAGTTTCTGAATAAATAACATAATTTTGCTTCCTCTCTTGCTGTAAAGAGGTTTTATAATTCAGGGAATAATGCTACGTTGTCTTTCTACTATTGGGTAATCACTTTGCCCTTTAACATGGCATCAGCTAGCATGTCAGTCCCTTCAGGAGTTTGAATTCTCTTCTGCAACAGGAGCTCATCCATCAAACACAGTTATAGAACTGATGCTTGTTGTCTGTTACATATCGCATTACTTTGAGAAATAAAATAAGAGAGAGGCAGTGGGTCCAACTCTGTCAAGTACCCTGGCACAAATCAGGAGTAACTCCATCAGAGTCACACTGGCATAAAACAGGTTTAAGTGAGATTCGATCCAGCCCCATTATTTTAAGGTACATTCCTTAGTGTTAAGGGTCTTACTTCTGCCTTTCCTGACTCTCGGGTGCTTGTTTTCTCAACCTTACCATTGTGTTGATGCTGGCTTTTTGTATGACTCTACATATATATGTTTATAAAGCACATAAGAGGGACATACAAAACCACACTTCCTTTTGTTGCATTGGAAATATAAATATGTGGTGGAAACATATTGTTGTTGTTGTTGGCCACCTCATGTGGGAAGGGGAACAGAGCTAATTCGTAGAACCAGGGCAGTGATTTTGTCAGAGATATGATTTCCATGACAAAACATGTAAACTTGCACTACGAAAATACCCCTCTCAAAAGTCATGAGTTTTGTCATGGAATTAGCTGATAAAATGACTGCCTTAATATATGTACATGTGTGGACAGTAATTAAGTGTTCTTCTATTCTACTATCAGAGAGGTAGCCGTGTTAGTCTGCATCTGTAAAAAGCAACAGAGTGTCTTGTGGCACCTTTAAGACTAACAGATGTACTGGAGCCTAAGCTTTCGTGGGTGAATACCCACTTCGTCAGATGCCTGACGTCAGATGCCTGACAAAGTGGGTATTCACCCACGAAAGCTTATGCTCCAGTACATCTGTTAGTCTTAAAGGTGCCACAGGACTCTCTGTTTCTATTTTACTAACGTAACATGAAGGAAGTCAGACAAAGGAATGCATACAGCTTCTCTGTGCCTACAATAACCTCATTGGGGGGGCGCTAAATGAAGATTAGAGGTGAATTTCAATTCCAGTCTGTGAACCTCAAAGAAACAAGACAGATTTGAGCTCATGCTACCGGGCTAAAAATAGCTGTGTGACATTGTGGCTGGAGCTTGGGTACAAAAGCCTAGGGAGGAGAGGGAGGTGGAGAAATACAGCTTGAGAGGATTATTATTATAATAATTATGTATTCTTTTAAATTGCTCAAAAGTGTGCTAGTCAACTCATACTGCAGATAAGAAGACAAGGTGGAAAGACCAAGGTTGCAATTTACAGGAAGACTTTGGAAGCTAAAATGGTTCATTTTTGCAGGTTTTGGTGTTTCAGAAGCAGTCAGTCCAATAAGAAAAGTACCAGTCTGAAATATGTCTTTGATATGGTACGTTTTCTCTTGACTTTTACTTCCAGATCCTAATGCATGGGGATTCGAAGTGCTGAAGAGCAAAGGAGAAGCATGTAGAGTGAGATTTGAAGAAAATGTCTGTGTCCAGGACATCCTACTGGAGGGATTAAAATCTCATTAAAGTGTAAAAATCCAGGCATTTAATAACACAAAACAAAATTCACCTTTGTTAGCATTTGATAGGATTCACATTGTATGTTGCAGCATCAGTCTCTTACCTGGTAATACTCAGCACATGTAAAGAGGACATTGTAAGGCTGATCTCAGTTTAAATTTCAATGTGCAAAATAATTTTCTCTCTTTCCATTCAGGTATAACTATTTTTGGTGCAGCTGAACCACACTACCTTGCTAGAAAGAAAAGGGGAAGTTGCCTCTCTTTTTACCACAGTCCTCTCTTCTCTCATCTTACCTCATAGACATAGGGCTAAAGTCACACAGCCTTGTGCAAACTGGGTCCCTGTGCCCATTAGGGAGAGCCGGAGATATTCCCGCCACCTACCCTTTCAGGAGGGCTCCTGCGAGGGGAGGATAATTTTAAGTTACAACTGGGGGTCCCAATGGCAGAAGCTGCCTAGGAGATGCACTGAATCAGTGCAGCCCCAGCTGCCCTAGCCACAGCCTCTCTTTGACTAGGGTTGCTCACTTTTTGGGTAACACTGGACTTCTCAAACCAACTGGTGGAAGAAAGGCTGCACTGTTACCACCTCGTGCCTGACTGATGTTCCACGGCTGGAGACCTCCACTAGTGAAAGCCAGCATGGACTCTAGGCTGAACTTGGGTCAGTAAAGACAGTCATATGGAAATTGGTTTGCGAAGCTTGCTGACGAAGTACAAGTTCAGGACCAGGCGAGAGCCTCCAGTCCCCAGGATCTTTACAGGCAATGAAATATAGAGAAGCCTTAACACCTTGCCACCAGAAGAAATGGGAAAATGGCCATTTTGAGCAGCAGGTCTTGGATCTCTGCTCTTAGGGAATAGGGCCATGAGTTGGAGGGCTATCCAGAAGCCCGATGAGAAGTAGCTGAGAAGTATGGCCTCTCTTCTGAAAGTGGCCCTTGACCTTGTAAAGCTTTAGAGGTATCACCAGCTGGAAAATGGATGCAGAGCCTGCCTGAAGTCGGTAAGCCTGTCTAGAAAGCAGATTTGACTGTGTGGAGAACGAAGGAGATACCGGTATTATTTTATATGAAAATTTTATGTACCTCAATTTACCTCCTTGATTTGTTCTGGCTGGCTGAATGGAGATAAATCAAAAGAGAAACAAGCAGGAAACAAAACAATGACAGAGATAAAATATCTCCAATGAGAATAATACCAGGGTTCTTAGGAAAACAATGGGTGATCTAGTCATTGGGAATTACTACCTGCCTGTTGCTAGCCAGGTTAACAGGCCTATTTTTTCCAGGGCCAGAGCTTAAGATCAAAAGAACAATAAACTACTAAAAACCGATGCCTAGAGAGAAAAAGGTAGGTGAGCAGGCAGCAGCTGCTCAGAGATAGACTCGGCAGGACAGACACGTAGAGAGAAGGGGGGGGTGGGGAGAGAGAGAGTGACAGACAGACACTACAGGAGGAGAGACTGTCTCCTGCCCAGATAAAGACAAAGCCTGCAGCAGGACCATGGAACTAAGGCAGGGGCTCTGTGGGATGTCTGGGACAGCTAGGCTCACCTAAGCTTTGGGAGAGGTGATGAGCTGTAGGCAAGACCCAGGGTGCAGGCCCATTGTGGGTTTAATCCTCTCTCCCTGCTTCCAGGTTACCTTTGGGCAAATGGGCAACATGGCTGTTTGGAAGGCCCTGTTCTAAGTCACTTTAACCAACCACTGGCACCTGGAGAGGAGTGTCTTGCAGGTGCCAATTGCAGTGGGGCTTGTAGTGCTAACACAGTTGGAAAATGGTGGACTACCACCCTGGCATCCAGTCTGAGAGTGGCAGAATCACAGGGTTCCAAGGGCAGAGCAGTAAAGGTAGCAGTCGAGGGGTGCAGTTGTGAGGGACTGCAAGGAAGTATAAAGCACCACTCACCCTGTAACTGGCAGGTCAGTGGGAATAGGGGGTGTTGTAGTCTGGTGAGCTAGTGTAATGTAGGCTGGACCATGGGGTTCCACTCTGGGAAGTGTGCAGATAGAGGCCTGTCACGTGGAGAGAATGCCTATGGTAGAAACTGGGGGAGATTACAGGTGCCGCTTGTCCCTGAGCCCTCACATGCTGGTTGGAGGAAGAGCGGAATTGCGATGGAGTCCTGCTGGTGAGACACAATGCAAGAACACATCCCTATTGAATAGATCACAGAGAGTTGCATTTAAGTCAGAACACTAGGCGTATCTCAAGGCCAAGGGGTCAGGTGCCAACAAGGCTCAATGACACCCAGCTATATATTTCAGTCTCATCAGGAGCAGCCAGGACAGTCACATTCACACCCTTTGAAGTGTGAATTTGTGTGGCAGTCTACTAGGATTCTCTTGCCTGCATTTTTTGGTGAGGTAATAATTCAACAACCTAACAGACACTGAATTACCCACAAGCTTTCTGACATCTGGGCTTTTACTTTATCTCAGACTTCCCTTAAAATAACCTTAGCTGGATTACAGGCCTATAATTCATGTAAAGATTTATTTAAGTATTTATAGAATGTACCAGGATAAAAAGAAACCCCTTCCTCCCCCCA
Source organism: Malaclemys terrapin pileata (assembly GCF_027887155.1). NCBI lineage: Eukaryota > Metazoa > Chordata > Testudines > Emydidae > Malaclemys > Malaclemys terrapin. Next base: position 87,544,729 of record NC_071506.1, on the reverse strand, counting down.
TCACCTGCAGCAGTATTGGAAGATAAAAGCCTTGATGATTCCAAAGAGCCTGTGGAAATGTGTAACATTTTGGATGCTGCTGTTGTATTCGCTAATTAGACTAGAAAGGATTTTATGGTTTTTTAATGGTATTTTAAGATCATTTGAAGAATTTCTATGTGCTGACCTTCTCTTTCTGTGCTCCATCCTTCTCTCTGGTTTTAGAGAGTCCTGCTGTTATGTAAGCAGTTGACTTGACAAAGTGCAGCAAGCTGTTTATCCTCAGACATCTTACTATTTCAGGTCCTAATCCCTTGGGCTGGCTGTAGTCGCTGATTTCAGAAGCAAATATCACTTTATGGTAGCAAGCCATTAACCAGTTATGTGCACTTTTGCGCTGCATTATTTAAAATAAAAAAAATTACCATGAATATCGTAAGAAACAAATTTGCACTTTGATCTCTGTGATCTTCAGTATTGTTCATTCACCTGTACAATAACATATTTGATCTCGGAGAGAACACTTTGCCAACCTAAGAAACAATGTCCACCAACTCCGTCTTCTCTAACATGGCTGTTTTAGCATTTGTAAGATTTGAAGGCAGTCAGGGACTTTTTCTGACTTTGAGATATAATACCACTTTTGTAATAACTGCAACCATTCTTGGACCTTTTAAACAGAGAGAGAGAGAGAGAGAGAGGTTGAGGAATGCAAGGGCTGAACTGAAACTTCAGGATTGAGATGGCCAGCACAGTGTTCTGAGTTATCAGTTAATACTTGTGCAGAAAACCAAGTAATTATTACATAAGGTTTTCTAGCTATAAAAGCTTTAAGCAATGGAGCAACAGATTTCAGAAAATCTTTTCCTTGCTCCAGTGATGTGTCTCAAACATTTTGAATCAAATAACACAGTAATTCAGTGAAAATTAATAGTTGCTCACATAAAAAAAAGTAAGAAAATATTTGCTGCCCCAACAGAATAGCAGTGATGCATCATACATTGGTTGACATAAAAAACTCAACACTTACCCACAATTAGGGCTTCTCTTTTTCTCCGTGACCCTCCTTTCTCAGCTGTGATCTCTGGGAAAATGCTGATAACAAGGTCTAGGATGAAGCTTGTGAAAGCCAGGGAGAAAGTCTTCAAAGGTAAAGGTACACACTTTTGAAACAAATTCTAGGAGGAAGTATAGGCTTGCCTTCTTTAGAACACTAAGGTTCACTCATTTGCCAAAGCCTTCTTGCCTTAACAGACAACAAGGAAATACGAACATGGCAAGAAAAAACAACCCTAGAAGAGAAGAACTGAGTTCACTCTAATTCCACCATGAACATTGCTTTAAAGATATCAATTCAGTTTAGCACTTAGATATTACAGGAACGGGCACTGCAGCAAAACCATAAATGGACAGTTGCCACCAGAGTGGTAGTGGACGCTGTGAAGTCATTTCCTATAAACAGTCTAGGCAGATAGCAATGTCTCAAAATACCTCTGCGTGCTACCTGGATAAATGTTGGCATACTGGTGGTGACCAAAGTAAGTTAAAAAATCTAGATAATGTAGTTATATTTAACATTCACAAAAAGTGCTGAACAGAAATTACAGGTGTGCTTATTTTCACACAAACAAATGATTGGAAACCACACCCCAAAAATAATTTATCAAAGGAGTTGGGGAAAAAAGGTCCCGACCTCTGTTTTTCTGCAGAATACAGTAAAGAAAACAAGAAATTCTCTAAATTGGTTAGATCATATTTGCATGCATGGCCTGATCCAATGCCCACTGAAATCTGTGGGGGAGATCTTTCCATTGGACATTGAAGCAGGCCCAGAGTGTGTATGTATGTCAATATCTCAATTCTTTAAACAAACTTTTGCTGCTTTCCTTTTGTAGAAGAAGGAAGTGTTCTCAGTTGAATGAACATAGAGAATCGCAGATCAGAAACAAACATTCTGAAGCACTCTAGCAGTTTGTAAATATTGAGGGTTTTATTTCCACTTCACATGGTCTCAAACAGACTCAAACAAGACCAATCACAATTTAGTATGCCCAGAGTTCTCAATGTTTTCCCAAAACAAAGGAAGTTCTCAGTAAACACTGTACATAGCCAGCTGAACTGTTAACAATAATTTAAAAACTTTTTTTTGTATAGTCAATTCAAGAATACCAACAATAAAAGTACAGTACAGATAATTTCACAACAATATTACAGTGAAACGGGTTGACTCACATTTATGTGATGGTACGAGTAGAGCAACAGTATGTACATGCACTAAAGTGCTAGGAACCCAAAGGCATGCAAGTCAAGTATTGTATGTGTATTATACAGCTAACTTCACAAGACTTTCTGAGGCATTCTTTTCTCTTTTAAATGTGGTGTGTTTACCTGTATTCCCCTCCAGCTTATTTAATTCAATTCTAGTCAACTACCTTAATGGCTTTCACTACTTAAAATGTACTGCTTCTGACAATATGAAGCATCCCTAAGAACCTTCCTCTTTTAAAATTGGTGACACTGACATTAAAATAGAATAAAATTAACTTTAAAAAGACCCTAGTTTTACATGGGGACAACAAAACAAAAAACCCTCAGACCCCCCCCCCAAATAACCAAAATAAAAAACACAACAGTGCAAATATAACAAAAAGGCAGTCAGTACTGGGGGAGAGAGAGTGCATTCAGTTTCCCTTAAAACTTACATTTTATTTTAAATCTTATTCTTTATATTTATATCATTTTACCTTTTTTGTTAATAGACTGTATGTAGAAAAGATGGAGACAAAAATAGTTTTCTGAGCTATGAAAAAATTAAGTTATTACAGGCACGTTAACTGTTTCATTCTAGAAACATCGCTGTTTCACAGGTTGGACATTCAGCAGCTGAGCTTGAAAACATTCGTTGACCTCAACAACTAGATCTCTCTTTGTTGAGAAAGACGGGCCATGGTGATCGTGCTAAAATGCAAATTACAGTGAATTCTTCCCGTGATAATTCATGCAGGCTTGCATCACTGGTTTGGGTTCTCCATCGGCAGTTCCTTGCTTCCATATTCCTCAAAGGAAGTCAAATCTCCAGTTGACTGAGATTGTGAGGCAGTAGGGGAATGTGAAGCCCATCTTGAAGGTGGGCGCCGATTTGCTGGTCTCTCTGGCCGTGAGAAGCAGGATTCTAGGGACGGAGCTAGTGCGGAACAAGGCAGTTCCTTTGCAGCAAACACATGGAAAAAAATATTAGTAACGTGTACACTACCCATTTACATGTGCAAAAAAACAAACGATAACTAAGCATCTTGTGAGAGGGAACAAAACCAAGCAGCACACTTTTCTGCACACAAAAATATCTACATTTACGTCTGTGACTGATGGAACAGAAAAGGAAAGAAGAAAAGAGAGAAGGTTTTGGTGAACTGAAGCAGCTGACAAACTTCCGTTTGCTAATATTCCTTGGGCTACAAAGAAAAAGAACTGAAAGATATATTTGCATGATAATTCAATAAACCCCACTATCCATCACATTGCTTCAAAATGCTAAACTGGGAGCACAGTGGCAGGTATTTCATTTGCAAGTGAGGTGAAAGGCAGGCACTCACTCATTCCTCTGCTTCAGAGGTCAGACTGAAATGCAGGCAAGACTTGCTTAGCTGGAGAGTACTGAGCATGGGATTAGTTACTGCTTCCAACTACGTTAAAGAGGAGGCTTGCTTAACAATTTGCTTAACTAAATATCTACAACGTATCAATCCTTGTTGCCAACTGACTGCGCCTGAGTTACAGGAATTCAGTGGTACTGTAGGTTAAAGATGGATATCCACAATTAAAAAAAGGATGAAAATCTGCAGGGCTGAAAATTTAATTTGCTACAACATCTTCTCACTGCAGCAGGATCTGAAGGCCTTCTATGCAAGTAGAGACAAACAGCACTTGTGATTTTTCACACCGGCACCCTATTTATATTTAAAAGTTGATAATTACTTCTAATATTGATAGACTTCTCCCACAGAACAGATAGATTTCATGCATGTTTTGCATGCCCATTATATCAAGTTGACTGATTACTTGAAGCGTGGCTGCCTTGTGCTACCAAAGCAAAAATCTTCAATTTCTGTGGCTTACTGAATAGCTTAGAAACTATAAAAGCAAATCAGCTGAGTTTGTCAACATATAGAAATGTATACACTGAAGAGAGATCGCTGTAAAGGGTGAAAGAGTTATGTGCAAGTTACTATAATAAAATCTGAATACAAACTGGCAAAATATGAAGGCAGAGCTTATCGATCAAATGATGCAAAGGAAGAGCTAACGAATGATAAGCCAAAAAACCCCAAAACAAAACCAAAATACCAGTAGAGCAATAAATTAGGAAGTAAAAAATTTAATATCATGCCATGCTATGTATGGAGAGAGAGAGGAAAGTGACTAAGAAATATTGAATTGGGTAACATGATATGATACGCAAGATGATGTAATACAGAAGTATCTCAGACAATAAAATGGGAAGGAAGATGAATGTTGTAGAACAAGAGAGCCAGAGGACATCAGACTGCCTGTGTGTGCGGCACATGTAGGTTGTGGAGGAGAGTATCACTAGAGCTCAGCAAGCCTCTGAGAAGGGCCAACCCCTAACCTTTACACAGTAGGCAGCTCAAAGTGTGATCAGTAACACCACATTACTGTTTAAGATCATGTTCTATTGAGATGCCCTCAGCATTTCTGGAGAGCAGTACTATATTGTGAATGACATAAGTGCTGGTTAGCAAAGAGCCCTACGATCACCTGCAGACATACACATTTGTACTACAAACTTAAAAACAACTCTCTGTTAAAACAACATTAAGATTGAAGTATAACTCAATACTAGTAAGGATACTGCCTGTGTCCTTACTTCACCTTATCCTGTTGTGCCTAAGGAATACACAGTATGTCGTACTGTGCTGAGACTTTCTAACAGAAGTCCCTATGTGCAATACCTACAGGAGGCACAACAGGATGAGCTGAGGCTGTATTTTTCTGGGCTTGTATCTCTATTGAAATAGCAGCTTTTAATTACATTTTTCTAGCGTTGTTTGCTTTTAGCAAACTGAGAGGGAGTCAATATTATGGCAATGGTAAACAATTTTGGCTATCTATGTAATATAGCCACAGATGTTGGTCAGAAAGGCAGGGTTAAGTCCTCCTCATTCTTATTGGTGATATACACATGTACAGCCCAACACACATTGCACAAGCAAGTCCTGGTGCTTCAGGGCACACAGGTAACTGGCAGCACAGTCTTTTAATGTGTTGGCTGAAAAATGAATCTTTTCTAGGAGTCATGATTACATGCACATTAATCCTAATTATCGGTCTATGCTCTTAGAATGCGTGAAGGAAATGAAAGAATTAAAAGAACACTGCCAAAATATTATTTTTAAAAATCAGAATTTCATGCAACTACCATCGATCATTAAAACTGTAATTTATAAAAAATACTTTTCCTTTTGGTTATTTGTTCATGTTTCTAAGCTTAGATCATAAAAATGGGCTAGATAATTTCAAATTTTTGTTTCTAGTCAGTTTCACTTTTAGATTGTTGAAAACACTACAGGGTTGTAAGTATTTGTTGGAAAATTGTTGCCATTGAAAATTGGGGGGAGGGAGGGAGGAAAATTGGAGGGAATCATGGATACATTTATATTGGTCCCAGGTTTTGTAAAAGCTTATATTCACAGAATTTAAATTTTGGCCTACATTTGACCTGACAGTGTCCATTTAAATCTCAAGGAAGCTAGTGGAGCTATCAATGTTCATGTCCAACATAATGATGGCAGAAGGCACAATAGGCCAATCTTTAAAGTATACTATTCCAAGTCAGAAAGAAACACTTCAAGGGCAGAACTGTATAGGAATCAGCTGCTATTGGATGTTCTTGGCTACCTCAAGTATTGTAGTTGTTATTGCTACTTACATATCTCCACTAGCTCAAAGTTTCAAAACTAAAGCTTTCAGTCAGTTGTGGAAACAAGGTAGAAAGAACTTACAGCAGTGAGGCAGGCAGGGTTAGAGTCCCCAGGGGGCAGTTAGTAAGACAGTTTGGTTCTGGACAGGATAGAAAAAAGAGAAAGAAAAAAAGAAAGCAAATAGGTTGGACAGTTTTTTTTTTTTTAAGTGAAGATGTATACTCAGCAAGGAAGAGCTCATCAGACGTCACTACTGCTCATATCATGTTACCAGATGTCATGGGAGGGCTAAGAGAAAAGACTCTAACAATCAGATTTAGAGAACAAACCAACCAACCTTGCACTGTCTTAGAAATGGACATAGCATTAAGGAATCCAAGCATTCCTTCTAAGTGGAGAAAGATATATGCTATCCTTTGACAATTCATATTTAGGTCAGGGAAAACAATGTTACCATGAAGGAGGAATACTGCAGGGTTGTTTTTTCCTTCGTTTGATTTTAAGTGAGAGAATATCTGTAAATTGGTAACAAAGAAAAACCCACTGATGTTTTCTGTTACTCTGAAGCCATATAAGGCTTTGATAGATATTTGCTTCACCCTTCCTTCTTAGTCCATTTAATGACAGTAAAAGGGAGGCTCAGCTGAAGTAAAAGCACTTTACTCTGATGCCATCTTCCCTCCGCCCAATTCCTGAGTGGTTCAGTTGGGTATGTTCAGCAATTACTCAGCCATTAAGAACAGAGGTGGAAAGATTAGGTTTCTTGCTGGATATGCCTTCCAGGAGTGTTTTCTCTTCTTCAGCCCCAGTATGATAATGTGACCTATATAATGCTCTAAGTACGTGCCAGGCTCAGAAAAGGAATTGTCCTGTCACTTTTTTGTGTCTAGCCTGCTAAAGTTATCAATGGCAATATTTATAAACCCCACGACTGCCTGCTACAATAGTGGTTTAGTGAATTAGCAGGATAAGGCACTGGTAGGCCAAATCTGGTGGTGGATATGAATTTGCTTGTAAGCAGCTCTGAGCAAGTTAGAATGCAAACAGAGCTATTACCATTGTGTGTAGCTAGATATTGAAAATAAATTCCAGCGTTTCAGCAGAAATGTAAAAGGAAATAACTGCAACTCCAGAAGTTCAAAGAAAAAAAGCTGCCAACTGGTGCACCATGCAGGTTTTAAAGTCATTAATTACGCCTCAGGAAATTCTGCACCACTGCGCAATGCTGAATTTTGCAGAAATTAACATTGTGTGTGCAGAATTTCCTTTCTCCCACAGAAATGGGCTGCAGTGCTGCTGGCTGCCACTAGGGACCGCTGGACCTGGCAGAGCCCAGCTCGCACATAGAAGACACGGGCGGGGAGGAAGGGGAGGGAGAAGAGTTGAGGGAGACAGAGGGTTCCTGGCAGCTGCAATTCCCAGCACACCCTGAGGGAAGGAGACAGCGGTGCGCAGGAATCTCCTGGAACCTGGGACCAAGCATCAGGCAGAGAAACAGGGACTGGGTTGTCATAGGGGTTTCTTTAACTCTCTAATCTTGGGGGAATTTTTGTGTGTGTCTGTATTGTTACAGACATACTTGCTGACTGGTATTTTGAAATAAATTACCAAAATAATTGAAACTGGTAGTGTTATTTTGACAAATAAAATGTGCATAATTTTAAAATATTATGCACAGAATTTTTAATTTTTTGGTGCAGAATGTCCCCAGGAGTAATTAATGTATCATGCCATGACTACAAAGAAGGGAATGTTCTCTTTGGTGTGATGGTCACTTCTATTGGCTGGAGATAGGTAAGTAAAGAAGAGACACTGCAAAAATCCTACACAGAGAGGTGGTGGCAGCAGCAGCACTGACATGGCATTTCACTCAGCATAGCATGCCTTCTAGGTGAGGCTCAGACATACGTGGACAGTGTAATCCATAAGTAACCCAAGGCATATTCAGATCCTAAACTTATTTACAGCTTCGCTTCCAACAACAAATCAACATTCCACAAACATGTCTCTTTAAAACCCCACCACATTTTGGAAAATTAACATATCTGAGTGAAGCTCACAAAGTTACCCCTTCAGGGGAACAGCGCACGTTCCTGGGAGGGGATGGGACGCTATGGCTGTAACCTGTGCAGCTAGCAACTAATCCCCTGTCAAAACCAAATGTTTACTCAGTGCCAGACTATGAGTGGGCCTTGCAAAGGGGAAGCAAGAAGCTTCCCCTCCGCTGTGTGTGGCTGTGTGAGAGCCTCCCATGCACTCCCCCAGTCCCTGCATTCTGGGACGCACAGGGGGCTGCTTCCGTCTACCACTTCCCTGGAGAAAAAGATGCTCAACAGAAGGTATAAAAGGGTGGGAAAGAGGCAGTCTCACGGCTTTACCTCCTCTGCTCCTCATGAGGCTGGTGCACTGAGGGAGCAGATGGAATACATTGTGCAACCCCTGCATGTGGGGAAGCCCCAGAAAAAATTGTGCCTGCCTGAGGCGGTGTCTCTCTGGTGCCTCCCTTCCCCTGGGGTGCTGTAATTCTGCATCACTCCCTGCACAGCACTGTGCTGTAAATGACACAATCTAACTCTTAAAAGGGACATGGCCCCTGGAATGGCTCTGAGGCCTGACATCCTAAGAGTTGGTCAATGGGCATCATTTTGGTTTTGAGAATTTTCAAAGAGCTGCAGTCGTCTGCCATGAGCATTGTGATTATCTGATAAATCGCATCAGGTATGGCTATCACCAGACACCATACCCATGTTTTGAAGTTAGTTACTTTTGCCAACAGCAATTTGTGGTGATGTGGCACAACTTCAGCTTTTATATACTGGAAATTTGTTGTGACATTTCAAAGGTACACATGGAATTCCAGAGTTTTCAATGATAACTTGAAGGCAAAGCTGAGGTGAAGCTGTGAGAGTACAACACATATTTTTACAAATGTAATTATATGGGAACAGTAATCCATCAGCTATACTTCTGGTTTTCAAATAAACCAAAAAAATATATACATGGCCAAGATAGTCCAAGACAGCAAAGTGGCTTTCTCCACTTTTGTTTATTCTGAGGTACGTGCACAAACTACACTTCCATTAATTTTTACAGATAATGCAAAAATTGTTTGTGTCTCTCTCTCTCTCCACACATACACTCTCTCTTTCTCTCTCACTTATTTCAATTTAAACATAAAGGGCACCGACATGAAAGATCTAGATGCTCTGTTATCAATTGAAAATATGTCCAATAACTATTAAAAACAAAACAAGAGCAAACTTCACCCATTTAAAACAACCAGTCACAGAAAGAAAAATTGCAGGACAAAATCTCCCACCACTCAGATCCCCAACACCTCCCTCATCCCGCTCTAAATGCCTGTTTAGAAGAACAGAGATTATGGCATGCCCTGAAAGTCAACAAATTGGTGCTATTTGGGGCCATGCAAAGGAGTGAATTCCAAAATAGAGGGGCCCTGAGTACCCTGCTAGCTGCTCCCTCTCTTATATACCCAGGGGACCTCTAGCTTGAGCACCTTCACTGATCTGAGAGAGGCCACAGGAGACAGGACACACTAGGTAAGACCCAGACCATTAGAATTTTAACAGGTCAACATCAGCACTTTAAACTCCACCCAGAAACCAAGAAGCAGTCAGTGCAGATAAAATGAGAACACTGGTGTCACATGCTCAGGGTGAGATACTCCACCTAACAATGGGGCCACTGCACCAGTTGCCACTACCAAATGGATGTAGCTCTTATAGAGCACATTCCAGCAGTCCTAGCTAAAGGGATAATCATGGAAGCAAAGTCCAAGTCCGGGAGGAAAGGTCACAACCCCCTGACCACAGCAAGGTGGAGAAAAGCTGTCCTTGCCTGCTGCTATTTCATGGTAGCCAGGAATCTAACCAGACCCCAACTTGAGAATTTTGTCGACAAATGTAGACAAACAGCCATAATAAGGCAGGGGTAGCAGGGCAACAAAATTTCAGTTGAATTCTCTGGTTGATTCCCCTAACCCACCATAATAATCTCATTTTATCTGGACTGAGTCTTGGCCAGCTAGTTCTCATACATACCTCAGACTCACACAGACACTGAGGAAGGCACTCAACCACACACACCTCAGGCTGGACAAGATAAAGGTAGAGAGCTGGACGTCATCTGCAAACTGAAAACACTTCCGCCAGTATCTCCTCACTAATTCTGCTAATGGTCTCGCATACACATTGAACTAGAGAGATAACAGCACGGACACCTGAGGTAACCCAAGAGAGAAACCCTTGGGGCAGAAGAGCAAATATGCAATATTGCCTTCTTGGTACTCCCTAACAGAAAGGAATGAGGCCACCTAAAGGCAGGTCCCACCAGGCATCGCAGAAATGTCAACACCACCTCATGATCCATTGTGTAGAAGGCAGCTGAGAAATCTAGTAGTAGCAGCATGGAGACCTGGGAACAGATCCTCCAGTCCACCGGAACATCATGCCACTTTTGCAACTCCCTAGTCCTGGGGCTGGCCAGAGGCCAGTTCAGCCACTGGTTCAGCCCTCTGCACCACTTAGACCAGACACAGAGTGTCTCTAAATTGCACCCAGCTGCCTATGATCCCAAGAAGGCATTCCAGCAGCTGGGAATGCAGAGGAGCACTGGCTATTGGAGTGACATAAAGAGGCCAGAGAATCTTGACCACTTGTTTTTATCCATCACCAGGAGACGATCACTGACCAACATGACAGTGCTGTACCCAGGTTAGAACCCAAGCTGGCAAGGGATGTTAGATAATAGTTAATAATTGAGCTTTAGTCTGTCTTTGCACACCACTTTGATCTATGTTGTACACTCTCTTTGGCTGTAGCTGGAGAGCTGACCCATGATGTTTATGCATATCTGCTGGGATACATTATGAATGGTACATTTTTTAGACAGCTGAGTAAAATAGCAATAGGTATTTCTTCACTGTAATGGTAGGTTTATGCTTTGACCAATCAATTTTCACAATAATTTTGCAAGGCTACAGTAGTAAATTTCCAAGCTTTGTGTTATTTATTGACTTACATAAACACAGAATCTACACAGCAGAGCCAAGCTTATTCAGAGATATCCACAAAAGTTACAGTAAAGTCACTCCTGTGGGAAGGAGAGGGAGGGAAATCAAATGTATGTACTGTTCTCTTCATCTGACTTGTTAAAACCAATTACTCATTCTTGAACAGAAATGTTATTACCCTTTCTTCCAAGATAATATTAACATTCCCTCAAAACCTGCCGGGCCTAGCACATCTGTATTTTCCAATGTGACAGGTAACTCTTACTCCTGGTATTCTGGGGAGAGCCACTAGCATATGTCAGCTTTATTCTTTAAAGCATACGTTTACTTAAGTAATATTTTAAAACATAATCTACTTAGACTGTAAACTTTTTGGGGTAGGGACCACATTTTTATTGCGTGTTTGTACAGTGCCTAGCACAACAGGTCCGCAACTGAGGCTTGAAGGAGATACCACAATACAAATAAAATAATAATAAACTAATTATAATAACAATTACTAATAAAAGAACTAATAAGATATTTCCTGAAAGAAAAGAATAATTAATTATAGAAGGGAAAAAAAAACTCATTACCTCAATGGACCCTGGTTCTACTTTGACTATTTCTCCTGTGCTGTTGTCATTGCTAAGACTTGGTGGGCTGCGTGAAGCTAGCCTTTTCTCTTCCTTTAAGGCATGCTCCAAAAGTTTCTTATTCAAGATCCTGGCAGCATTTTCTGTAAGTGTATACCCCGGAGGAGCAGATAAATCCTGCCTGATGCTTGTTGCCTCAGACTCTTCTTCCTTTTCCATCTCTGCACCCAAACGGAGAGGACTGGGTGACCGGCCACGGGCACTTGTACACATTTCCTGCATGGGCCCCAGTTCTGATCTCGGTTCTGCTGACCTAGATCGGCTGCTAGACCTGGTGCATTTTTGGAGGGTCTCTTGAACAACAGGGGTGTGGTCAATAATATTGAACAAACTGGAGAGGCCATCATTGATGGTGGTATGAACTGGGCTCTCCCTTGTAGTAGTTGACCTAGCCCAAGCAGACTCACTGAATCCTTTCTGAGGTGTGCCTGGTAAAGTCCGGTTATTTGGCTGATCTGTTTTTGGGAGGATTTTTCTTTGTAATTTTGGAGAACCATATTTGGGAGAACAGCACGTGCGTTCAAACTTGGCCTGGACCTTTTCGATGGCAGGGGCTACCTGCCTGCTCCTTAAACTTCTTGATGGTGATGAGATTGGTGTGGAGCCCCCCTTTGGTGTCAGACACTTGTGTGGACTGCTGGTGATGCTGCGCAAGGTTTCTGTCTGTAAGCCAACACTGATTGTCTGGGTGGTCTGTGTCCCTGTAGTTCTTATACCATTGGTTTGACAAGCTATGTCCTTAAACTGAGGCTCTGTCGAATTAGAGTTAGAACGTATTGCATTTCTGACAGAGTAAGCTACTTCCTTCATATCGTCACTCATGTTCTTGGACAGTTCCAGGCTCTGCAAGGATGAGGCAAAACCCACAGCAGTGCAAATAGGATGCTCAATAGGATGAAGACCACTTTCCAAAAAATCTTTATGGTGTTTGGTGAGATCACAAGACCATCTCCCAAACACATCTGAGGAAGCACCTTTTGTCTCACCCACACTCCCTTTAGCTTTGGTCACAGAAAACAAAAAGTCTGGCTCAACCTGTTTTTTCACTCCATTACCAGCTATCGCTGAGTTATCAAGCCTACGGATAACTGGCGGACTGTGAAAGACCTTAACCCCCATTTTTTCTGTTACAATGTGACTCCTCAGTGGCTGCTTCTGGCAGGGCTCTGGGCTCGTCATGGTATTGGTTGTCATAGTAACACTGGTGGTAAGGTACCATGATGATGCTTGGAATGGATCTGAAGTTGAATCACTTCTTACTTTCCCATTTTCTGTCCTTTCTGCCCAGGCTTCTGCAGGCTTTTCTGTAACTCCACTATGGATCCTGGTGTTACTATAATCCCAGTTTTTGTTGAACTCTTCAATGTATTTCAGATCATCAGGGGACAGAGGAGGTGTTATATCCTCCTTACTACTAGATGAAGGCAAGGTCTTTTCAGGAAGGAATGGAGAAATATCCATCAAACGGTGGAATTCTGACATGGAGGAAACAGACACTGCCCTGAGGGAAAAAAACAAAACATAAATTAAATAATTGAAAACCCTTATAGAAATATTTCTGCTTTAAAACAGAGGGAAAATTAATCCATATAACCAGCTCACATTCAAAATCTATTTATTAAAAGTTCCCTTTATTGCTTTTTGAATTGCTGCATAATGCAAACATTTTCTCAAGAACTACTGCTTGGTAAAGGTTTAAAATATGCAGCTTTAGAACAGTTTTCAATATATATTATCCATGAAAAATGTATCTTTACAACACTATGACACACATTTGTAAGGCTGCAAATAGCAGAAAAGTACAAAGAGAGGTGCTGAGTATCCTTAACTTTCAGTGAACCCAGTGAGCCCTCACAGGCACCTGAGGTTGCAAACACTTCATAGCTGGTGCTTGGCACCTTATAGGATCAGGTCTAGAGGCTGTCATATTTACCTAGTTCGGTGAGTTCAGCTTATGCTGCAACTTAATGAAAGTGAATATGAGTGGTTAGAGAAACTATGAGAAATTTCAAAGAATTCTTGGGTTTCCATAAAGTTTGTTAGTTTATACAATTTAAAGCATCTAATTGAATCTTCCTATTTACTTGACTGTAAGGAATATTGTAAAACACTGGAATCTTTCTAGATCAGTGGTTTTCAACCTGTGGTCCATGGACCCCTGGGGGTCCGCATTTCCAAAGGGGTCTGCACCTCCATTTGAAATTTTTTAGGAGTCCACAAATGAAAAAAGGTTGGAAACCACTGTTCTAGATAAAAGGGACTATATAAAAATGTAAATCACCATAATTATCTATGCAAACCCAATGAGCAAACTCAAACTAGATGAGCCACCCAGGATTTTAAAAAGTGATGAGATTTATAGAGCAATGTTATAGTGGTTTAAACAAATCTATTGTGAATTTTTTAATCAAGACTAGGGCCAGATTCAATGTTGGTGTATGTTGCAGCTCTGCTAACTTCAGAGGTAAATCTACTTACACCAGGGCTTAATTTGGCCCAATTTATTTAGTCAAGAAAGAGTAGAACCATATTGAGACAAATTAATCTCTGAGTAAATCCACTAATCTGGTTCCGAGGCAGCAAAGCTATATACTACCCTTGTTAAGGGCTTGCGGCAAAGCCCAAAATCTCATCAGCTGGATGTTTGGTGCTTTTCCTGTCAGTTTTACTCACCTTTGAAGATTTCCCTTGTGCGTTTCTTCTTCCTGGAAAAAAAAAACAAAACCAGTTACTTCTGAACCTTTACAGAGGACATAATAGCAATATTTTGCACCTGTAGGGCATTTTGTCATTTGTCTCTGGGTAGTTCCACAAGTTCTTGAAAATCCTTTTTCAAAATGACAGACTTCTTCCTGGATGGGGTATTTGTGAGGGGTATGTGTGGATATTCTTTCTTTAATACACATGTATGAATGCTATAATTCCCAGTAGAATCAATGGAATCACTCATATCAGAGATTATACCCCAAAGTAAAGCATTCTTAAATGTTTATATTCCAACTTATCACAGAGAACAATGAGCTTTAAATGACCTTTCTCCACAATTAAAAATTCAAGTTCTGGATCACATCTGCATGAGTGAAAAACAGAGACCTAGCTGTGCTGAGATAAGAGACAAAAATGTAGTCCTTTGACATAAGATTTCATTACAAATTCTCCAGGCACTAACAAATGGTATCAGTTGAAACTCATTAAAACTAGTTATATTAAATATGTGGGAAGACTATTACTTGTTTCATAAGGAAATACCTACAGATAGCTCACAGGATTAAGATGCTGTTACAGCAATTATTCCCTAGTGACAATTTTCATAATCAGCTTTTTTAAGCTCATACTTTCCTGATGCAGTTGGTCTAGAGCTATTGTTTTAACTATTTAGATTTCCAATAAATTATACAAAATACAAGCTAGGTAACAAAAATGTACAAATTCAGGAACAAAAAACTTTTAGTATTAATGGCTTTAATCTGACCCCAGCAAAACCAGCACTTTTCCAAGAACAATACTACTCCTAAAAGCGACTAGTCAAAAACAGCACCCTTTGATTCAAGAAATCTCATTCCTGTATGTATATCCTCAGTTGTATCTGAGGACTAGGTGCCTGATTCTCCATTCTCTTATACTGGGGTCAAGGAATGGAGAATCAGGCCCTCTGTTTTTACTGACTTTTATTGCTGTTAGTACTGCAAAGCCAATGCAGCTAAGAGAGAGAGAGAGAGAGAGTCTTTTTGTGTGTGTGTGTGCATGATCAACAGAGCTGCTTATTAAGCTCCAATCAGTTACACCTAAGGAAACCTGCTGAAGAAAATGAGTTTGTACAAGTTTCACTAAAGCATAATTTGAAAACAAGGAGGCTGAACAAAAGTCACTGAGGGTCTAATTTTACATGCAGAACTTTTATTAATGGCAGTGAAGGGAGAAAATGGAGAGCGGGATCCAAAACCACTTGACTCACAGAACTGACTGCTGAGGTTACAGCACTGGAAATAGGAAAAAATGTTTTTTTGCTTGTAATCTGAGCACATATGAAATGAGCCACCCAGAGAAAATAAACAGGGAACCTCACCACAACAGCTATATAGTTACATTTTTTCCCACAGAGGAAAATTAAATACTGTATGTGTGTACATGTGCACCTTCCCACAGACACATAAGCATTTATAATTTCAGAAAAATATTCTTATATTTCCTAAATAATTTATCCTTCTTCCTGTTCCTTCCAACCAGCCTGATGCTTTGTTGCTCTGTTAAGCAATAATTTAATTGCTGGCATGAGATCACATTTTGAATACCTTTAAATTTTTTAAGAAAGGCTTGGAACAGTTTTCCACAAGCTTCAAAAACCCAACTGAAGTTACATGGTGAAGCCAAATAGCTTTGTGAGGTAAAATAGGGGGCTCATGGTTTGACTTACCTAACAAACATGTTTCCAGAATGGCCGAATTGCAAAAGCAGTCTCTATGTATGTGCCTGCATTTTTGGATGTGAAAGTTTCTGTTCACCTGTTAGCTACGATTTGTACACACAAACAGCATTTACATGCTGAAAACAATGTATGGTTTCTGATGGAAACTATGGAGGCCAAAGGGATGTTACCCTGGCCTACTATAAGGTAATCTCATTGGGTCAAATCCTGGGTCTATTGAAGTCAACTGGAGTTTTGCTACCATCTTCAGTGGGGCCTGGATTTCACCCATTGTGTCCTAATAATTTCCTTCATCATTGCTCTTTGTTATGAGACTCTGGAACTCCCTGGATGTTATGCTGAGGTATCAGAGCAAGGGACTTTTAAAGATCAACAGTTACTTAGGACTCCTTCGTATCCTTTCTAAACAATCAACATTACCTATTGACAGCCCTTACTGTTTTACTGATGTTTAATGGCACTTTAAGATGGTTTTTGACAATGAAATTGTTTGACCTGAGTGCCTGTCAAAATAGAGCTCCTGCCCCTTTTAAAACAGGAAGAGCTTTAAATCCTTGTAACTCCTTGCATAATCAAAAATAAACAATGATCTATTTCTAACTCTTCAACTCATTCCCCTGGCCCAAGGATCAGGAAATTCTTACGGGCCTTCTGGTTTCTTTAGACTGGCCTGACTAACCTCCAATTACATCCAGTGACCAACACCAACCCAATCAGCTCATAACAAGGGGCAACGTTAAAATTCAATCAAACTCACCACCAAATTACTGCAAGGAGTGTCTAATAAAGCCTCCCCCTTCACATAGCATGACAGCTATAATGATTACAGTATAATTGAAAACACGATAGGAATAAACAAACATACTTCAGTTAAGCACGTCAAGAACTTCTCCCGCTCCAATCTCTGAGGCTGAGGCTCATCAGATTCATCAGGAGAATCAAGAGACAATGAATCGAGAAAGAGGTTTTCTGTGGCAGTGCACCTATCACTTTCCTTCAGCTTCGACAGCGACTGAACATCAAACTGTATGGCATCTGAATCAGAATAGGACCTTGCCCCCATTGGATGAGGCACATAAAGGTTTCCCTGGGTTGAAAATGGACGAAGGCTACTCTCCTTCTGGTCACAAAGAATGCTGTCTCCTTTTCGTGTGCTCACTTCTTTTTGAAGCTGAAAAAAGAGCAAATTAAAATTGAAGTTAGCATGGATTATTTGCAGTAGCTCAACACCTCTGTCTTTTCTGTAGAACTTGGCCTTCTAAGACTTTGGCCCTTCACTGTGGGCTTTGCAGCTCAGGGAAGTTTCATTTGACTTGACAACTTCCAAAATATTCAAGAGAAGTGAACAGGTTTATACCATTCACTGAGTGTACAATGCAGAGAATGAAGGATTCTACAATAGGGAAAATGCAGCGTCTTACCACGAGAGGACACTTGAATGCAAGGGACCAGAGAAAAAGTGGAGGAAAATCCACATCAAGAGCCAAACCCATGTATATTTTCAACAATATTTGATTCTGCATTGCAGCTTGCAGTTAGCTCTCCACAAACCACACATTTAGAACTTAATAATTTTAACTGGTTAATTGCGAAAATTATATTATTTGCCAAAATTCAGAAATTATTAAAGGGATCAAACCAAAAGAAATTTTTTTTACATTACCATGATAGTATCTGGAACAGAACAAATAGAACAGGATACAAAATAAAGGTTTGCAGCAATCAAAGACTGACATGGAGCTGAGAAACTCAGGAATTTCCTTGGAAGCAATCCAGACATGGCACTCAGAGGAAAGTAGTCTTAGGGTACATTGACACTTCAAGCTGGACATGTAATTCCCAGCTCAAGTAGACATACCTGCACTAGGTCTGAGTGGGGTAGTGTGCTAAAAATAGCAGGGTAGCCACGGAGGCGCATGTGGTTAGCTGTCCTGACTGTGATCCCACCTGAGTCAGTAGGAACATATTTGAGGTGGTTAGCCTCTTCTGCTGCCCACATCACCATGGCTACCCTGTCATTTTTAGGGTACATCTTCTCAAGCTGGAAATTATACCTCCAGTTTGAAGTGTGGATGTACCTTCAGTTCGGACCTCGGCGTGTCACTGCTTGGCTCTGATGAAACTAACACTACAGTATGTGTTCATCTCCAAATAGGGAGCTGTTCCCAAGATTCTGAAATCTTGTCCTTTGTGTTTTTAAATGCTCTTTTTAAAACAAACAAAACAAACAAACCACTATTTGAAATCTGAATTTAAAAAAAAGCAAGGCAAAGGGCTTATCTACAGTGACAGCGCTGCAGTGGTAGCTGTGTCACTGTAACACTTAGTGAAGACGATGCCTACGCCGAGGGAAGAGCTTCTCCCATCATCATATGTATTCCACCTCCCCGAGAGGCAGTAGCTATGCTGATAGGAGAAGTCCTCCCATCGACTTAGCGGTGACTACACCGGCATTTTCCACACCCCTGAGCGATGCAGTTATACTGACCTAAATTCGTAGTGTATACCAGGGCAAAGTCTGGAGTTAATATCATAAGTTCATAAAGTGTAAGGCCAAAAGGGATCAGTAGAACATCTAATCTGACCTCCTGCAGAACACAGGTCCTTAAATGTCACAGAGTTACCCCTGTATTTAAATTTCTCTCACTACCATATCCCAAAGAAATGTAATTATAAGCTCCAGGAGTGTTCTGAAGTTCCATCAAAATAATCATGATTGTCTTCTGACTCAATAATATAAGGGCTGCTCCTTTTTAGCAATCTTCAGTCTACACTCTAGATCTAAACCGTGAAAATTCCTTTTAACAAAGGATTAGAACTAGATTTTCAAAACTATGTGGAACTACTGCATGGCTAAAAAACACAAGGTGAGCACACTACAGGATTGTCAGAATACTAGTTAAGGACTAAGGCATGCAAGGCATGTTCAGAGAAGGTGCATATGTGCATGAGAACCATTAAAATGACTAGTTCTGTACTTCTCAAAAATGGACGGGGAACGGGTGGAGCCACAAATATGGATGAACTAATGACATTTTCAAAAATTAATAGCGTAGGCAACTTTCATTGCAGTTGTAACTGTAACATGACTAAAAATGATATTTCCAAAAACAAGGAATTCCAGCAGGAATATCACTTGTAACTCATATTTGCTGCTAAAACTGCCTGAAAAGGTTTGGATAAGAAGGCTTTTTAGGAAGTCCATGAGGCAAATAAGCTACAGGTGGAATTCATTAGGTAGGAACAGAGTACTGGGTATGTAATATTCAATGGAGGACTTCAAGCTTAAAAAGTTTTCAATGCACATGTGAATAAAAAAGAAATTTTGGAGCTCAGTGAGTGAATTTGAGATGATGAATACCGAAATTCCATACAGCACCTGTCGTGTCAAAAAATCTTTCTGTATCAGATCCTAAGGTTCTTAATTTTTACTTAGGCAAAACCTCTCATTGAAATAATGGGAGTTCTGCTTATTCATAATTTTCAAGACCAGAAGGAACCACTCTGATCGTCCAGTCTGACCTCCTGAATAGCACAGACTATTGGCCTTTCCCAATATAATTCCTAGAGCATAACTTTTAGAAACACATTCAATCTAGATTTAATAATTGTCAGTGATGGAGAATCTACCATTACACTTGATAAACTGTTCCAATGATTAAATACTCTCACTTATTAACGTATGCCTTATTTCCAGTCTGAATATTGCATTATACCTGCTAGACTGAAGAGCCCTATGATGGAATACACAAACCCGTCACTGGGCAATAAAGGATTAAGGAGCTAGTCTTGGCTCAGTCAGCCCCACCACAACTGCAAGAGATGCACAGACTGGAGGAGGAGGTAAAGGGAAGCAGAACAGCTCACTTGGGGGCAGAGCAGGGAAGAGAGCAGATCTGCACCTTGCAGCTCCTGAGAGCAAAGCTGAGGGAAAGCAGGATCTCTCCCTACAACAACTGCTCAAAGGTCTCACATGAGGGAAGGGAGGACCCGCTTTAGATGCACCCTGAGAGGGAGGCATTCCCCTCCTCCCCAATATGGACACACTAATTCCCCTTCTTTTGTTTATGGACTACCACAGTAGGGGAGAGATTTGGAACGAACCTGGCTGAGGGTCAAGCCACAGGAAGAGGCAGCTGCCACCCTGAGAGAGAGGGAGCCACCACACCACACATGGCCACAAGGAGGTGCCAAGCAGTGAGCTGACCTCCTGCACACCTACTGCACAGATGGCGAACTTTGGACAATTTTGGGAGGACTAGGGTAGGAGTGGCTCAGGGAGGGCACCCTTAAGTCACTCCTGGCAGTCAGATCACTGATGGCCCTCACAGGGCCCTGGGCCAGAGCTTAGTGGAGTGGGAGGGCCCAGGCTCTCCTACCAACTCCCCCACCCTGCAGTTTGAAGGGCCTAAGCCCTGACCACTAGGCAGTGCTCTCCATGAACGAAGACCATCACAAGCTTATTAACTATTTGTCCCCCATTGTAGTGAGGCAGAGTGGCCTCCCCCTGGACTGGAGAGCGAGGGATCACTACACTCCCCTGGCTGACGGGGTCAAACCCACCCCGCCCCCCTCACCGTAAGTACATGGACAGGACAGGAAATATAAAAGGAGGGCCCTGCAGCTCAGCTGAGTGGGAGCCAGCAAAGGAGACGGATGCCTCAGCTCTGCTGTGGCACCTTGGAGCTGAATCTGCGCTCTGAAGCACCCTGACCCCGGAGGAGACGGACCCAGATGGGGAGTTGCCAGGACTACCGTCCACTGTGTACCCAGAGGAGCCCGAGGACCTGTGGATTTCAGAGGTATCAAACCCTGGGGAGGTAGGAAGTAGCCCAGGGGCAGCTGACAACTGTTTGGCTCTGTGGCTGATTGCCTCTATATCGGTGTTTTGTGACTGCATCCCCGCTGACCGAGTGGTGGACCTCTCCACCACTGATAGGGCCCTGGGTTGGGACATGGCGAGTTGGGCGGGCCAACGTCCCCCTGCTACCCCACCCCTGGGGTGGCCAACTCCCCGCCATAGGCCAGGAGGCCTCTGTGGACCTACTGTCTATTGAGCTAGGACTCTAAACTCCCGGGTGCTCATCCTTCCGGAGCCCCTAGACCGTGTGGGTGCTCCCCACCCCCTTCCAGAGCCCCCAGACTGTATGGGTGCTCAGCCCTACCGGAACCCCAAGATGTGTGTATTGCTGACTGTCTTAGCCCACATGCTGAGGCTAAAGCCTGCCCTCCACTCTGCCCCGCCAGGGACTAGGGCTCTAGACTGTGTGTATTTGCTGGCTGCCTTGGCCAGGAGGCTTAGGCTACAGCCTGCTCCCCGCTGGGCCCCACCCAAAGGGCTAGGGCTCCAGACTGCTATTTACTGTCAGCCCCAGCTGAGGGGCTGCTCAGTGTGCTGCCCTGCCCAAGGGTGGAGAAAAGGGCACCAGATTGTTGTTGATTGTTAGACGGGCCCAGAACTATAGACTACTTACAGCTCGGCCCCGCCAGTGCGACCTCAGCCTGAGGGCTACCGCCCAATACAATGAGGCAGAGTGGCCTCCCTCCCCACTGAAGACCGAGGGATCTCTACACCCATGAAGATACTTATTGACTGCAATCAAATCACCACCTTCTCTTTGTTAAACTAAACATATTGAGCTCTTTGAATCTATCACTGAGAGGCATGTTTTCTAATCCTTTAATCATTCTTGTGCCTCTTCTCTTAACCCTCTCTAACTTATCAACATCCGTCTTGAATTATGGGCACCAGAACTGGACATAGTATTCTAGCAGCAGTCATGCCAGTGCCAAATATAGGGGTAAAATATCTTTTCTACTTCTACTCAAGATTTCCTTGTTTATGCATCCAAGGATCACAAAAGCCCTTTTGGCCATAGTGCCACACTGGAATCTTGTGTTCGGCTGATTATCCATCATGACCCCCAAATCTTTTTCAGAGTCACTGTTTATCAGGATAGAGTCCCCCATCCTCTAAGTATGGCCTACAGTCTTTCTTCCTGGATGTATACATTTATAGTTAGCCATATTAAAACACATACTGTTTGCTTGCACCCAGCTTACCAAGCGATCCCAATTGCTCTGAACCAATGACCTGTCCCCTTTGTTATTTGCCACTCCTCCAAGTTTTGTGTCATCTGCAATCTTTATCAGTGCTGATTTCATGTTTTCTTCCAGGTCATTGATAAAAATGTTAAATATCATAGGGACCCCACTAGAAACACATCCACTCAATGATGATTCCCTGTTTGCAATTACATTTTGAGAGCTAACAGTTAAGACAGCTTTAAATCTATTCAATTGTGCCATGTTAATTTTTTAAATCTAGTTTTAAAATTTAAACTAAATCTAGTTTTTTAAATCAAAATTTTGGGTGGTATCAAATCAAATGCCTTACAGAAGTCCAAGTATATTACATCAAGACAATTCCCTTTATCAACCAAACTTGTAATCTCATCAAAAAATATATATATCAGCTTAGTTTGACAGGATCTATTTTCCATTAATCCATGCTGATTGGCATTAATTATATTATTCTCCTTTCATTCTTTATTATTTGAGTCCACTCTATTATCTTGCCAAGGATTGATGTCAGACTGGCTGTCCTATAATTACCCCGGTCATCTCATTTATCCTTTTTAAATACTGGCAAAAAATTAGCTTTCTTCCAGTCTTCTGAAACTTCCCCGGTGTTCCACAACTTATTGAAAATCAACGTTCAATGATCCAGTGACCTCCTCAGCCATCTCTTTTAAAACTCTTGGATGCAAGTTCTCTGGACCTGCTGATTTAAAAATGTCTGACTTTAGAACCTGCCATTTAACATCCTCCTTAGATACTAGTGGAATGGAAAGTGTTATCATCAGCATATATATGACATCATCTGTTTTTTCCCCAATATTTATTGAACACTTCTACTTTTTTTGCATTTTTATTGATAATTCTATCATTTCCATCTAGTAATGGACCAATACCATTGAGTAAGAACTGAATAAAAATTGAATAAAACTTCAGGATTTGGGTAATTTTATAGGACATCTCAAACAACTTAATTTACAGTAACTAACTTAGGGATTAAATTGTAAGGAGAAATAGTTAGTACATATTTTTTCCTTTTCCTTGTACACGTGTCCAGTTGCAAACCCTACATGATTTTCATATGCCTTTCTAATACTACCCGTCTTTGGAGCTGTACGGCAAATCAATATGGTTTACTGGATTAGCCTATAAATGTTAAACAACTGAAATGAAGATAAATGATAAGATGACGTTCAGTAAAGACGAGTGCAAAGTATTACACTTAGGAAGGAAAAATCAAATGCACAACTGTAAAATGGGGAACGACTGGCTGTGGAAAAGGAACTGGGGGGATATAGTGGAGTACAAATTGAATATCAGTCAACAATGTAGTGCAGCTGAAAAAAACCCCAAATGCCATTCTGGGGTGTATTAACAGGAGTGTCAGATGTAAGATACAGAGTAGTTGTTGGGCTCTATTCAGCACTGGTGAGGCCTCAGCTGAAGTACTGTGTCCAATTCTGGGCACCATAGTTTAAGCAAGATATGAACAAATTGGAGTGAGTCCAGAAGAGAGCAACAAAAATGATAAGAGATTTGGAAAACATGGCCTATGAAGAGAGGCTAAAAGCACTAGGCATGTTTAGTCTTGAGAAGAGAAGGCTGAAGGAGGACATAAGAGTCTTCAAATATATACAAGATTTTCATAAAGAGGATCGTGATCAACTGTTCTCCATGTCGCTGAGGATAGGGAAAAGTAAGCAGCTTAGTTTGCAGCAAGGGAGATTCGAGTTAGATATTAGAAAAAGCTTTCAGACTGTAAGGTATAGTTAAGCACTGGAGTAGGCTTCCAGTGGAGGCTGTAGAATCCTCATCATTGGAGGCTTTTAAGAACAGGTTAGACAAGCACCAGTCAGGGATGGTCTAGGTATACTTAATCCTGACTCAGCATGGGGGGATGGACTAGATCAACGTTTCTCAACCTTTTTGATACCAGGCACTGGCTTGCTACTTTCCTAAACTGTGGCAGGGAGATTTCAGGGACTGGCGCTGGTCCACGGACTGGTTGTTGAGAAACACTGGACTAGATGACCTCTTGAACTTCCTTCCAGTCCTATATTTCTATGGTTCTGTGGAAATTAGAAATATTAGTCTAAATTTTCAAAAGTGACTAGTGATTTTGGGTGTCCAACTTGAGATACTTTAAAGGGGCCTGATTTTCAGAAAGTGCTAAAACCTCAACATCTAAAAATCATTCCACTTTAAGGTGGCTCAGGGAACCCAAAACTTTTGGCACCAAACCAATTAGGCACTTTTTTGAAATTTTGGCAACAGTTGAAATGTTGGTATGTATACACACATGCACACTGGGAGAAGAGGGATGAAATGCTCATGTTCATACCTACAAAGAAAAACAACTTTGAACGTAATTAATTTAAGAATTTTAAGTGCTAGGTGGTGTGATCAGGGCAAAATGAAGCTTGATATTATAATACAGGATGAGGTCCCAAAGGGTAATACAGTGACAATGAAGTTGAAGAGAGAATATTTAAAAGCTGTGAAAAGAATTAGGTCACCAAGCTTTTTATGTCTGAGTAATATTCCCATAAACTATCCAAAACAAAATATTTCATAATTTGTATGTCTCTCTCTCTCTCATGTATTATGTAGGAACTATGAAGACCGATAAGCAGAAAGCATGAGTATGAAACTTGGGAAATATGATTTTGTTATCTTCTAGATTCTATTTTCAAGCATACATTCTGTGTATTTTCCCCATACACTGAGTGTACAGAGCAAAACACTGTAAAGATAAGGTTTAGAGATATGCTAATTGCTTCCATATAAAGCAGAACATGACTAAGAGCTGAAAGGATATTGAACTAAAAGCCTGCAAATCTCTGGTAGTTTCCTGCCATACAGGGAAATGCTTGCTCATAAACATAGATGGCTTTGTGAATTTATATGGTCAGATAGCCATATTTTCAAAATGCTATTTTTGACTGCTTGGTCCTTTGGAAATAGGTTGATTTTATTTTTGGATGTTCAGAGCCGTATGTCACAGAAACCTGACAACATCTTTCGTGAAGATCTGCCCTATGCCATTACAGTTGAGAAAAAGGAGGGGAATTTCTAATCTCCTTTTTTGGGTGAAAGACAAATTTCATGTCCAAGCAGATCTGAGAGCAATGTATACATTGTTTCCTTAGCAAATCACACAGATCTAAAACATATCCTTCATGTGACTGCTCAAGTAATTTCACAAATACTGGTGTTAGAGTAAATGAAAATGCTATAAGGACTTTCCATTTACTACAGTGGACTTTAGATTAGGCCCTACATTTCTTACACAGATGCATTTAAAGCATTGCTGTAGTAATGCATAATATAGGAAAAGCTGTCGAGAAACTGAATCCAGGTTACCATTCCAGGACATTTTTTAAAATGGCAGTCTAGAAATTATGCATACAAACTCAGTTAATTCTTTGGAGGCTGGCTATGTGTTGTATATAGATCCACTTAAATATTCACTTATGCATTTATGGCTGTCTGGAAAATGCCTGAGTTCTAAGAATTAATAACTGAAAGGATTTGAGAACACAAATCCAGAGCACTGGTTGGAAAACTGACACTCTTTCTATACAGTAATGAAAAATATATTACTTTCCTCTCTAGTGATTTGAGACTGAAACTGGAATCTATCAGTGATACTGCAAACAAACACTTTATTGCATAACATATACAACTAATTCTCACTCTGTTTCTGAACAATAACAAAAAGAACAAGTTCCAGGGTGAATTGAGAGCTAGTAAGTAGTCTACTCAAGATGATACAGATAGGTTCCATCTGGTTTAAAGAAAATTAAAGGCTAGGAAACATTAAAAATTATTTTCCCCCTAATTTTCAGCTTCTAATCATGTTAAATTCCCCCAGAGTATTGAACAGACACAAGGGTGATATTGCGTACAAAACAAAACGAACTTCACAGGGACAGCAAACTAAACACCCAAACAGGTACTGAAGCATCTGTAAACAAATGTTTGCACCCGTGTCCCTTTAACACACAGGGAAACTTTTTTACAGCTATGAATTTCCTGTTTTATTTGGGAACCAAGTACACCCTTGGGAGGAGATCAGAGGTTTTCGCATTAGAACGCCATTCTAGACACCATGGGAGAGCATCAGTCCAGTCAAGCCAGAGAAAGATTAAGCTGTTAAAACACCCCACAAAACTGAGAGTTAAGGGGTTTCTATTAGCAATTCTGCCACAGGAAGTAGGTCCCGTGCCTTAGTTGCCACATCTGAAAAACAGACATTATAATATTTACCTAAATTAGAGGGTGTTGTGCAGCCTAATTCATTAATGTTTGCAAAGCACCTTCAAAGATCCTAGGCTACAAGATGATAAAGAAATGCAGAATGTTATTTATTATTATTATAAATGAAGAGAGAGAGGTTGAATCAGTTTCAAATTTTTTCCTCTGTCTGCACAGCTCTCTATGTCTGCCCTCCTTTCTTCTTGCCCAGATAGCCCCTTTTGCAAGCCCTGTCTTCTCCCACATGTAGTGATGGATGGAATGGGTTACCTAGGGAGGTGGTGGAATCTCCTTCCTTAGAGGTTTTTCAGGTCAGGCTTGACAAAGCCTTGGCTGGGATGATTTAGTTGGGGATTGGTCCTGCTTTGAGTAGGGGGTTGGACTAGATGACCTCCTGAGGTCCCTTCCAACCCTGATATTCTGTGATTCTGTGATGGTTTCAAGAATTATCAATAGTGTCGGATTTTTCCTGAATTCTCCGTGTTCAAACACCCTGGAATAAATTAGGAGTACTCTTTAACCCACAATATGTATTGCCTAGTGGGTCTTCTTTAGCTCCTCACTGAAGCACCTAAGGTGGGAGAGTGCAATACAGAAAATGTACCCTTTTCATAAACTGGTTATGAAGAACACCAGACTTTCACCAATTTAGCACGAAAAGCTAATTTGTATAACACCCAAGAGTAACTGCTGCTTAAAGAGCTTTTTGGTGCAATTCAGCTTTTGATGTCCCATAGACAGAAAGTAACTGGTAAAATGCAAACTCAGAATTTCAATTGTTTTCTGTTCTTCTGATGCATAATTTTGATCGTAACAACGGTCAGCCAAAAACTGTATTTTACCTTTTCCTATTCAACTTGCATGTGTAAGTCTGTCTGTGCGTCTTTTCCAGACAAATAATAATGCCATTGTGTCTACTTGATGTCAAACGTTCAAATCAGTGTCTCCTGAGCATTTGGGCATGAAAACTGAGTAGTTAGATGTACAATTGCCAAATGTGTAACAGAAATGGGATGGGCAAAAACTGTGTATAAGCAGTATCAGAAGCAGCATTTGAATATTTGGCCTTACTGTAGCTACTTAGCTGTTATCAGACTGGCTTCTTCAGCATCATCATGTGCATTACTTTACTAGAGGGAATAATTCAAATTGAGACTGAACTATCATAGCTGCTGCATCTTTGGTGGTGAATTTATGGATGGTCAGATTTTCTGGGCAGTGAAAGATCTGCCAAATCTTGACTAAGATAGGGTTGCCACCTTTCTAATGGTTGGTAACTGTACTCCCAGACCACGCACCCGCTCTGCTTCTTTCTCAGGCCCCGCCCCCTTCTCTGCCTCTTCCTCCTCAGATCACAAAAGCCAGACATCAGGGCTCGTCAAGTGGCGCCTGGACACACAAGCCTAAAACTGGACGGGTGGCAACCCCCTAGACTAACCCTAACTGTCGGATTTAGATTTTCAGCAAGAAAAAAAGATGCATAAAAGGTTTCAGATGGAGACAATCAATGTGATTGTGCATGCGTTTGGTAAATGGAACGAGGAAGGAAATGACCATTAACTTGGAACTGCTTTCTCAGATGCTAATAATCCATGCAAGATACTGTGTTTCCCTTCCCGTCCCCCCTCCCTCTCCCCACTGTATTTTTATCATTGCATATTATGAGAAACACCGATGTGGCAAAGAACCCAACTTATTCCTGTGCAGT
Organism: Malaclemys terrapin pileata; assembly: GCF_027887155.1. Classification (NCBI taxonomy): domain Eukaryota; kingdom Metazoa; phylum Chordata; order Testudines; family Emydidae; genus Malaclemys; species Malaclemys terrapin. The sequence continues at coordinate 87,516,675 of NC_071506.1, read as the reverse complement.
TTCTTAATAACGTTTCTTGACCGTGATCTGAATTTGGATAATATGTATCAATTAGCATATTCAGCTAGTCACCTGATCAGCCAATGCCCTCTTACCTGTTCTATCCTCCTTAGCAATTCCTTCTTTTGTCGCTCCCACTCTCGCCGGTCTCTGTCCAATCTATCCTGAAGCTCCATCTTTTCCCTGTTCCAATTCTTCTCACTGTGCTGGAGTTGCCATCGTAGGTCCATCACCAAGCTGTGACTGTCAGCCAGCAATTTCTTGTGCTCCTCTCTCTCCCTCTTAAAAGCTCCCTTTGAATCAGTGGTCAGGACAGCTTCCCCCTGGGCTTTTTCATTCTTCCCTTCCAGCTGCCAATAAAATGAGAAGCTGTTAGTTATTCTTATTTCCCAGGTAAAGCTTGTGCTAGACAAAGAATGTAATTATAAAGTGATACTGTTAATGTTTTCACACCCAAAGTATCACTAACCTTAAAATGCAGTTTTGCTTAGGAAAAGTAATGAAAATAATGGTACTGTGAGGACTCCTTGTTTTTAATGTTAACAGTTTCCAGATCCAGTCTGTTCAGTTTACCAATAAAAAGGTAATTTTCCTAAATGCCAGTTCTGCAAACCCATCCTGGGATCTGACAGTCACACTGGCCCTTTCTGGCTTGTGCATATCACTGGCAATAAAGGTAACACAGGGCCTAATTCTGACTTCATCACAATACCTGTGTAAGCACAATGGGCCGGTCCTCAGCTATACTTGGGCGGCTTTGCAAGGCTGCATCAGTGCAAAGCAGCCCCTAAAGCCACTGGATTTGTCCCCTGGGAGTCCCTCTGTACAAAGTAATCTTCAGGTAGCACACAGAGGCTCTTATCCCACCCTTACTCATGGCTCCTGGTGAAGGGGAAAGCATCAGGACAAAAGGGTGTAGCTGGGGCATCCCCAGGCCTCAGTAATCTCTGGCATTTGGAGTGATCCCTTGAGCAGCCTTTAAACTAGGACTGGGGTCTTACTTTCAGTCTGCCCCACTAAAAGTTACCTAACACTGCCTCCCTCCGCTCTCCTTCAGTTTGTGCTGAAGACAGCTTAGCTGGACCAGAGGATCTGGCCCATTGTGTTCTATTGGGTTTCTATACATGTAATGAAGGGAAGAATTTGGCCCTGAAACTGGAACTTCATTAACAACTCTGTCAATGATGTGTGAACCAGAATCGATTCAGGCACTTCTCCCTTGGATCTGCAGGCAAACAGGAGTAAAAAGAAGTGAAAACTCATTTTTGTCTCTAAAGCAAGAAGCAATTACTCTGAATACACACAAGAGACCTATCTGTTGGGAAAAGCACACCTTCTGTGAAAGAAGACAATAACACTTTAAAACAGTTATTCCTGGGAAATATGTCCAGTTCGAAATACCTGTCTGAGCAACAGGAAATTCATGCTGAATCTCAGGGTAAGTTGCCCAACAGTGATGCCTAAAGACTATGAAACAGTCTCCCAAAGGGAATGGTGGAAATCCCATCCCTTGAGTAATTTAAAACTGTACTACTGTGAGCTCTAGGGAACAATCCTGCATTGGACACTGGGAGTGACAAATAGACCTAATCGATCTCTTCTACCTCTCACTTCTCTGATCCTCTTATTTAAAAAGCAAACACACGAATAGCTAATCTTAGCAATGTCCACAATAAACAATGTGTCCCACTGCCTAGGCTGTCTCTGCAGCAGTTAGCTAACAAGTATTGTATTATTTCTAGCCCTGTGCTGACAACATCTGATGATACTGTGCCCAGACACAGATGTATCGGGATCTTACAGACACTGGGTCTTTTTTTACACCCATTTATACCTGTGAAAGCCTACTGAATTGAGGTCTGACTACAAAGGGATCACACTGGCAGAATTTGTCTCAATAAGCTGAAGTTGTTGATGAACAACCAGAAACACAGGTGCCAGGTTTAGCTCTCTTCAACATAGGAGAAAAAGTAATGTTTGCCAAATGAAAAAATTAAAACAGAAAGGGTAGAAATGTCAAACTTCTAAGAGGGGGTTCCTAAAAACAGAGAGTAAAACAATAAAGCTGAAATTTCAAAAGCCCTCAGCATTTGTCTAACTTGGCTCTTACCGGTCAATGATCAAACTTCCCTTGACTTGAATGGAACCAGAGTTAGGCAGAGTTAGGGTACGTTTACACCGGAGCTGAGAGGTGTAATTCTCAGCTCAAAGAGACATACCTGTGCTTTCTCTGATTGAGCTATTATGCTAAATATAGACTTATAGCTATGGCAATGCAAGTGGTGGAATGGGCTAGCCGCCCTGAGTATGATCCCATCCGAGACCACGGGTACATGTCTATTTTTAGCACGCTAGCTCAACTGGAGATAGTGCAGCTATGTTTCCTCAAGCTCGAAATTTCACCTTCTAACTCCAGCGTAGACATACTCTGAAAGTTAGGATGATCTAGCTGGCAGATAGGGTACTGAAATTGAATTCAGGCGATCTGGGATGAATATGCAACTCTGCCACAGAATTCCTAGGTGACCTTAGGCAAGTCACATCATATACCTGGTGCCTCAATTTCCTCTCTATAAAATGAGGATAATATCTACTGAACACAGGAGTGTTGGGACGATAAAATCCATTAATGATTCTGAAGGGCTCAGATTCCACTGCAACAAGAACTGTATAAGTTACTAGATAGGAAATATGGGGAGCAGCACTTTTTAAAATCCCATCCTAAATAAATAACTACAGAAAAAGTCTGAAGTAAAAACGTGCTATGCATTAATTTCATTTTAGCACAAATGTGTCAGCCTCAAAAGCTTCTCATTCTTTCACATCATCAAGATAACAGAGCAACAGGCCCATTAGAAATACAGAGTAGATTAAATCCAGCTACCCCTCTCCCTATACTCATTCTGATGGCAATGATGTTCCATTCACCTTTATACCCGAAATGAACATTTACAAGCATGGTCTTGTGCCCCTTAGTTGACTGTTTTTATTTCTATCTCTCTCCAAGTTTTTGTCTTCCTTGAATAAGCTCCTCGCTCACCCCGATATCTAGTGATGGCTAAAGGTGAGCTGCAAACATAATACTCAATCATGCATATTAGGCACTGTCTAGTCTTGGGTGGTGCAGAGCTACACTGCTCCTGGGGGAGCGCTGGATGGCATTATAACTTAGACAGGCATCACTGGCCAAATTCTCCAGTGCAGTTTAGCCACTCAGGTGGACATAAGGCTTCAAGAGTAGCCAATTTGTTCTCTTCCTTCCCCCGCACATCCTGGTGCACGCCCAGAAAGGATTTCCAAAATTTAGCTCAAAAATGTACTCACTTCATTAACTGAGAAAGATGTAGCAAATGTTGCCAATTTCCAAGCTCATAATGTAAATAACAAAGAAAAAACTTCTTATTTTTGGTTACAACTGTCAAATGTGTGTCCAAATGGCTCCAGTTCCACTTGATGCCACAGCAGACAGCAGATTGAGGAGTCACAACTACCACTGCAGCCAGCCCACTGAGGGTCAGCCAAGCCATTTTAGTGCAGGATATGGCATTGCGTGTAATGGGATTTTTCCGGGTGCAGGGGTGGAGTGGGGCGGAGGATTGTTTTTACTATTGTTTGATCTCCCTTGGAAGACTATGGGCTAGCTGTTAGCTCCTGCTGGGTTTACTTGGTAGCTGTCACACCACAGAATTATGCATGTTAGGGTTTTATGCAAAGCCTGGGTCAGCCAATACAGTCAGGGAACCTAAAGAGTCAGGTGAAGTAACTTTTATGTGGTTTCTTTATCTCTTAGCCTAATAATGGGTCATTTAGGACAGAGTTTTGAAATATTTAGAGGTCCCCTTCAAGGGACATTAACACATCTTCAAATTTCCCATCCTACAACAGAAGCCCAGGTGCTGGCTGCTAGAGTGCAATCTCAACCCTACAACTTTGTTAAAACCTAGGGGAATAATGTCACAACATGCAATAGCTGTGGCTAGCGTGTTATGCTGTGGAGACTTGCCAGAGACCAGTACTAATTCTCAAGATGTCCTGCAGCACTGAAACATCAAATGCAGGCCAAAAAGCAAGCCCCTTGCTTTTGCAATCTTCTTCTAATGTGTGGAGTTTGCATCATCATCATTCTTTGTAAGTAAATTTATTCTTCTGTTTAGGAAATTACAGGACAAAAAGCAAACCTTAGCAAGACACATTCTCTCTCTATCTCATTCTCCTCGTAACATTTGTTGCCTATATATCTTAGAGCAAAATCTTCGCCTTGGATGAACAAAAGAAGGCATGGCGGACTGGCCTGGTGCCAAACAAATGGGAGGTCCCTTATGCCATCTTGCCTGTGAAAGGTAGGATAGCTCAGTGGGAGAGAGGGATGTGCTCTAAAAAGGGAGTGTCATGCAACTCCTGTAGAGTCTACAACAGACTTCAGATTATTAGCAGGGAAGCTGGTGACCAGACAACACCTCCAAAGCTGCCAGACTACAATTCCTTGGTTTTGGAGACCCAAAAGAGCACAGGTAGTCTTCCCCACACTGCAGAAATGAACCTGAAGGAGGAAGAGTTGTCCTGCAGCTTCTCTGCCCCAAGTGCACCTGTGCAACACAAAGCAGGGTTTGGCTGTTATACTGATATCTCCCAAACTCCAAGCTCTTCTAAATGCCCAGAAAAGCAAGATCTTTGGTTGGCCCATCTTAAGGCCCATCATTCTCTTTCATTATCTTAAAACCAAAGCCCAACGGCCTTCCTGAAAAGTAAGACACACTCACAATCCTGTAGGTCAAGGCTTTCATTTTTAATGTGCATTCTATTAAATCTTCCTGTTGTACTCAAAAGCAGCAGGTATATTATCATGGCTGGCTACCAGGAGAGTTTTCTTCCCCCACCTCTACACAGGGATCCCCAGCCATCAAAATTTCAAACTTGCTTCAGTAACCATAAATTAACAGGTGAACATCTCAAGGAAAATACTCTTTCTAATCTTACTTACTGCTTCACAGGTAAACTATAGTAGTCAGGAGAGCAAGAGAAACCAGGAAGGCACCGATTCTTTTATTCATTGTTGCGTGTCTTCATAGTTCTCTCACTCACTGGTTAAAGAAGATTGTCCCAGGAGGAACAGATCTCACTACATCTGCCCAGGAAGAGAGGGAGCACTTCCTAGGGTATGTCTATGCTGGAGCAATAATTCTCAGCTTGGGTAAACATACCTGCACTAGCTCTGATGACGCTAGGGAGCTAAAAGTAACAGTGGCTGCACAGGCAGTGGGATCAGCTAGCTGTCCCGAGTCTGTACCTAGGGTTTCAGACAGGATTGTACATGGGGTGGGTGGACTAGCCTGTCCTGCAACTCATGGTACTGCAGCTCTACTGTTATTTTTAGTGCGCTAGCTTGATCAGAGCTAGCACAGGTTTGTCTGCTTGAACTGGGAATTACACCTCTAGCTCCAGTGTAGAAGTGTCCTTAGTGTGGAACCCTAGCCAGGAAGAGAAGGGGAAGCTCTTCCTCTGCTTTTACCAGAGGTGGGGGAGCTGCACTCCTCATTCCCCCTTATGGTAACCCCTATTCTTTATAACAGGTAAGATGGTGCCTCCCATCATCATGACATAGTAGGTTGCACCATGATTGACGTGACTGACCTGGTTGATTGATTAAAGTTTTTATTATTCCACGTTTTCACAGAATATGAAATGATGTTACTGCAACTACTCAAAGCTGTCATTGCATAAGACATTCACCAGTTCCTCTCCCACTGATTTTGAGAATGAACCTACATAGAATGTTTTGGTTTTTGAACAGCTAATGTTATGTTTTGTTATTTCAGTCTTCCTTGTGGTTGTGAGTACACCTGTAATATCGCAGTGGGATGATTGCTGGGACTATCATAATTGACATTCTGATGATTTATGTGGTATCTTTATTGATATTTCATTAGTGGGCTTGTCTAATGTCACGATGTGCAGATATCACTCGGATATTGGTAAGAGATGATCTCCATGTGTTACATGCTGATCAGTTTTATTCTTTGCATTGATTTTGGGGAGTAGGGTGGGGGAAGAACCAACCACCACCCAACAACTGCCATGTGACAGGAAATATTACCGGTAGGATCACACAATCATAGAATCATAGACTTTAAGGTCAGAAGGGACCATTATGATCGTCTAGTCAGACTTCCTGCACAATGCAGGCCACAGAATCTAACCCACCCACTCCTGTATCAAACCCCTAACCTATATCTGAGCTACTGAAGTCCTCAAATCGTGATTTAAAGACTTCAAGGGGCAGAGAATCCTCCAGCAAGTGACCCGGGCCCCATGCTGCAGAGGAAGGCGAAAACCCCCTAGAGCCTCTGCCAATCTGCCCAGGAGGAAAATTTCTTCCCGACCCCAAATATGGCGATCAGCTAAACCCTGAGCATGTGGGCAAGACTCACAATGATAAAGATAGCTAGAGGGATATTACTGAGCCTGATATAACCACTAGTTTGGAGGGTGCTAAAGACTGAAATCTATTTTTTCCTGCCAGTATGTAGTGAGCAACACTCCTCCACCCACTAATGCCAATCATGGTGCTGACTATTTTTCTATCTGAATGGCAAACGTACACATCCACAAAAACATGAACGCACACAAACTCCATGCTATCAACTGCAGTTTTCCTCTTTTCTTATGTTTTGTTCTTTACTCCCATTTAAAGGTTAATTTAAGAAAAATTGCCATCAAGGGTGTTTTTTTAAAAACAATCAATTATCAGAATATTTGTGTACACTTATAAGCATTTGATCAGAAAACTGATTTCAATACCACTACATATAAATAAAATCTACTCTTGTACTCTGAGAAAAAAGCCTCTAGCACACAAACTGGGAAAGAAGTGTTCAGGTCTGAATGCTGTGAGTCAGATTCAGTCTCTTGACAGTGCTCTGATGTACAGTAAATCCTCTAAAATGTGTCATCTGTTTAGTGAATATTTTATATTGTATCTGCTTTCTACAGATAATTTAAAGCTAAACATCCTTCTACAGATGATACAAAGCTACAAATCTTTCCGACAGGACCTAAAACACTCAATTTTGCCCCTTCAATGCCATACACTAATACTTTAGTCCATCAGATTCAGAAATGAATCCTAGTGGTTTTCTGCTAGCTTGTTTTTATACCACCACAGAAAGCAGAGCATCTCCTGTGATCAGCAGTACAGAGCACTGCAGCACCAGGCCCATGAATTGATATATATGATTCTAATAATAGCCTACAACAACAGGCAGACAAAGCATCCCCTTCAACTGGACACAACACAGCATCATCCAGTGGCTCTGACTTGCTGGTTTAAACATTAACCTACTGATCTGATGGTTTATTATTAATGGACTGTTTTCTTGTCAAAAAGCATCTAGTAGAGCAGTTATTGATGTACCATTCTGAGGCACTGACCTAGCATCATGGCTTATTTACTTGAGCAAATGAGAAATTATTAGGGAAACACCAGAATATCAAGAAACGTTTTCTTATCCATACACCAATCAGATACAGACACCCACACACCCCTTTGCTGAGCAATTACCAACCCATTCTTATAATAAAATAAAGGGCCAGATTCCTCTACCCTTGATCATACTGAATAGTAGCTTACTCCATTAATAGTCACCCTGATGTAAGTGAAGTCAATGGGGCTACCCATGGAGTAAGGCACTACTCAGGTGAGGTAGGCTGCAGGAAACTGGCCTAAAATAAATAAATATGATCTCTTATGTGACTCTCATGGACTTCTTATTCCAGCAAGTGATTAAAACCAATTCTCATCAATTACTTTCACTTAGCTCCAAACCAGCTTGGGAATCAGGCCTTTAAATAAAAAGTCACCTGTCTTTTGGCACTGATCATGGGTACAGTACCTGCTCCAGACGACACTTCAGCTCCGTCCATTCCACCTCCCAAGCTGCCTTGTCTGTGGCATACTGTTGCTGGAGCCCACGTCGCTCTCGTTCATCATCCCGGAGCTCAGAACGGAAGTCGTCCAACAAGGTTTTCAGAGCATTTAAGAGCCGCCGGTTTTCACTTGCCTGCAGGAACAAAAACCAAAATAATTATTAATCCTCCCTCTTCTTCAGAAGGAAAATGCTCACATTCTTGTCAACTGCATGAAGGAGAAAAGGATCAAACACATAGGGTAAGAGCATCTTATGAAAAAGCCAAAAGAGAAATAGTCTCTATGCAGTGTCAGTGTTCAAAGGATCTGATCCTGCAAGGTGCTCAGCATCTTTCGTGGAAGTTGAGGGCACGCACAGTGTCTTGAAGGAGGTACTCAGCATCTCTCAGGATTGAGGCCATAAATTATAACTTCTGTGGCTCTTAAATTTCTAATTTCAAGCCAAGAAATCATTTCTGATCTTACATGTGCAACTGTGTATCTCATGCAGTCATCTCCTGAGCACCAAAACTCAAGTATGTGTAAATTACAGAAGATGATAAAGGATCCATTTCTGATGCTTTGGCATTACAGACAATGTTTGAAAGTCTCCATTTTGAGCAGAGCAGTGTTGTTTAGATGCAGAGTGATTCCTTATTCTGCTCTTCAGAGGCACCCTCAACCCTGTGCACTTCTGTATAGGATGGCGTTGAGTATGGGTGCAGTCTGTTTTGGAAGCAAGTATACTATGGGGTCTACTTTTTCTCTTTCCGCATATGACCAGAGAGCAAATCCCTGTCCAAACTGTGGGAATATTTTTGTTGCATTTAAAATGTTCTATGATAGATACAGTGTTAGGCAGAAACCAGGCAAAGTAAAAGTTTAGTTCAGGGTTAACCTGAGAGCTGGGCACATACATTTTGTCAACATTGATGAGCCTTTTGCTGTTTGCTTTCTGCAAATATTCTAGTGAACAGCACCAGGCAGTGAACTTTAAGCAAAATATTGTAGAATATCTGTGAAAAATTCATATTCAGTCAGTCAATAAATCAAAAGTAATCCCTCGAAACCTGTTTCTAATAGTTGCACTCATCCAATTAAGGAACAGAAATGTATAATGTGATTTATGTGATGAATCAAAGCTCCAATCAAATTTTCAAAATAAAGTCTCACAAATGAGTTATAGATCAAGAATTATGCACAGAATCTACTTAACAAATTATTTTGAATAACAATCTGTTAGCAGACAATTTATGAGCAGAAAAAGTGGGAAAACTCATTGAATAAATTCATTACAAATTATTCTGCCGGCTTTCATTAATGTGTAAGTTAACACTGCTACCTTGAGAAGACTTAAATTAGCTGATCTGATGCACAGATACTTGACTAATTACTTCTATTTTCTCAATAACTTTGTCACTTTCTGGCTTCTAACTATTCTTCTGATCTGGTTCCCAATGAAGTCCAAATATGGGGGTTATATTCAGATGGGACAATTAATACTCACAGCAATTTAAACAAGAGACAAAAAGAATTCACATTGCAAAATTCAGATCTACATTTGCAACACCCCAAAATCTAGGTGTGATTGTATCTGAGGAACTGGTCTGTCCCATTATAAAGATAGTGGCCATCTGAAGATTCCAAATCTGGGCTGGATTTTAAACAACCCCCGGAGTTCAAGGTTGTTCAGCCCCAGTTGTTTGGTTGGGACCCATGAGACCAATATAAATATTTTTTTCCATAATCATTTGCAATTATTGACCTAAAATTAAATGCTAATTGCAAAAAGTAGCTCGTAAAACCAAAAGTGCCATGCCATGTAAATCTCATTTAGTTCTCTTTAGGGACTGGCTAAAATCTTGCTAGTGATCCCTTGGTCTATAGACAGTATATTGCAATAAAGATTCACACCAGATTTTGCAGACTTCAGTTCTGTGGTTCTGTAGCATGGGCTTACAAAGAATCAGAAATTAGAGAGCTAAAAGTCGCATTAGATCAGCTGTTCTGTCCCCCACCAATGCAGGTTTACTCTCAATATAATATTTTCTAGTACAATATAGTATTTTCTAGTAGTATTTTCCAGTGTAGTTTTAAATACAGAATTTTGCATGGAAAACCAAACTGTAATAACTAATCAAACATGCCAAGTAGCCTTAGAAAAATTATATTTTACATTATTCCAAACCATATTATTCCTGGGGGTGTTCTGCACCAAAACAATAAAAAGTATGTGCCAAAAAAATAAACATTCTGAGCACAATATTTTAAAATTATGCAAAATTATGCACATTTTATTTGTCAAAATAACACTACATAATCACACCCGTTTCAATTATTTTGGTAATTTATTTCAAAATACCTGTCAGCAAGTATGTCTGTAACAATACAGACACACATAAAAATTCCCCCAAAATTAGAGAGTTAAAGAAACCCCTATGACAACCCAGTTCCTGTTTCACTGCTCCCTTCCCCCAGCCCAGAGCCCAGCCGGGGGGGCCAGACACCCACAACACTCCCCCCCCAAGCCCAGCCACGGTGCCCCCCCAAGCCCAGTTATGGACCCCTCTGGCCCAGATACCCACACACCCCCTGCCCCCCAGAATCCAGACACCCACCCCCTCTCTCCCAGAACCCAGCCATGGTCTCCCCAGTCCAGACACTCCCTCCTCTTCCCCCCAGAGCCCAGGGATCCTGAGGGAGAAACAGCCTGATGCTTGGTCCCAGGCTTGTATGGAGTTTCCTGCGTGCTGCCATCTCCTTCCCTCAGGGCATGCTGGGAATTACAGCTGCCAGGAATCCTCTAGGTCCCTCCCCCAGCAGGGTCTTTTATGCAGTCTCTAGTGGAGGTCAACAGCACTGCAGCCCATTTCTGTGGGAGAAAGGAAATTCTGCACGCATGTTAATTTCAGCAAAATTGGTGCAGAATTCCCCCAGGAGTTCCATATGGTTCATTAGAAAATAAAATGCTATACACATGGGGAAATAACTGCAGGTGACTCATTGACTTAACAGTAATCTGTTTGGACTGAAGGAAGAAATGAACTGTTGCTACATGCAATACTGTATAGCACAGGGTTTAAAAACAGGCACACCCAAGAAGCAGAATTAAGACCATTGTTACTTAATGCACATTAAAACATTACATACTGCCACATGCTGAATATGTACATACCACCCCCTATTTATCAACATGTCAATGTGATGTTACAGTTACCCCCATGAGTTTTATTCTACTGTCCAATGAGGACCAGATTTTCAGAAGCGCTCAGCTCTTGTTTAGATGCCAAAAATAAGTGAGTCTTTTGAAAATCTGAAATATCACAATGGAAAGTATTACGTTCTGAGCACTTCAAAATCTGGCCCCACAAGAGTCCATGAGGCACGCTTACTCAAGGATTTTATTCTGTGTTCTCTGCTGTGGCCTAACAAGGTGTTTCTCTATCAATATAACTGAAAGATTGTGCAGGTGGGAAAAGGGGCAGAATTAAGAATTGTAGGAAAATAAGAGCAATTTGCACTATAAGAACTTAGTACATTCTCCTGGAGCTTCCCCTCTGCTTGCATCAAATATTCCACAAAAGTATTCAGCACAAGTTCAAAGTTATCCTCTGTGTGGCCACAGGCCAAACTTTATTAGTCTCTCTACTCCCTTGTATTACAGGACACACCAATCCTTTTGCTGTAGGGTAAACACACACACTGTGAAAGCAACTAAAAGAATCTCAAAAATACACTTTTCATGACAAAACAATTTAACCTCTAGAGGACTTCTGCTCCCCAGCAGAAGCTCTATCCCTTCCCTCTTCTTTCTCAGAAGGAAATAGGACACCTCCCAGCTCAACTGTCCTCCTTCATCCTGGTTAAGAACTGGAAGAGCCTCCATGCCTACCTCCTCATGGCTATCTGAGTCGCCTCCCCACACTGATGGGTCTAGGATTTGGCTCCTCTACAATGGAGCCAAGTTATAGAGACACCATCAACTGGAATAGAGGGGGAGATTTTCAAAGGCACAAATGGCAGTTAGGCACCTAACTCCAAATGAAAGTCAATGGGATATAGACGCCTAACTGCCATTTGGACTAGGGACCTAGCTGCCATTTGTGCCTTGAACGCCTCCCCTCTAGTCAATTAACACAAAGTTAAAAGTAGTTTTGGGCATTACACCTGCCTCTCTGCAAATCCTCCTGGTTTTACTATCGTATTTTCCTACATTTAAAAAACATTCCTCCCCCTGTTTCAGTGTAAAGGCTCACATGAACTGAGTGACTGCACAGGGAAAACTGAAAATAATCATTCACAAAGTGCTGTTAAACGCTCTGCATAAACCAACTGGGGGAAAATATTACTTTTCTAATCTCTTTTAGTTTTAGTGATCTCAGGTGTAAACTATAACTGCAATAGGTAACAAATTTCAGACAGAAGTGTTATTTTTAAATTGATTATGTTTGCCACAGGAATCATAGCTTTGAATTGCCTGATGTCTGTGCATGTAAAACTTCAACCATAAAATCATGTAAAAACTAGGTTTATTTAATAAACAAAAAGTAATTAGCTGTTCTAGAGAAGAGGCTATGGAGCCACAAAATATAGGTTAGCAGAGGGCTAATGCCTATCTCTACAGGAGTGCTATGAAAGTCACTATTATGGACTCGATATAGACATTCCCTATGGTAGCTGGAGTTCTAACTAGCTTGCTAATATAAACCCAATTTTGATCATATCCCTGTAATTTCCTCACTGTCCTTTCTGCTTGAAATTCCTCATCTGTGGTCTGTAGTCAGAGAAGGATTATTTTGGGGTTGAGCAAATTTGAAGGGGTTTAGATAAGTTGTTTCTGAGACCAGGGTCTTTACAAAAATTAGGAGAAATTTTAGAAAATTCTTTGACTGTTGCTGGTAACGCCACAATGATTAAAATGGCTTTGTCTAGAAACTTCATATTTATTTTATTTAAGAGTCTTTGAGGAGATCTAGGGCTCAGTCCTGCATATTTCTATCTGCTCTGGACTTGACCAGCAAAGCACATAAACACATACTTAATTTTAAATGAGTAATCCCACTGATATCAAATAATAGCTCTTATGTCCTTCCTGCTCCTCCATGGGCCGGTATATTGGATGAAGTCAGAGGAAATGGGGCATGGCTGGGCTTCCCTGCACGCTGGTGATCCCTGGTTACCATAATAGGCTGTCCCCTGGGGATATTGGCAGTCACTGTACAGTAGAGCAAAGGAGTACCAACTGGTGCATAGCTGACGTAAGATCAAAGAAGCACAAAGGTAGCTTAAAGTTACTGGGTGCCTGTCTGCTACAGCCAAGAATTGGTCTGTGTGAGAAGGAAATAAGAGTTTACAGCAAGTTTTCACTATCAATGATTTTATCTGCGCTCTGAAACCCCCAAGGAAGTTCCCAGGAAAAAAATAGTAAATATTAATTAAATATAAAGACTATTTGGATGTGTAGTTATAAACCCATGATCTGACCACTCCTTCCCCTCCGGCCTGGAGAAGTTTGGGTTCAAGTGGCAGAGCAAACATTAGCTTGGGATCATATCAATCCATTTCCCCCCTCCCTCCCTTGAGAATGTCATTTAACATTTTAGCAGCAGTCAGGGACCTGCCAGCAGCTTGGTCTGGTAGGGAGTCACAAACGAAAGGTCAGGAGCAGTCACAACAGAGGAGATCTCAAGAAGCATGCTTCCTCTCTGTGGTCGCTGAGCCAGACAAGAGTGGAGCTGGATCTTGGTGCAAATCATTCTAGTACATTTAAATACTAATTACTATTCCTTAAGGCTTTTTTTTAAAACCAAGCTTTGAAAGAAAGACAAATATTGTCTAAGCCAAAAATATAACTGGGGATTTTGCTTGAACCTCCAGAGCACAAAATATGAATATATTTGTTTTTACTGCACTTTACTGAGGGAGCAGAGATAAGTAAACTCTCTTATTTCCTCTCCCCTGTTCTCACACCACACAGCAGGCATTTCACCCCTTCCACTCAACCAACATGATCCCTTCCCTAGGCAACAACTACCAAACCACCAGCCCTCACACTTCCCTTCAAGCAATATTAAAAGCCCCCCTCCACTGGGACGCCAGCCTCACTCTGCCTACTTGCCTCCCTGCTGCCTTTCTTCTCTGCTCTTGTACATTGCTAGTTCCATGTCAGTTCTTCCTCGCCTGAACTTTTGATATAACCCAGGCTGGTTCCTGGCCTGAGGGAGTAAGTCAGCATCACGGAGAGTTGGATTATGTCAGGAAGGACAGGCTGAAGTAAGAGTCATATGGGGTGTGCAGAGAGTAGTGACAGAGGGGATTGTTCCTCTCAAGAGTCTCTATCTACCCAGTTTCCCAGCACCAAGAACCAACCCCTCCCTCCTCTCCAGCACTCCTCTCCCCCACAAACATTAGGAAAATGGCCAATCCCTAAGGGGATGTTCACTTGGAGATTAACCAGCATTTTAATGGTTAAGGCCATCATTCTTAAAAGAAGCTATTGATTTGGGGTGCCTCAGTTTTTGAGTGTCCAACATCCCACGTGTCTCAAGGTAGGTATCAAAAACAGAGCACCTACAACAAGAGGCCTCGGTGTTACGAATTTTCTTCCATGCAATTCCTCTTTCGAGAGAGGGGTGCAAGAGTCTGCAGCAGCAGGAGATAAACCCAGCCAGCCCATAACCCATTAAACATGAACACAAGTTACTCAGAGTTATAGTAAACCCCTTTCCAGACCTCCTTCTCTCAGTCACAAACACATTATTACAGGAACTCCTTCTTAATAGGAAGTGTGAAACTTGCCTGGTCCAAATCCAGACCCCCTTCATCTCTGCACTGTCCAGCCTGAAACTCCAACCACAGCAAGGAAATGCAATCTTGAGAGGAGACCCCCCTCCTACCCACAGCACTTGCTACTGAGCTCTGTTCCCTCCACAGGTGCTGGAGCTGTGGCTCTAATCCCACCAGCCACACATAGATACACTGCCATATATCCAGAGCTGGAAGTTTCTCAAGAAGACAATATTAAAGGACAACTGCAAACTATACCAATGCAAAGGAAAAATGGGAAGAATAGTAAGAGGCCAATATGGTTCCCTCAGGAGCGCTTTAATGACCTAAAATTCAAAAAGGAATCCTACAAAAAGGAGAAGTATGGACAAATTGCTAAGGAGGAGTACAAAAGAACAACACAAGTATGTAGGTACAAAATCAGAAAGGCACAAAATGAGTTATATCTAGCAAGGGACATGCTACTAGAAGAGGTTCTATAAATGCATTAGAAGCAAGAAAAAGATGAAGGAAAGCGTAGATCCTCTACTTAGAGGGGAAGGAGAGCTAATAACTGATGACATTAAAAAGGTTGTTATGTTTAATGTCAGTTTTGCTTCAGTCTTCACTAAAAGGTTAATGGTGACCAGATACTCAACACAATTAATATTAATAAGGAGGAAGGAACACAAGCCAAAGCAGGGAAAAGCAGGTTAAAGAATAGTTAAACGTATTCAAGTCAGCAGGGCCTGATTAAATTCATCCTAGGTTACTTAAGGAAATCTCGGAACCATTATAAATTATCTTTGAGAACTCCTGGAAGATAGGTGAGGTCCCAGAAAACTGGAGAAAGGGGAATAAAGAGGACCTAGGGAATTATAGATCAGTCAGCCTAACTTTAATATCTGGAAAGATACGTGGAACAAATTATTAAACAATCTACATCAGTTCATCAGCATCTAGAGGATAACAGATTATAAGGAATAGTCAGCATGAATTTGTCAAGAACAAATTATGCCAAACCAACCTCATTTCCACTTTGACAGGGTTACTGGTATAGTGGATGGGGGCAAGCAGCAGACATATATCTTAATGTCAGTAGGGCTTTTGACACGGTCCCACATGATATTCTCATAAGCAAACCAGGGAAATGTGGTCTAAATGAAATCACTATAAAGTTGGTGCACAACTGGTTGAAAGACAGTACTCAAAGAGTAGTTATCAACGGTTCTCTGTCAAAAGGGGACGGCATATCTAATCCCACAGAGGTCATTCCTGAGTCCGGTATTATTAAATATTTTCATTAATGATTTGGATAAAAGAGCGGAGAGTACACTTATAAAATCTGAAGATGACACTAAGTTGGAAGGGTTGCAAGGACTGGGAGAATTGGTCAGTATTGAAGAAGAAATTCAATAAAGGTAAGTGCAAAGTTCACTTTGGAAGTAAAAATCAAATACAAAACTACAAAATGGGGAATAACTGGGTAGGCGGTAGTACTGCTGAAAGTGATCTGGGAATTATAGTGACCACAAATTGAATATGAGTCAACAATGTGATACAGCTGTGAAAAAGGCGAATATAATTCTGACGCGCATTAATAGGAGTGTCATGTGAAAGGCACGAAAGGTGATTATCCTGCTCTGCTCAGCACTGGTGAGGCCTCAGCTGGAGTCCTGTGTCCAATTCTGGTCACCACGCTTTAGGAAAGATGTGAACAAATTGGAGAGAGTCCAGAGGGGAGCAACAAAAATGATAAAAAGGTTTAGAAAACCTGACCGATGAGGAAAGGTTAAAAAAACTGGGCATGTATAATCTTGAGAAAAGAAGACTGAGGGGGAACCAGATAACAGTCTTCAAATATATTAAGGGCTGGTATAAAGAAGATGGTGGTCAACTGTTCTCCATGTCCACTGAAGGTAGGGCAAGTAGTAATGGGCTTTTTATGTAGCAAGAGAGATATAGGTTAGATATTAGGAAAAAACTTTCTAGCTATAAGGATAGTTAAGATCTGAAATATGTTTCCTAGGAAGGCTGTGGAATCCCCATCACTAGAGGTTTTTAAAAACAGGCTGAAAAAAACACCACTCAGGGATGGTTTAGGTTACCTGGTCCTGCCACAGAACAGAGGGCTAGACATGATAACTTCTCAAGGTCCCTTCCAGCCCAAAATTTCTGCGATTCTATGGTATAGAATAGTGAGAGTGTCTCTGGAGAGGAAGTACTTCCCTCTAGGGTCCCAGAATGGGGGGTGTCTGTTCCCAGGGCAGACTCTGTGGAACAGGTATCCTACAGCTGAGTGGCTGACAGCTCTAAAACAGGATCTTTAGGGTCAAGTGTTGGTTTCTTGAGGCCTGACTGGATAAAAGATAGTTACCTTTTCCGTAACTGGTGTTTGAGATGTGTTGCTCGTGTCTATTCCACAATAGGTGTGCGTGCTCGCCACGTGCACCGGTGCTGGAAGTTTTTCCCCTAGCAGTATCCGTAGGGGAGCGCCCCAGCGACCCCTGGAGTGGCGCCTCTATGGCACGGTATAAGGGGCGCTGCACGCTCCCCCCATCCTCAGTTCCTTCTTGCCACACAACTTCGACAGAGGGGAAGGAGGGCGGGACGTGGAATAGACATGAGCAACACATCTCGAAGAACACCAGTTACGGAAAAGGTAATTGTATTTTTTTCTTCGAGTGATTGCTGTGACGTTATTGATATACTCTGGGACCATATAGATCATTGTTGCAACCAAGGTCCTGTAGTGGCACCCAGATCTTGTGTAAAGGGGGTTAAATGGGGTGTCTAAGACAAGGTTATGGTTTACTGGTTATAATTATGCTGTCTATATGTATGTATCAATTTTGTAGTTGAAGTTAGGAATATTGGCTCTATACTATCTGCATTTCAAACTTAGGCTATGCTGCTGGGTGACATCCCAGACAACATGGTGTTAGCTCTGCCTAGCCTGCTTGATGGCCCATTAAGGACCATCAGCTATACAATGGACCCATTGAGAGAAGGCAGATACGCCTTGTAACTCAGCAAAGTATGCAGGGACTGGCCCATGTGACTCCAGACTCCATTTTGCTGTAATTTTCCACGGTAAGAACAAAGGTATTCTTACACCTGGAAAAGACTATATAAGGCTGATGCCTCATCTCCATCTGGTCTTCAATCCTGCTTCATACCTCTGGAGGAACTTTGCTAAAAGCTGAAGCTTTGAACAAAGGACTGAGGACCCATCCCAGCGGGGGATGTATTCCAGAGACTTGATTTGAACCTGCAGTTTATTCCATCGCTGCTGCAAGCCTGAACCAAGAACTTTGCCATTACTGTATGTAATTGATTCCATTTAACCAATTCTAACTCTCATCTCTATCTTTTTCCTTTTATGAATAAACCTTTAGATTTTAGATTCTAAAGGATTGGCAACAGCGTGATTTGTGAGTAAGATCTGATTTGTATATTGACCTGGGTCTGGGGCTTGGTCCTTTGGGATCAGGAGAACCTTTTTCTTTTACTGGGGTATTGGTTTTCATAACCATTTGTCCCCATAACGAGTGGCACTGGTGGTAATACTGGGAAACTGGGGTGTCTAAGGAGATTGTTTGTGAGACTTGCGGTTAGCCAGGGGGTGAGACCGAAGTCCTCCTAGTCTGGCTGGTTTGGTTTGCCTTAGAGGTGGAAAAAAACCCAGCCTTGGGCTGTAACTGCCCTGTTTGAGCAATTTGTCCTGAGTTGGCACTCTCAGTTGGGTTCCACCAGAACCGCATTGTCACAATTGCTCACGTGTATTCCACAATAGGTGATTCCAAGCTATATCTATTGGAGGTGGGTAGGAGTTCACAAACTCTCGGGACAGAGTACGGCCCTGCCGAACCTGGTGTCCTCCCTGGTCTGGGAGATGATTGCATAATGCGAGGTGAACGCGTGAACTGAAGACCATATGGCAGCCCTATAAATGTCCTGAATGGGGACATGGGCTAAAAAGGCAGCCGATGAGGCCTGCGCCCTAGTCAAGGGTGCCCTCACAATTGGTGGTGGAGGGATTCCCGCCAGGTCATAACAGGTACGGATGGACGAGGTGATCCAGTTGGAGAGCCGCTGAGTGGAGATCGGCCTACCCTTCATGCGCTTGGCCAAGTCGACGAACAGCTGCGAGGACGTTCTGAACAGCTTAGTCCGCTCCAGGTAAAAAGCCAGAGCCCATCTCACATCCAGTGTGTTGAGGTGGCGTTCCTCACTGGACGTATGGGGCTTGGGGCAGAGAACCAGCAGAAAAATGTCCTGACCCATGTGATGGGCAGAGACCACCTCCCAGAGGAACAAAGGATGTGGTCGGAGCTGGACCTTATCCTTATGGAACACTGTGAACGGGGGCTTGGAGGTCAGGGCCCTGAGTTCTGAGACCCTCCTAGCCAACGTGATCGCCACCAGGAAGGCTACCTTCCATGAGAGGTACGACCAGGAGCACGTAGCTAGTGGCTCAAACCGGGGGCCCATGAGGCGGGCCAACACAGGTTTAGGTCCCACTGCGGAACTGGGGGCCTAAACATATGGGAAGAGACAATTCAACCCCTTAAGGAATCAGCCAGTCATAGCATGGGAGAATACCGTGTGGCACTGCACCACTGGGTAGAAGGCTGATATGGCTGCCAGGTGCACCTTGACTGATGAGGGTGCCAGCCCCTGGGCTTTATGGTGAAGGAGGTAGTTCAGAATCAGCTGGATCAGGGCAGCCACTGGGGAAACGCCCCGCTCATCCACACATCTGTAAAACCGAGACCACTTTGCCAAGTAGGCTCAGCGCGTGGAGGGTCGCCTGCTTTCTAAGAGGACGCATTGAACCCCTTCCGACCACGTCCTTCCTCCCGGCCTAACCGTTGAGCAGCCACGCCGTGAGGTGGAGTGCCGCTAGGTTGGGGTGGAGGAGGTGGCCCTGGTTCTGGAAGAGTAGGTCCGGGCAGGACGGCAACGGCCACGGTGGGGCGACCGCCAGGCCTGTGAGGATCCCGTACCAATGCTGCGTGGGCCATGCTGGGTCGATCAGAAGGACCCGGGCCTTGTCTGTCTTTATCTTTTCCAGGACCCTGCTGATCAGCGGGAATGGGGGAAAGGCATAGAGAAGCTGACCTGACCAGCACAGGAGGAAGGCATCGGAGATAGCGCCCCATCCCAGCCCCCCCCCTGGAGCAGAACCGGGGCCGAGTCATGAACAGGTCCACATGGGGAGTTCCCTACACTTGGAAAAGTCTGTGCACCACATCTGGGTGGAGAGAACACTCGTGCTGAGAGGAGAAGTCCCTGCTCAAGCAATCCGGCCCAGAGTTCCGGGAGCCCGGTAGGTGGAAGGCCTGTAGGCAGATGTCGTGGGCTATACAAAAGTCCCATAGCCTGAGGGCTTCGTGGCAGAGGGTAGAGGATTGGGCCCCGCCTTGCCTGTTGATGTAAAACATTAAGGCCGTGTTATCCGTGAGAACCCTGACCACCCGGCCCTCCAGGTGCACGCGGAAGGCCATGCACGCCAGCCGCACCGCCCTGAGCTCCTTGACGTTTATGTGGAGGGTCAGGTCCTGAGCCGACCACAGACCATGGGTCTGAATGTTCCCCACATGGGCCCCCCATCCAAGGTCCGACACATCTGACACCAGTTCCAGCAATGGGGCCCTGCCCCTGAACGGGACCCCTTGGAGCATGTTTCTCGGGGAGGATCACCACCGCAGGGAGATCATTGGCTCAGGCATCGTGAAGACTTTGTCCATCCTGTCCCTGGCCTGGGAGAACACCGAGGCCAATCAGAGCTGGAGGTGCCTCATCCTGAGTCTGGCGTGACGGACCACATACGTGCACGCCGACATGTGACCCAAGAGCTGGAGGCATGCTCTGGCTGTTGTCACCGGAAACCTTGTGACCGTGTCGATGAGCCCCTTCAGGGTCTCGAACCTGTCCAGTGGGAGGGAGGCTCTGGCTGACAAGCTGTCCAGGACTGCCCCGATAAACTCTATGTGATGTACCGGGACTAACATGGACTTGGTGTTGTTTACTCACAGGCCCAAAGTGGTGCATGTGGACAGAAGGATCGCCACATGATCCCACACCTGCGACTGGGATGACTGGGAGCTGCCCTTGACCAACCAGTTGTCCAGATAGGGGAAGATCTGGACCCCCCGGTGCCTGAGGTAGGCTGCTACCATCAACATACATTTCGTGAATACCCTGGGGGCAGTGGACAGGCCAAACAGGAGGACCGTAAATTGGTAGTGTTCCTGCCCTACCATGAAACAGAGGAAGCGTCTGTGCCCCTCGAATATATGAATGTGGAAGTACGCCTCCTGCAAACTGAGGGCGGCATACCAGTCCCCGGGATCCAGGGAGGGGATGATGGAGGCCAGGGAGACCATGCAGAACTTAAGTTTCAGCATGTACTGGTTCAGACCTCGCAGGTCCAAGATGGGTCTGAGCCCCCCATTGGCCTTTGGGATAAGGAAATAACAGGAGTAGTACCCCTTGCTTTTGAACTTCCCCGGTACCGCTTCCACTGCTCAGAGGTCCAGGAGCCACCCCACTTCCTGCTCAAGCAGAGCTTCATGAGAGGGGTCCCACAGGAGGGATGGGGGTGGAGGATGGTTGGGTGGAGTGGAAGTAAACTGGAGGGTGTAGCCCTGGGAGATGGTGTTGAGGACCCATCGGTCCGAGGTCAGCTGCGACCACTCCGGGAGGAAAGCACAAAACGATTGGAGAAGGGAAGCTTTATTGAGGCTGGATCCCTGATGAGAACTGGCAGGGCGCCCCCGGGCATCCCGTCAAAACTGCCTTTTCCCCGCCTGCTTGCCCTTGGAGCACCCAGGCTGAGGGGCAGGTCGAGACTGCCTTTGAGGGCGCTTCTTATAGTCCCGCGACTTCTTATAAGCGGTCTCGTATTTTGAGTAGGTGGCCAGGGTGGGAGTCTGCTGCAGCTTGAACTTAGATTTAGCCGGAGCCAGAACATACAGACCCAGAGTCTGGTGCGTCATGCGGGAGTCTTTCAGGCCATGCAGCTTTGTATCCATTTGTTCCGCAAACAGAGCTTTGCCATCAAATGGAAGGTCCAGCAGGAGGTCTGCGCCTCGCTGGACAGCCCAGAGAGCAGGAGCCATGATGCCCTTCTCATGGACACCACGGAGGCCATGGACCGCACGGCCGTGTCCCCTGCATCTGAAGCTGCCTGCCATATTGGCCTGGCAGCTGCTGTACCCCCTTCCACCAGCGCCTTGAACTCCTTCCTGTAGCACTCCTGGAGGAAGTCCTCAAACTTGGGCAGAGAGCCCCACAGATTTAACTCATACCGGCCCAGGAGAGCCTGGTGGTTCGCCACCCGTAACTGGAAGCTTGAGGATGAATAAATTTTCCTTCCACATGAATCCAGCCTCCTTGAATCTTTATTTTTTGGGGTAGGGGTTGGTTGGCCCTGCCGTTCCCTGTGGTTGACCGACTCGACCACCAGGGAGTTGGGAGCAGGGTGGATGTACAAGTATTCATGCCCCTTGGCGGGCACAAAATCCTTGCATTCCGCTCTCTTAGAGATGGGGGCCAATGAGGCTGGGGTTTGCCACAGGGCGTTTGAAATTTTTGCCACCCCTTCGTGGAGAGGCAAGGCCACTCTGCCCAGTGCCGACCACGGAACCGCAATCCCGACGTGGAGGACCGGTACCGTCGGTAACAGCTGCTCCGCGATCGGCTCCGGCGGGTGGACCCATGAGCGGGACGACGAACGAGAACGGCGTCGGCATTCGTGTCGTAACCAGCTGAGATAGCCCCTCCGAGACGAGGATCTTTGGCGTTGTTGGCCTCAGTTCCCTCGGTGTTCGCTCCTTGAGGCGGAGCGGTGCCGGGAGTCTCGGTCCGATGGAATCCAACCAGACAACTTGGTGGGAGTTGATGGCAACCCACGTGGACTTTGCACGGAACGGTCGCTGGGCAGAGAACGGTGTCAGGAACGTTCCCTCAACCGAGACCAGTACCGAGTTGGGGGTGACTGTGGAGATCCCAGTGATGGCTTGCCTCTGGAGCGTGGGGCTGACATCGGCGGTGCTCCTGGTACTGGCATGGACATGACATCCCGGGCCACCTGCAGGGCCTCCGTTGTGGAGGGCATCCAGACATCCGGGGAGGCCTGCTCCAAATGGGCCAAGCTACTCCGCTCGACTTGAGTCGGAGGCCTAGAGGCCGGTGGGGGATCGAGGACTGCAACATGGGTCTAGTCTCTGCCCCGGGTTTACTCCAGTGCTGCCGTGAAGAAGGCCTCTTCCTAGCCTTCCTGGCGTGCCCCATGGACGGGGAGCGGTGCCTACTAGTCGATCGTGCCGAAGGGTCGCTGCGCACAGACACCGCGGGATCACATGGAGCCAACTTGGAGCGGTGCACCCGAGCCGGGGTCAGCGCCGACTCCATCAGAATAGCCTGGAGCCTAATGTCCCTTTCTTTCTTGGTCCAAGGCATAAACGATTTGCAGATCTTGCAGCGATCGCTGAGATGGGTTTCCCTCAAACAGCGTAAACAGTCCGCGTGCTGATCATTCACTGGCATAGGTCACCTACAAGTGTCGCACGACTTAAAACCCAGGGCCCGGGGCATGCCCCGGCCCAGGCGTTCTAGTTAAACTAAACTAGACTAATCAACTAACTAACTACAGGTACCACACACTGAACAAACAAGCAGTTCTGGGGACGAGCTACAGCAAAGCTGGAGCAGAGCAGTTCCGAAGCACCTTCACTGGCAGCAAGAAGGAACTGAGAGTGGGGGGAGTGTGCAGCGCCCCTTATACTGCGCCATGGAGGCGTCACTCCAGGGGTCGCTAGGGGTGCTCCACTATGGGTACTGCTAAGGGAAAAACTTCTGGCACCAGTGCATGTGGCAAGCACGCACACCTATTGTGGAATACACATGAGCAATCACTCGAAGAAGAAATGCATGTTCAGGGAGGTTTGCAGGCTAACTTCTTTGAGGGAGATGTTGAAGAAATCAACCACTAATGAGCTATGTGCTCCTCGGTGGCTTTTAGCAGCTATGAGTGGCCAAGGTCTATTTCAAATATTGCGCCCAGACATCTGTCAGAGCTTCCACGGAACTCACTTTTGGTACTGGGATTCCATTAGGGAAAGTGGGGTGACACCTTCTTTGCTCCAATTTTGTTATCACTAATAAATATGTATTAATGAAGTATTTTTAAAATCTGGAATAATTTATAAACTGAGGTTTACACTGGAAATTCTGTAATGTGTATAGAGTCAGGGCCAGATCCTGCAATCTCATGGAATTCAGTGGGGGTTCGACGTATAGAGGGCATGCAGTGTCGTGCCCTACTTTTGCAGCAAAATTGACATTTTGAGCCAAACATATAATAGTGTATCTGAGAGCAGAATATGGCTCTTACAGAGCCCTAAATTGGCTCCAGGATCAGAATTAACCTGCAACAAGGTTTCTCTTTTTCGTATTAGAGAGTGATATGACCCTTTCTTGCCACTAATAATTAGCTGGAAGCCCAATAGCAGTAAACCATTTTAACTCTCAATGTATCTGTCAAATACAGGGTGCTTGGAAATTGAGGAGTGTGG
The DNA here is from genome assembly GCF_027887155.1 of Malaclemys terrapin pileata. Taxonomy (NCBI): domain Eukaryota; kingdom Metazoa; phylum Chordata; order Testudines; family Emydidae; genus Malaclemys; species Malaclemys terrapin. Next base: position 87,492,423 of record NC_071506.1, on the reverse strand, counting down.
TATATGCCATACAGTATAATATACAATGAAATCCAGTATAGCTCTTGAAATAACTAATATTTAGCAAACTTACTATTCTTGCAGTAGTCACACAATACGTATTTCCTGGTTAGAAGGTAGAAAACTTGTTTTGCCCTCACAAATCCACCGGAGCCCCATGCAGTATTCATTAGAAATATCTGCTTCTATCAGCAGGGGTACTGAGACATGATTTGTTACTATGAGTCATTTCCTTAAGTGAGATTGCTGGAAATGCTGAATTAGAAGAGCACGTAACACTTACAAAAATGAATTATATGCATGCTACTTACCACTGTTGCCAATTTAATTGACATTAATCTCAGAGCAATGATTCTTTCAGAGAGGACATATTTTATTCATATATTCTTGATTGGTGAGATTGCTGTCTAAGGCTGTACTTGAAAAGCTAATATATGGCTGAGGCTTATTGAGATGGTACTAGTTTATATTTATTTTACTCATTCGTAGACTAATTTAGTCTACAAGATGAATGCAATTATATGATATGTTTATAAGCATCTCTTCAGTGCCCTGCGCCTCAGCCTCATTCTCGGGAGGAGACCATGGTGATATATAAGGGACTGGTGAGCTACATTTAGGGTGACCAGACAGCAAGTGTGAAAAATCGGGACGGGGTGGGGGGGTAATAGGAGCCTATATAAGAAAAAGACCCCAAAATCAGGACTGTCCTTATAAAATCGGGACATCTGGTCACCCTTGCTACATTCCCAGAAAGGGCAGCTTCTGACCTCCAACAAGATTATTAATACTAAACCCTTCCTAAGTCAGACATGTGAGTGCCAGACTAACCAAATTAATAAAATCTTGGTAGCGCATTTTACATGATAACATGTACTGGACAAAGGCTTTGGGTACCTTTCACTACATTGTAGCTAGAGAATGGAGTTCTCAGTTACTGAAGGTCAAAAAGCAAAGGCAAAATGCACCCCCGTTGTTCACAGGCTGTAAGAACAGTATGCAGCTCTCTATAGACCATACTTTTGTGGTTTCATCTGTGTCACGCGTGCACAGACACACACACACACTAAGCCTTGAACCTAAGAAGTAGGTGCAAGAGTCCTGTAAACTCCCTAGAAACAATCCTAGTCTTACTACAGGATGGAGACAAACTGTTTCCTAGAATGGATCTATTAGATCACACAGCAATCACAAATACTGTATTAATAGTGTAGGTCCAGATCATGTCCTGTGGATCCTCACATAGGGGGCCCCTCTGAGAGTCGATGCCCTTCAATGTGAATGGAAAGCATGTCCCCACAGCACCATGGCCCCTCCTCTCCAGACTCCATGGAGAACTTGGACTGTCTGCACATCTGGGAGGGTAGAGGGAGAAGACTAGGGAATGCAGATACACATACTATTCCCTAAACCCCGTGGAGATTCCAGTGGGAAGTTAATACAGCCTGAGACAGTATTCATTTTCTTGCAGGCTCCCTCTACGCCGTGGTTTCCCCCAGTCCTAAGTATGTCGTGTAGTGGGGCAGCTGTCCCAGTCTGGCATGGAAGGGATTAAAGCAAGCCAGAGAGGCTGTGCAGGGCCCCAGCCAATCCTGGAAGGGCTTATTGGGAGCCATTCAAGTGGAGGCTGCAGGGCAGAGAGGAGTGGAGTCTCTCCCTGGAGGGCAAAGGGAGAAGAACTGGCTCCTAGAGAGAGAAGCACCTAAGACAGAGCAGGGCTGGGCAGGGTCAGCAGAGGCTGGGGGAGCTCTAGGCTGATGACTGTAGGGTTACCATACGTCCGGATTTTCCCGGACATGTCCGGCTTTTGGGGGCTCAAATCCCTGTCCGGGGGGAAATCCCCAAAAGCCGGGCATGTCCGGGAAAATCGGGAGGCTCGGCCGGGGCCTCTTTGTCCGGGGCCGGGGGCATGGTGCCGGGCCAGGCTGGGCGCGGGGCCGGGGTCCGGGCCGGGAGCGCGGTGCTGGTCCGGGCCCGCGGGGCCGGGAGCCGGGCCGGGGTGGGTGCGCCGGGCCCGCGGGGCCGGGAGCCGGGCCGGGGTGCCGGGCCGGGAGCCGGGGGCGCGGTGCCGGTCCAGGCCCGCGGGGCCGGGTCGGGGAGCCGGGCCGGGCCCGCGGGGCCGGGAGCCGGGTCGGGGTCGGGGCGCCGGGCCCGGGAGCCGGGTCGGGGTCGGGGCGCCGGGCCCGTGGGGCTGGGAGCCGGGGGGTGCGCCGGGCCCGCGGGGCTGGGAGCTGGGGGGTGCGCCGGGCCCGCGGGGCTGGGAGCCGGGCCGGGGTCGGGGAGCCGGGCCCGCGGGGCTGGGAGCCGGGGGGTGCGCCGGGCCCGCGGGGCTGGGAGCCGGGCCGGGGTCGGGGAGCCGTGCCCGCGGGGCTGGGAGCCGGGGGGTGTGCCGGGCCCGCGGGGCTGGGAGCCGGGGGGTGCGCTGGACCCACGGGGGGTGGTCGGTCGGGGCCGGCACCCCAGGGCCCGAGCCGACCCAGGCTGGAGCCGCCGGGGGGGCCAGCCTGGGCCGCGCCTCCTCCCCCCCGCCCCCCTTACCTGCTTCAGGCTTCCCGCGAATTAAATGTTCGCGGGAAGCAGGGGAGGGGGCGGAGACTTGGGGAGGGGGCGGAGTTGGGGCGTGGGCGTGGGCGGGGCTGGGGGCGGGGCCGGGTCGGGGAGCCGGGCGCCGGGTCGGGGTCGGGGCGCCGGGCCCGTGGGGCTGGGAGCCGGGGGGTGCGCCGGGCCCGCGGGGCTGGGAGCCGGGCCGGGGTCGGGGAGCCGGGCCCGCGGGGCTGGGAGCCGGGGGGTGTGCCGGGCCCGCGGGGCTGGGAGCCGGGCCGGAGTCGGGGAGCCGGGCCCGCGGGGCTGGGAGCCAGGGGGTGCGCTGGACCCACGGGGGGTGGTCGGTCGGGGCCGGCACCCCAGGGCCCGAGCCGACCCAGGCTGGAGCCGCCGGGGGAGCCAGCCTGGGCCGCGCCTCCTCCCCCCCGCCCCCCTTACCTGCTTCAGGCTTCCCGCGAATTAAATGTTCGCGGGAAGCAGGGGAGGGGGCGGAGACTTGGGGAGGGGGCGGAGTTGGGGCGTGGGCGTGGGCGGGGCTGGGGGCGGGGCCAGGGCCCCGGGGAGTGTCCTCCATTTGGAGTCACAAAATATGGTAACCCTAGACGACTGCCAGCCTGGAGCCCTGACACAAAGGGGCAGAGAAGGTGCTGGGGCTACCGGGAAGTGGCCCAAGGAAGCAGGCAGGCGAGGAGAGTTGGAGGAGGGCAGTAAGTGGCTGCCGCTAGACCAGGGATGGGCAAACTATGGCTTGGAGGCCGCATCCGGCCCATCAGACATTTAAATCTGGCCCTTGAGCTCCCGCCGGGGAGCGGGGTCGGGCCCGTGGCTCTGTGTGGCTCCCGGAAGCAGCAGCATGACCCCGTACAGCTCCTACACATAGGGGCAGGCAGGGGGCTCCGTACACTCAGGGCCGGCTCCAGCGTTTTTGCCACCCCAAGCAGCGATCAGCAGCACTTCGGCGGCAGCTCTACCACCACCACTTCATTCTTCGGCAGCAATTCAGCGGCAAGTCCTTCCCTCCGAGAGGGACTGAGGGACCCGCTGCCGAATTGCCGCCAAAGATCTGAAAGTGCCACCCCTTTCCGTTGGCCGCCCCAAGTACCTGCTTGCTGCGCTGGTGCCTGGAGCCGGCCCTGCGTAAACTGCTTCTGCCCCAAGCACCACCCCTGCAGCTCCCATTGGCTGGGAACTGCAGCCAATGGGAGTTGCAGGAGCAGCACCTGGGGATGGGGCAGCGCAGAACCTCCTGAGAATTTCAAAGAATTCTCCATGTAGGAACCGGAGGGGGGACATGCCACTGCTTCCGGGAGCTGCTTGACGTAAGCGCTGCCTGGAGCATGCACTCCTGACCCCCTCCTGTGCCCCAACCTTCTGCCCCAGCCCTGATCCCCCTCCTGCCCTCCGAACCCCTCAGTCCCAATCCAGAGCACCCTCCTACACCCCCAGCCCCATCCCAGAGCCTGCACCCCCAGCCAGAGCCCTAACCCCGTACCCCGCACCCCAGCCTCTTGTCCCACCCAGAGCCCCCCTCCTGCACCCTGAACTCCTCATTTCTGGCCCCACTCCAGAGTCTGCACCCCCAGCCGGAGCCCTCACCCTCCTCTCATACCCCAACCTCCAATTTTGTGAGCATTCGTGGCCTGCCATACAATTTCCATACCCAGATGTGGTCCTCGGGCCAAAAAGTTTGCCCAACCCTGTGTTAGAGGGTCCCTGGGTCAGGGGCCAGAGTAGCAGGTGGAGAGGCCGGGACACCCTCCTCTTCCCCCCCACTTCCCAGTGATGAGAGTGGCTAAGCCAGACTGCAGTTTGCCCTTGGAGGAAGGGGCCCAAAACTCCCCACCTTCCACTCCAAGGGCAAGGCTCATTTCTTTGACCTTGACTTCTCTAACAAATACATTGCAACAGATCATATGAACAAAACAAGCCACACCCTACTAAAGCAAGACACTCCATTCCACATCACTTCTTTTTTTGGGGAGAGGATGAGAGAACAAACAACGTGTGACAGTTGTGTAGTCACAAGGCTTAGTACACTACTGGAAGGGGCTCAGATATTTTGCTGATTACCACAGTATAAAAACCTATATAGGATAGAATAGAATCTAGGACCAACTTCTATTTGCAATTACTTAATATAAATCTGAAGAAATCAGAATTTACACTGGTGTCATACAGGACAGTTGGGTTCTCAATGGACAGGATGACTGGTATGCAGCAAATGAAGGCAGGAATATGAAGTGAATTAGGCAGGGGTATGGTCACTGCTCAGTGATCACAAAAATAAATGTTGAATAGCTGTCTAATTTACCACACACTTTCCAAACTGAACACTGAATGAAGCATGAGTCCTGTGGAAAAATAGTATGTGATCACGTAACTATAGACAAAATTCATCATAATTAAGGCTAAGAGTTTGTCACGGATATTTTTAGTAAAAGTCACGGACAGGTCATGGGCATAACAGAAAAATTCACGGAAACTGTGACCTGTCCCTAACTTTTACTAAAAATATCCCTGACAAAATGGGGATCTGTGGATCCCCATCCTACCTCAAGTGGGGCTGCTGCAGAGACTAGGAGCTGCCTGGAGCAGCTGGAGGCTGCGGGGTACCCCAGTCGCCTGCAGCTCCGGGCGTCCCCCCTGCCTGTGGGGGCTGGGAGCTCAGGGGGTTCCCCGCCAACTCCGGGGGCCAGGAGCTTGAGTTCCTCTGCAGCAGCCCGGAGCTGCCCGCCAGCCCTGGCAGCCCAGACTGGCCAGGACCTTGGGGGTTCCCTGCCATCTCTGGCAGCTCGGAGCTCGGGGTTCCTGAGCTGCCCCGGTGGCAGGGAACTGGGGGTTCCCCACTGCTGCCCACTAGGAGCTGGGGGGGTTCCCCGTTGTCCTGGGCAGCTGGGAGCTTGGGGTTCCCCTGCTGCGCCATTCTCAGCAGCAGGGAGCTGGGAGGTTCCCCCGCCGCCGCCAGCAGCAGCAGAAAGCTGGGGGTACCCCCACCGCCCACGGCATCTGGGAGCTCCGGGGGCCACCAGAGGTGGCGAGGGTACCCCACAGCTTTCTGCCCCAGCGGGCGGTGGGGTACCCTGCAGCTCCTGACCACCACAGGCTGAAGTCACGGAGGCTGCTGAAAGTCACTGATTCTGTGACTTCTGAGACCTCCGTGACTAAATCGCAGTCCTAATCATAATGCACATACACAAGGGTCAGAGTTAAATTAGAGCAACATTTGTGTACAAAAGATGGAAGTTAAAAGGAATAATAACTTACTGCATTTTGTTTTACTCTGCTACTGGAACACCTGTTAATTGTTAATAGTATATTCTTTTGTATTAAGTTTTACTCTGTTTAGTAATATTCAATACTTAGCCTGAGCCATTTAAAAATATATTCCCAACTTGAACCCTAACTGCTGAGTTGATTCCATTTATTGTAGATAAATTCTTCACATTTGCCTAGTCCAACCCCAAGGCAGGCATGGCACAGGAGATCGCTGGGAGGACCGGATAGGATTTGCCTTTAGCCATTTAAAAATGATGTCACAGAACTTTGACATTACTTTTCCTTCATTTTTATGGAAGACATTAAATACATGTGCCAGATTCTTAAAATATTTAAATGAAATAAAAAGCACCCCTCCTTTCTAATGGCTAGATGGTAAAATGCTCAGGAAAGATGAGTATGTAAATTCTGCAAGCCATCAGATATTGATATATTTTTCTGGGCAAGCAGCCACAAGAGGAAATGGGATTTTTTCACTCCTAGCATCTGTCAAGAGGACAGTAGTAATCACATGACTCCCTATTAAATATAGATATAATGGATGAAACCCATTAAAGTTGCTGTGTAGCTAGGATTGAAGTTGTGTACAATTCTAGGTACTAAGATAAAATAGAACAGCAGCAAAACAAAATTGATGCGACTAAAAAAATCTAGAGCATTAATTCCCAAGGTATGATGTGTAACTCCCTTCTGGTGTGGTACCTGCTTTTGATGCTGCAATAGTTCTGCAGTCTGCAGCTGTGGTCCATGGTCAGTGCTCTCCACTGTGGAATGTTGGGAGTAATCCGTCAGTGCAAACACAAGGTCATCCTCCTCCTCATCTTGTTCTGGGTCATCTCCCTTTCTTTCAGACTGAATGCCAAATTCTGGTAGGGCATCGAGGTGTTCAATCTAAAATGGCAAGACAATGAACTCTACAGACACTGTTCCTGTATTAACTGTACAGTGACAAAAAAAATCCACTGAAGACTGGAGAAAAGGGATCTCCTTGTGTGTTGCAATTTATTAAATCATATTCTGTATGCTAGTGAGAATGTTATTAAACAACAGAAAACAGAAAAGATGTTTTGCTATTAGGTGTGGGTTTAGTTTACGCAAAAGAGTATTGCAGCATTTATAAATGGTCACTCGTCTTGAAGATTATTCATTCTGCCTAATTTGGTAGCACAAACACCTGCAGCAACTGTAGACCAGGAAATGCTGAAAGAAAAGACACCATGGACAGGAGGTACATAAATATTAGCAATACATGAAACAATTACTTAGAAGATGGTTTGGGAATTACATGAGTTTGAAGGATAATTCGTCCCTCCCCAGGAATTTTGATTAGAGAGCAGCAGATTGAGAAAATGCCTCTCTCCCAGTCATTTTATTTAATAAGGCCAAGATTTCCCAATGTGTGTAGGTGATTCTGGCTGCCTTCTTTCAGAGTGGTGCTTACTGTCTGAAAATCAAATGCTTTTTAAGGGGTCTCAAATTGGCCACCCAAAATCACTAGTTTTGAAAACCTTGGCCTAAATTATTAGGTGCTCCATGGAGGAACACCATAATGGTGATGTGAGTGCTGATGGTGATATGTTTCTGTGGGGAAAAGGAATCAATATGGATGAATCACTGCTGAATTCCCACAAGAAGTGTGTGACTTTACTGCCAGTATGAAAACATAGCACCTCTTCATCTGTATTCCTGAGGGCTTTTTGAGGAGCACACAGTACATAAACGTGAAAAAGCAACATCACTCTGTGACGTTGTGCAGTCTATATGGTTTTATAAAAACATGATAATAAGTGAATATAATGTAACTAGGATAGTTTTATAAAGATTTGATAATAACTGAATATAATGCAACTGGGATACGCTTTGTGCAAAAGGTCTCTTGTAAGGTATCATTATAAAGCTTATAATCTACTGAGTGTGATCATCCTATTCGTAGAAATGTACCACTCTTGTATCTAAAACTAGAAATATAAAATATAACTCTGAGGGCCTATTGTAATTATGTAAAGTGTGGGCCAGTAATGATGGTTTGGAATCTTGATGACTCCCATTAACAAGGACCATTGTCTGCAGATGGCTATGTTTACCTGTATATGTGTGTGCTGAAGTGGGCAATGAAGTCTTGCAGTGACATGTGATCATGTCACCTGAACTGGAATCCATCTTTAACCTGGTGCTTTTCCAGTGAGGGGGGGTGGAAACCCAGAGGGACAAAGGGTTCCCACCTTATGCAAAAGATATATAAAGGGGTGGAACAGAACAAAGGGGAGAGGAGCCATCATGAAGAATCCCCTAACTATCAACTGAGCTGCAACAAGAGCTGTACCAGGGGAAAGAATTGTGCCCAGGCCTGGAAGGTGTCCAGTCTGAGAAAAAGCTTACTGAAGCATCTCTGAGGGTGAGATTATCTATATTCAGTTTGATTAGACATAGATTTGCGCATTTTATTTTATTTTGCTTGGTGACTTACTTTGTTCTGTCTGTTACTACTTGGAACCACTTAAATCCTACTGTCTGTATTTAATAAAATCATTTTGTATTTAGTAATTTACTCAGAGTATGTATTAATACCTGGGGGAGCAAACAACTGTGCATCTCTCTCTATCAGCGTTATAGAGGGCAAACAATTTATGAATTTGCCCTGCATAAGCTTTATGCAGGGTAAAACGGATTTATTTGGGTTTAGACCCCATTGGGAGTTGGGCATCTGAGTGCTGAAGACAAGCACACTTCTGGGAGCTGTTTGCAGCTCTGGGACAAGTGATTCAGACCCTGGGTCTGTGTTGGAGCAGATGGGAGTGTCTGGCTCAGCAAGACAGGGTGCTGGAGTCCTGAGCTAGCAGGGAAAACAGGAGTAGGGGTAGTCTTTGCACATCGGGTGGCAGCTCCCAAGGGGGTTTCTGTGATCCAACCCATCACAGTGGCGAACCCATCACACACTCAAACCATGCAAACAGATTTTAATCCATTAGCCCACTTATTGCTCCATATATTTGTGCTAGCTGGGGGGTTTGTTTTAAAGATGAGAGAGCAGTAATTCAAAGATGTCATATGGGTCATCCCTCTTTACAAAACTATTTTAAAAAGGCCAGTAACTTTAACTTTAAATTCCATTTCAGTCCCTTTTAAACTCATGATTATGGAGGGCTGGTGTGGCTCCATAGTTGGTTGAGTTGAGGTTTGCATGAAAACAGGGATATCTAAATATTCATTTTGCTCATGACAGAACTAGCAACTCTACACATCCTTGCAGTTTCACTCCACTGAATAAGACGGGCCTGTTACCTCCAGTATGTCCTCTCCTTCCTCTTCTATTTGCTTGCCTTGCTGCCAGTGTTTCAGCAGCCACTTCAGTTTCACATACAGAAGGAAGGTATTCTGCTTGAAATGCCTGAGTTCTTGCTGCATCAAACTTTTCTCCTGACCCCAGGTCTTCTCCTCCAATTTATTCTGCAAAGTCAAGCTCTGCACCTCCAAATCTTTCCTCCGCAAGGTCTGCAGATGCTCCTCCTCCAGCTTTAATGGAACAACACACACAGTATCAATAGGGTGCTGCTGATGGGTGAGACAAACTGAAACCTCTAATTTTAATCAATATTAGCTACTTAATTTGGCAAGAGTTCTGACTTTTGAGGAATCAGAAGACCACAGCTTGCAGCCCTCAATTAATTAACCATATGCAAATAACCTGCTGAGGGAATGTACAGTTAATTCACTTTAAAGATGCATAACAACAATGCTGCTACATAAAACACATTTATGTCCTACATACTTTCCTTCCTCTCTTCATTGCATCTTTTCAATATGTTCCCTGCATGGCCCTGACCTTACAACTGCTTCATACAAAATTCATTTAATGACTGAATTTCCACCTACTCCTATAAAATGAGAGTATAATAATCCCTACAACACCCAAGAATTTTAATTTTTCTCCCCTCCCTGCACAGTCACTCCTTTTGTTAAGAATATATCTTCATCCCACTCTCAAGAAACAGAGTTCCTTTGTCTTTTATATTTGGTATCAAACACAAGTCTTGGCCTTTTTACATTAGCACTGAGGATTCATACTTAAAAGGGCTGTTTGAGTTGGCTCATGGTGAACTCCTACAGTTTCTGCACAAGGCTGAAGCACAGATGCACACTGTGGTTGAAGACATAAGCATACTGAGACTCGGAATAGTCTGAGTTCCAGCCCCATAAGCACCAAGAATAGCTCACAGTCTCACAGTTTGCAATTTAAACCCTATTATAATTTATTTGACACCAAACTTTGGCCAGAAAAGTCATTTTTCAATGCAACGTCTTACTGTATAAGTGAAAAGCAGGCAATGGATTGACCTGGCACCAATAAGAGTTACATAAATTACCTTTCAGCAGTCACATACTCCTACATGAATGCCAATATATTTCTGTTTTAACTGAATGTGGATGCTTACTAATGAGGAAAAGGCATTTAGAAAAGGAATGCAGAGCCATTGTTTAGAGATGCCATTTCATATTGTTTTGTTTCCTGTCATATCATAAGACTATTAAATAACTGCCTCTCTTGTTAGTTACCAATCCAGTACAAATGAAAGCCATAGTAAACTAGCCACCACAATGCCTTAAACCATACAGAATATATCCTGCAACAAACACCTCATAGCTATAGAGAACACTTGAAATTCATCTTCAGGAAAGTGGACAGAAAACCAGACCAATAATTCCTATTACCAATAAAATGAAATGAAATAAAATAAAATATGTTTCTAATTACCCCTAAAACATTCAGAATCCTATTTGCGACCTGCCATTCCATGACAAGCACTTTACTAAATAATGAACCCTTTAAAAAGTTTTTAGCCCAGAACTAAGCTAACAAAATCAGTTATCCAAAATGCACATACAACATGTTACCTCTTCTGTTAGAGGGATTTTGGAGTAAAACTGGCATATTAATAAATACTCTCAGCAACAGTAAATCCTTGTAAATCAATTCCTGATTGAATCAGGAATATTTACCCACCAAACAATTTACAGGTTCATAATTGACCTTAAAAGTAGTTTAAAACAAAAATAGATATTATGGGCCAAAAGTGTGTGTACAACTCCCAATCATGCCCATGGAGTTGCATACAGAGGGCAGACTTTAGTCCATTGCCACTTAATGTTGCCAGAAACAATACACTAAAAAGGAAACTATTGTAAGCTTCATTTTTGAATGTGTAAATGAATATAACTTGTGTTAACAGAGCTTTGTTCCTTTGAACTGAAATGGACATTTGGTTAAAAACAGCCAGGATCTATGAATCCAAGTCTTCAAAAAGGTGGGGGCAAATATAGCCAATTTCATGTTATGTACACTGAACATGAGCAATAAAAGACAGGGAAGCAAAGCACTGAAAAATAAAGATGTCCTGATTTTCATCGCCTGTATACTGGTGTAACTCCACTGACTTCAGGGAGCTAAGTGAGATCAGAATCAGGCCTACAACATCCAACTTTGCTCCTGGAGTTCAAGCAAGTGCTGTTCCACTGTCTCATACAGAGCTGAAGGGGTAAAGAAGCAGCAGCCACTTCTTCTTATATGATCACGAATATAGCAGCTCATGTGGGTTTTTTTGGCTGATTCTCTATCAAGAAGATACACAGGGACACAAAGATACAGAAATTAGGTCAATTTACATTCAACCAGCTTCTAGATTCTTGGATGAGTGAAAATAAATAAATAAAGTTGATGCTTTTGGGAGTGAATAGTAGTAACATGTAGACACAATTCCCTTGTTTTTGACAAACAATGTTTCATTGTGCAGGCTCTGGCCAAATGTCTGTACCAGTGGATGGGTTTTGCATTTACCTGAATGATCCTCTCTGTAAACTTTTCTTGCTCCTCTTGGTGAAGTCTCGTCTCCTGCTCAAGTTGAGCCTGAAGCTCCTGTATCGATACATTCTGTACAGGTAAAACATGGGAATCCCTGAGCTGATCAGTAGGACAAAGGGACATGTTTAGTGGACAGTGTGTGTTAATGGTGTAAAAAATCTGTAGGACAGACATCTTCGTGACTTACAAGTATACATACAGTTATAAGCAAAGCAGGATGTGCACATATGTAGCAATGCCTTAAATATCTGTGAGGATTTCTTATGTGGCTTCCTAATAAAATATAAAAATAGGATCTTAATGTTACATGTTGTATATTCCCTTCAGGCCTGATCCTGCAGCCCTTTTATAAGCAGTGTCATTGAAGTAACTGGAACTACTACAAGGTTACAGAATCAGACCCTGTTTATAAGCTACTTATAGTATCTGGTAGTGTATCCAATCCACTGTGATGAAAGGTATTCACTTTTAGCATCCTTGCAGAGAGATTAGCCATACCGTACCTTTAAAAAAAATCAGATAATGTGATCTCATTTATTAGATGTAATACATAATGTTCCAGGTTGAAAAGGTCCCTTTCTTCAGATATGGGACAGGCTTCTACACAAGTTACAGCTGTACCTTACTAACATTTCTACTTTGAAAAGTGACTCTAAACAAATCAAGTAGTGGAATCCCTGATTATTGTATTTCATCTTTATTCTAAATGTTAGTCTTGCAAACTCACCCTGGGATCTGACCAGACCTCTCAAATATCTCTCATTTTTAGTGATATTACTCACTCAGGGCTTGTCTACACTACCGTGCGGGGTCGATCTAAGATATGCATGTTCAGCTACATGAATAGCGTAGCTGAAGTCGACGTACTTAGATCTACTTACCGCAGTGTTTTCACTGCGGTAAGTAAGTCGACAGCTGACGCTCTCCCGTCGACTCAGCTTATGCTTCTCGTTCTGGTGGAGTACCAGAGTCGACGGGAGAGTGCTCAGCAGTCGATTTATCGCGTCTATACTAGAGACTCAATAAATCTACCCCCTCTGGATCAATCACTGTCTGCCGATCCAGCAGGTAGTGTAGACAAGCCTTCAGGCTCAAAATTACTTATGTTCCATACCAATTTGGTGTCCCCTTCAAATTTTATTAACAACAATTATTTCAGTCATGAAGCTAAGGTCACAGACATAGTTATTTACACCAAAAAAAATTAATCTCACAGCATTTACTTTCCTGCACTAATCACTTTTTGTATCTCTCATTTTGGGTCTTTGCCACACATTTAGGTCTTGGCTAATTCCCAGTTATGGATCTGACAGTCAAACTCAGTTTTCTTCTCACATGTAACAGTAACTTGATATGGAAAACTTTGCAACACAAAAAGAAACATTTTTAGTTACCTGTCAGAGCAGAAACAGGACTATTTGAGGCCTGAAAGGGTGCATTCTAACTTTTTATCAGCCAATTAAAGCTACCATACACACTCTCTCTGGGCCAACTGGTTCCTACTTTAATTGGTACTATGCTGTATAATTGACTTGTGCACGTCTGTTCTATGCCTGAAAAAGAGAGATTTTTAATAGAGCTGGAGGAATGAACTGATTTTTTCAGTTCTCTGGCAGTTGTGAAAAAAAATAGAAATAAAAATTTCAGTTTGGCTAACAATCAAAAAATTGCGAACAATTTCGGTGAATTGAAAAAATCTATTTAGGGTAAAATGGAACATGTTTTGTTTGACCCCAAACAGACTTTTTCAATCATTTTTAAAGGTCTAGATTTACAAAATGGGAGGGAGGAGGAGCAGGTAGTGATACACTCCTTGTAACTTTAGCCCAGTGGTCAAAGCATTCATCTGGGCTGAAGGAAACCCAGGTTCAAATCTCTTCTTCAGGACGATTGAGGTAGTGCCCTGACCAATCGGCTAAAAGTTATAAAAAGGGCACTATCACTATCACCATCACCACCACCACCACCACCACCTCCTTCTCCTTCAGCCATTTGGTGAATGACATGTAAGTCTTGAAACTATTAGGTGAATTCATGTCAAATTTGCAAAGAATTTGGGTTTGACCAAACCTGCATTTTTCAGCGAATAAAGTGCTGGTCTGAAAAGTTTAGCCCTGCTCTAATTTTTAAACCCTTATCCCATATACAGAAACTGACCAATGTAAAGTTATCATACCATGTCTAATTTTTCTTGTGCATTAATACTTCTACAAACATTTTCACTACATAAGCCCAAATTCTGGTGTTGGAAGTAGGTGGGAAACCACTGATTTCAATCGGAGCTGCATATATATCCAAGGGCAGATTTTCTTTTCGTTTTAAACTCAGGAGCTGGTTATATAATCTTTAAAATTCTTTGACGACTAATCTCTTCTTGGTGTGCAGGAGTTATATCAAATCAGTTTCCCCATGCAGCAAGAGAAAGATGTTTTTCTTTAGTGATCTTTGTGTTCTTGCTATTCTAATTAGCATTCTTTTAGAACGCAATTTATGAAAATCAATGCATTAGGCCAGTTCATGTGCAATTTCAGAAAAGCATGTTGCCTGCTTCATTAATTTGAGATTATCCAAAGCCATGTGATGTCTTAGCAGCAATTTTATCTGGTGAAAACAACTATTCTACAGGTAATTCTTTATTGCCAATAATAATCATTAACAAACCCCTCCCATATGGTTAGGAAATGGCAATAACAGGATTTATCTACAAAAGTAATTATTTCAAAATACATTTGATTTTTATATCACTCTCTCTACAGTGATGTCATATTTAGGGAGTTAGAAAGATACTGTTTGTCTTGCAGTTAATGAAATTGGAAGCTGAAAATCCTTACATTTGTATTTTCTTTGTCTTTTTCCCAACATGACTTTACTTATTTGATATATCAATAAAAATGGCAACTTGCTAGGAGTCGATGCTTTGTTCGTCACTAGTGTTAATGGGAGTTACATAGCTACATACACATCAAGAGTAGACCATGCCCGCAAAATGGGACAAGAAAAAAACCCCCAATCTCTTATGCCATTTATCGATAAGATGGCAGCATGAGTGGGAACCTTGAGAGTATGAAATATGTTATAATAGTTGGAACTACTGGTGAAAGACTGAATGCACTGTCAGAGGTGATGTAGTTTTATAAGCACTTTTAAAAGTTTAAATCTTTTCTCCTGCAATTAGCCTGCTTCTGCCTTATTATGGAGGATGAATTTTTAAAGCAATAAATTGCATGTGCTCTAATGTAATTTAGTAGACACATGAAGAATTGCACAGCTTTTCATCACTTTGAAACTCAAAGTTTCTTCATATTTTTTATGTATGTTATAAACATTGGGCTTAGTTCTGATAAGTGGCAAGAACTCAGATTAACTTCAGTGGGGAATGGGGCTGCTCAGCCCGGTGATTGTACTTTGAATAATGAATATGAAAATATTTATCTTTTCTGTCTATGTATGCAATTTTAGATGCATGGTACAGTGTCTGCAATTCTGCATGCTCATCTTTGCAAATCAGGCCCCTGATAGAACTACAGTATCGTGGTACACCTCTACCCCGATATAATGCGACCTGATATAACACGAATTCAGATATAACGCGGTAAAGCAGCGCTCCAGGGGGAGGAGGGCGGGACTGCGCACTCCAGCGGATCAAAGCAAGTTCGATATAATGCGGTTTCACCTATAAGGCGGTAAGATTTTTTGGCTCCTGAGGACAGCATTATATCAGAGTAGAGGTGTATTTATAGATGTCATCTGCATAACTGTTGTGGATTTGTTTTTGCAAGCAGCATTGCTACAGCACTGGGAGACAATTATAGACATAAGATTTTCTGTTAACTTCCATTATCTCTCCCTCTTATTAATGCATTTGCTACAACTGGGACAGAAACCACTAGGCACAAATTCCATTTACCATGGTGTCCCAGATAAGACATCCACTGAATAACACTAACTTTATATATGTCAGGACACAAACTCACTAAAATAAAAACACACAAACACAACACAACATGAACTACAATCTAGCGTTACTCCACCACAGCACCACTGGACAGCACACTACATTTGCACCTTGACAATAATTTAAAATTTTCAGTGAACCCAAATTACATTTTCCAAAGTGCTCCAGTTCTTGTCGCCTTTGCAGGCCAGTTCCAAAGCTCTGCTGCTGAGACACTGAACACCCCTCTCACCTGTTTTCACTCCAGAAGACGCTAATCCATACTTATTCTCTTACCACAAGCGCACATTTAAACAAATATCATCCACACAGCCAGGGTTTTGTCTAAATATTATTCGTTGCACTAAAATCTCTTTGCTCCCCCCTCAAAGGCCTGCCTCTTGTCAGCTCCAGTCTATTATTCTTGTGATAGAGCCCTATGGTTCTGTGATGACTTGCTTTACACATTTATCACACTTCGCAAAAGCAAGAAGTTTGCAGAAATTGGTATCTGATAAGCCATCCCAAGACCATCCACCTAAACCCTTTTTGCTGGACCACAATCAAAACCAACCTGACTAAAATTAAAACATCTGATTGTTCCCCCCCTTTGTTGAATCTGTTTTTGAAGGCTTTTTAAACATATCCAATTTGATTCTTTTGAATTAGAAACCAGCCTACATTCAAGAATTATGAGTATCACATTTCATAGACTACTTGTTTTAGTCATTTTTCAATTCAGAGGCAGCAAAATGAGGATTGTAGATGTGGATGGCTTTCCCCTTCTTCCTCTGAGGAAGCTAAACAATAAACATTTCATATGTGTATTATGTCCCTTTAGTATTTGCACCCCACAATAAATACATTCCAAAATGGCCAAATTTACATTTGAAATCTGAATGTTGCAAGTAAACAATAAGCTAAATTTCACAGCAATTTCTCATGCATTACACATTGCTTTTGCATATGATACACAAATTCTCAAAGGTTACAGCCTAAATTGCACCCCAAAAATTAGTGTGTATACCACATTAATGGTGCAAAATAGATAATTGTGCAGTTATCCACTTGTGTATTTGTTTGCACAAAGAATGCCAGATTTTATTAAAACATGTAAGCCAAAGCCTTTGAAAATCTGGACCATTATTTGGAAAGTACACAAAGTCCTCATGAGTTCACTTAGACTTTGGATATTAAGATTTACATCATAATGGGTCTTTCAGGCCATTATACTGTCAATCAGTAGTGATATTTTACATAGAACAAGAGAATACTATGTATCAAAGTGCACCATTCTTACTACCCCTAATCCTAGTGAGAAGGAATATTGTCAGTAATCTAGTACCAATTTGTCATTCTGCTTCCCACAACTTTGAAAAGTGATGGGTACGTTTTCTATTTTATGGCTTTTTGTTCAGTACACATAATATGCAATGCATGAAGACGGAATACTATATCAGTGTAAAAAGGGAATGATGTGTAAAATTTCAGCACATGGTTGGGATACATTGTAAACGTCATATTACTGAAAAGCCCTCAAATGGATTTACAAAAATTGCCTTAAAGGAATGCAAAGAGACTATCTGAAACAAACAAAAACAGGACAGTCGGCATAAAAGCTACAATTCTGTCCTGATGTGGCCAGATATCATAGCTCTCTCTGATCATACAGAAGATCCCATGTAGATACAAAGTAGGAATTAAGGATGAAGTGACACATTTTACTTGAAAATATCTATAATTGGTTGATTTAATTTCAACCCATAAATTAGTTTAATATAGCTGCTTACATTTAATATGCGGACAATAAATAGCAAAACTAGATAAAGCAATTTTCACTAGCCCATTCTAAAGTCTAAGTGTAAAACATCTTTCATTGTTACCCTTTAGTACTAGAACTTGGTGAAAACATTTTTCATGAAAAGTTACCCAAAAAGATTTTTTTAAAGGATTCTGCCTTAGTTATGGCTTTAGTGTTCACTTCTTGCAAACATGTGAGAGGCAAAAATTTCCTGTCATGTTTGGTCACAGAAAGTACGTGCAAAGAATATGAAAGTTGTCTATGTGAGTAATTACAAAATCCAAATTTAAAATTTATGCATGACTATTTGTGCCAGAAGTGCTTATGCACTCATTCAGATGAGAAACAGAAGCAATACCATGTGGTTTATTTGCCTAACCTTAGTTAAGCAATACAACTTGACTTTTAGAACATCAAGTATCAAATGCTCACAGCAAACTGTTCGTGACCAATCCAAAGATTAAAAAAAATTGAGGAAAAATTGTCTACTACATTTGAAAAAAATATGAGGAAATTGCATTCTGCTTATAGATATTCCACTAACAGAAAAAGAGATGAAATTTATCAGATGAAATATTTGTCAATTTTCACTGATCTGTATAGGTTGCCATAGCAATCTTTGATCTATGCTATGCATTTGCTTCTTAAAGTATTGTGCTACTTTCTCTAATCCCTCTGCCTCTTTTACTGATAACAATTCTTGTTTACTCACTTGATTTCCCTCTGGATTTTACAGAACCAGTTCTCCCACCCACCATAACTGAGCTCAAACCATGAGTAATGTATTGAATATTCACCTCAGTGGGCGCCGGCCTCCTCCCGACTACCAAAGCAATTCAATTACTTGTTTTCAGCAAGAAAACAAAGTCCCATTCTTAAGACAATTTCAAGAAATAATTTCCATTGGACTGTGAATCTAACCCAAGTCTTTAATATGCAAAGACATTCTAATAATACTGTTACACTAACAACAGCAGTGCAAAGACCAAACAAAGGCAGATGTTTACAGTTAGGCTACAGGGCGGTTCAGGCATAAGGCAGTCTTCATCTATTGTATTTAATCAAACAATTAGGCTCCCACAATGCTTATTTTTCAAATAGTTTATACAGGAGAAATGGGTAAATGGAAGTTGCTCATGGGAAACGTTCCCTTTAAAATTTGGCTTGGAAAAAAATGGACTTGCTTGCTTACAAAAGAATTGTTTGCATAACTGAAACATGTCTATCTCTTTGAAAGGCCATACACAGTAAGAAGAAAGCTAATCATTATCACCTACTGGAGCTGTGTGAAAATTTTCATTCCTGAAACAAAACTAGGTAGAAGTTTACTTTTTGACATTTCTGCTTTTGGACATGAATTTTCATCTCTATTCTTTACAATGACAAAAATAACTTTTTGCATTTGAAAACTATGTTTTCTGCTCATTCACCTGGCAAAAAAATAGGTGACTTAGTATTTCTGGATTTTGCAAACTCAGTCTCAAAGAAAATAAATTTAAGAAAGGAAAAGCAATTTAAAAAAATCATTTGGGGAACTTTATGCTTCATTTGGTTCTCATTTTATGTTTTCATAGACCTCAAGGCCAGAAGAGAACATTAGATTATCTAGGCTGACTTCCTGTATAACTGGTTTCATCCAGTTATCCTGTATTGAACCAATAACTATGTAGGTGCCCAGCTCCAAGGTGGAATACTGGATGATCTTCATGGCATTTCAAACCACGGGTATTCCCAATCATTTCAACATATGACAGTGTAATGTAATGTTCCCCGTAGCTTCAATAAATTGTATTTAAACAAGTGTGCTTGTCACTAATGCCTTCTTACCTCGGTCCCTTTTATGAGTGTCCCATCCACACTCGCCTCTCCAGCACAGTTGGATCTCGAGTGGATATTCTTGTACCTTCAGTTATAGCTACCTGCTTTTGTGTGCCAGGCTAAGGTCTCCTTGATGTGAAAACTACTCCCACCATCTGCTCAGCTTTTGACAGTTTACTTTAGGTAACATCTCATTTTGGTAGATGGCAAATCGTTTGTGCCAAAATTACCCAAGTCATGTAGCTTGATAAATATAGGGTTTATAATCACAAAGAGAAGGTTAAAATCAGGCAGCAGGGAACTACTAATGGTAAGAGTGTTTAAACAGAAAGATTTTAAACATTAACTCAAATCATTTTCTGATCCATACTTGCTGAAATTCTCACTAGGAATTGTTCCAGATATGTATTGAATGAAAGGACTCAACTCCCTCATCTTCCAGTTTTCCACATCTAAGGAGAAAGTTTGACTCCCAACCACTGACTTACTGTTATTTATGTTTTAGCAGATATCTGTTTTGAAGTTTACCTTTGATGGGTAAAGAGAGAGAGGCAGTAAATTAAATACTACTTATGCTACTCCCATCAACTGCTGGCAAGAAGGTAAAAAAAAAGGTTACCTGTGCTCAGTGAAGGAGAGCCACTCTGCCTTTGAAATTCAGGATGGAATTGATCTGTTTGGCCACCAGCCGGTGAGGAGCATGCCTCCCCTCCCCAGCTCTGCCTCTGATCTCTAGTGCCTATTGTCTGTTCATCACAATTACCAGCTCTCACAGCCAGCATCTTCCTTCTTCCAGATTGAATTATCTGCTTCTTGTATATTTTAAGGTCTTTATCTACATGGAGCTTCAGAATTAAAGAACCATGTTTAAACTCAGCTCCCTTTAACGACTTCTTATTTCCATTTAAACCAGTTTCTAGGTTTGGCAGGCCAGTGTGAATGGGGCTAATCTGTAGAACAATGTTTAAATGCCACTTGCTAGTTTAGGTAAGGAGATTGACCAGACAGTACAAAAAAAGCAGAAACCATGTTGTAGCCCAGTGGTTCTCAATCAGGAGTCCGGGACCCCCTGAGGGGCCACAAGCAGGTTTCGGGGGTCTGTCAAGCAGGGTCAGCATCAGACCCATGGGGGCCCAGGGCAGAAAGCCGAAGCCCCACCGCATGGGGCTGAAGCGTGAGGCCCTGAGCCCCACCACCTGGGGCTGAAGCCAAAGCCTGAGCAGCTTAGCTTCATGGGGCTCCCACTGGCAGGGGCCCCAGGCAATTTCCCTGTTTGCTACCCCCTAAAGCTGGCCCTGGCTTTTATATGCAGAAAATCAGTTACTGTGGCACAGGTGGGCCGTGGAGTTTTTATAGCATGTTGGGGGGTCCTCAGAAAAAAAAAGGTTGAGAACCCCTGCTGTAGCCAATCTGTGTTTATACCAAATCAGTTTAAGCTACATTTTAACCTGGTACAGCAAAGCATGCCTTGAGCCTCTGAGTGGGGGAGATTTTAAAATAAAAACGTGTTAGCTTTTATATTTGACAAATATAGAAGTATGTCAGACCGACAGCATCTGATAATTCTGTTTAAATAATTTTTTTGAGACTGTATGCTATCCTGCTGCCTGTTAGGAATTACAGTGCTGTGCACTATATAGCCCCATCCCGAGCATCACTAGCCTTCAAAACATTTAAAATCCAAGATGAAACCTGGGGGCACGGAAGCACAAGCACACCATCTCCCTCAAGGGCACAAAGTCCCTTCCAGAGAGCATATTGTATTTTATTTTATTTGAGCCTTGAGCCAAATGTTATTCTTCCATCAGGCAAAGCTACTGGGAGCAGTGTGATAAGCCCCAAAACAAGAGTGCATTTGCTTTTGTGAAATTTATGAATATTTAAATATGTTTGCTGAAAACGTCACAGCAAAGTTGCAGTGTTTCACCTAGCTTGTTCACCCTCCCTTCCCCGCCCCCTCCACTTCTGTGGCTGAAACTTATATCCCCTCCAAGGCAGCAGGAGGCAGTTAGTAGAATGGGCTGCTGTGCTGACCTCTAGACTGAAACAGCCCTTGTCGCCTGGCCTGTAGAGTTTAATGTCTCCATCAGCTCTGCGGTGTGGCTCGGTGGTGGCTCGGTGGTGGTGAATCTCTTGCTCCTCTCCACGATCTTGGCTGAGCTGCCACTCCATCTGATCCCTCAGTTTGGACTGTTAGGTGCATGGGCGGTTTATAACAAAAACAAAGGACAGGAGGGAATAAAGAAAACAAAAATGGGTAAGGTAGACAACTGGAAAAAAAACTACAAGACAAAGAAAAGCGTGAACAGAAAAAACAACTTAAATACAGTGGCATAAGAAAGTGAAGAGAACAAAACTAAAATGAGGATGAGCAAAATGATGGGCTGAAACATCTGAAAAGCAAAAAAGAGAAAGAGAGGAAAAAATAATGCAAACACTGGTTATGAGGCGCATGCAATGAGGATGCATGAGTCAAACCAACAGCAAGCATACAAGTCATGAAGGATACGGGATACAAGGCTCTTCCTTCCTTACTTGTGCTGTGCAGAAAAGCTATATCCAGTGTGGCAGTTGAGACATGCGCCCATTGGCAACGCTTTACGAAAGGCAGTCCTTCGCTGGCTAGTGCTTCTCACTCGCCCCTCGGTTATGTGAGTGAGCTGTAAGCAGGCTTTTCAAAAAACATCACTTAGAAATTTTATTTTATTTTGTTTTTTTGGCAAGGCTTTTGAGAACACGCCTCATTCTTTTAAAAGAGAGCACAATAAAGAACTCTATACATTCATTAGCAAGGCTTCTAATTGCTTTTGACAGGAAAATTTACTTTGGATTTTTTAACTAATCACATCTTCATCAGGAAATGTTGCTGCTAGAGACAACAAAAACCCCAGATACCTATTGCTTTCATCGGATTAGCCTTTTTACCATGAGGAACCGCCTCTGAACCAAAGTAGTTGAGCATAAAAACATTAAAAAGGGTTTGTTTTACATTTTAGACTGTAATACACTGCCAATTTGAAATCATAAAGCAGCTGTGTGCGAAATTAGCTCTAGAGTAGCAATGCCAGCAAGAAAGAGAAACAATAAGCAGAGGGAAAGCAAAGAAGAAGCCCACTTACCTGGAAGTCTGTAATTAACTCCTTTCCTAGGTTACCAATGGGTGAGTCTCGAGACATGGATGTCATTGTGGACAGAAAACTGGAAGACTCTGTCAGGTGGGGCAAAGGGGAGAGGTCTTCCATTTGTTCTTTGAGGCCTTCCCCGATGTGATCAACCTTCTCCAGGAAGGTCTGTAGTTCTTTACGGAAAGCTTTCATCCTTGAATTGATAGTGTCCAGAAGTTCTGGTTCATTTTTATCCTCACCTCTCTCTCCATCACTTTTGAAACCCTGCTCAGAGGAGGGACTGCTGGTAATGTGCACCTTGGCATCATAAATTAAACTATCAGTGTCAGTGATGAGATGGAGCACTGTCCTTTCAAGCCGTTCAGCCTCTCGTTTGATGTTAATTAAAGACTCAGTGTCCTCTTTCACTCTCATTAACTCAGTAGAACAGAGGTCGCTAACTTCTGATGGCTTACCACTCTCAAAACCTGACGTCTTCTCATAAACTTCTTCTGAGTCACTCTCGCCCCCAATGGGTCCTTCTCTCTTTGGCTCAGTTGGACGGCCCTCTTCACTGTCACTCTCTTTCTTTCCTGCATCACTCTCAGCATCACTGTCCCTGGGACTTGAAGTGCGCAGCCCTAGGTGAGAGACAAGATCATAGCGCTGCACATTGGACATCAACACACGATTCTCATACTGGAGTTTCATCACTTTTCCACTCAGTTCATTGATTTGCATCCTCGCTGATTTCAACTCCTCTTGTAGGGATCCACTGCATTTAGAGGCACCATCATCCAGCCAGCTGGACTCCTGACTGGGCTCAAACTTGAATTTGTTCAGTTCATTGGTTAGTTGTTTGTTGTGATCCTCAATCTCAGAGATCGATCTCCTCAACAGCTCCGCCTCTTCTTCAACAAACTGCAAGTGACGGCGCAGCTCTGTTGCCGACTCCATGGAGTCACCGTATGGCGAGGTAGGAATGCTTGAAATGTGGTCCCGGCTAAGACACTCTCTCTCATACTGGCATCTCATGTCCTCCATCTCAGCTTTAATACCTCTGTTCTCCACCTCCAGTTCAACTATCTTCCTGCCCAGTATGTTAGCTTCCTCTTCCACCAGTTTCAGACGAAGTTTTAGCTCAGCCTCTCTGGTGCTGGGTGGCCCTCCTGCCTCCCCGATAGGGAGTGGACTATCCACATCTCCATAGATGGACTTGTACTTCTGGAGCTCCTGTTCCAGTTCATCTTTCTCCCTCCCCAGCTTGGCCATTTTCTTACGCATTAGCACTGCTTCTTCTTTGGCAAACTGAAGCTGGCACTTCAAGTCAGCACTGTCCTCCTGCCAATAGGAAGAGCCCCCCCCGCAAAAAAGAATTATTATATAATAAAGGCATAATCAATTGTTTAAGTACCAAAATCTTCACATTTTTTCCTTTGAAATTTCAAACATACATGCAACTGAAAGAGAGAGAGCAAGAGCGCACGCTGTGCAAATCACAAATAAAGCTGATACATTTCACGGCTTGGGCCTGGTAAAATTAACATAGTTTCCAGATGAATAGAAAAATCATAGCATAACTGTGCTGATGTGTTTTGCAGACAACAAGTCTTATCAAAGATTGCACAAACTTTATGAACAACAAAAAATGATTCAAATGAAACGGTGTAGTATTTTGTTTGAACTATTTCCTTTTAATTTTAATTATAAATTAGATAATTTTTAGCACGCATGAAGCAGAGGCTAACTGTACGAATGAGGTTGCTTCTCATTTCTCCACTCAGTCGTCTTCCCAGCAGTGTGTCAAACATTCGGAAGTGTGTCAAACTGTGTGGTTGTTTTGCCATAATGAAAAGCATGCACTAGACTTTGACTAAAGAATCCTCACAACATTTTGTGACACAGGACATGTTTGTAAATCCTCTTGAAAATGAGAAGCACGATTGTTGTTGCTATTGTTGGGAAATAGGATGTGACCATCATGTCACCAGTGATGTAAACTATGTGTGAGCCCAGCTCTCCAGAGATGACAGTGAAAAGGAATACACTAACTCAGGTGACCATACATCCTATTTTAGCTGGGACAGTCCCCTTTTTAAGCTCCATCCTGGACGTCATGACTTTTTTGGCAAAACTGGGCATTTGTCCCGTTTGCTCTTACCCTAGGAGGGTGCAGAGGAATGTTCGGGCAAGAGCAAATTGGACAAAACGCCCAGTTTGGCCAAAAGAGTTGTGACATCCATGCAGTGCTTAATTTGTAATGAAAGAGGTGCCGGGGTTCAGCTCCGGCATAAATTAAGCACTGGCTGGGGCAGCTGGAGAAAGGCGGCTGCTGGCCAGCTCCGAAGGCAGTGCTGCCTCCAGCAGCAGTGCAGAAGTAAGGGTGGCATAGTATGGTGTATTGACACCTTTACTTCTGTGCTGCTGCTGGCAGTGGTGGCGCCTTCAGAGCTGGGCGGCCGGAGAGTGGCGGCTGTTAGCTGGGATCCCAGAGGTGTGAGGGCTATGAATTGCCAAGCCTAAAGGTGCCAGGGCTCAGCCCCAGCACAAATTAAGCACTGGTTCTGTGACATTGGCTTGGGCCAATCCCGCACAGCGATGCCAGGCAGCTCATATTCTCTCCATGCAGAGAAGTGAGGAGAGGGCAGGGGAGGAGGGAAATAGGAGCAGAGTGGGTCAGGGAGAGGGACAGAGAGGAGGGGATGGAGAAAAATAGGATGGAGAAGGACTGGGGCAGAAGGGTCATATCCACTCCCAGTGTCCCATTTTCAGTTTAGGGAAATATGGTCATCCTACCACCTCTGTAAAATCCAAACCCAGCCCATTAGAAAACTTTCACTTTAAAGCAAGCACAGTCTCTTAAATAAGAGATTTTGTTTTGGGGATATTTTAAAACCACATCTCTAGTGTGTATTACATAGAAATAAGAGGCAAGATTAAGTAAATTTTAAGATGAACTATTCTCTTGCATTATTCACTTTTATTATTTGTCATGGAGATGTAGGTATTTGGTCTCCGAAGAGACGCAGTTATCAGCATCAGTATAATTATGGAAGGCAGTCTTTGAAAGATAATTTCTTGAGGTTGTAGGTTTTGTCAACGTTGCTGGAAGCAGTGTTTTCCCAAGGAATTGAAATGGGGGGGGGGAATCGAATTTACAGGGGGGGAGTCAGGGCCGATGAGGGGTGAGACCATGAGGGTGAAGGTGGGCTGTATGGCACCACAGTAAAAACTGAAAAATGTTTCATGACTATTTTATTAGATTTAACTCATGTTTTAAAATCATCACACAAATCAAAGTTAGCTACTCGAGCCTTCTATGAAGCACTACATCTACATCTTCCTTGGTTTCTTGTTATAATTTTGCACAACTCTTTTAATTAACTTCTTGAATGCAATGCATTCATCTTTGGTGGCTTCTCGTGTGTCCGGTACTTCCATTCCTTCAATTAATATGCTTATTAGTTCATTCACATGATCAGGCAGAAGGCGACTTCTTTCAGAACACAAAATTCTATTCAATGATGAAAAAGAACGCTCAACGGTAGCTGTTGTGACTGGGAGTAGCAAGAGATGAATTCCTACTTCTTTCAGCCCAGGAAACACAGCATAAAGATCGGGTCGAGCCACTAGTGATGATAAAAAAGAAGTTGAAGTCAAATCTTCATTCATTTGTCATATGATATTCTACTCTGTGTTCAAATTCTCTATTCTGTCCTGAGCACATGGCAGCCCCATTGCTGGTAGTGCCTCACTACACTCAACTGTCTGTGCTTTATAGGACAGGGGTCTGTAAAAGCTACGTAGAGGTTGAGTAGAATCTAGAAGTCGCTGCTGTCGACTTAAGAATCAAGTCTGTGTACTTTTTCAGTTGTCTTAACAAACACTTCTTGTTCTCTTCACTTAAGGATTCAATATAAATTCCTTCATTAGTCAACTTCTTGACTGAAGTCTTTGTTTCTTCCAGTACTTTTTCAATGGATAGATCTCTGATTGATCCAAATGTAGCTTCTATTGCTGGACAAAGATCTACTATTGTTGTAGCAGATGCCTGGAGTGGTTTCAACAGTAGACTTACGAGAGAGAGAATGGCAATAGTCTTCTCTGAACGTAGTAACAAAAGTAATCCACCAGCCTCACTACTTAGATCCATCCCATCTTGGTAGATACTTTCCAAAGCCAGTAATAACGGCTGGAGTAATTTTAAGACAACAGCCAAGGATTGCTCATGAGAAAGCCAGAGGGTTTTCCCAGGTTGGACTAATTTGAACTTCAGTCCCAGTGTATCTTCTATATTTTCCAAGATATTCAGTCTTTTTGGACTCTTGCTGAAAAAAGAATATAACGAAGACATTAAATGTATAGCTTTTTTAATGTCTTTTGAAGAGTCTGCAGCTCATACTAGCGCTAGTTGGAGTAGATGGCCTCTACAGTGTGTATAGGAGAGATTAGGGTTACACTTTTCTCTGAGCAAAGCTTGTACTCCACCCTGTCTTCCAGAGAAGTTTGCAGCTCCATCAAATGCACAAGCAGCCATCTGTTTGGGGTCCAATTGACAAGCATTTAACTCTTCTAAGATGTGGGTTGTCACAGATGCAGCTGATTTGTCTTCTATAACTTGAACATCTAAAAAATGCATCTACTGGCCTACCATGGACATCAGGATAACGTACACAATGACTTAATACTTGATGCCCATTTGCATCGGTGCATTCATCAGCCATCCATGCAAATTTTTTGAATGTGGTGAGAGAGTTCTTCACTTTTTCAATTGTTGAGTCTTTCACTGTTGCACCACATGCTTCTAGCCAGTCAGTTGAGTTTCTAGCAGAAAGATAGTGAGCATTTGCTGGTCTTGTTCAGAACAAGTGTTCAACTTCAGGATGAACAAGTGACAATGCACTTAACATTGGCCTCCAGTTTGTAGTGTGTGGTATCTCTTTCTTAAATAAAAAGTATGATGCCACAGCCATGTTTGTTCGCATGAACTGTGTTGTGTCTCCAGCATTCTTAACAGCCTCATTAACACTCACCGTTGCTGTCCTTGGTCAGTGGAGACTCAGAGTTCAGAGGTGCTTTCACATGAGTTCACCTCCCAGTTGGGGGGCAAGAAGACATCTTGCTTGTTTCTCCAACTGCTCACTGTTCGCTCTGACCACTGTTGGTCGTTGTGCCACCGTTCACTCCATCACTCTGTTGCCAATGGCCCTGCGCCGTCACATTCTGCTGCCACCTGCCACTGTGACCTCTGCGAGTTCGTCTCTTAAGGTTCCACCCAGCTCTCAGTGATTTCAGCTGAGCTCTCAGTAGAGGAACCTTGCTGCTAGTGCAGACTGGGCCATCTCTTCCACAGAAACACTGTCCCACAGCAGATCTAAGCACTTAGACCTGATGATCGGTGACGTCAGCTGATGTGGTCACTTAACAAAAGGAGCCTAATCAGCTCTGTCTTTAAGCAGTGGAGAGGGGCAGGTCAAATAGTACTTGTGACTCAGACAGACCATCAAGCAAAACACCTGTCCCCACCCTCTCTCTTGATGCCCTCAATCGGCACAGGCTAAGTACAGTTCTACTGCCCTTTACTCATTCAATAAAAACAACAACATTTCATTCCCCCTCTTCCCACCGCGCTCCCCCCCCCCCCCCCCCGCTCACATTCAAGTGATTTGTAACCCAGCCCCAGCCACAATGTATCACTTGGTCAACACAGCTCTGTTTGCTGGATACCTAGGTAGATTAGGTGTGAATGTAAATACAATCTGGTCCTGAAGCCTTTCCCCCCCAGCCACTAGCTGTCAGGGAGAGCTCAATTAGACTTTGCTTACAAATCATGATTTGAAATTATTAGGTTGGCCAACATCAACAAAATGAATGCACTGACGCTGTCATAAAAAACAGCTGTATAAGGAAGCTAGTCTATGTTCATACTGTTCAAATCTATTATACTTTTTCAGATACATGTATTATATCATACACTTTATATGCTTTTAAAGTGTGTATTAACATTTCAATTTCAATTCAAATTTCCAAACAATCACTAATTTGGCAACACTGCATGTAACAAGTTCACAAAACTGTTGGGGGGAGGGGGGATGTTGGGGAAATTCAGGGGGGGTGTAGGGAAATCCCTGGCTGGGAGGGCCATGAGGAAAACATGTACAAGAAGCTATGGACCCTCCATTTCAGTTTCAGCAACACTGTGTTACAATTCACAAGTACAGTTTTTGTTACAACACACAGTAAGTGAAACAAAAGTCAGAAGAAGAAATGCCCATTTTAATTGACTATTTTAATTAGTCACCCAGTTTAGATAAAAATTTGGAACAAGACTAATTAAGACTATGCAATCTGCCTGGGGGAGTTTAATTCCTAAAGTACACCTCATTACATCATCATCAACATCTGTTACTTACAATAATCTATCACTACCTCTGTTCAAATATACACTAATTATTTAATTTCAATTATAACAGATACAGAGTAAATTGGGCAACTATGGCCCAGTTCTGCTCCATTGAAGTCAGTGGGAGTTTTGGCACTGGCTTTCCTGGAAGCAAGATATGGTTTTTAAAAAACAGTAAGGAAGTTAACAGGCTAAGTGAGAACATGAAATATGTAAACAAAAGATTCATACACCTCCAAAAAAAATCAAAGCTGCCAATCATCTCAGTGATGAGCAGGAGTAACAGAATCAAACAGATCAAAACAAATACAAATTCGGTTGATTGGTTAAGACAGTGGTCATAATTGCTCTGGCACCAATACTTTGATTTTTTATAAATACGTTCAAGAAGGTATAAACTACTAACAATTATAATGAGAGTCTTTACAATAGATTCCTTATCTGTGTTAATATATTTGCATTCTCATACACAAGCACACGCACACACAGCTTCGATTGTGAAGTCTCAGATGTTTGCAAGTTGCTTGCATCTTCACTAGCAATTAGATGTTGGAAATTAAGTACCAAATTCAGCCATGACAAAAGTTTATGCAGCTCCCACTGAAATCCCTGGAAGGTTTTGCTTGCTTTGGCTAAATCTGGCTTTAAGAGTAAAACATCTTTATTCGATGCTGCAGAATGGGGTTTTGTACTCTAAAGAATGCATTGTTTTTCTTTTTTGTTCTGACAATAAGTTTATCATCACCATTATAGACTTTACTTTTAAGAACAGTTTTGTCTAGATCAGTGCTGGATTCATCTGTAAGGAAATTAAGAACAGTTATTTGTATACTTGAGAACATATAAAATCAAATTTAGACAAGTCCCACATTTTTTTAAACTGCCATAAATGCTCTCATATGAAATTCCCTTTATGCTTTCTTTGAAATCCAATAGAATTCATCTTATTTGTCGGCTTTCGTTGGCTGCCAAGCCCAGCAATCTGTATGTTTTCCTGGAAATTCCTGCGTAATTACCCAGGTTCTTGTATCTCCCTTTTTGTTGATAACTTCATTCATACACACTCTAAAAGCAACAGTCATCACACATATCTTTTTCATTGGTGTTAGCTGTACAGGCTTGATCCTGGTCCCATTAAGGTAAAGGAGAATTTCCGACTGAATTTGCACTGGATTTCAAGCCTATAAACAATAGTCTCCTAGCTATTCTTGAGGCAATACAAGATGAATGTGTCTGCTTTAAAAAAAAAAAGAAAGAAAAATTCTCATTGACTTCAATGAATTTTGTGCCAGGCCCTTAATGCTTGTGTCCAACTTCATTGCTCAACGCAAGTTGAATACTTCCGCAGTTAAGTGTTGTTTTACCAGCAGAAAAGCACCATTGGTTATTATTCTTATAATATTATTAGTCTTTTGACTAAAGTGTTAAAGTATGATAGATAATAGTAAGTCTAACAATCTTTTTCACAACTGACAAAGCAGAACAAAAAAAAACAAAAGTTGTTTCCATTCAAAATCATGGGGAAAAAAGACAGATACAAGACAACAGAATTGCTGGATGTTAATCCCAACTACCAAATATGGATTCCCTTTGGAAAGGTGACATAGCTATTTCCCTAGTTCACATGCATGCTAACAGAAAATCTCAATCCTTCAAGAGCTTTTCCAAGGGGATAAAATGCTCAGAACAGATTTGTCAGTAATGTCTATGCATGCCAGAAGTATAAAATTCCAACTCTCATGTACATGTCCCTTCAGAAGCTTTGTGTACAAGAAATATCAATGATTTCTTGACCAGCTGATGTCAATTTTAAAGTAGTAGTATGTAGGACACCCTACACCAGGAGTCAGCAACCTTTCAGAAATGGTGTGCCAAGTTCACTGTAATTTAAGGTTTCGCGTGCCAGTAATACATTTTAACTTTTGTAGAAGGTCTCTCTCTTTGTCTATATTATATAAATAAACCATTGTTGTATTTAAAGTAAATAAGGTTTTAAAAATATTTAAGAAGCTTCATTTAAAATAAAATTAAAATGCAGATCTTATCAATTTAGTGTGATCCTTGCCTGGGATCCTTGTCTGGGGTTCCAGCCACCAGCCCCGCTCAGCCCGCTGCCGGTCTGGGGTCCAGCCGCTGGCCCTGCTCAGCCCACTGCCAACCTGGGGTTCCATTCACTCAGCTGGCAGCAGGCTGAGTGGGTCGTGGCGGGCTGAGCAGGGCTGGCAGAGGGCTGAGTGGCTCAGTCTGCTGCCAGTGTGAGGTGCCGGCTGCCGGCCCCACTCAGCCTCCTGCTGGCCTGGGTGAGCAGAACCCCAGGCTGGTAGCGGGCTGAGGGGGGCTGGCGGCCGGGATCCCGGCTGGCAGGAGCTGGCGGATGGAACCCCAGACTGGCAGCAGACTGAGCGGCTCAGCCTGCTACTGGACTGGGGTCCCAGCCACCGGCCCCACTCAGCCCGCTGCCTGTCTGGGTGAATGGAACCCCAGACCGGCAGCGGGCTGAGCAGGGCCAGTGGCTGGACCCCAGACCAGCAGCAGGCTGAGCAGGGCTGATGGCTGGAACCCCAGACAAGGATCCCAGGCCCTGCTCAGCCTGCCGCCAGCCCTGCTCAGCCTGCCGCCGGCTGAGTGAATGGAACCCCAGGCTGGCAGCGGGCTGAGTGGCTCAGCCCGCCGCCACTCTGGGGTTCCGGACGCTGGCTCCTGCCAGCCAGGGTCTCACCCGCTGGCCTGCTCAGCCTGCTGCCAGCCTGGGGTTCCCTGGGGGTCCCCAGGCCAGCAGAGGGCGCTGAGTGGGGCTGGTGGCCGGGACCCCGGCTGGCAACGGGGCAACAGCCAGAACCCCAGAGCAGTGGTGACCTGAGCCGCTCAGCCTGCCGCCGCGTGCCATCAAAAATCGGCTCGCGAGCCACTGGGAGCTGTGGGCGGCTGTGCTTGTGGACAGTCGATGTAAACAAACTGTCTTGTGGTCCAGCAGCGGATTACCCTGATGGGCCCCAGGTTGCCCACCACTGGTGTCAATTCTGTCATGAGATTGAGGATCTGATCAAAAATTTCAAAATATGGTATTTCTTTTGCTGGCAAGCAGACACAAAGAGAAATAGAGACAAACTACTATCTCCTCACAACCACCTGCTCAAGGGTATTGCCAGGCAGAAGATGGTTAAGCATTTATTGCATTGGAAGTCTGACGACAAGGTACCATTGCTAGTACCCAAGCAGCTGTCTGAGTGCCAACCCTCCTACCTTGTGCTGTTTCCTTTGTGTTTTGATTGCTGCCTGGCATTTCCCAAGTAGCTCCATTCTGTAGCTTTGCTGAATAGAAACTTTTTTCTTCAATACACTTAATGGTGGAGAAGCACTACTAAAAGACTTGTTTTGTTTTCCCTTTATTTCAAAATAATTTTACAGGGTATTTACTGGATCTGCACTGCGGAGGATGGAACAGTTCTGCATATTTTCCCACTGTGAACACACAGTAGGTGAGAAATTGGTCCTGATGTAGTCTATGAATATTTAAGTCCACAGATCGCATCAAGCTACTATTAGAATCTAAATTCATGGTCACCTTTGCTTGCAAAACCAGTCCAGAAAAGAGTGGACATGAGACATAAAGAGTCATTTTGTGATCTTGGACAAGTCACTTAGGTCCAGATTCTCAAAAGGTATTTAGGCAACTAACTCCCACTTATTTCAATGAGGATACCTTTGAGGACTGGGCTTTAGCTTCTCTGTGACTACAATGTGGGGATTATAATATTTTCTTGCCTATCCCACACCAAGGTAATGTGAAAGTGAGTTAGTCAATGTTTGTAAAGTTCTTTATAAAGGCATAGGATCAAATTCTGACTGTTCTTGGGGCATTGCGGGGGGGAGGGGCTGGGGATGGGAGCATAAGGAATCCTCTGTTTGTGAACCTGCTTGCTTTCCCTGAGTGCATGGAAAAAGAATGTTTATCCTGCCAGCTGCACTAGACAACCTGAAGTGGGCATGACCAAGCCCTTGCTTATAATCATTTATATAAACCCAATAGTTTGCCAGGTGCTTTACAGACACGTAGAAAAAAACCTGGCCCCAAATATCTGATCATTTAAATAATCATCCTCATCACAGGCGTTGCTGTGGCGGGGGGCACATGGGGTCATGTGCTCCTCCCTCCCAGATTTCTGTCAGGTTGGGAGTTGGGCTGAGCGCAGCTCAGGGGGATGTGCCTGAGAAAGGCACCAGTACCTAGAGCTCCCGCTGAGCTCCACTAAGAGACGCCCAGAGCAGGGAAGAGAGATGGGGCTGACTGCGCAGCTCTGCCAGAAAGGATGCGACAAAGCCCTCTGAGTCCCATCCCTTCCTTGCCTGCAGCTGCAGTTACCTGCTTGGCAGTAGGTGTCCGGTCTGCACTGAGCCAGTAGCGGGGAGGCAATGGGAGAAGTAAGTGGGGAAGGAGATGTGAAAGGAGAGGAGGCAAGGTGGTGCCGGCTTGAAGCGGGTGTGGGAGCTGCAGGGGGAGTGGGACAGGGGCTATAGGCAACGTATGGTGCGATCACATGCCCCCTGACCTTTAAATTTTACCCCCCCCCATCAAGAGTTACCAGTAGTCTCTGCTCATCAGCTGGCCATTTGGGAGGAGAGTACATTGCACCCTTTCAAAGGCTGCTTCCGATGAATTCCTACATTTGTTTCCTAGAGGCGGCATTGTGTCTGCCTGTGTTCTCTGCAGGTCGGGTGCTTCCAGATACCACTGGTGCAGTAAATCTCCCTTCCCCATCTTACCCATGCCACAGTGGCTGGTGATGACATAAAGTGCTAAGTGTTGTATTATTATTATTACAAATCAATGAATGTTAAGATTCCATCAACTTAGAAAAAACCTATAAGGATGAAATCACATTAATATATTCAGTTTGCAGATGGGGGCTGAGGGGAACTAGAGAGAAAAACCGGAGGTACAATCTCTCTCTCTCTCTCCAACAGAGCTGTGATGCTGCTATTGACTCCTCTTCACAGTGATCTGAAACCCTACCCTCATCTCAGCGTTATTAACTAGCTAATGGAATGGAGACCAGAAAAGACTTCAACCACTGCAGTCAGCACAAAAAGGAAAGGAATCCGGGACGACTGCTTTCCTGGGGAGAATCAGCCTATGGAAATTCAATAAAATCAGCATTCAAGGGGGGGGGGGAGGGCAGATAGCACAGCCTCTTTATTTTAACTGAGCTAGAGGAAGCAAATATTTTTAAGTTCACATGCTGTTCACCTCACACGAGAAACCAAACCTTGGGCTCTGACACCAGAACACATTAGGTGTTGTTTCAGTGTGTGAACTCCATCTGGTGCCATGATGCTCATTAGCACAAAGACTTTGGCACCATGTATAAATTTAGTTAGTCCCTGAGCTATGATCCAATTACTTTATGAGGCAAGGTGATTTTCTTTTCCTGAAAAAAAAAAAAGTTAGCCTGAGTCTAGATACCAGAGATGAGAATAAAACTGAAGAGCTGCAGAGTTTAAAAAATCAAATTCACGTCCTAAATTGCTTCTAAATTATCTGAAATGTCTCAGTGGATTAAGTCTAATCAGGTCTGTTTGACATTTTTGGTGGTTCTGTCAACACCCAGTAAAGAGAGACTTCTAGTTTTCCCCATTTTATTGTCACATGATTATGAAAATCATCACACATTCTTGAAAATGGTACCTGGGTGAATGTCTTCTTTTCTTTGTGCATTTCCCGGCTGCCTCTTCTCTTCAGTGAGCTCTGAAACAGATACAAGCAATTCCCGATTATTGACTAGTTGCACCCAAACCCCCCGCAGTTGGCAGAGACCATCACCTTCATAAAACTGACACCGTAAGAAAATCAGACTCTTTTCTATTAGCTTTTGCTAATCAAAGCCATTTACAGTAAAATGTAATTGCAGTAGTTAAAAGTTCACCAAAGAAGGAAGTCTGTTCCCCATCCCCCCAACTTGTGGCAAAACCTGCTTTCTGCAGAAGTGATTTATGTTTGATTGATCTGGGAGAAATCCAAGAATGTTACTCACAATGGATATGAAACATATTTTGGAAACAGTGCAGAAAAGTAGTGTAGGAAAAGGGAAGACTACTTATGTGTAAGCAACACAGCCTAATCCTTGCCTGTCGCATACATGGAAGTGCTTGATTAAAGACAGCCTAGTAGCTGCCTCACTTGAGTACTGAATTTATTTTGCAAGTTGGATAAAAACTTTACAGCTTTATTCATTTTTGAATATCATTTCACAGGCAATTGCTTTTACACCTAGGACCCAGAAATGAAACAATTACCACTGTTTCAAGTTTCAACAGTCTTCGGCCATCCAAAGGAAAAGGAATAGTTTTTTTCTTATATGTTTACAGCAGGTATCAAAGTCATTAGTTCTGTTTATCTGAATTTTCTATTTTAGGGCTAAAGTCAACGGGTGTAAGTGAATGGCATCCACTTCCATGAAGCTGGAATTTGGCTTCGGTAGGTTAAAGTTTGGAAGAGAAATGATAATATCCATTATTAGGCAAAGAAGCTGGCAGGCTACAAATCTACAGAGTAGCCTGGATTCAAAACTGACCATCTTGCTTTTTGTATTCCAACCACTTATAACATTCCAAGAAGAAGCACCCTCCTCATCAGTCCATGGCTGAGCTTTCAGACTCCTCCCATCTCCCAAATCTAGCTACTTTAGGCTACTTCCCTCTTCTACTGCCTTTAATGGCTTGCTCCATGTTTGTGTAAAAAGAAAATCTGTTGCAAGTTGACCACTTTAAGGAGGGAAGGGGCAGACTTTCATAGAGCTAGTACTCGACAGAAAAGATTTATTTTTGTTCAATAAAATTAAATAGCCTTCAAATGAGGACTCAAAAGGAGGATGATACTCCCTAATCATAAATCTAAGAGCACGGCAGCTTCACTACACAGGAGGATTTTATCAGGACAACTTTCATTTATTTTTGTGCAATTGTGAACAATTTCCAGCTAACACAAGCTCAGCATTGTTCCTACTGGTTTGCTCAGAGGCAAGGCTTCCTTTTGGGGCACTTGGCAGGATTGCTGCCTACAGATTATGATTGCCTTGGAGCCCAATCCTGGTGCCATTAAAGTCAATGGCAAAACCTCCATTCGGTCAAGTTCTGCTCTGAACTATAGGGGATAAATCAAGTGTTACGCTCTAAGCTTCAATAGCGTTACTCCAGATTTATAACGGTGTTCAGTTAGTTCAATAAGAACAGGTCTCTGGCTTTGCTTCTCCAGTCACGGGATGGGAAAGGAGGGAGGAACTCTACTAAATAGGTAAATCCACTCTAGTGTCTAGCTATCAGCTGGTAGACAACACATTCTGAATTCTAATTAAGGACACACAAAATGTGGGAATCCAAATAAAAACTATTTATTGCCTCTTGGTCCCTGGCTATTGGGGTTATTTTAGCTATTAAACTACTATAGATTATAATTAATGCACTCCTAAACTAAATCCCTTGTGTGTTATAAACGGCAAAACTATTTAAAACTTACTCATCCACTACCATATGTACAAGATATTCTACAATTTGTATTTTTAGATGTTCAGAGAGTTAATCTGCTTTCCAGCTTAATGCAATGATTTCCTATAGCTAACATGAAGTCATGCTAGGATAAAAGGTCCTCTGCAAACAAATATATTTTACAAAAATATTTTAAAATATCGAAATTATTATTTGAAAACTTTTCACATGTCCATCAAGGATAACAATACCTTTTCCCCCACCCCAACACCATCTTATTCAGGAAACACATCTACATTTGGATGAAGTCAATAGCTGGCGAGGCAATGTGGTCCAGTGAATGGGGCTCTCCCCTAGGACTCAGGAGATGTGACTCAGGAGATTGTGACCACCATCCTGTTGTGTGACCGTATGCGAGTCAGTTCACCTCTCCATGCCTCCATCTTTGTTCCCACTCGTAGGCTATTGTCACATTCTGGGATGCAATCCAGACCAGTCAGAGATTGTGTCACCGCCTGCCCCACAACCTGGGCTGCTCACAAACAGCCAACAGCCTACAGGTCACACCCTGAGTGTGTGTGTGTGTACAGCTGCAGCTCTGGCTCCAGCAGCCTGTCAGCAACACACCACCCACATTCTGACTTCCACCCGCCTTGCTTTTTACTTGCAGGGTAACCCCAACAGACTCCCAGTCCTGAATTTTCCCCCAAACATGTGTTCTGCACTGTCCAGCCCGCTCCTGGACAGATCAGATATTATAGGTCCGTTGCCCACATGGTAACAAGTTATAGTTTAGAGCAGAAAGATGGACCCTAAGTCATAGGACCAGCTTGTTGTTCCCTTCTGCTTTGCATTAGTGCCACTTTCTGATCAGATTCCTCTACAAACAGAACACCATTAGGCTGGGACACTGGTCTATATCAACAGTCTGCTACTTTATCTAACAATTCAAGTTTAAACACAGCAATGGATTGGTTCATATTAAAAAATAAAACAAACAAAAGAAGATAGGGTTTTGAGTAAATTCAAGGATCAGGTATTAAAGTCAGAAATGGTTACAAGAGAAATAAAGATAAAATGCTTTTTAGTAGTGAAAACTAAACAAGCTAAACTTGGTTCAAGGTAAAATCCTTACCACCTGTTACCATCAACATGGCTGACCAAATTCTCAGGTCAGGATCTACCCCCCAAAGTCAAATGGCTGGTTTTGTCTTCTTAGATGAGAGAGAGAGAGAAAAAATCGCTTGGGATTTTCTGCCCCTTTCTTTTATAGTCCAGTTAACTTTTGAAGAGGATTCTTTTAAGGATTAGCTGCCCTTCAAAGCAAAGTTTATTCAAACAGTAAAGAAGACAACATGGAGTCTGGTGATGAAGGAGGCTCCATGTTCTTTCCTCTCACCTGTTTTTGCTGAAATTCAAATTTGCTTTGTCTCCTGCCATCTCTTTTCCTGGTTGTCTAAAGGACCCTGTTTACTACTTCTGTGTAAGCTGAAGTGAACACACATTTCTTCTTTCAGGATACTTCTGCCTGGGCTACGTAGTTCGATGTTAAGAACATCATACAGGGGAATTTCATACTTTAGATATAATGTTGCTACATATGTTTCACTATATTATTGATCAGAGAGTTATTAGTTTTCAAATGATAGCTCACAAGGCATATTTTGTACAAAGATTATTACAATAGAGTGTAGGATGTGAATATATGTGTGCTTTTGGTCTCACTTATTTTGCTTATTTAGATTGTAAACTCTTGGAGGCGGGGCTGTCCTAGCACAATGAGGCCCCAGTCTCAGTTGGGGCCTCTATGCACAAACACTTACTACTCATACTTGAAACGCAAATGCACAAGTCAAAGTGTGGAAGACCCCCTGGTCCTGCCATGCACTAAACTGAATACAGAAATGGCTATTATACAACATGAAGATGCTGTGTGATACTATTGTAACTTTATAATGTTCACCAGAAAGTAATACAGCCCTTTTTCATCTGTAAGCAACAGTAGTGGGAAATGCAAGGAAAGGGAGACAAGCTTTAGCTGGCTGAGAGATAGCACAATATCACGGGGAAGTAGCAAATAGGGCTGAACATGGCTTTGGAAGTGGTCTATTCCATCTAGCACTGAAGAGATGAAAATCGAAACCCACATGGTAACAAGTTATAGTTTAGAGCAGAAAGATGGACCCTAAGTCATAGGACCAGCTTGTTGTTCCCCTCTGCTTTGCATTAGTGCCACTTTCTGATCAAATTCCTCTACAAACAGAACACCATTAGGCTGGGATACTGATCTATATTGCCATGTGGGAAAGTCCCAGGTTCAATTCCCAGTTCCAGTCTCTCACTTTCTTGAGAGGTAGTGGATTCAGCTCTGGCTGCTTTTTTTTTTTTGGGGGGGGGGTAGGGGAGGGGAGGGGAAAGAAGAAGATCTCACTTACTCTTAGTGTCCCCTCCAACTAATGAAGGAGTTGTGCTGCTGGGCTTCAGTCAGAATCCTGTGCAGTCCTCTTTATACAAATGGACAGATCTATGGTGATAGGGTGTGTGCAAAATTGAGAATAATAGATACAGATCAGATCACTAGGAGAGGAACCTTGACCTGTAGCACAGGTATTTTATTTAGCTTGAAAAAGGAGTTTGCATGTTGTTTTAGTGCAGAAGCACCTCCTCCCTGGCCCAGAAACGGTATGGCAGCAGCCTGCATTCTATAGCACCTGTGCGCAAAATTCGAGTGAGCAAGAGAATGTGAGTATGTAGAGAGCAGGGTGGTGAGGTACAGAATGAGACTACATAAAGCTGTGCGTAGGGTAGGAGGGGTGGGCAAAATAGTTGTGCATAAGCCTGAGTGAGAGAAGAGTGCGAGACCAATGATCCCCACACCCTTGATGAGTGCATGTATGGGAGGAATGCAAGATCCCCGCTCCACCCCTATGGGCACAGGATGCAAAGGAGTATGGGGCAGAAACCACCAGACCCTCTAACTGGGACTAAGGGTGGTGTGAACTATTTTAAACAGAAGAAGTTGGTAGCGTGGATTAAGATGCACCATTTGAGTGAGTGAAGTTAAAGGAGTGTAGGAAAGGAGCACTTCTAAATGGTGAGCAGGAAATGGGATTGGGGAGGCAATTTTAATTTATGCAAGGAGGCCAATTCTCATATTGCTATGCTTCCATACCCAGGAAATCAGCCATGTACTTAAAGACCACCGATAGTAGACAAGGTCAACAAAAATTGTCTCTGAAGATAGGTTGCTACTTGATAGAAGTGGATGTTTCACTAGAACAGGAAGCCTCAGGAGTGCTCTTTGCTAAGAAGGAGATGTGAGGTTGCACCCCATAATGCTTTATAGAAATATGCTTATGAATGTAAATATGTCATAACTGGAATATGTTTTATGCTACATATGCCATGTAATATATCTTTGCAAAGGTCATGTTCTACTGAATGTATTCATCCTATTTGTATGCATGTATCATTTTTATATCTGAAGTTATGAACATTGGCTCTTGTTTGTATTTAAAGTGTTTGTTGTAGAAAGCACCTAAGGCAGATTTGGTCAACATAGCGTGAAGGGGTTATTCAAGTAATTGGGAGTTCTTGGCCAACAATGGACCTTGATAGACACCAATCCATATCTGAGCTTTCCTGGGAACATTCGGGCTAATATGGCATCGGCCTGTAAAGCACTGAGTCATGCATGGACATGTGACTTGCCCAGTTGATTCCAAAACTCCATCTTGTAGCTGTAAGTCTACACAGGAGGAAAGAGGGGTTTCCACCCACAAGAGGGAGGCTATATAAGCCCATTGGAAACCCCTCCACTTTGTCTTCAGCTGGCTCAAGAGATAGCCTCTCCACCCCAAAGGATGCCTGAAAGAAACTGGAACAAAGAACAGTAACCACAGGGGTGTGAGTGATTGCTGCACCTAGACTAGAAGGAGGCTAGTCTGTCAAATAAGCTTATTGGAACATCTCTGAGAGTGAGATTTGCCTGCATTTAGTTTCCTACTGTACTAGGCTTAGATTTGCATGTTTTGTTTTATTTTGCTTGGTAATTCACTTTGTTCTGTCTGTTATTACTTGGAACCACTTAAATCCTACTTTTTATATTTAATAAAATCACTTTTTACTTATTAATTAACCCAGAGTAAGTATTAACACCTGGGGGGAGGAGGGGCAAACAGCTGTGCATATCTCTCTATCAGTGTTATAGAGGGCGAACAATTTATGGGTTTACCTTGTATAAGCTTTATAGAGGGTAAAACTGAATTATTTGGAGTTTGACTCCTATTGGGAGCTGGGTATCTGAGTGCTGGAGACAGAAGCACTTCTTAGCTGTTTACAGTCAAGCCTGCAGCTTGTGGGGGACGTGGTTCAGACCTGGATCTGTGTTTGCAGCAGGCAAGCGTGTCTGGCTCAAACAAGGCAAGGTTTTACTGAAGTCCCAAGCTGGCAGGGAAAACAGGCTGAGAAGTAGTCTAGGCACGTCAGGTGGCAGTCCCAAAGGAGGTTTCTGTGACCCAACCCGTCACAGGAGAACTGCTGTTAACATGTTCCATGACATTTTTAGAAGCTTATAATAAATGTGTATGGATGCAATGGCTGTAGCCTGTTACCATGAGCAGCCAATAGGAGGCGTTACCGCCCATCAGTCTTTATTTCCTCAATAGAGGTTGGGCTGGCAGAACAGCAGTTAGGAGTGACAGATAGAATCCTTGCTTTCACTGCATCCCCCACCAAGGAGCCAGAGCTGCAGTTGCTTCTGCAGAGTGGAACAGCACAAGCAGGGAGTACATGGAGAGCAAAGAGGATCTATGCCCTACTCAGCTCTACCGCCGATAGTTAACCCCCATTTAACCCGCCAGTAGAAGGAGTGTGGGAGACATGAGGGCAGCCGCAGATAAGGGGAAGCAGAAGGAGCCTG
Source organism: Malaclemys terrapin pileata (assembly GCF_027887155.1). Lineage (NCBI taxonomy): Eukaryota > Metazoa > Chordata > Testudines > Emydidae > Malaclemys > Malaclemys terrapin. The sequence goes on along the minus strand of NC_071506.1, from coordinate 87,451,283 downwards.
TGAAGAAGAACTGACAGATACTCTCCCCTATACAGTGAATAGAGTGGAAGGGCGGAAGAGGCCAAGCAAGGGATGAAGCAAAGACAAGGACACGGAAGATGAGTCCTGTGAAGAAAGGGTGAGAGGGGCAATGGAAGGGAGGTGGAAAAAGGATGTACCCAAAAAGCAGAACCCTCAGGGAAAGGTGAGAAACCCCAAAGTGGGGAATGTGACCGGAAACCTAAAGGAGAGTTTGCAGGTGACATAAACATTGGGGGAATGGTAAATAATGAAGAAGACAGGTCACTGATACAGAGCATCTGGATTGCTTGGTAAACTGGGCACAATACACATTTGAATACAGCTAAATGTAAATGTACACACCTAAGAGCAAAGAATGTAGGCCATATTTAAGGGATGGGAAACTCTTTCCTAAGAAGCAGTGACACTGAAAAAGATCTGAGGGTCAGGTTGGATAATCAACTGACCAAGAGCTCCCAGTGAGATGCTGTGGCCAAAAGAGTTAATAAGATCCTGGGATGCATAAACAGAGGAATCTCGAGTAGGAGTAGAAAGGTTATTTTATCTCTGTATTTGGCATTCGTATGACTGCTGTTGGAATATCGGTGCCCACTATTCAAGAAGGATGTTGATAAATTGGAGAGGGTTCAGAGAAGAACCACAAGAATGATTGAAGGATTAGAAAACCTGCTGTACAGTGATGACTCAAGAAGCTCAATCTATTTAGTTTAAAAAAAGAAGGTTATGGATTACCGTCTATAAATACTTACATGGGGAACTAATATTTGATAATGGGCTCTTTGATCTAGAAGGGAAAGGTATAACATGATCCAATCACTGAAGTTGAAGCTAGACAAATTGAGACTGGAAATAAAGTGTACATTTTTGACAGGGAAGGTAATTTAAAATCAAAATTGGATGTTTTTCTAAGAGATATACTCCAGAAATTATTTTGGGTAAGTTCTATGTCCTGTGTTATGCAGGAGGTCAGACTAAACGACCAAAGTGGTCCCTTCTGGCCTTGGAATCTATAAAACACCTCAGTGAGAAAGGGAGGGAGAGAATGACTCAATGACAGACAGATCCAGAAGGGAGGAGGGGGAGGAAAGGACAAGTTGAAAGAGGTATAGAAAGATTTGGAACTCTTCTTCTGAGTTTTTTTCCTTCTCCAGTTTCCTACACCCTCTGTTTCTGCTTACATGGCTACCACTCTGAATTGTCTTCAAGAGTTTGGCACATCTGTATTTTGCATGCAACTGTGGTAGCTACTTGGTGTATACCAATGGTTGCATTTGCAAAAGGGAGGCCAGCTTTTGAAAATCTGGCCCTATGGGCAATTTTTCCCACTGTGATATGTGGGGAATTATGCACAAGTATCAGTGCTGGTTATGAATTGTGTAAATAATTTTCCACATGCCATGAGAAACTGCTATCAAGACACTAGGCTTTGGAATGGCTCATCATAATTTCTGTTTGCATTATTAGAAAGTAATGTATGCAGAGAGGGATATTTATGTAAAAAAAGGCACATAAAAAGCATACATCAGGGGCCAAATAGTACTTGCTTCATACACACCAGTAGTTGAAATGGCCTCATTGGGACTACTGGTGTGTGCAAAAAACCCACACAAACCACCCAAAAAACCATGGCTATTTGCTAGCATCTCAAAGGGTAAATTTATGATCACTTGTTATTTGTTAAGCGCCAGTGTGTTCACCAAATGAACAAGACAAAATAAGACACTATCCTGGATCCATTATACATATTTTTGTTTTCAGAAAAATACAATATTGACATATTGGGCTGATTCTTCTTTCACGACCGTTTTACACTAGTGCAGATCCAAATATTTAAACTGAGACACTCCTGATTGATACCAGCATAAGACAGAAGAGATCAGGTCCACAGTATGACAGATAGTTACAAGATGGATTTAAGAATAATGTTTTACATCACTATGGGATAATTATAAAACATTTCTTTCTATAATGATACTTCTTTTGTTGGTAGATTAATGTTGATAAGCAAATTAGAAGAAACATACTTTATAAAGGGATTTGAACAAAGAGAAGGTGAATACTTGAAGACAAGGGAGTTTAATGTGTAAACAGAAGCATGGACTTCACCAAATATAAGTATTTATTAGAACAACAACAAATGTTCTGCATGCAGAACAGAGACTCCAATGGCCAGCTACTAAATATAATTACCTTCAAAGAGAGGCTAAATGGTGGATATATCTTTATATGATCAACATGATACAAAAACAAACAGGTTAAGTATTAACATTTTTATGAAGCTTTTCCTGCATTTGTGGAGGAAGAGGGGGTTATAAAAGCTTATATGCAGAGATGTGACAGAAGCCTTAGCACAGCAACTGTGAAATCTTTTTCACCATGAATGAAAACCTTAGTGTCCTCTGTTATCAATATTGATATGTACCATAGCTTAAGCCACAACCCACTTAGTGGGATGTAGAGTGAGGATGCTATTGAAAGTTCCCAGAAGCATTTTTTCCTGACATTTCCCATGATCTCAGGAGAAAGGCAGGACCCCAGTAGAAGTTCCACCAGAGCTTCACTGGGAGGGAGTAGCATGCAGGGTCCCAAGCCATGCCAGCTCATCTCTTGCGGCAGGTGAAGAAGCATCTCTTTTGGAGAGACCAGCAGTGCTAGACTTGCAAAATCCCTGTGTCCAGGCAATGGAAGAAGTGAGGCAGGAGATGGCCCTTGCACTCAAGGCCGGCTCCAGGGTTTTGGCTGCCCCAAGCAGCCAAAACAAAACAAAAAACAAACAAAAAAGCCACGATCGCGATCTGTGGCGGCAATTTGGCGGGAGGTCCTTCGCTCCCAGGCGGAGTCAGGGACCGTCCGCCGAATTGCCGCCGAATAACTGGACGTGCTGCCCCTCTCTGGAGCGGCCGCCCCAAGCACCTGCTCGACAAGCTGGTGCCTAGAGCCGGCCCTGCTTGCACTGGGTACAGGATAGGAAAATTCCTCCCACTCTTCTCCCTTTCACACCCTTTTAGGGTGAATCACAATCTGGTCAGTTACTGAGACAGAGAATGGTACAACTAAAATATTTTTGTGAAAAGGCTTGTCTCTCCCAAATCAACTGCAAATAAGACATTTCTACACATGCACTACTGGAAAAAAATGAATTGGAAATGTTTGTGAAGTGGAGGAATGGAGATGTAGCTTTCGGCTAATCAGTGAAAGCATCCTGATAGTCACTTCCCGTATCACCCATACACACAGCAAGGAGTACTAGCTCCTACTACTAGTATTTCTAACACTACATATCTGTTTCAGGGTACAATATCCTGGCTTTCCAAACCTTTCTTGTGGTTCCTCATCTGTACTTTAAATAGAGGAGCTAGAAGCCAATCTGAAATTATGGCTTAGAAATATCCTACACTTTATATCATGTGGCTCCTTGATGAACATTTGAATGTACAGGGCATTACTGAGATTTTTTCCATGCAGATCCTAATGTATATCTGGAGGATAGCTAATGGAACTGTGAAATACTAATTGCCTTTCATTTGCTGCAGGCGCCTGCAAAAAGATGCCACATTGAGCTTTGATAAAATGGAGCTTCATGTAACTGATATGTATCTACATTTATCCCCATATGATCTCTTTATGAGGAGCCTATAAATGCTATTCCATTAATCATCCACATGGTCAAGCAAAGTAAGCCATGTCTGAAATATCGTAAGCATCACAAGCCAGTGTTCAGGATGAAAGCCATAAATTTCCCTAGAGTAAACAAGCAGCATAGCACATCAGCAATCAACACCGACTTGAATTCCCCTAGCAATTCATTATGCTATCGTAATATGCTCACAAATGAGGACTTTGGATGGGTTTTTTTTTTTATCTCTTGTGATTAGTTCATGGCATCAGTCATTATTCATTGCTTCCCAAAGCCTTTTGCTGTTGCTGACTGATATTGTTGTGAGATTTCATGGGCTGGCCATTTACATATGATTCAGGCTGACATGTCTGGGAACATGAGCATGGAAGGAAGCAGCAGGGAGCCACCTGCTTTCTGAAGGACTTACTGACAAGAGTGCAGCTCTGAACAACAGTGAAATGGAGCTGGCTCATCTTGCAGAATGACCAGTTACAGAAGAACATTTCATTTAAGATTTGGTCAGCTGAGGCTGACAAGGGTGTCTGAATGAAATCCTTTTAAAATTTATTTTATTACAAATACTGGGAATGGATGAGTGCTCAATCTAATCCCGGCCAAACTGCACCCCAGAGACATGACCAGTCGAACTGAGTTCCTGCAAGGGACACCCTACATCCTTTGATATGGATACAGCGGCAAAAGGAAGACAGACACATGCATGGAATTAAGCAACAGGCCACAATTTTTATTAAATTTTAACATAAGGGAGGAGCGCTACTCACCCATCCTCTCTTATACCGGGCATTTAATTGGTTCCAGGGCTCCTTACTGTATAACCCTGTAATGCGGGGTAGGCTCTCCGCAGCCTACTCCCCAGGACTCAGCTCTCTCTGAGTCCTAACACCCTCCCTGCAAAAGAGGGACAGAGGGTGCAGTAGGATGGTGATCTTGGCCCACAAAGGCCACAGGGTCTCACCCTATCATATGAGCTCCAGGTCTTTTACCTCTGGGAATCGTTCATTTGATTCCCTTTGTGATGGATTGGATCACAGAAATCCCCTTGGGAGCTGCCACCAAATGTACCAAGACTACTTCTAGTCCTGTTTTCCCTGCCAGCTCAGGACTCCAGCACCCTGTCTTGCTGAGCCAGACACTCCCATCTGCTCCAACACAGACCCAGGGTCTGAATTACTTGCCCCAAAGCTGCAGGTTTACCTGAAAACAGCTCACAGAAGTGTGTTTGTCTTTAGCACTCAGATGCCCAACTCTAAAGGGGTTTAAACCCAAATAAATCCGTTTTACCCTGTATAAAGTTTATGCAGGGTAAACTCATAAACTGTTCACCCTCTATAACACTGATAGAGAGATATGCACAGTTGTTTGCTCCCCCATGTATTAATACATACTCTGAGTTAATTAATAGGTAAAAAGTGATTTTATTAAATACAGACAGTAGGATTTAAGTGGTTCCAAGTAGTAACAGACAGAACAAAGGAAATCACCAAGCAAAATAAAATAAAATGCGCAAATCTATGTCTAATAAAACTGAATACAGATAATCTCACCCTCAGAGATGCTTCAGTAAGTTTTTTCTCAGACTGGATACCTTCCTGGCCTGGGCACAATTCTTTCCCCTGGTACAGCTCTTGTTCCAGCTTAGGTGGTAGCTAGGGGATTCTTCATGATGGGTCTTCTCCCCTTTGTTCTCTTCCACCCCTTTATATATCTTTTGCATAAGGCGGGAACCCTTTGTCCCTCAGGGTTTCCACCACCACCCCCCCCCCCCACTGGAAAAGCACCAGGTTAAAGATGAATTCCAGTTCAGGTGACATGATCACATGTCACTGCAAGACTTTATTACCCACTTGCCAGCACACACATATACAGGAAGACTCACAGGTAAACACAGCCATTTGCAGACAATGGTCCTGATTAATGGGAGTCATCAAGATTCCAAACCACCATTAATGGCCCACACTTTGCATAATTACAAAGTTATATTTTATATTTCTAGTTTTAGATACAAGAGTGGTACATTTATACAAATAGGATGATCATGCTCAGTAGATTATAAGCTTCGTAAGGATACCTTACAAGAGACCTTTTGCATGAAGCATATTCCAGTTACATTATATTATCATGTTTTTATAAAACCATATAGACTGCACAATGTCACACCCTTAACTGCACCAGAAATCAGCTACAAGTGGCGACAAATAAACACCACCCCCCCAGTTAGGTAGTAAAGCGTGTTCCCACTTAACCCACTGTGGCTTGCAGGTGCTGCAAGGAAGGCAAAAAACTCCCTGGTCCTCCACCCATTGGCCTATGGGAGGAAAAATTCCTTTCTGACCCTTTAAACAGGCAATCGGCTAGATCCACAGCATCTGTCAGGCTGGTTTCCATTCCTAGTTCAGGTGGGCAGGGTGGGGCTGCTGGAACAGAGCCAAAAGAGGCTCCACGGGGCCCCTGTGCTGGGCTAAATCCTGGGAGCTAGGGAATGTTGACCAATCAGCACCCTTCTCCCCCAGCTGGCCAATGGGTGCCAAGGACTCTGAGGGGGAGGAGCTACATATTGTCCACTGATGAGAGTCTTCCTCCCTTGCCACTGGGACTATCCCCCTTTCACCACTGGCCCCGTCAATTTCCACCCATTGATGCGGGTGGGTGGCATTTACTTTGGAGTTTATACATCACTCTCTCATGTAATTCTTCTAAATTTTGTATTCATTCCCTTTTTGTGTGGAGTTCTTCACTGAAAAAAAGCCAAATTTTCATTAAGCCATAAAGTCTTTTTTATATAGTGTATATGTACACACTCCACACTACCTGAAGCAATGAATATGCTGAGACTGGACTCGTCTTTCCTCTAGTTATTCCTTTACACCTGAAGAAATCAGCAGGAATTCAGCTATAGATTCATTTATGCAGTATTTTTCTCTTCCCTCCTGCTAAACCAGTGATCTGATACTGATGTGCAGAAAAGAAATGGGTCATAATGAGCACTGTCATCTCTCAGCTGAAGCAGCTATTAAACATGAATTCCCCATGCTGCATCTATCCTTTAAATTCCAACATCACAGAGACACTCACTACTACTATTCTGTTGTGTAGCTTCACTTCAAGCTCATACACCAAATGAGAAAATCAGATTCCAGAGAGTCATCAGGGAACTCCAGACAGAGTTGTAAATAGTAATATAGAGCTAATGTATATGCTAGATAATTGGTTGCTTTCCTCCACGTCCCCATCCCCCACAGTATACCCATAATCTCCCATGATAGAGCTGCCATTGCATACAATATGGTAATTAAAACCCTGATCTTGCACTGAGCTCCATGTAGGCCCCATGGAGAACTGGGGCATAACACAGCAGTTGCAGCAAAATAGAGATTGATTACATTACTATTTGTATTATACTAGCAGCCCATCAGGATCAGGGCCCCATTGTATTAGGCACAGTACCAACACAGAGACAGACCTGCCCCAAAGAGCTTATGTTATTCAAAGTACGTATGACTCACAAAAATCCATGAGATAGCATGAAAATGTTCTTATTAGTAAATTAAGAGCTGTACACCATGGTACGTGGCATAACCTCCTTTTATTCATGCTCAGAGAAACACCAAAGTCTGGTGGGCTATTCTATGCATGGTACACATTGAAGTAACATTTATAGTCCACACAAGGAATTCCTACATCCCAAGCCAACTAATTAGTGACTCCAAAACCTCTATTTGTTGTTTAGCTCACTCAAGGCAAAACACAAGAGGGTAAACTATGACAATTTCTGAAGAAGCAGAATTTTTATAAGCCTTTATATTACAGATATTTGCCTCTGCTATGTGATGATGACAGGTTTTGTGACAGTTGTGGAACAGGCTGTCTAGACTATTAGTGAAAGTGACCCTCTACCAAATGACTATGCTGTCATAAATTTCATTACTCAAATTTTCTGTACCATTCATCACTGAAAATGTTGCTGCTTTAAATTAGCCTGTGAAATAATCCACTCTTCTACCTATTTTCTATGAACAGTAATTTTGTTCTTTAAGGACTGTACCAAATCTCCCCTTGCCACCTCACAAAATCTTCAGTCTGGTGCTGTTAGAGGTCAACTAGTCAGTAAGGACTATAGGAAAAGGTGTTGAGTGGAGTGGGTGGTGCTGAGGAAGGAGATTCATGTTTTTACATTTCTAAAGGAGCATAATACAAGAGTATTTGCTGCTGATTAGTAAATTCTCAGCGTACTGTTTCTTGCAGCACAAGCAATCTATGTGTTTAAGAAGAAGAATACAAATAGAAATACAATTATTTCATTTTCTACTGTCATAAACAAATTGCTGAAATGTGGTTGTGGCTTTAGGAGTACAAGCTTAGAAAAGTGTTCGGTACCAGGGCTGTGGGGAGAGGAGGTAAAGAGTAGGGGTTTGGCAGACTGACATTAAAGGAGGGGAGGGGAGATGAATACAACCCCAACAATATACTCTTACTGATCAGTAGATTAATGCAGCATCTTGACCTAGAATGATGAGAAAGGTGAAAATAAACCAGCTCCTCAGTATCTGGAGGAAGGGGCATTTAGGATATAGGAGTAAAGAGATGCAAGTGGCAAAGAATCCAGTAAAAGCAATTGAGAGAATTCTCTCAAACACTTCTACAGAGGAAGATAATCAGAGCCATCCGGTACTCTACGCATTCAACATTCATGAATTAATAAGTAGAAAACTGTTAATTGGTGAAGAAGGAAAGAAAAATTCTCCATGTACAGAGCAGACAACTATAAACCCAAGCATATTCCATCTTCCCAGGACTAGAACAACAAGCTGTTTCTAAGAAGTATTAAATGCAATTTTAAGAAGTAGAAAGATTAAAGGCCAACCAACATGATCCCTCTGCATTGGACATGCCTCAGATAACCTTTATAATCCCCTTTGCCCATCTATCAGTTTACAGCTGTAAGGGCATTGTTCACTGCAAGACGGCTCTCATTCTTGCTGTATATATTATATTAGGCTGAGAGTTAAAACTTTCAAGACCTATGATATTTTTTCTAACAAACCTGAACCTTAAACAAGCTCCATCTTTTTACTTTACACAGACACAGACAGACACACACCAACCCTCTCTTACAATGTCTGCAACAGTTTTACTGAACGGGGACATATCATCCCAGAAAAATGTATACACAGTAAGTCATGTGGGATAGCGAGTTAACATACAGATAAAGCCAGTTCTGGTGGAATGGAGAGTGCTCACCACCACATGAGTCTAGCTGGAGCAACAACAATGACAATTAAGAAATAGCAGAGTCTAGCTTAGGAGCATGCATTGGTACAAGGAATGGAACCATGAAACCTGGGTGCCCTGGGAGTCTAAGCTGCTGGGGAGCTGCAAGCATGGGAGTCATATTTCCAGCTCTCAGACAGATGAGCTGTGTAGAAGCTAGGCAGGCTCGCTGGCAGGAAACCAGGAAGGTCTGCAGTCTTCAGTCCCAGTAGAATGGAAGGTTATGGGCTTGCAACCAATGGTGGATTAACGGGGCCCTGGCCAATTTGGAGACGCCCGCAGGACTGCCAGAACCTGTGTAGAAGTAAGGGACCACTGGTGCTGGAACTGTGGTCCTGCCCCTTGCTCCTCCTCTTCCCCCTCCCTTCTTTCTGGACACTCCACCTGCCCTGGGCTGCAAGAGCAGCCCCCAGCTTGTGTTCCAACATCCCAGGGTGCACCGCCCAGGATAGGTGGAGGGTTCAGGGCTCTCCACAGTGGCCTGGGCTCCTTGGGTGGCTCTTACCACAGCCTGGCTCCAGATTCTGGCCTGGCCAGAGGGTGGGGCCTCAAGGCAAGAGGAGGTTAAGGCCCACCTCAGCCCACCGCCACACACACCGGGAAGAGGCTAGCGCCACCCCTGAACCTCGGGCAGGCACGGAGTGCTGCCCCAGAGAATCCGGGACAAATGCTGTCTCAGAGTTATTCAGCCCAGGACTTCTGCATTTAATATAATATATGGAGATATACCTATCTCATAGAACTGGAAGGGACCCTGAAAGGTCATCGAGTCCAGCCCCCTGCCTTCACTAGCAGAACCAAGTACTGATTTTGCCCCAGATCCCTAAGTGGCCCCCTCAAGGATTGAACTCACAACCCTGGGTTTCGCAGCCCAATGCCCAAACCACTGAGCTCTCCCTCCCCCCAAAAGATAAATCATAGAATATCAGGGTTGGAAGGGATCTCAGGAGGTCATCTAGTCCAACCCTCTGCTCAAAGCAGGACCCCTCCCCAAACAGATTTTTGCCCCAGATCCCTATAATGGCCCCCTCAAGGATTGAACTCACAACCCTGGGTTTAGCAGGCCAATGCTCAAGCCACTGAGCTATCCCTCCCCTCCCCTCCCCAGGACTCTCCTGCCCAATTCGGGACGGGTGGTCACCCCAATGTTATCCAGTAACATTCAGTAACTGCTGTTAATGTAGGTCATTAAAGGAAATGATCACACCTCATTCCTCTTGTACATATGTTCCTGACAGAGCTGTGACACTGCGTGCAACATCTGTGTTTCACTTTGGGTGAAATTCTAAAAACTGAATTAAGCCTGAGTTATGAGCTTCATGGAGGTATCCTGGGCTCTAGGGGTTTGGAGTTCAGCCTCCAACCTCTCCAAGCCTAGGGGGCAGGACTCAGGCCTACTGCACAGCTGCATAGCCACTATTCCAGCCTTTGGGTTAGGGCCTTGGTCCTGTGCCAGCATATTTCCTTTGCCTGTATGAAGTCCCAGTGAAATCAGTGGGACTCTGTATGGGTGCAGGGTCTGTGCTCTCAGATGCCAGTGCAGGTTTGGGGCCTAAGTGATCAATCACTGACCCTCTGTGCTATCCTTGCAAAGGTTCAAGGCCACTGGATCTGCAAAAGCATAAGCACAGATTCTCTTACCCCCAGTTCCAGAGCACAGAGGGAAAAGCTTAAGTTACTGGACAATCTTTCATAAAGGAGAGGGGTATGAATTTGGCAGAGCCACTCAGGCTCCCAGTCTATCTAGCTGCCCCGATTCAAACCACACAGCGACTACTGTGGGGGAAAGGAACTATGCTGTGGATGTGGCAATTCCTCCTTCTTTAGAGGCAAGAGCCACTGACATCCACACAGGCTCTCTCACCTCCATGTTGTTGGGGTCCACTAGGCATAGCTACCTGGTAACTCGGGAGAGTGGAAGGCCAAAAGTGCCGATGAAGCTCTTTTGCTCTGGGTCTGTGAACCACAGTGACTCCATCTTGGGAACTCTCACCTACTTCTATGCTAACTGCTTACATGCTCTGAAGTAGGCTGAAGCAGAAATGTATTGGTCAGTGTTTTTAGCAGATGGCTGCAGTTTCACTCACACTAGCAGAAATAATAGAGATAAGAAGCGGGGTAGTTAGTTTCCAGGCGTCTAATCCAAGGTCGCAAAGACTGGGAAAGTTTTCTCACAAGCTTATGTAGAGCTTATTGTAACAGTTGTCTGGAAGGGAGGGGTAAGGGGGAACAGCCAGACAAAGAGATGTATGCAAACAGTTTGAAGTATAAAAGGTAAAAGTTGTTTGTATTTGTTGCACTGGATTTGAGACATGCTGGTCTCCTAGTGCCATTTCAGAGCTCTGAAATAAACTTGGCTTGCTTTCTCCCCTCGGTGTCTTTATTGGTGCCAAGCACACCGGGCGACGAACCCCCTGTTTGCCATCTCGGGGCCTAGTTCTGGGTCAGGCAACACTAGGATCCAGGGAAATATGGACCAAAAAACTCCCACTAAAAACCAGATTTCAGTTGATCTCCTCAGGCAGATGGACTGTGCAAGGAGAGATGGGTTTGTTTGGGTTTTTGTTTGTGTGTTTGTTTTTCTGAATGAAACATATAACCAACATTTAAAAGGACAAGCTCACTTTGTATCTAGTGAGGAAAATTCAGAGATTACTATTTTTTCTGATGAAATATAGAAAACCTATTGATTACGAAATAAACAGCGTGAAGCAAAATATTCACTTCTCAAGTTCCAGTTTCAAAACCCTCTATTGCATTTACAAAATCTAGAGGGTGAGCTAAAAACCAAACCAAACATATTGTGTTACTGTACTCCAGGTCTGGCCACAATCCTAAAATCCAACCACAACTGTAGAAAAAAGCTAAAGTGAGTTTGGGGAGATCTGCTGGCCCCAGTCCAGCTCGGGGGATAGGGGGGCAGTAGAGGCCTGAGGATGAGCTGCTCTATAGCAACATCCCCTTCTGTACAGGAAAACAACCAGCAGCTCAACCCAACTAGCAGTCCTAGTTATTGTTCAGGGAGGGTAGGGGAGCCAAGAAGTTGAGCTCATGCCTGCCATGGGGAAGCTCCCATATCTGGGACATTGGCTGGGTCACTAGCTTCCTACAATGGTGTTAAACAACCTAGGAATATTCCAGCCAAACTGGGATGGTTGGCAGGCATGGTTTGGGATTTATCAAGGCTAAACTAATTGGGATCACACAATTTTACCAAGCATGTTACTAAAGAAACTTAGATTCTCATTCCCACAGCTCCCACCCCATCCCCCACCCCCATCTCTCTAACAGACCTGGGCTCTTGTCCTGAAACAGAGACACCTGAGCTCTCACTACTCCCACCCTTTAACTCTGGAACTGACAAATCTAGGCCTAAGGCAATTCCCGTTTTCACCCAAATGTTAGCTGATTTGCGGTTTTAGGCCTATCATAATACACCCTCTAATTTACCTGCTATTATGTTGAACCTCGGTGAACTTCAGGCAAGCTCTGAGATAATAATGAACCCCAAAAGCCGGCAAGCGTTACTGGCTTTTAGGTTTCATTATGAAACGTTCATACACAGCTTTAGTATCACACTCCCTGAAATATAATAAATACATGACTTAATAATACTAATTAATATTTATGAACAAAATTACGGCTCCTAAAGTATGTTCTGAACAACTGCTAAATAGGAACTTACTACAGCCTACTACTGTACTAGCAGAAACCAATGTAGTTCAATACCCTGACTCCAATACTAGCCTATGATGATTGCTTCAGGGAAAGGTGTGTCACCAACCCAAATATTGAACCTAGTTTTGTAATACTATACTATGAAGTAAAAGTATCTGATCCCATCTGGTAATCATCTTCTCCCCTATATAGCATGAGGACTGATAGCACTTTGAAGTTTATTCTAGCTTGGGTAAAGAAGAATGAAGATTGAGAATACTGTGTATGAGTTAGAATGGATATAAACAGTGGAGTGAGGGGACAGTGTAAACCTATACTTTTGAGATTAGCAATATTTCTCCAATGATAGAAACCATTATAAAAAAAGTGAACATGTTTCTCATTCTTCTAATTTAAAATTCTTGTGGAAATTTTTTTCTTTTAAGCCACCTCTTTCTTCCTATCCTAAACTAACTACAAGGAGTTGGTCCTCAAAAACTTATCTGTGGGCTACCTTGTCAATCGTCAGAAAAATACAGTCCCCACCTAAAGCATGGTAGAATATGAATTGCTATACAGATGTTTTCATGAGTAAAGACTAAGCAAGTACTGTAGGTCTAACACATAGTGACTAGAAATATATATATATATATATTTTTAAACAGACACATTGTGCATTGTTGCCAAGATCTTCTAAAGTGACTAGTGATCTCAATAACCTCAGTTGTTGGGGTGTTTTTTGTTTTGTTTTTTGGGGGGTGAGGGAATTGGTGACATTTTAAAGGAATCTGATATTTTGAAAATGCTAAGCCCCCTTCTTCCTCTGAAAAATATGGCCTCATTAAAGTGTTTTAAGATGGGCACCCCAAAACTGGAGCATCTGATATCTCTAGTCACTTTAGAATATCCTGGTCTGTACAGTCTTTATTCAGTTGTGCAGCTAGAAATAACAAACAGGACAGTAGTTTGTGTAAATCAGGACACACAAGCTCTTGCAACCACTGCAAAAAAAGTATATGCTCTAAGCAGCAGTAAGTATGGTCAGAGAGCATACAGTTACACTCCACAATTATATGAACAATAGATTTGTAGTTTTCTCCTTATATGGTCCTGAAGACGTTCTCATGAGAACTTACTTGGATGCTTATTCTGTCCAGTAAAATATATACAATGGGACTCAAAATGTTTATAAAATAGAGTTTCAAAGGCATTTTGAATAGTGATGAAGCTTTTAAATATTCAGATTTTCCCCAGGGAAAGTCTTTAACAGATTCATTATTTTTAAAAAATATTTTATAAACCTTGATGTGCTTGTTGCTTTAAAAATAGTTTGAAGTCCTGAATACTTGACCACTTTTAACCTGTTTTTTTCTAAACTTCTAACTTTCTTAATAAAGTCCACATTAATTTACAATGTCATCAACTATGGAGCAGTGGAAGGGGAGGAGGAGGAATTAAGCCAATAGAAATTTGCTCCTTTAGCACCGGGTCTGGATTTAATCTCCACACTTCCCTTCTTACTTTCTCCCCAGCCCCTCAAATCAGTCTCACAGAAGCCCCCAAGGAAGCACAAAAGCCCTAACTGCAGAATCTGGATGAATTAAAATATAAAGTAGAGAGGATGTAGTTTCATTTCCTAAGAAATCCCTAAATACACATCAGTTCATATTGAGGACCTGATTCTCTACTACCTTGCAAAGTGGGTGTAAAATGCTACCCTTCTGACTGGGCAGCGGTGTATACTCACTTGACTTAGGTGTAAGTGACTACACAAGTACAAGGCAGCGGAGAATCAGGCCTTGTGTCTCTGAAGAGGAAGTGGGAGAAATGAAGGGTAGAACTGGCCCCAAATATACATGGTTTACTTTTCCAAAGGAAAACAAAAGACCAGAAAAATGCAAACATCACACGATTTGTATAGTACCCAATTTTTTTCAGCTTATAATGTTTCAATAGGTCAACATTTTCCATGACTGCATATATTCTACAATTAAAATTCATCACACATATCTACAGAGCTTCAAAAACACAGGTCTCTACCGCTGAGGTAAATGAACAGCTCAGTTGGCTTAACTAAGACCCTTATGTTCTATTTAAGTTGAACGCAGTCAAAAGGAGGACAACATGCACTCGCTTGCACACATATCTGCGCGCATGCACACACATCCTGTTCTCTCTGAAGAGAATGCCAGAAACCTTCCTTTGACCAGTGTGGAAGCAGGATGGGTCCCAAACAAAAATCATTAATAACTGCTTAATTACAACTTAGTTTTTTATAGTTAAGCTATGAATTTCCAATGGGATTTCACTACATGGAAAGCTTGAGAAAGTAATAACAAGCTGTTTTAAAGTTAGGAGGAGACAAAGTAACTTTAGACTGGAGTAAGTATTTATAGTTAAGGGTATTATTTTTAATGACGGGTTACTCAATTTTCTTCAAACCTGTACACATCTCCAAAACCTTCAAACTAAAATTGGCAATTTCCAGGCTAAATAGATTTTCCAATCAAAAGTTATAGTGAAAGCTAAAATGGAAGGTGGTTGCAACCTCAAACATTGAAAGAACTTCCTCTTTTTAAGAGAATAAAGCATACTATGGTTCTCACTAATGTGTACTGGGTCATGTGTTGGTTTATGAAGTTACTTTCTGTCACTGGGCACGTATACAGCAGTATCTATACACTATCACTTGTTGCTATGATTTCACCAGTAACTTGTAGATACTTACTGTAAACTGAAACAAGTAGGTTCTGCATTCCTTTCAACTGAGTCAGCAGGAATCCTCTTTAAATATAACTTTTCTTTTTTTTTTTAGCTAACTGGAGGCTAATATAGGGTTACCATATTTTGTGCCTCCTAATGGAGGACACTCCCGGGGGCCCCGGCCCCGCCCCCAACCCCGCCCCAACTCCGCCCCCTCCCAAAGTCTCCGCCCCCTCCCCTGCTTGAAGCCTGAAGCAGGTAAGGGGGAGTGTGGGGGGGAGGAGGCGCGGCCCAGGCTGGCCCCCGGTGGCTCCAGCCTGGGTCGGCTCGGGCCCTGGCCGACCACCCCCGGCTCCCAGCCTCCCGGGCCGGCTCCTGGCTCCCAGCCCCACGACCCCGGCCCGGCTCCCAGCCCCGCGGGCCGGCTCCCGGCTCCCGGCTCCCCGACCCCGGCCCGGCTCCCGGCTCCCAGCGCCGCGGGCCGGCTCCCAGCTCCCCGACCCCGGCCCGGCTCCCAGCCCCGCGGGCTGGCTCCCGGCTCCCGGCTCCCCGACCCCGGCCCGGCTCCCCGACCCCGGCCCGGCTCCCAGCCCCGCGGGCCGGCTCCCCAACCGCGGGCCGGCTCCCGGCTTCCAGCGCCGCGGGCCGGCTCCCGGCTCCCCGACCCCGGCCTGGCTCCCAGCGCCGCGGGCCGGCTCCCAGCTCCCCGACCCCGGCCCGGCTCCCAGCCCCGCGGGCCGGCTCCCGGCTCCCCGACCCCGGCCCGGCTCCCGGCTCCCAGCGCCGCGGGCCGGCTCCCAGCTCCCCGACCCCGGCCCGGCTCCCAGCCCCGCGGGCCGGCTCCCGGCTCCCCGACCCCGGCCCGGCTCCCAGCCCCGCGGGCCGGCTCCCGGCTTCCAGCGCCGCGGGCCGGCTCCCGGCTCCCCGCCCGGCTCCCCGCCCCGCGGGCCGGCGGCTCCCGGCTCCCCGCCCCGCGGGCCCGGCCCGGCTCCCCGACCCCGGCCCGGCTCCCAGCCCCGCGGGCCGGCTCCCGGCTTCCAGCGCCGCGGGCCGGCTCCCGGCTCCCCGCCCGGCTCCCCGCCCCGCGGGCCGGCGGCTCCCGGCTCCCCGCCCCGCGGGCCCGGCCCGGCTCCCCGACCCCGGCCCGGCTCCCCGCCCCGCGGGCCCGGCCCGGCTCCCCGACCCCGGCCCGGCTCCCCGCCCCGCGGGCCCGGCCCGGCTCCCCGACCCCGGCCCGGCTCCCCGTCCCGCGGGCCGGCGGCTCCCGGCGCCCCGCGGGCCCGGCCCGGCTCCCAGCCCCGCGGGCCGGCTCCCGGCTCCCCGACCCCGGCCCGGCTCCCCGCCCCCCGACCCCGGCCCGGCTCCCCGCCCCGCGGGCCGGCGGCTCCCGGCGCCCCGCGGGCCCGGCCCGGCTCCCAGCCCCGCAGGCCGGCTCCCGGCTCCCCGACCCCGGCCCGGCTCCCAGCTCCCCGGCCCGGCTCCCCGCCCCGCGGGCCCGGCCCGGCTCCCGGCTCCCGGCTCCCCGACCCCGGCCCGGCTCCCCGCGGGCCGGCGGCTCCCGGCTCCCCAGCCCGCGGGCCCGGCCCGGCTCCCAGCCCCGCGGGCCGGCTCCCGGCTCCCGGCTCCCCGACCCCGGCCCGGCTCCCAGCTCCCCGGCCCGGCTCCCCGACCGCGGGCCGGCTCCCGGCTTCCAGCGCCGCGGGCCGGCTCCCGGCTCCCCAACCCCGGCCCGGCTCCCAGCCCCGCGGGCTGGCTCCCGGCTCCCAGCCCCGCGGGCCCGGCCCGGCACCATGCCCCCGGCCCCGCACAAAGAGGCCCCGGCCGAGCCTCCCGATTTTCCCGGACATGCCCGGCTTTTGGGAATTTCCCCCCGGACGGGGATTTGAGCCCCCAAAAGCCGGACATGTCCGGGAAAATCCGGACGTATGGTAACCCTAGGCTAATGGAGAGATATAGTATAATGAAAGAAAGACCAAAAAAACCCACCAACCTCCCCTCCCCCACAAAACAACAGGCTGAAGAGAAAAAAAATGGACCCAATGCCAGTTTTCTGTTCCTGGAATATCTCAGAGGAAACTGGAAACCTAGAGCTGATCCTGCAGCACTCACTACTGTGAGTGATCATTAATGATGCAAGCAGCCAACCACCAACTTCACATCTGTAAGGATTGCAGAATCATGGCCCTATTATGGTCATGACTAAATATTTATGCCAGTTACACACTTGTCAGATTTTACCAGGGCTGGCTGAATAACAAACTTTCCAAAGGCTCCACTACTGCTGTTTCTGTTCTATTTAAACATCTTTCTTTAGAACAGATTGGTCATTTTTCTACATCTTTTTTAGTCGTGAATGTGCATTGATCCAACTAGCCATTTGGTACATTCTCAAGTTATCAAATACAGTTTTTCACAGTAAGACCCTGACATACTAACT
The DNA here is from genome assembly GCF_027887155.1 of Malaclemys terrapin pileata. NCBI lineage: Eukaryota > Metazoa > Chordata > Testudines > Emydidae > Malaclemys > Malaclemys terrapin. The sequence continues at coordinate 87,433,557 of NC_071506.1, read as the reverse complement.
AAAATACCTACTCACATGTGTGACAGTCTATATATAATTATGTTCACTGCTTTTACAAGACTATGATAAATTTGTACAAAGTATGTCTTGTGAGGTATCCTTTGAAAAGTCATAATCTGCTGAATATCATTATCCTGTTGAAATATGTGAAGTTATAAGATTCTACTGTATGACTGTTACTAAAATATGCTGTAATTCTGGGTAATACCCACAAACCAGTTTTTCAGAGACAAAGACACACTGGCCCTAGCCAGGGGTTAAAGGGCTATCACCTGCTTAAGCTGCCATTTTCCAGCAGGGGGAAAGGTGTAAACATGACAATTACATTTCATTACAGGGATGGTTCAAACCTTGCCTCCACAAGTGACTGCTTGTTGCCTGCACCCCAGCTGAGCTCCTCTCAAAGAAAGGAGAGTGGTTTAAGAATGAGAGACAGTGGCCTCCTACTCACTGCTCTCTCCCTCCCCCTCCCTTTACTCATGGCAGCTACAATGCTCAGAGGACAAAGAAAACATCATTGAACTGGGGGAGGGGTGGTCCTAGCTGTAAGGCTTTTCAGCTAGTACAGATTGCTGTTGCATATGGTGAGACAAAACCTTCTGCTTTTAAATTCACTTAACTGTTAAGTTAGGTATTAGCTTGCATTTTACTCTTTTATTTTCTTTTGTAACAAATCCTGACTTTTATGCATCGTAACTTGTAATCACTTAAAATCTATCTTTCTGGAGTAAATACATGTATTTTATTGTTTTATCTTAACCGGTGTGTTTGGATTAAAGCGTGTATGAAACTCCATTTGAAATAACAAGGCTGATGCATTATCATTTTCCTTTGATGAAATGATGGACTTTCTATGAGCTTATACTGTTCAGAAGGGCACTGAGCAGTAAAAGACGCACTTTTCTGGGGGGTCAAGGCTGGAACTAGGAATTTGCGGGTGTCACCCTATATGTAATTCATGAATGACTGGTCAAAGTGCTCATGTATTTAGCTGGGAGTGAATTTGCATGCTGAAGGCTGTGTGAACAGGCCAGGAGTGGATATTCTGACAGCAAAGCGGGGTAAAAGGCACCCTAGGCTGGAGAACTAAGAGGGCACTGCTGTTCAATAGTCCAGATTGTACAACATGATAATCCTGTGAATAAGGGCCGAAGGATTGGGCACTGGGGGAGAGAAGTTGGAAGGAGATTAAGGAGACTTTTAGAACTTTGCAATTAGGTGCTGTTAAGCAGTAAGTTTAATTATTCTAGGTTAGAGGAGATCACCCTTCCACTAACATTTCAAAAGAAAAGAAACCTTTAAAGCCTTCTTTTGAAGTCAATTGTTATTTCCTCAATTTTTCTTGAATTCATTGATTCCAAGGCCAGGAGAGATCACTGTGATCACCTAGTCTGCCCTCCTGTATAATATAGGCCATGGAATTTCCCCAAAATAATTCTCCTTTAACTATAGCAGAGGTTTTCAAATTGGGGATGTGCTCCATTAGGGGGGCACAGAGGAACATTGGGGGGGGGAAGGTGAGAAGTGACACCAAGAGGCTTGTGCCAGCCCTATGCGATGGGGCCTGGGCCAGCTCCCACAGAGGGCAGGGAGGGAACACCATTTCCACCCCCTGATTCACCTCAGCAGACCACCCAGACTGTGGGTCAGTGTGCCGCACCGATTTCCACTCCCGGCAGCCTCCATGCCCAGTGCTGGCTCTGCCCCCAGAGACCATGAGATGCACCTTCCTCCACCCTGAAAATCCAAGGGGCAGATATTGGCCCTGCCCTAGCGGTGCAGCTTGGCTGCAAGGTAGAAGCAGCCTGCTGCTGAGGGAGCCTTGGCTGTGCCATTGGTAAGTATCCGTGTATTTGAAACTTATCGGCGGTGCTTAATTTGTGCCAGGGCTGAGCCCCAGCACCCCTAGGCTTGGCAGTTCATAGCCCCTGGCAGTTCATAGCATCAGTTGCTGCATCAGTTATGAAGTAAAAAAATTGCTTGAGCCCCGACACTAGTTTCATTACAAATTAAGCACTGCATATAGGTGTAGGTAAGTTAATTAAAGTTGTGTTAAGGTCTCAGTTAGTCAAGCATACTTTTGCATGTGTGTTTTATCTGGGTTGGGCGGGGGCACAACCAAAAACTGTAACTGAAAAGGTGGGGGGGGGGAAAGGGGTTCAGCTCAAAAAATTTGAGAACTGCTGAACGAGAGCATATCTTTTAGAAAAACATCCAATTTTGATTTAAAAATTAAGCTTCTCCATACAGGCCAGACAAGTTTGCCAAGCTTAATAAAGGTTAATAAAGTCTTAAATCAAAGAGCTGAACACTGGAAACAACAGTTAAAATGGTGGGATAACTTTTTCACACATGCAAAGAGAAGCTGGCGTTTCTAGTCCCTATATATAGGCCAGTGTTCTAGGCTATTCTACACTCCAGGAAACAATATAAGGCAATCTAGTAAGGCAATAAACAAACAATATAAGGCAATAACTGCAGAAGCAGTATTTTCTTTTTAACTGGATTTTAACAATAAACTCAAAGGCATTTTGTGTTATATTTCCTTTGTACTGAGCTATTTAAATCTTTCCATTCAAAGGCAATTTTCTCTCAACCACTGATCACAAAAAGCAGCCAACCCCCTTTTTGAAAACATACTTGATCAATTTGTCTGCATTTTTGTCAACAAAATGTTCACGATTTTAAATCTGTTCTGGGCCTTATATTTTCGCTGAATTTGTCTTCATGACAACACAACAAATTTGGGGGGAGAAAAAAAATCTTACAGTTTGGGGGGTTTTTTAAAACTAATTTGAAAGGATTCTGTCAACTGGCTGCTCCAGACTAAAGACAGATTGACATTTCGGGCACTTTTGGCAATTTTTAACTTCCTTATGACACTGCTGCTGGTTCTCTATCACTCTGTCACAAACAAATAGATTCACTGAAGCTTTAGAGTCCGCAAAGTTGCTTTACTCTTTTGACATGACGCAATGCCGGTAAATTACATCAGCCCCAAACAAGAGCGGATAACTTTGGTGACAAAGTGGCACAGAGCCCACAAGGCTAATACAAACCCATTCAAGCCAAGTTTTAAACTCAGCTAAGCCTCTGTGTGTATACGCATGCATGGACCTTTGTGCACGGTTGTCAAGAAGTTGTTAACTGAAGAAGAAAAAGAGAGAGAATATTGGATCTTTTTCCCCTAGCTACTTACACTTGGATGTTTATGATGCAAACGTTCCCAAAGCACACAGACTTTTCTTAGGAGTCTTGAAGAGATTGCACATTCAGTAGAAGATTCTCAGGTATTCAGTCTTAAAATTCAACTAGAGGGTTCATGCAGCCAAATATCAAATAAAGAAAAGTAAATCCAAAACCTCTCACAGCTTAGAATCACTGCATGCTACTTAGGATGAAGGTTTCTTTTCTTTAAAGATTTATATCCTGTACTTTTATAGATAGATGACCAAGGTCTATAGATCCAACCACAAATCCACAAACCAACAGCTCCTGAGTTCTATTCCCAGCTTTAATCATGACCTTCTTTATGGCCTAAACTAAGCAACTTAATTTCTGGGCCTCAGTTTGCCTGTGTGTAAAATGGACATAATGATGCACACATACCTTCCTCATAGGAGTACTGCAAGTAGTAAATAGGAGTGCTCTGGTGATGAAAAGCTCTACATAACTGCTAAGTATTGTATCTGGAGCAACAGCTGTAGTTAAGGTTACCCAGTTATTACCTCAGACAATGAGAACTTCAAAGATCAACTCCTAGCTATCATATATCATGAATTCATATTTAGAAAAAAATAAAATATCGTTGCTAACCTTGGCTAACTCCTGAGTACAATACTTAAACAACTTAAAAACCAGAAAGTTATTACAAATAAATATACTGAGATTATTTTTTTTTAAATTGCATGAACACTAATAATATAAATTTTAAAAGCCACAATTAATTATAGTCATTTCTCTCACTCTACTTAAACACAGAAAAGATATAGGGGACCCCACATGATAGCAATCACACTTTTTCTAAACCTTTGAGGTAGCAAACAAATTCAGCCTTGGAGTTAGTCAGCACCCTCCCTGATTGAACTAACCTCGTTATCTCCATACTGATTTATACCTGCCTCTGGAAATTTCCATTACTTGCATCTGAAGAAGTGAGGTTCTTACCCACGAAAGCTTATGCTCCCAATACTTCTGTTAGTCTTAAAGGTGCCACAGGACCCTCTGTTGCTTTTTACAGATTCAGACTAACACGGCTACCCCTCTGATACTTTACCCAGAATATGGAACAAGATAGGAGCTGGCCAATCTTTGCTCCCTCAACCCCAAACAAACCTAGAACAAACTAATTAGGCTTGTTAAAAGTAAACCAAAGCCACAGTTGTGAAATGAGTGACTAAGTCTGAATTGTTATAGGGGTAATAATTACGGGATCCCTCTTCCACACCAACAAAAACAGCAATATGACACAACTTAGAAACCCACCCAAGTGCCTGCAGAAGCATATCATAAATAAAGTAGAATAGGAAGGAATCTCTCTGGTCTGTGCCAACTAATTTCTTTCCCTCGAAGGAATTAACCCGTTCCAGAACTACAAACTATTCTTGACTCCTTGTAAATTGCGATATTATTTTAGCAGAAACAAGATCAGCTGTACTGGAGCAGGTCAGTGGTCCTTGTAGCCTATTATTCTGATTTCAACAATGGCCAATACTAGCTGCTTCAGACACAGGTGCAAGACATCCCTCAGTAGGCAGGTCGGTAGCCTATGGGGAAAGTTTCTTCCTAACACCCATCTGTCAGAGGTTAACTTCTGTAGCATGAGGGCTAATATCCCTACCAAAACTATTTAAAAAAAATCCCTACCATTGTAACTCCAGATGTTATTATCCATAGAAGCTGGACAATGACTGCCAAGTTTGCACAGCCTTGAATATTTTACAACATACAATTAAATATTAAGTGTTTTGAATTATGCAGATTTATCTGAAATGCCATTTAAGTGGCTATTTTGGATCCACACTCCCTCTGATCGGGAGCCTTAAATCAACCATTATGGGCCAAATTCTGTATCATGGGATGGGAGAGCAGAATTTGATGCTATGTCTTTAAGTTTTTGCCTCAAACACAGATATCCAAAGCCAATCTTCTTCTATATAATATATGGAGCTGTTAGTGTACCTTAACCAAGCCCTTTAACTTAACTCTACCCCTCCACCTAAACCTTTGCTCCACTTTCCTCAAATTTTAATATATATTTTAAAGTTGTAAACAATGAATAAATCACACAATCAATAACGGATAACCCTCCTCCCTTCATATCCCTCTTCTTCACCCTTTACCCATTGCCACCCCTGGCTGAGTTATGTTTAAATTTAAAAAGGCAAGCTCTTAGGAGCAGGAACCTGTCATTTTTAATTTGCTTTCACAAAGTGTCACACACACTGATAGCCCTGGATAAATTAATAATGTCCACCAATTTTTAGTTTTAAATGGAGGAAGCTCTGTAGAACACAGGATAAAAAGTCAAACCCCAACATCATGTGCTGAAAGCAACAAAGCAGGGACTTTAATGGAAATTGTCACAATCTTTTGGTCTCGTGATGAGTAAGGCTGAAGTGACACAGCTGTTTCAGTCTTAAGCAACAGTCTCCCCATAAGTATCAAAAGCTCACCCTCAAAAAAAAAAAAAAAAAAAAAAAAAAAATTTGGCCACCAAAGGCATCAGGAGAAATGAAAAGGAAATCTTAAAAAATAAGATTTTGTAAGTGTTCATCTGTCTTTTATTACTGCAACTGAAGATGTGGCTTTAATTTGACCCACTTGGAAAACTTTACTTACTGCATATACATTTTTCCCAAATTATCTTCTTTGTAGACATTGCAAATGCAGTCCGGGACCTGAGCAATTGTGATAATGGAGGCTACAAATTCCACAATACAGTATTTGTGTTTGAATTATATGATTCATATCACTAATCTTTTTCAAAAATGAAAAGTTTTGAGGAGCTCTTCAGCCGAGAAATGATACAGCAGAATCTCCCGCCACACACACACACACACTTATCTTAGAAGAGTACTGCATATGGCCCAATTATGGAATATAGATTTTGAATGTTTAACTTGTCAAAAGGTGGATAAAAGATCCAAATATATAAATATACATACATATACAATATGTTTAGATAGCTCTATTTTAAATATTTCTTCTGGGGAAATTAAATATCATGCCAATTTAAATATAATATGTCAAAATTACAGGAATAGTAGTGTGAGCTTTGGGGAAAAAAATTAAACATAGTATAGTTTCTCTTAGCCAGCCACTGCAAGATCTGCTGCTCCTATTGGGTCTAAAATTGATTAACACATTGATTACTTTATGTAATCCAGCCTTCATAAAACTTGCAAAATGGAGATACTGCAGAAAATGTATAAAAAGATGTCATTAAAAATGGGCTAACACCAAATTTGAAATATGAATAGCCCCAAATGTTTCAGTAGTTCAGATCCTGTTCAGGATCCAGACTTTGTGGATGGCTTCCTTCTTGTAATGGGTTAAACAATCACAATCCATCCAAACACCTCAAAATTTAAGAAGACTGATCCAAACTGCAGCTTTAATGCTTTAAAAAGTTTGAGATCCAAACTTTACAGGTTAAACCAATCTCTATTTAAAATATACAAGAGAAATTAGTGGAATTTTTTTTATTTCATGTCTAAAATTTAGATGTAAAGCAGTGTTTCCCAAACTTGGGACACTGCTTGTGTAGGGAAAGCCCCTGGTGGGCCAGGCCGGTTTGTTTACCTGCCGAGTCCGCAGGTTCGGCAGATCGCGGCTCCCACTGGCCGTGGGACGTACTGACTGCCACTTCCAGCAACTCCCATGAACCGCGGCCAGTGGGAGCCACGATCAGCTGAACCCGTGGAAGCAGCAGGTAAACAAAGCGGCCCGGCACACCATATTCCCTACACAAGCGGTGCCCCAGGTTTGGGAAACACTGATGTAAAGTCTTCAGGGTAGGGGCCAGGTCCTTCTAAGTCAGTGGTGGGCAACCTGCGGCCCACAGGCCGCATGCAGCCCATCAGGGTAATCCGCTGGCGGGCTGCGAGACAGTTTGTTTACATGGACCGTCCACAGGCAGAGCCGCCGCAGCTCCCAGTAGCCGCAGTTCACCGTTCCTGGCCCATGGGAGCTGCAGGAAGCAGCGGCCAGCACGTCCTGTGGCCCACGCCACTTCCCGCAGCTCCTATGGGCCGGGAACAGCAAACTGCGGCCACTGGGAGCTGCGGACGGCCATGCAAATGTAAACAAACTGTCTGGCGGCCTGCCAGCAGATTACCCTGACAAGCTGCAGGTTGCCCACCACTGCTTTAGACCCACGTAAAAAAAAACCCAGCAGATTAAATTGTTTTTCTGGCAACTGGCAAATCCATAAATGCCAGACAGATGATAACCCTAGCTATACTCTGCAACTCTAATCAAGAAGTTCTAGCATTAATATACAACCACTAATAGTACACACGTGAGTTTTGTATTTTGAGAAAGAAGAGAAAAAACAGAGGAAGTCCCGCCTGCATGTGTTTTTGTCTCTCAATCACTGTGATTATATCTTATTATTAGAGCTAATTGGAAATCTGAGTTTCTGTAAAATAGAAAATTTCCATATTTTGACATTTGTTTTCATACCAAATTAGAGAAAAATTCCAAATTTTTCAAACAGAAGGTTCAGAAAAATTTAGATTGAGAAATGTTGAAATGTTCAATCTGGACATTATTGACCAAAATGAAATGTTTTGACATTCCCAAATAAAATAGTTGCATTTTGGTTTTGTTGAGCTGAATTTAAACGTTTTGTTTTGGCTCGGTTTGACATTGAACTGTGTCCACCTGAGCTGCCGTGGTGCCGCATGGCCCCATTTTCCTCTAAGCACCAGGCTTCCAGTTGGACTACAGTGATGTACTATGGTCAGCTGACTGCCACCAGGTACAGTGACAACTCAGGCAGACACAGTTAAATATCAAAATGAGCTAAAATTCAGTACTTCACTTTGGTTCTACAAGCCAAATTATTTCAGTTCAGGTCAATGCAAAATTAAATATTTAGTTTCAATTTTCCTTGGGGAAACTGAAAAATTTCAGCAAAATCAAAATTTTCCTCCAGAAAATTCTGATTTTGAGAGAACTATATTTTCAGTTGAAAAGAGACATTTTGAAGGAAATTTCCCAACCAGCTCTACTTAGGATGATTAATTCATTGCCTCGTTTGTACTGTTTCATATTGTAAAGTTCTGTGATCCTGTGTGTGAAGAGTATTCTATTAATCAAATGATTCATGGTTCTGTCATATACCCACTACTGTATACTATGCAGGTAAATTGAAAAGTCTGTTAGAAGGTTATCAGAAGCAAGTATGGGGCTCTCCATTTAGAGCAGTACTAAAAATGGAAACTATATGTGACTGCAGCACCATAGGCTAACAGCATTCACAGACATCTCATAGTGAACTTCATATACCTACCCTGTTTCCCCGAAAATAAGACAGTGTCTTATATTAATTTTTGCTCCCAAAGATGCGCTAGGTCTTATTTTCAGGGGATGTCTTATTTTTCAGAAATGAAAAATGCCTTATTATCGGTGGATGCCTTATTATCGGGGAGGTCTTATTATCGGGGGGATGCCTTATATTACAACGAGAGGCAAAACTGTAAGTAGGCCTTATTTTCGGAGGATGTCTTATTTTCGGGGAAACAGGGTAGTGAACTAAAAACTGCATTAAAATACCACACCCTAGAGCAAAAGTCATGATTCAGGAACAGGTTCTATTGTCACTTGTTGTTGTCTGTGCTAATAGCAGAAGATACCAAGATGACTTTTCCCATGTTTTCAGAGGGTCCAGCATGTATCATGGAAATCATATATACAAAGTATATTCAAAGGATCTGTACTGGCCATTGGAAAATATGGGACTACTCTCTCTCGAAAAAGAGAGATTTGGTCTATTTGGGCATTGGGTGTTCCAATAGAAGAAATATACTGCAAGTTTCAGAGCAGCAGCCGTGTTAGTCTGTATCCGCAAAAAGAACAGGAGTACTTGTGGCACCTTAGAGACTAACGAATTTATTTGAGCATAAGCTTTCATGGGCTATAGCCCATGAGCATAAGCAAAGAAGTGGGCTGTAGCCCACGAAAGTTTATGCTCAAATAAATAGTCTCTAAGGTGCCACAAGTACTCCTGTTCTTTATACTTCAAGTGTTTCTTAAGTATACAGTGCTTTACTTAGAAGAACTTACCAATAATTTAATACTATTCCACTCTTGCTATCTTCTGATTTTATTTCTTTTTACTTTAAATCATTGTCATTTTACATTCATTTTCAAAAATATGGTTTCTCTCTCCCCCTTTTCTCCTTTTAGTCTTCCCTTTGTAAACATACACTGAAGAATCCATGGAAAAATTCTCTTCTCTGCCACAGTTCACTACTATCAAATCTCAATGCATTTACTTGTCATGAAAGCATTCCTCTTGGTCCACTACACATATTAAAATGTATGGTGGAAAGCGTTAAGGTTTTCCAACTCCAACAATGTGAGAAATTCTTAGCATGAATTGAATACTACAGTAAATTTGCCAGAAAATACAATAATCTGCTTTCTGGTTTTGGGATGAATAACAGGTGTTTGTAAAGGTCAGGGGCTGGGCACTTTACTAACAGAACTGCATATTTAACAGCATGCCAGCTTCCACATAGACTCAGCTTGAGTTTCTCTGCATTGCCTTAATATGGATTTATCTAGAGTTGTCCACTCACCCTCTCACCCCAGAAAAGCTAGACAATTTCTTATATTAAATTCTCTTCCTAGCAAAGACTGCCAGTGATGCTGAATGATCATATATCTGGTGCTTGTGTGGTACCTGCCACGCTCCACAAAGGATTGATTTGTGTTCAACAATGCCACTTCTTCCAAGATCTGATATTGTAATCAAATCACAGTCTAGGAGATAAAAGGCAAGTGATTTACCTAAGGAGTCACAAGTCTCATCATATTAAAAGCCCTTCTAAGGGTCCAATACTACATTACTGACACTAATAGGAGATTTGGCATTTGATTTCAATAGGAGCAAAAGCACGGCTGTTGGTCTATGATTCACTGCCCTTCAATAACCTAAGTGAAACACCACATGGCAATAACCTGTCAATCCCCAGCACTCCATCATATCACCTCAGAATATTTAAGCCTCCATTTGGCCCTTATTAAATTTTAGGTAAGACCCTCTACAAACAACTTAGCGTTTCAGGTTTAGCTGAATACAGCCTACAAAAGTCTGGATCAAACATTAGACACACTGAATTCCTGAGGAAGGACAAAAGACATGTCACTAATATTTTGAAAAGCAAAGCTGCATGAAAGTGAAGATTAATCCCCCATCATCTGACTCTGTCTAAAAAGGGAGTATGAAAGGAAGTAAAAACTTCCTTCTCAAATGGCCTCTAATTCCCAGCTCTCCAGACTTTGGCATGCAGAATGCTGCTGCCCACCTTCTCACATGTGCAAACAAGCACAACTAAAATCACTCCTACCCTCAAATAATGTCAGTGGACAACCCATTTATTTCACAAGTGCACTTATTTTTAAAAGCCTCTATGATCTTGTTCTTTTCTCTGCACTCCTAGTTGCCCTATTACCTGGCCCGGGACTCCTCTCCATATAGCCTTGCCACTACTGGTATGCTTAGACAGCAACTGGGAGGTGTAGTTCCTAGTTCTGCTTGAGCTAGTGTGCTAAAACTAGCAGTGTGGCTGTGATGGCATGGGCAGTAGCTCAGGTTAGCCACCTAAGTACGATCCCATCTGACCTCCTGCATATGTACTCGGGGCGGCTAGTCCGAACCGCTGGTTGTGCTACCATGGCCACGCTGCTAATTTCAGCATGTTAGTTCAAACAGAGCTAACCCGGGTATGTGTACCCACATGGGAAATTACACCTCCCAGCTGCTATGCAGACATACCCTGTGTGTGAGAGCCACTTTCTTTGCCACACTTACTGTCTGGAACAGTCTTCTTGTATCTCTCTACATCACAGACTGCCATTCTCATTTCAAACCTTTGTTAAAAATACATTTTCTTCTTCACCTATTCTCTCTCTCTGATGCTCCCCGGGGGCACCCAGGGTTGTGAGGCACCTCGCTACCACCTGACATTTGCATGAGGAAGCCTTGTCTGTGCCTGCCAGGAGTCACCTCCCCAACTCCACTGGCTACAGGCAACACAAGCACTCCTCTCTAGGTCTCGCACGCCACGCGTAACTCTACAGGTCAGTGACTGGCACAACCCAAACCTTGAACGTCTCCCTGGAGTGTCCAGATCCTGACCTACTGGATTTTCACAGCATTCACAGATTTGCTGCTTCCAAAAAAACAGTACACCCCAGCTTACCAGTCACACCTGAGACCACCTCTCTACTTAACACACTTAGATATGTTTATAGTGAAATCAAAGATAGGTTTATGTAACCAGAGCCGGCTCCAGCTTTTTTGCCGCCCCAAGCAGTGAAGGGGGAAAGAAAAAAAAAAGATAAAGCTGCGATCGGCGGCACTTCGGCGGCAGCTGTACCGCGCCACTTCATTCTTCGACGGCAATTTGGCGGCAGTCGTTCCCCCTGAGAGGGACCGAGGGACCTGCCGCCGAAAACCCGGACGTGCCGCCCCTTTCCATTGGCTGCCCCAAGCACCCTCTTCCTGCGCTGGTGCCTGGAGCCGGCCCTGTATGTAACAAAGCACAGAGATTCAAGTAATAGCAAGCAAGTAGTACTGGAAACAAATGATTACAAATAAAATAAAATGATCACATGCATTCTAGAGCCTAGACTTAATAAGATACTCTCATGTCTAATAAAGTATTGCTCATGAGTGCTTTCGGCCAGGTTGACTGTGACCCTCTTCTCATGAGACAATCATGCTGTCAGCTTGTCTCCTTGGTGAAGGATCCACAAAGCTGTGTAAGTTTGAAAGCTTCTCTCTCTCACCAACAGAAGTTGGTCCAACCCTTTTAAAATGCAGTTATAGACTGTTGTCTCTTACCTTCAGGGACTTATCTTACTTTTGGGTCAGATATGGGCCTGAGGATTTGCAGACAGTAAACCCAGTCTGTCTGCACAAATGTCCATTGTTCTGTATGCTGACTGAGTTGGCCACCAAAGCTCATCTCAACTCAGGCAACAAGTTTTTCTTCAACAGTTTTGGAACCTGAATATTTTACATCTCTCAAACTATTTCCCGTACAAACATCTTGCAATAATTATGACGACCAGTGAGCTACTGGCTCTTGGTAGAGACCTCGCATGCCACTGTTTGGTGAACTATTATGCATATGAATCTCCGTAAAACCCTATGCAACTCCTGGGCCCTCTGCTCATTGGCACCAATGGGTCCTTGGGTCACACTGTCTTGCTGTGATTTTACTCAAGGTTGTATTCATGTCTGTGGAGTGGCAGTGGAGGCACGGATGACCTGTGCCGAATACAAACCCATCTGAAACCAGTGGGTATGTACTTGGAGCGGCTTAACCTTGCCTCTGCTACCACGGCTATGCTGCTATTTATACTCGCACTAGCTTGATGAGAGCTAGTGTGAGTATGTGTCCATGAGCAGAGGAAATCACACCCTTAGCTCCCAGTGTTGACGTAGCCCCATATGATATTTGGTATTTTTCTTAAAGCCCCAGCTCCTAGGACCAGATGATTACATGAGAGTCTCAGCTAAACAGTGTAGGTGTCTAGGGCAGAGACATTTTCTACCTGCAGAGAAAACCATTTGGCCTCTAAAGACTCAAAACCCAGGAGACAAACCCTCACTTCAAAAAACCCCAAAACATCAGTTATTTTTAATAGCTCATTATTTTTAAAGCAATTTCATGGATTTTTGGGGGCCTGACTCGTAATTTTTGAATGTCTGAGGGTGGCAATACTAGTTCAGTTCTGCAAATCCTCTCTCACAAGGTGTAGTCCCATTGGCTTCAATGGGGTTACAGTAAGCCTTGTCATGCGAGTACGGGTTTGCAGATTTAGGCTCTAAAATTATTCTCTTGAATTGATCATCATGTTATTAAGTTGAGGCAGTATGTGATAAAATAAATATTTTCACTATTTTTTCCACAATATTTTCAATATTTTTAAATTACAGATAAAATCACAAATACTCAGACCGAATAAACAATATACATAGCCCAAATAAATAAAATAATCACAAATTTGAATTTACCACTAACTTACATACTTCAGAATCATATTTCAATACAGATTATGGTATTAGATTCATATCCAATTTTTTTTTTTTACCAGTTTGGTGCCCAACCTTGCTCCACTGAAGGCAATAGCAAGGCTTAGGCTATCTAGATATTTATGTGTTAATCAGGCCAGCCAGTGCATCCAAAAACACTCTCAGCAGCCAGAGGATTGCTGTCTCTTTCTTCAGAGCCTGAGTTTTATATTGCCAAATAAAACAGCCCTGGATAAGTTCAACATATAAATTGTATCCTTTCCCCATGACCCAGAGTCTTCCTCAGTCAAGGAGAACCTGTCTGCTCCCTCCTCCTGCTCCCTGCAGGATTGCATTTTCCAGGCCATCTGTCCCAGAGCCACATATAAAACAAGGTTCTTTCCTGTCACCTAGGATCTCTTGCTCCCTGCAGATCTCACAGCCAAGTGAACTGCTTGTGGGTGCTTTTTCTCACCCCTGTATTGTATTCGTACACAATTAAGTAACTGGTGCACTGTCCCTTTGAGAGAGGTCGCATGTAGTGACTTTGATATACTGGCTTTCTGGTATGTACGTGGTGAGTTGTACTGCTGAGAGCAAAGTGTGTATTTGAAGCCTTGTAAACAGAACTCTTGTTTACCTTATCCTGTGTGGATCTTCATTTCTGCAGAAGTATAAACAAAGACAATACATGGTGTCAGGAATAAAAATTAAGTCTGGCTCTTGTGCAGAATTATGCAGGAAATGTACTGCCTATGGACTTTGAAACCAGAAGCATTGCAAAGAACTGACTGGGTGAAAAGAGTTAATGGAGCTGATCTGTGAGGGATCTGAGACAGATAAGTGGTCTGCAGCTCAGAAGTTGCTCATTTTCTGATATGTATCGGGCAAAGACCAGGACATCTGCACAGCATAGGTCTCTAGTGGCAAGCTCACTGAAGCAGATAGGAAAAATCCAGCCTGGCTGTTGAGTTATTTGAGGCCTATTGTTTTCCAAAGAAAAACACCTCCATACAAAGAAAACATTTCTATGAGAGAAATCAGGGACCTACTGAAACAACTGATGAGTGGTTAACCCAGCTACAGTTGATAACGAAGATTGTGCTTTCACGGATGAGGGTGATATGCTGAAGCTAGGCTCTCAAAGAGATCAAACTCAAAAGAAATACAAGAAAAATGACTACACCTTAACATTAGAAAAAGCCATTAGAATATCCAGGGCACAAGAGACGTGCAAAGAGTAAAAGAAACCAGTCTCAATGTGCACGTGCCAGGTGGTGCAAGTAGGTGGTCTGGTCTGGTACGCTGTACCAGTAAGATATTTATAGCCGGTATGCCACTAGGGTGACTGGGTGTCCGGTTTTGGACTGGAACACACAGTCCAAAAGGGATCCTGGCAACTCTGGTCAGCACCGCTGACTGGGCCGTTGAATGTCTGGTTCGCGTGGAGCTGGCAGGTTCCTTGCTAGCCGCCACGCCGCGGACCGCGCAGCTCCCGGGTCGCGAAGCAGCCGGCATGTCTAGCTCCTAGCCTTAAGGGCTGCCAGGGTGGGTCTGCGTGCTGCTCCCATTGGCTGGGTCAGGGCAAGGGAGGAACTAGTGCCACTCGAGAACTTAGCAGGCAGCTGTTGAGGGGTCGCATGGTGTGCGCCTTTCCCACTGTTGCCCAACTCTCTTCTCCTTTCACTTCTCGTGTGGCTGGGCTTGCGCTACAGTGTGTGCCCTGCAGTGAATTGTGGTCTGTTGCCCCACTGCTGGCACCCAGGAGTTGGAGGTATGTGTATCCCCATTTCTGAGTGCTGGGAATGGGGCTGCACCCCCATCCCCCTCACTGCATCCTTTCCCATCCCAACCCCCCCGCCCCCCTATCCCCCTCACAGCATCCTTCCCGTTCCACTCCCCCACCTACCCCCATCATTGCATCCCTCCCCGTCCCAACCCCCCTGCACCCCCATCATCACATCCCTCCCCATCCCAACCCCCCTGCACCCCTATCCCCCTCACTGCATCCCATCCCATCCTGCCCCCACACTTATCTATCCCAGCCCTGTACCCCTTACAGTGCTCTCCCACCCATCCTCTCCACCTCCCAAAGCCGCCACCCTCACGTCCCTCACCCCTGAACTCCATTCACCTCCAAACACTGCTGCACTCCCATTGTGTCCCTATACACATCTGTGCCCACCACATCCTCATGTAGTCTTCTGCCTTCCCCTGCATTCCCACCGATCCCACATACTCCTCACACCCCCTCTTCTCTCCTTCACTGCCCTCTCTCACCCCCACCCTGCTCTCGTCCTTGGCCTCGTTCCCTCCCCATCCTCTCTCCTCCACAAATCCCCATCTTTTCCCCTCCAGCCCACCCTCCTTTCTTCCCAGCTGGGTGGTTTAGGCAGCCCCTGGAAAAGTGTATGAAAAAGTGTCTCTGTGTAGGCAACTGTGTGCATGCATGCATTGTATGTGTGTAAGAGACTGTGTGTCTTTGTGTAGTAAACAGAGCCATTTACAACCAATTGTCCTAGTCAATGGGAGCCATCAAGATTCTAAAACACCTTTAATGGCCCACACTTTGTATATAGGACCTCAGAGCTATACTTCATATTTCTAGCTTCAGATACAAGAATGATACATGCATACATAGTATGAACACACTCAGTAGATTATAAGCTTTGTAATGATACCTTACAAGAGACCTTTTGGATAAAGCATATTCCAGTTACATCATATTCACACTCATAAGCATATTTCCCTAAAACATATGGAGTGCAACATCACAGTAATAATAAATAATGTGGAAGTATATGTGTTAGTGAATTCTAGATGTGTACACATGAATATATGTGTGTATCTGCATGTAGGTGTGGGAGTCAGTTTCTACAGATTTAATTATATAGGTATCTGGACAGGTGCATTTCTGTGGTTGTGCTCTAGGGATTTGTATTTGGGCTTCAGGAATCAATTAAAGGCCCCATTGCAGCTGTGATAATGTGTGGTCCTAATTCCACACATAAAATTACAATAACTTTAGTGAACAAAAAACATGGAGCTGGTTAAGGAAGAGGGGACAGAAAGAATTATGAAAACCTTTGTGAAATTTTTTTTTAAATTATCCTTTTTGACTATTTTGCTGCCAGCTCTAGCATCCCGTAAGAAATAAAACCTGAACTTAGCATAATACATCTGTCAAAACAATAAATATGCCTGTTCGGGCCTTGCAGTAAAAATGAGCATGAGCGAGGGGCAGGGGGAGAGCAAGCGACGGAGGGAGCGGGGGTGGGGCCAGGGCCTCAGAGGGTGGGGCAGCGGGAGGGGCAAAGGTGTTCAGTTTTCTGGAATTAGAAAGTTGGCAACCTTATATGCTGTACCAGAAAAACACAGGAAGAGGAGAATGTGTGGCCGCCGGGCAGCCCAACGCTGGCAGTTCCTCCGAGGTGGCTGTACCACCCCAAGCCTTTCCATGCAGCTGTGTCTAGCGGCTCCTGGCTGGGGTCTGTAGGCAGCCCTGCCAGAGGACAGGGCTGGGGGCGGTACAGCTGCACCGGAGGAGCTGCCGGTGTGGGGCCGCCCAGCGGCCCCACGTTCTGTTCCTTTCACTGCTGCGGTTCCCAGGAAAGCCCTGCAGTTCAGAAGTCTCCGTCACAGCGGGAGGAGCACAGATCCCCTCACCCCCAGGTAACATGGGATGGATCATGGGGATGGGAAGGTGGGAGAGCGCAGGGCTCCAGGCTGGGGTCACATGAGGAGTCATATGGGGAGGTCAGGTGCCCACTCCCCTTTAGCTGGTGCAGCGTACCGGTAAGAAATGAATTCTACTTACACCACTGAAAAGGATAGTGGTGAAGCATATGTAACTTTGTTAATGGATCCATGAAATTCAAAATTGACATTGGGGTACAAGTAATCTGCATCCCTGAGACAGAATAAAGGGAAAAATCTAGCCCTCACCATGACAATAACATCATCTGTATCAGCAAGAGTAGCAGGATACGGGGGGCATCACTCCTCATACCGGGGAAATGTAATATTAAATGTAGGTACAAGAAATTGAGATTTTGCCATTTGTCCTATGTAATAAACACGCCAGAAAAATAAGCATTGAGGCGGACAGTTTTAAAATCATTACACTGGATGGAAAATCCTAATGGCAGTGAAATCAATAAAAGGATGTCTCACAGCAGAGGAAATTAAGAAAAGATTTCCTGATGCATTTGAAGGATGGGATGTCTACTGGTATACTGCAAAATCAAACTGTCTAAAAACGCAGTGCCAGTAGTGCATGTACCATAATAACTACTATTAATAACAAGGCCCAAAGTGGAGTAGGAAGTCCAGCCTATGGAACAAAAAGAGCCACAGTAGTGTGAATTCATTGTTTCATTTACTATAGAACTATATATATTATATAAACATATATATTTCTCACAGCTAATAAGTTAATAACTTAGTGGAAACTGATAACTTAATTGGTTAACACCACAGTAAAAGCATCCTGATTGGTTAATAACTTAGATTAGTTAATCATTAAATCACGTGGTGTTTTAATATCATGTGCTGCAAAGAGACACAGCAGACACATTAAAGAGCCACTTATGGCTCACAAGCCTCAGTTTAAGTATCACTGCTCTAGAGCGCATTCTTAACAAGCCTGTGAGCTTCTGCACTGCCAAGACTTCAGCGCAGGATCTTAGAGTTACAAAGGTACACCCTGAAAGTGAAATACACACATAGAAAAGTATCAGGGGGTAGCCGTGTTAGTCTGTATCTACAAAAACAACAAAGAGTCTGGTGGCACCTTAAAGACTAACAGATTTATTTGGGCATAAGCTTTCGTGAGTAAAAACCTCACTTCTTCGGATGCATCCGAAGAAGTGAGGTTTTTACTCACGAAAGCTTATGCCCAAATAAATCTGTTACACATAGAAAAGAAATTCCTATAGCAGATTTTCTCCCACACAATTATGTAGAAGGAAGATGAGGAAGAGTTGGAAAATAGATAAACCTGATACTACAACACTTACCCGTGTCTAAAAATAAGCTATAAAAATAGTGAGAAAAACAGAGTGACAATGCAATGAACCTTTTGAAAGAAACAATAAGGTCAGAATGACCTGCACAAAAATCCCCAAGAAAACAAACAAACAAAAAAAACCCACCACAACAAATTCCTTGACTATTAGAGACTTTGCAGATGGAAAAAAAGCAGAGTTCACTGTGGAGAATGGATTAGTGCTGAAATAGTAATTCCAAAGAAAATGCATCTGGAGATTCTGAAAAAGATTAATGAAGAACACCTCGATATGGTACAATGCAAAAGCTGGGCAAAAGGCACACTTTGGCCCAACATGAAACCACAAATAAAATAAATGATCAGAAACTATTGCATTTGTGCAAAGTACCTGAAACAGAACTGCAAGAAACCTACGACAATTTGTGACGCACCTAGCAGAGCCTGGCAACTGGTAACTCATCTATTTGAACACAAAGGAAATACTACCTGCTGATGGTTAAAATCATTTTTTGAACTACACAACATATTAGCCAGCACTATAGTGAATCACATCAAGGCAATATTCACCAAACATGACATTTGTGATGAGCTAATTTCAGATAATGGACCACACTACATACATATCAGGAATTCTGAAGGTTTGCAAAGGATTGGGGTTTCATACACATGTCTAGCAGTCTGTATCATCCACAGCTGAATGGACTAGCTGAAAAATATGTATAGATAGCCAAGAGGATACTTACCACAGAACATGAAGGTGGTCAAGACCCTTATCTTGAAATATTTAAACTACCGGAACACACCTATGGGTTCAGGGGCTTCACCCACACAGATGTTAATGAACAGAAGGCTCAAATCAGTAATATCTGCAAAGGAGTCTCTTCTAATGCACGGAGTTGCAAATCATGACAAAATAAAAACAGAGCTGGAGGAATGGAAGAAGACAGAAATCCTATCATCATAAAAATGCTAGAACATTGAAACTTCTTACAAGAAATTCCAGCATAATGATGTGGAGCTCAAGTAGTCAGCGGCATAGAGGTAAGATAACTGAACCAGCAGAACCAGGTCCGGCTCTAGGTTTTTTGCCGCCCCAAGCAAACATTTTTTTAGCTGCCCCCCACCCCAGCCCTCGGCTCTCCCCCCCACCCACACCCCCTGCCACCCCAACTCTGGGCTCTCCCCCCACCCCACCCGCACCGCCTGCCGCCCCAGTGCTGGCCATCCCCCCACCAGCGCTGACTCCGCCCGCTCCCCCCTCGCCTCCAGCCGGTCCAGCGCTGGCAGGGTCGGGGTTAAGCAGCGGGGCTCCCGGGCCGCGCCTCAGCCCAGGGTCCCTCCAGCTGGGGCTCCCGCCTCCAGGACCAGCTGGGACCGGGAAGGACAGAGCCGGGGACCGCCCCGGCAGGGGGCTGAGGAGCCGGGGCAGGGCAACTCCAGAGGGAATGGAGCCCCGGAGAGTGGGATGTGGGCCCCGCACGGCAGTGCCCCGCCCTCTATGGCTCCGCTGCTGCTCCTGGCCAGCCTGCTGCAGTCCCTGGGCGGCTCTGGCCGCTTTGCCCAGCCCTGGCTGTGGCCCTGGGGGGCGGCCGCCCTGCGGCACCTGCAGGCAGCTCCCTATGCCCTGAGGGGTGGCCCCCAGCCCGAGTGTCCCCAGTTCGGAGCCTGCCCGGCCCAGCCATAAGGTGCGGGTGCTGCTCCCCGACGCGAACCACAGCGGCCCCAGGGCGCCCCCGGTGCAGGACGCGCTGCTGCTGTCAGGGCTGGCTCTAGGCTTTTGCCACCCAAGCGCAAAAAAAAAAAAAGGCTGGCTGGATGTGCTGCCCCTGAAAATGTGCCGCCCCAAGCACCTGCTTGGTTTGTTGGTGCCTGGAGCCGGCCCTGAGCAGAACAACCCAAGTCATATGTTATACACACAGAGAATGGACATTTTAGGCAAAATAACAGAATTCCGAGGCCTGCTCTTCTTAGTATAACCACACCTAATGAGGAAAATGTGTGCTGTGATGCTGAAATAACAAGCGAAGAGCACACTAACTGCAATACAAACACCACTTAGAACTGCCCACTGGACAGAGAGAAGAGACAACACTGTTATAACCAACACAAGCACAGCCACTTGATGACACTACAGCTGTGCCTACAGGAACCAACACTCACTCCACATATGGGAGAAGATTTAAACCCAACAAATGGAAGGACTGTGATATGCCCAAATGCTGTTATTAAGCAGGAACATTAGCAGTGGCATCTCCACACTTCTCTTTGTTTACCGGGGGGGGGGGGGGGGGAGAGGCGGGGGGGGGGTGTATTGTATTCATGCACAACTGGGTAACTAGTGCACTGTCTCTCTGAGAGGCACAGGAAGTGACTCTGATATACTAGTTCTCTGTTGTGTGTATGTGAGCAGAGTATGTATCTGAAAGCCTTTTAAACAGAACGCTGTTTAATTCACCTTATCCTGTATGGATCTCCATTCCTTCGAGCAGTCTAAATGAAGACAATACAACCACCTGGGAGATAGCTGATCAGTCACAGGTAGGGGCTGAGCCCATCTCCCACAAAGGCCATTCCACCCTGTGACATCCTGCTATAGAATAACCCACAGGAGAGGGTAACAAGGCAGGGAGGTTGGTAGATTTTGGCCCAGACCTAAAGCTATTTAGGGGCCTAACTCTCTTATATCAATGGGAGTCAGGCACCAGAATACCTTTTGAGGACCTGGGCCTTTGTCCTTAATTATGTGAGGGGTTTGTCCCCCAGTGAATCCCAGAGGGAGACCAGCATCATCCCTGCAGAGCCCTCAGGGCTTTGCATTTGCTCTGTGCCCTCAGTAGCATCTCTCCCCCTTCCTGAGCAAGTTGGCTCCAAAGAGCCATGTTGTCATGGTTTCCCCAGCCAGCCTGAGAACCAGCTCTTAAAGGAGGGGTGGGGAAAACTCCACGTTAGAGGGAGTTCAGTGGAAAGTTAGTGTAGTCAGTGCAGGGGCTATACTCATTTTGTGTGGGCATGGGGGGAATGGGATCAGTGCTCATTCTCCTGGCCCACAGGTCTGGGGCTACAGACCTATGCTGCAGAGATGGTAGAACCTCCTTTCCTCATGACAAGATATGATTCATCCTCAGAGAGTCCCTTCCACCCATGGATCATGGTGAAATGATTGGGCCCACAGTTCTACAAAACAGGAATATCTCCAGATTACATAAATTATTTAGACAAAGCTATGAAGACCCAAGAAATAGAAAACAGGGATCCAAACAAACAAACTCCCCTCCCCACAAGAAAACCAGAAAATCCTCCGCAACCAGAACCAAAAAGATTAAACAAACAAAAAAACATAAAAAAAAAAAAAAAAAAAAAAAAAACCCAACATTTAAAAGCTTAGGCTGCCTTCCCCAACCCACCATTCAATACCTGAAAATAATAAAAACGATCAGTGTCACACTTTACATCCCTCTAAGTGCTGTTGAAAATATTAACTAGTTAACCAGGTCTTCAAATTCTCTTTGCTTGTGCCTCTGCTGCTTATTTACTAAAATAAAGACACTCATCTCATGTGGAATTGTGATCTACCATTTTTTTCATTAACTCTGTGTGAGATCCCTATCTCTAGATACCAATTCCTGATCACATCACTTTTCCATCTGCTCTATATTGGTTCTTAGCACATAAAAAGATAATAGATTAAATCCTTCAAACCTTTGTTGGATGTATCCGTCAGCACTGAGAAATCATGCAGCATACTTAAGTGCAAACTATATTCTTTTATAAAATTACAAAACTAGGTTAATGGAAGTGGGTAAGTCTGAGGTGAGGCAGGAGGAGACAGACAGGAAATTTTAGGGTTGGATGATGTCTGGCTTGGGTGCACAAGCAGAAAGAGAGGGTGAAGGACAAGGTGCAAGGACTGTGATTTGCCCACCCCAGGGATCAGGCACACCTAGGGGGTGAAAGGATCCCAGCTGTGCTCCTCAAAGGACCATGTCCCACACCTCTCCCTCTCCTAGCTCACAGAGGTTGAGCCAGTCTGAAGGGGAAACATTTCTTGCACCTGTTCAAAGGGAGGGGGGGGGGCTCCTATTGAAATGCATGCTCCCTAAAAGATAGTAGAGGAATTCTGGTTGAGTCACCCAAAATTTTTCTCAGGGCCCCCACTGCAATGCCAGCTCTTCGGCAGCCACCCCATCCTTAATGTAAACGTGGCTTTAACCCACCGTCTGGCTGGCCCTGGTTATTTACTTACCTAAGGCCCTGATCCTGAAAACAATTATGCA
The DNA here is from genome assembly GCF_027887155.1 of Malaclemys terrapin pileata. NCBI lineage: Eukaryota > Metazoa > Chordata > Testudines > Emydidae > Malaclemys > Malaclemys terrapin. The sequence continues at coordinate 87,411,020 of NC_071506.1, read as the reverse complement.
TGAGTTGTCCCACTAAGTCCAGTGGGACTACTCATGTTTATAACTGTAAATGTAAACACACATATGTGTGCTAATAGGTAAACCCACATCCCTTCTATGCTACAGTAAGAAACTATTTCAACACTTGTTAAGGATAAAACAAACACCAGGAGACACATGTTTCAAGTCAAAACTTCTTTGACAAGGCAGCTGCCCTAAGAGATTTATTGAAGGGAACTCTTGTATACCACAGAAGTTACCTATTTTTTGAGAGGTGATTTTTATTTTTGTTTCTTTTTAGTATCTGTTGTGGTAAACTCTGTGTCAGGTTACGCACCACAAGGTATGTCTTTAAACATCTGCCGTTTGTGTGGGGTAGTTTAGCATTATTACTTAGACTTATTTTTGTATTATTTATTGAACTCCTCCAAAGTACTTACACCACCATTTTAAAAAGTCACTTGTTCCATCTGTTGTAAGATGTTGGCTAGGCCCATGGAAAGCATGCAGGGTCACCACTGCTCCCAGCAGCTTGTACAACAGTTTACAAAGATAGTGATTCAATTCAAAATCACAATAAATAAAAATTTAAAGGAACTCCAAAACCTTTTGGATTCAAATTTCCACTGATCCTTCTACACATAACTAATTCCTGTCTAATCCTGGTTTCTTTACCAATTTTTCAAATTACTAGTCTTCTCTATAACCATTATCTGCAGTTGTACACAATTCTTTCTTTCCGGTTCCAGTCACTAAAAGGATGCAATTCTCTTTCTAATACACAGCATCTGTGACCTACACCCACAATACCCACGCCTTGCCAAAATTTAAAATAATGATTTATCCTTTTCCTGCGTGTGATAGAACTGGCAGATACAAACAGTGACCTAATAAGTTTTAAATGATCCTTTTCAAAGATTTACAAATCTACAGGATCTCTGCAAGCATTCATATCAGCAAGAAAATAAGTCACACACACAGAGTTTATTTCACAGTTGGGTTCTATCTCCTCCAATACCAATGTGGAAAAGAGGCTGTACACCTTACACATTGCAGAGAGTCTATTGCATAGTGTCTCATCGTGAGGAGAGAACAGGGGCTATTGCTGGGGTGAACTGAGAGATTGATCAATGGATATTCCACTATATGGATCCGCAGCCCTAAATCCTCCGTATGTGGACTCCAGTTACTACTACAACTCACAGACTGTACAAATGATAATGTACCTGCTATGCAGCTGGTCTCCTCAATTCGTCTCAGATATCCTACCCACACAAATCCTGTTTACTTCAACTTTGCATGGGAGGTCCAGCATTTAGCCATATTTTAATATGCCTGGGATTAAATTGGCCTGTTAATTATGTTAATCTAAAGCCTGCTAAAATTGTATTACATCAGCTAGTCAGAAGCATGTCTTTCCAAGGTATACGATTGACTAAAATACTACTAATATTGGATAACTGAAGTTTAAAAAGAAAATGCTCAAACTGAATGCAGGAGGAAAATCCCAACTGACAGAAGAAATACAATAATGAGAATGCAATAGATAATTGGAAAACTGGGCAGGAAGTTTGGAATTCAGTGACAAAGGCGAGAAGATTAAATACAAAAAATAGTTGAATGTTTATATTATAATCACTGTTACATAAATCCATTGACCTGTCACCGTGACTTTTTTATTTGCCAACTAATTAATCCTGGGCAAAAATATCTTTCGCTTCTTCCTCCATTAGGAGAGGGTCAAGAAGATAAAGACCTTCATGTGAGCGAAATACTGATTATACTTCCAGAAAGTCTCTTCCATTATGAATCATTATAACAGTAAACAATAAAATGTTTCAGGACACAGATTTTACTAATTTTGCTAGGGAAAATGTATCTTAGTAATTGGTTTGCTAGGATGAATAATATTTCTAAGGGAAAGAGAATCAGTACCTGTTCATGTTATAGAAATGGGCTGATGCCTCAACACATGGATATAGTTGGGGGGGGGCTATTAGGAGGGCTTTTACCCCCTCCCCCAACTACAAGCTTTGGGCAGTTGCAGAATTTGCCCCACCCCCACATGTGGCCCCTTGGCCTGACTGGAGCTGCCCCCCACCAAATATAGAAGTCAGCTGTAAAGGACATCCACTCTTTCCCTCCGTGAACTAATTTAGGGGTGTTCCACAATGCTTGGAAGCAAAGACAGCAGCAATCTAATAATGCTGCTTACTCTAACCTGCATTGTAGAATGCAAAGGATCTCAGCATCCATAATTTATTTGAAAAGTATATTCGGAATATTGCACATTCAAATAAAAGCCTTTTTTGTTGAAATTAACAAAGAACAAAACTGAGGAGAATCTATAAAACAGCAGCAGCAAGAATAATCATTCATATTCCTAACAGTGGAATTCATTGACTATGAACAATGTAGTCCCATTTCCTGGCATCAGCCAAATACAATTATAAGGTTAGACACTGTCAAGGGCACCATGCTGTTAAAGTCTGATTTGGTGCCCCACAGCCACTGAAGTGTGAAAAATCCAGACAGCTACCCGTAATATGATGTACCAGCCCTTTAAGGCTGGTGAAAGTGCCATCCTGGGGTAGCACTTCCTTGTTCCATGCCTCTTAAAACTTACCTGTAGGACAGCAAACAAAGTCACAAAGAGAGGACGTCATCTCAGGGAGTCAGCCTGGGGTTTTGCTGACTTGGCTTTTAAGGCCCAAGACCAGGGGTGGCCAACCTGAGCCTGAGAAGGAGCCAGAATTTACCCATGTACATTGCCAAAGAGCCACAGTAATATGTCGGCAGCCCCACCGATCAGCTCCGCCCCTCCCCCCGCTCCCAGCACCTCCCACCCACCGGCAGCCCCACCGATCAGTGGTTTCATGATGTGTAGGAGGTTCGGGGGGAGGAGCGAGGGCAAGGCAGGCTCAGGGGAGGGCGCAGGAAGGGGTGGAGTGAGGGCAGGGCCTGTGGCAGAGCCAGGGGTTGAGGAGTGAGCACACCCCGGCACATTGGAAAGTTGGAGCCTGTGCTTCAGCCCCGGAGTCAGTGCCTATACAAGGAGCCGCATATTAACTTCTGAAGAGACGCATGTGGCTCCAGAGCCACAGGTTGGCCATCCCTGCCCAAGACTAAGAGTTCCATGAGTAGTGTGAGCTGAAATTCCCCTCCCTAACCAATGCTGAGGGTAAGGTTAGCTCAGGCCACTTCCCAGCTGTTCTGTCTCTGAATTGCTGGATGTAGTCTTCTGACAGACAGACTGCAGCTCTGGGCTGGAGCAAGGTATCCTGGGAGATAAGGGAGTATAGTAAAAGCTGTTTTATCTGGCATTCTGGAGGAATGGGGGGTGCCAGTAAGTGAAAAATGCTGGTTAATTAAGAGGGAGGGACTTTGGGTGTGGGAGGGGGTGCGGGGCTGGGGGTTGGGGCATGGGAGGGAGTGCAGGGCTCAGGCTCTGGGAGGGAGTTTGTGTGCAGGAGGGAGCTTGAGATAGTTGGTTAAGGCACGTGAGGGGGTGCGGGGTGCTGGGTCCAGGGGGCGCTCACCTTGGGCGGCTTCCCGCAAGCGGCGACCTGTCCTGGCTGCTCCTAGGCGGAGGCACGGCAGGCGGCTTCATGCGCTGCCCCTGCCCCACCCCGAGCACTAGTTCTGCAGCTCCTATTGGCTGGGAACCGTGGCCAATGGGAGTTGCAGGGGCGGAGCCTGAGGGCAGAGGCAGCACACAGAGCCGCCTGCCGCACCTCCACCTAGAAGCAGCCAGGACAGGTCACCGCTTGCGGGGAGCTGACTGAAATGAGCACCACCCAGATCCGGCACCCTGAAACCCCTCCCATGCCCCAACCCACTGCCCAGAGCCCCGTACCACACCCAAACTCCCGTCCAGAGCCTGCGCGCCACACCCCCTCCTGCACCCCAACCCCCTGCCAACCTCGCGCCAACCGAATTATAAACTGGAATTTCAATTAAGATAAAAAATGCCGGTTTATAGAGCTTTCTGGTTGGTGAAGTGTTGGATAAAACAGTTTTTACTGTATATTAACACAGCCATTTCCCTAGATGAAGTGGATAAGGATGTGCTATTTGGTCTTTCCTGAAATCTTTGAGCAACTTAACCCACTTTCTTTCTTTGCTTTGTAAAAGTTTTAAAGCAAACACTTCTGAACCAAATTTCTAATAAAAGCACTCTAACTGCCTGGTTTGGTGAACTGAAACAAACTTCCAGACAGAGGCAGATTTTTTTTCCCCTTTCTGCTTTATTACTGCTTGGATGTGGCTTTAATTTTTGGCTGGTTTGCCACAGACTTCCACAATTGCTGACACCGGGTGTCCCATAAACCTTTTAGGGTATGTCTACACTGCAATTAAAAATGTGCGGCTGGCCCATGCCAACTGACTCGGACTAAGGGGCTGAGGCTAAGGGGATGTATAATTGCAATGAAGATTTTTGGCCTCGGCTGGAGCCTGGATTCTAGGACCTTGCGAGGTAGGAGGGTCCCAGAGCTCAGGCTACAGCACAAACCCAGACGTTTACACTAGAATCATAGGACTGGAAGGGACCTTGAGAGGTCATCTAGTCCAGTCCCCTGCACTCATGGCAGAGCTAAGTATTATCTAGACCATCCCTGACACGAGTTTGTCTAACCCTGCTCTTAATCATCTCCAATGATAGAGATTCCACAACCTCCCTAGGCAATTTATTCAAGTGTTTAACCACCCTGACAGCTAAGAAGATTTTTCTAATGTCCTAAACCTCCCTTGCTGCAATTTAAGCCCATTGCTTCTTATCCTATCCTCAGAGGTTAAGAACAATTTTTCTCCCTCCTTCTTGTACCAGACTAAACAACCCCAGTTTTTTCAATCTTCCCTCATATGTCATGTTTTCTAGACCTTTAATCATATTTTTTTTGCTCTTCTCTGGACTTTCTCCAATTTGTCCACATCTTTCCTGAAATGTGGCACCCAGAACTGGACACAATACTCCAGTTGAGTCCTAATCAGCACGGAGTAGAGCAGAAGAATTACTTCTCGTGTCTTGCTTACAACACTCCCAGGATGATGTTTGCTTTTTTTCGCAACAGTGTTACACTGCTGACTCATAGTTAGCTTGAGGTCCACTATGATGCACCCCCAGATCCTTTTCTGCAGTAGGCAGTCATTTACCATTTTGTATGTGTGCAACTGATTGTTCCTTTCTATGTGGAGTACTTTGCACTTGTCCTTATTGAATATCATCCTATTTACTTTAGACCATTTCTCCAGTTTGTCCAGATCATTTTGAATTACAATCATATCCTCCAAAGCACTTGCAACCATCCCCCCAGCTTGGTATCATCTGCAAACTTTATAAGTGTACTCTCTAAGCCATTATCTAAATAATTGAAGAAGTTATTGAACAGAACTGGACCCAGAACTGATCCGTGCGGAATCCCACTCATTATGCCCTTCCAGCATGACTGTGAGTCACTGATGACTACTCTCTGGGAACAGTTTTCCAACCAGTTATGCACCCATCTTATAGTAATTTCCTAGTTTGTTTATGAGAAGGTCATGTGAGACAATATCAAAAGATTTACTAAAGTCAAGGTATACCATGTCTACCGCTTCCCCACATCCACAAAGCTTGTTACCCTGTCAAAGAAAGCTATCAGTTTGGTTTGACACGATTTGTTCTTGACAAATCCATGCTGACTGTTACTTATCACCTTATTATCTTCTAGATGTTTGCAAATTCATTGCTTACTTATTTGCTCCATTATCTTCCCAGGTACAGAAGTTAAGCTGACTGGTCTGTAATTCCCTGTGTTGTCCTTATTTCCCTTTTAATAGATGGGCAAATATAGTATCATTTTTCCATCTTCTGGAATCTTTCCCATCTTCCATAACTTTTCAAAGAGAATCGCTAATGCCTCAGATATATCCTCAGTCAGTTCCTTGAATATTCTAGGATGCATTTCATCAGGCCCTGGTGACTTGAAGACATCTAAGTAATTTTTAATTTGTTCTTTCCCTATTTTAGCCTCTGATCCTGCCTCATTTTCACTGGCATTCACTATGTTAGATGTCCAATCACCACCAACCTTCTTGGTGAAAACCAAAACAAAGAAGTCATTAAGCACCTCTGCCATTTCCACATTTTTTGTTATTGTTTTTCCCCCCCTCATTGAGTAATGGGCCTACCTGTCCTTGGTCTTCCTCTTGCTTGTAATGTATTTGTACACTACAATTAAACAGCCCTTTAGCCCAAGCTCCACGACCCCAAGTCAGCTAATAGGGACTGGCTGCAGGTGTCTAATTGCAGTGTAGACATATCCTTGGAGACCACCAACTGTAGAACTGAACTGAGCCTTCAGTGATCTGCTTGCTTTGTCAGATGCCTAGAAGCATAGAAACTGCCATACGTCTCAAACTAGTGGCCAGTCTTGTCCAGCATGATGTCACTGACAGTGGCTTAAGTTCTGAAACACATGGTTTTGTATGCCTTCTAAAACTCTTGATGGGTTTTTTATACGTACTCTGATAACTTTGGATCCATATACATGTCTAGTCCTTTTTTGAATCCTGCTAAGCAATGAGTTCCACGGACTAATTATGTGTCACATACAGTGTGGTATCTTCATCTCACAATCAGCTTAGTTTCCCCTCTCTCTCCCATAGTTTAATTTGATGATAACACCTGTGAAGCTATGACTATTAAGTCTTACTGGTTTCTGGCAAACAATCAGTTGACTCAATTCAAGCACAATTTAAAATGCCCCTTAGCTAATTCTTAATGAATGCAGACTATCAAAACCTATGGAAACAAGAGCTCATGAACAGCAAATTCATTATGACTAACAGTAGTACACCAAGTATTAAATGAATAGATGTACATGATACTATGCATTAAAAATGCCTATTATTTTTTAGAGGTGTGTGGCGTCTTTTTTTAAAAATCGATCCTTCTCAATTTTTAATTTGTTTAAATGTGATTGTTTGGTTCTTCAGCCTTTTTCCCCTCTATAATTGGGTTGCTGTCCATTTTCCTCTCTTGTCAAGCAGGAAATAAAACTTTTATTATTCTCTCCACATTAAGTAAGCCTAATAAGAACAAACCTAAAAAAGTCAGACAGACTGGAAGTGTGGTGATTAAGTGAGATGTACTTGTAATTACAGGCAATTTTTGTGTTGGGGGGAAAAAGCAGAAATGATTCTGGTTTAAAGTTTTCTGCAGAAAGCAATGATTTGAAACATCATGTCTGAAAGGAGACTCATAATGGAATCAGTCTTGTTTACATTAATACATCTGTAATCAGATATTTTTAGATGCATTAAAAAAAATCTTCTAAACATCCCATTTAAAACAAAAAATGCAATCAATTTAATCCCTGGATGGGCTATAGTTACACTTTAATAATACACAAGGTCTTTCCTACAGTTATTATAAAATTTCTATGGCATCAAACCCAAGCAACTGCCCATACTGTAGAGCACAGAAACAAAAAAGATGCAGTACATGGTTAAAGCACAAGATTGGCCCATGTCATTCAGGAATTCAGTGACACACCTGGGAATAGACACCCCCGGTCCCTTTACACCAGGGGTGTCTATTCCCAGGTGTGTCACTGACTTCTTGCATGACATCGGCCAATCACTTCACTCCTCTGTGCCTCAGCTTCCCCATCAATAAAATCTTTCACTCACACACAGAATTGCAATCCTTAATTCATCAGTGTTTGTAACTTGCAATGAGCTCCCAGGATAGAAGGTGTGCTGTAATGGCCAAGTCTACTATTCTTTAGTTGTGGTATACACTTGCACATGTTTTCTTTTCATTTATGTGAGTATGAGAAAGGTCACCCACAGGGTCCCAGTGCCCAGGCTCCAGCCCAAGCCCGGAAGTCTACACAGCAATGAAACAGCCCAGCAGCCTGATCCCTGTGAGCCCGAGTAGACATACCCATGAGGTTCAGCCTCTCTGTGTTATTTTTACCCATGTCTGAATGCTGTCTTCCTGCTGTTAACATTAAACAACCCTGTTTGAGAAGGCTGTGTGGTCCCAGTGTATTAACTACTACTGAGAAGGCAACAGTAGGGTCCAGACTCCAGTGGGACCTGCTGAAGTACCGAAGGGACTGTAACTGAGGTCCTGGTCTGAGAGTAGGCAAATTCTGGAATTCCCCAGGAGATGTAAAGGCCCAAGGCCTTACACCTCTGGAGTGAACTCAGACACCCTGGGAAGGGACAGCAGTGCAGCCAGACCAGTAACCGTAAGTGACACACAATACTTGCAGCTTCAAAAACCTAACTCTGCCATTTAAATAAAAAAGTACTGTAGCACCAGCTGTTCTTAAAAAGAGGGCTACTGGTAATATTGATCATTCTGACACCTCTTCGTTTCTGGCCAGATCCTTCATCTTCTGTCAAACTCAAAAGCCAAAGAAAAATTGTTCATGGTGTGAATACTCTGAGCCCAGCTTCTGACTGATCATATAGCCCCTATTAGAAACAGCAGGGTTATCTTCATGAAACTAAATGTATAGGCACATGCTTTTAGTTTCCAGCAACCTCTTAATTGGCAAAGTTAACTTTTAGTATCTTTATAATAGCACAAAATAAAAATCCATTTACTTTTGGAATACATCTTTTCTACCATGTCTTCTGGTGTGTGGATAGTATTTCAGTAGTCCCAAAAATAATAATTCAATTCCCAAGTGTTAGAATAATTATTTAGTGCCGCATTTAAAAAAAAATTGTATAAAGAATTTCAAATGTAAAGTTAAAAATATTACTTATTTATTTGAATGGCTTGATTGTGAAAGCAACCCCAGGCAATAGCAACAAAACAAACCAGGGGAGGGAGAAGGAATGGATTTAAAACTAGAAGAGAAATATCAGAAGCTTTTCTATTTCTCAACCCCGGTTAAAAATCTCCTAATGTGTTTATCACTAATCTGGCTGCCTTCCAGCAAGCACCGGCAATGAGGTAAAATGAGACTTCAGCGGTGGGAGATCCATCTTACTGTTTCCTCTTAACCCTTTACAACTGCTCCAGAATTTCTGGAAATTGTATATTACATCAATTCTCCTTTTTCATGGGCAGCTGAGTAAAATTCAGTTACAGTTCCTCAAAGCAACAGACAAAAGACCAATAAGTAACTAAACAAGGTACCGACTGGTTAAGAGGGTGGCAAAGGGCTCTTCTATTTTTAAAGAACTATTGGAATGTGCTTAAAAATATAGCATTTGGATTCTAATTAGTGCTCCTGTCCCCTTTGATTATGTCTGCTGGAATAATGCTGCCACAATTAAATCAATGACTCCTTCTAGATTAGTTAACCGAGTGTTGGGGTTTGGTCAAGAAAGGACATAAAACCTTTTAGTGACTGATCCAAATTACTCTTGAAAACACTTGGCATCTTCATGATTATACTAGGACTTAAATGCTAATTATTTTAGGAAAACTAACCAATTAGCAAAAGGACAAAAATTATCTTTGTTTCTGACTAGAAAAATATATACAGTTCAAAGAGATCTATGATAAATGAAGGGGGGTGGGTAGCTCCCTTTTATGGACACCCAGCCAGCCAGGAGCTATAAAATCCCTCTTAGTAGCTGTTCTCTAATTGCTCTACCTGTAAACCATTAAAAAGTCTCACTGTGATGCATAGGTAAAAGGAAGTGAGTGGATACCTGGCCAAAAGAGACAATGGGAAAGCTAGAACTTTTTAAAAAGGAGAAAAGACTCTTCTTTTGTCTGTCTGTTGTTCTCCTGGGGAGAGGCAGACGGGGCAGCAGTTATGCTGTAAGAATCTTGGTCCAGATATGAAAAAATCATCAGTATCATACCTAGAAACTACCCATTTAAAACCCCAGATACGTAAGTAGATAGGAAATGTCTAGGAAGACGCGATTAGCTTTATCCCTTTTATTTCATTATGGCTTGTGGATTCCTCTGTGCGAACCCCAGGTGCTTTTGTTTTGCTTGTAACCTATAAGTCCCCCCCCCCCCCTTCATTTATCACAAGATCTTTCTGCAACACCAGGTTAATTCTTGAAAGAATTAACATAACAATGACTGTCACACTCACAACCTATCTAGGGCCATTACTTTTCAAAGAAAGCTAATCCATGGGCACTTGAGAGCCAGCAGTCAATTACACAAAGGGATTTCTTCTTGCATGATGATGTTGTTCTCCCTTTAATGTGATCAAGGAAACATCACAAAATTGTTTCTACCAGTCCCCTTGCAGCCAAGAAACAGCAGTACTGAGCTTCCAGATCAGGGGTGGGCAAACTGCGGCTCTGGGGCTGCATCCATCCCTTCAGTTGTTTTAATCAGGCCCTCAAGCTTCTGCCAGAGACCAGAGTCAGGGGATTGCTCCCGGAAGCAGCAACATGTCCCCACTTTGGCTCCTATGCGTAGGGGCAGCCAGGGGGCTCCGCACGCTGCCCCCGCCCCAAGCGCCACACTCGCAGCTCCCATTGGCCAGCAAGCGGGGCCAATGGGAGCTGCAGGGGCAGTGTGCAGAGCCGCCTGGCTGCGGCTCCACAAAGGAGCCAGAGTGGGGACATGCTGCTGCTTCTAGGAACTGCTTGAGGTAAGCGCTGCCGGGAGCCTGCACGCGTGACCCCCTCCCGCACCCCAACCCCTTACCCCAGCCCTGAATCCCCCTCCCGCCCTCCAAACCCCTCAGTCCCACCCTCCTGAACCCCAGAGCCCACACCTCCAGCCAGAGACTTCACCCCTCCCACCACACCCCTGCCCCAGCCCGGAGCCCCCTCGCATACCCTGAACTCCTCATTTCTGGCCCCACCCCAGAGCCTGTATCCCCAGCCAGCGCCCTCATCCCTCACGCACCCCAACCCCCAATTTCGTGAGCATTCATGGCCCACCATACAATTTCCATACCCAAATGTGGCCCTTGGGCCAAAAAGTTTGCCTGCCCCTGTTCTACGTGATGCATATTGATATCGACTCAGTAGGAACATACAGAGAACATACTTTATACAATACTTCATTTTTTCTTCCTCCCCAAAATTACATATAGGAAGTATGTTTAGTGAAAGGCTACTCCAGGCACTGCTATGGTCTAATCTTCCTAAAGAGAAATGCAGAAACTCTCCCTGCATTCTAAATCTTTCTAAAAAACATATGATGAAAGTTTTACACCATGATTACTTTTACAACTGCTGGATCATTATCAGGTGGCATAGGCAAACAGAAGAAATTGTCTTTGGATTTCAACCATGCTGCCCTGCTTGAATTGCTGTCTCTGTTACAGCTCCCAGGAATGGTAGGCAATCCATTCAGCTAAAATACGGAGAACCCAAAAACTTGACCCAACGCTCAAATCAAACACTGTTGGGCTAAGAAAAAAAAGTTAGCTAGTCAATTTCATTATTTTCTATTTCCTCTTCTCTCTGCACTTTCGGACTCAGGCCAGAGCCAGAAATGGAATTGCCAAATTACATCAAAAAAGGTTGTTCTCACAATATTTCCAACACAATTTGGAACAGGTAGCACCGGAAATCTCACAAAAAAACAGGTTGTAAAATTTCCAGTTTTTCTGCTCGTAGGCGGGGAGACTTTTATCCAGAATAAAAATAAAATTAGTGTTTTTTAATCTGCACTCAAATCTGGCCACTGGAGCCTGCTGTCCCTGTGGCAGCAAATCAGGAGGCAACAGACTCAAATCCAAATCCAATCCTTGGCCTCCACATCCAGAGAATGCATAGAAAAAGCTGGAGGTGGAAAGCAAGAGAAACTCCATGAGGGGAAAGGAAGAGGACGTGAGACCCCCTACAGAGAAAGGGAAAACTGCAGAGGAAGGAGGTCACAGCAAAGGACAGAGTAGATGGGGGAAAGGAGGGGAAGATACCACAAGGAGAAGCTGGCAGGAGAATCTCAGGCTTAGTTTTCTAAAGAAAAGCTAACTTCCCAGCTATTTTCCTTGTGTTCATAACCTGGAAAATGTAAAGCCATTTAAACTGACTGCCAGGCTACCCTCCTGCAGCAGGAGGTTGGGGAGGGACCTAAATGAGTCACTCCTACATAGACAGTTTGTGTGTGTAATGATTGAATTGCCTTGGCAATATCTCAAAAAATCATCTCACTAACCCTCCATAAATCAGTTGTCTGGCCCTTTAAATAGTGGTATGGGAACTATATTGTTTATTCTGTGTTTGCCGACATTTAAAGAAATAAGACAGAAGAAAGTATGTTCAGCCCAACTGTCTCACGCCTGTAGCAACAAACAAACAAAAACCCTGGGGACTCCAAAGCGGCTAGAACTGAAGGCACAGGAAGATTGGCCTTCCCAGTTAATATCCCAGTTCACAGTCTTGGGAGGAAAGAGTCCCTACAACAGAGACTGTAGCAAGGATCACAAGGCCTTAGAAGACCAAAAAGAACATAGTCAGATGCCTGGAACTCAGCTAGTACAATAATATAAAAAGACAAGTAATTAATTTACTCTGTTCAATGAAAAAAGAAGTCTAATTTAACAAAAATATTGAAAAAGTTCATTTTAAAGCTGCAGTGACTTCTTGGATCTAAGCAGACACCAGAGCTGTTTGCTGTATCTTTTTATTACTTTAATCCCATAGTTTGAAATGTTTGCCTTAATACCATTCAGTTTCTGCTTTGTTTTCTCTGTCCTGCACATAGCAGAAAATGATGCTGAAGAGAACTGCATGAATCGAGAAGGAGTGGGGAAAAGATGACTTACCACCACCTTTGTGTGTCTATATTTTGAGGCTGATCTGGGGTCTATCGAGCCTTAGGTGACTTAGAGCCACCTCAGGGTTGCTCTAATTTAAGCTTGTGGGCTTTTATCTAAGAATACATCCAACAAGTTATAGCCAAAAAAAAAAATTAAGTACATCAGAAGCAGGAAGCTTGCTAAATAACCAGTGGGGCCACTGGACGATCAAGTTGCTAAAGGAGCACTCAAGGATGATAAGGCCATTGAGGAGAAACTAAATGAATTCTTTGCATCAGTCTTCACGGCTGAGGATGTGAGGGCGATTCCCAAACCTGAGCCATTCTGTTTAGGTGACAAATCTGAGGAACTGTCCAAGATTGAGGTGTCATTAGAGGATGTTTGGGAACAAACTGATAAACTAAACAGTAATAAGACACCAGGACCAGATAGTATTCACCCAAGAGTTCTGAAGGAACTCAAATGTGAAATTGCAGAACTACTAACTGTAGTTTGTAACCTATCATTTAAATCAGCTTCTGTACCAAATGACTGGAAGATAGCTAATGTGACGCCAATTTTTAAAAAGGGCTCCAGAGGTGATCCTGGCAGTTACAGGCTGGTAAGCCTGACTTCAGTACCAGGCAAACTGGTTGAAACTGTAGTAAAGAACAAAACTTTCAAGACACATAGATGAACATAATTTGTTGGAGAAGAGTCAACATGGTTTTTGTAAAGGGAAATCATGCCTAACCAAATACTAGAATTCTTTGAGGGCGTCAACAAGCATGTGGACAAGGGGGATCCAGTGGATATAGAGTACTTAGATTTTCAGAAAGCCTTTAACAAGATCCCTCACCGAAGGCTCTTAAGCAAAGTTAGCTGTCATGGGATAAGAGGGAAGGTCCTCTCATGGATTGGTAACTGGTTAAAAGATATGAAACAAAGAATAGGAATAAATGGTCAGTTTTCAGGATGGAGAGAAGTAAATAGTGGTGTCTCCCACGGGGCTGTACTGGGACCAGTCCTTTTGAACATATTCATAAATGATCTGGAAAAAGGGGTAAACAGTGAGGTGGCAAAATTTGCAGATATACAAAACTACTCAAGATAGTTAAGTCCCAGGCAGACTGTGAAGAGCTACAAAAGGATCTCTCAAAACTAGGTGACTGGGCAACAAAATGGCAGATGAAATTCAATGTTAAGAAATGCAAAGTAATACACATTGGAAAACACAATCCCAACTACACATATAATGTAATAGGGTCTAAATTAGCTGTTACCACTCAAGAAAGAGATCTTGGAGTCATTGTGGATAGTTTTCTGAAAACATCCACTCAATGTGCAGCAGCAGTCAAAAAAGCAAACAGAATGTTGGGCATCATTAAGAAAGGGATAGATAATAAGAGAGAAAATATCATATTGCCTCTATATAAATCCATGATACGCCCACACCTCGAATACTGCGTGCAGATGTGGTCACCCCATCTCAAAAAAGATTTATTGGAATTGGAAAAGGTTCAGAAAAGGGCAACAAAAATGATTAGCGGTATGGAGTGGAGAGATCAATAAGACTGGGACTTTTCAGCTTGGAAAAGCGGTGACTAAGGGGGGATATGATTGAGGTCTATAAAATCATGACTGGTGTGGAGAAAGTAAATAAGGAAGTGTTATTTACTCCTTCTCATAACACAAGAACTAGGGGTCACCAAATGAAATTAATAGGCAGCAGGTTTAAAAGAAACAAAAGGAATTATTTCTTCACACAATGCACAGTCAACCTGTGGAACTCTTTGCCAGAAGATGTTGGAAGGCCAAGACTATACCAGGGTTCAAAAAAGAACTAGATAAATTCATGGAGGATGGATTCATCAATGGCTATTAGCCAGGATGGGCAGGGATGGTGTCCCTAGCCTCTGTTTGCCAGAAGCTGGGAATGAGTGACAGGGAATGGATCACTTGATGATTACCTGTTTTGTTCATTTCCTGTGGGGCACCTGACATTGGCTACTGTCGGAAGACAGGATACTGGGCTAGATGGATGTTTGGTCTCATTCTTATGTGTCATCCAAGATAAAGCACAATGGGGCTCTGGCCACATCCTCTCCCTGATCTGTACCCCAGTAACAAGGGTGAGTATAGAACATGATCACCTCTACACTATCTGGAGAAGCTCCTACACTAGGGATATTTCCCAGTGAGGATAGTTGTGTTTATGGCCCCTTTGTTACTACTGGAGCAACATAAAAGGGCTGGAGGACAACAGAAAACTGACCTCATACCGTTGTTTACATCACTACTGAATTTGGAGCTCTATGTGCTGCTGAAGTCTGCTCTCATTTTCACCAGTTTAAATTCAGAGTAACTCCACTGACTTCAAGGGAGTATTCTAGACTTAAACTGATGAGACAGAGCAGAATTTGGCCAAGTGTCTCAGTTTTCATAGTTGTAATATAGGGATTGTACTATTTAAACTATCTAACATAGGTAAGTTAGTTCATGTTTGCTTTGAATGTGAAAAGCACTGTGTAAATGTTTGGTTTTAATCAATTTATCTCTGACAGCACATAGTACTCTTGAAATGGAACCTCTCAAACAGAAATAAACTCTCACTGTATTCATGCTAGTGTAGTCTACGTAGAGGCATTTCTAAGGAACCAATTTACATCTTTAAGCGCCATTTCTCAAGATTTTTCTACTGGGGTTTGCTGTATATTATCAGCTGGTCCAATTACTTAGCAAAAATAGGCAAAACATCAGGAATATTTAGGCCAAATGGTGACCCAGTAGACACTGTAAATTCTCCATTACAACATCTTTCAAAAATGCTTGCAAACTGAGAGGATAAACTCTCATGGAAAAATAATGTAATTGGGAAAAATGCCACTAAAGAAATTGAATTAACAGGTGTCTTCTGCAGAGAAAACTCACATCATTTATACAAGTATTGTAGCACAATACAGTAGAATCTCAGAATTATGAACACCTCAGGAATGGAGGTTGTTCATAACTCTGAACAATATGTTATGGTTGTTCTTTCAAACGTTTACAACTGAAGAGTGACTTAATACAGCTTTGAAACTTTACTATGCAGAACAAAAATGCTGTTTTTAACCATCTTAATTTAAATGCAGCAAGCACAGAAACAGTTTCCTTACCTTGTCAAATCTATTTTTTAAACTTTCCCTTTATTTTTTCAAAGTTTACATTTAACACAGTACTGCATGGTATACACTTTGGGGGGAGGGGAGGATGGTGGGGGGGAAGGGTCTCTGCTGCTGCCTGATTGCGTACTTCCAGTTCCAAATGAGGTGTGTGGTTGACCGGTCACTTTGTAACTCTGAGGTTCTACTGTAGTAATGCTAAGACGACAGACAACTCAAGCTATCCAATCTATGAAAAGGGGAATAAGGACAACTCGGGGAATTACAGACCAGTCAGCTTAACTTCAGTCCCAGGAAAGATAACGGAGCAAATAATTAAGCAATCAGTTTGCACACACCTAGAAGATAAGAAATTGATAAGTAACAGTCAGCATGGATTTGTCAAGAACAAAGCAGTTCAAACCAACC
This sequence comes from Malaclemys terrapin pileata, assembly GCF_027887155.1. Taxonomy (NCBI): domain Eukaryota; kingdom Metazoa; phylum Chordata; order Testudines; family Emydidae; genus Malaclemys; species Malaclemys terrapin. Next base: position 87,394,795 of record NC_071506.1, on the reverse strand, counting down.
TAATAGCTTTCTTTGACAGAGTAACAGGCCTTGTGGATGTGGGAGGGGGGAGGAGGAAGCGGTAGATGTGGTATACTTGGACTTTAGTAAAGCTTTTGATACTGTCTTGCATGATCTTCTTATAAACAAACTAGGGAAATAGAACCTAGATGGATGGCAGGTACATAACTGGTTGGAAAACCATTCCCAGAGACTAGTCAAGCTGGAAGGGCATATCGAGTGGTGTCCCATAGGGATCAGTTGTGGGTCCGGTTCTGTTCACTATCTTCACCAGTGATTTAGATAATAGCATAGAGAGTACATTTATAAAATTCACGGACGATATCAAGCTGGGAGGGGTTGCGAGTGCTTTGGAGAATAGGATTAAAATTCAAAATGATCTGGACAAACTGGAGAAATGGTCTGAAGTAAATAGAATGAAATTCAATAAGGCCAAATACAAAGTACTCCACTTAGGAAGGAACAATCAATTGCACACATACAAAATGGGAAATTATTGCCTACGAAGGAGTACTGCAGAAAGGGATCTAGGGGTGGATCATAGTGGACCACAAGCTAAATATGAGTCAACAGTGTAATACTATTGAAGAAAAAAAAAAAGCAAACATCATTCTGGGATGTATGAGCAGGAGTGTTGTAAGCAAGACACAAGAAGTAATTCTTCCGCTCTACTCTGCGCTGATTAGGACTCAACTGGAGTATTGTGTCCAGTTCTGGGTTCCATATTTCAGGAAAGAGGTAGACAAATTGGAGAAAGTCCAGAGAAGAGCAAAAAAATGATTAAAGGTCTAGAAAACATGATCTATGAGGGAAGATTGAAAAAAAATGGGTTTGTTTAATCTGGAGAAGAGAAGATGGAGTGGGAACATGATAACAGTTTTCAAGTACAAGGTGGAGGGAGAAAAATTATTCCTCTTAACCTCTGAGGATAGGACAAGAAGCAATGGGCTTAAATTGCAGCAAGGGCAGTTCAGGTTGGCCATTAGGAAAAACTTGCTTGTTGTGGGTGGTTAAGCACTTGAATAAATTGTCTATGGAGATTGTGGAATCTCCCTCATTGGAGGTTTTTAGGAGCAGCTTAGACAAACACCCGTCAGGGATGGTGTAGATACTACTTCATCCTGCCATGAGTGCAGGAGACTGGACTAGATCAGTAGTTCTCAAACTAGTGCTGCCTCTTGTTCAGGGAAAGCCCCTGGTGGGCTGGGCCGGTTTGTTTACCTGCCACGTCCGCAGGTTCGGCTGATCGCAGCTCCCAGTGGCCGCGGTTCGCCACTCCAGGCCAATGGGGACTGCAGGAAGTGGCAGCCAGTACGTCCCTCGGTCTGTGCTGCTTCCTGCAGCTCCCATTGGCCTGGGACGGCGAACCGTGGCCACTGGGAGCTGCGATCGGCCGAACCTGCGGACGTGGCAGGTAAACAAACTGGCCCGGCCCGCCAGGGGCTTTCCCTGAACAAGCAGCAACCTTAGTTTGAGAACCACTGGACTAGATGACCTCTCAAGGTCCCTTCCAATCCTACGATTCTATCCTCCTTCTCCTCACAGTCATTAGCTGTTAGGTACAAATTTTATGAATAATAAAAGAAAAACAGATCCAAGAAATACAAGCCTGTTAGGCCCAAATGTGAGGACTTTTAGAAACTCGGTTCACGGATGTATTCTCAATTAGTATTAACAGAAACTTCAGATTTCCACAAACCAAGCGATGAAAACAGAAAACAAAATACTTCAATTCTGTTTCCACTCACCACTCTATCAGTAATGGGAGGAGAAGGGAAAGATTGATAACTTCTTTATTAATCAAAGCAACACAAGACATGCAGCTGCACTAGATCTTCTGAAAACCACCAAGGGTTTCTATTGAAGATCTATATTTCTTGACTGATAGCTATGTATATTTAAGTGTATATTTAAAAGAGTATAGTAATAGTGAAAATCTTGGCAAAACCAGGAGGTTTAAATACCCCGGAATTTTAAAAAGCTGTCTGCTCATTCAGTCTGTGATTATTTGAATGCTATGATGTTAATAATTCATTTGACATCTTTACAATCAATTATATCTTCACTTTTTAAAGAAACTTGTACAGAAGCTACTGTAAATAATTAATTTGTAAAGAGAAATTGATTAACTCTTTCAAGGAAGAACAGAAAAATCAATAACTCACTGACTTTTTTCACATGCCTAATAATTTCTTGACAGTTCTGCACTCAGGGTTTCATGTTGTCTGATGTGATACTTGTTTCTATGCCCGGCACCACAACATGAGCTGCACACAATCTGGGAACCTTGGTAAGGCAATATGCATCTCAGAAAATTGCCTGTTCTCACTTTGACAGACTGTCTCCTACTCTTTTCCATCCCACTAACCAGAGCTCCAGATGCATGGATGAAATTACTGTAGATGTGATATGAAAACAATTGGCATTTGTTCACTGCTAGCCAGCCAAAGCAAGAGATGAAAGTCACATGTCACAGAGACTGCACGCCTGTGTTTGTCTGGGATGCCAGCTCACACAAGCATCAGCTGAACAGTGCTTCATGCTGGCTACACCCATCTTCATTCAGCCAGAGCTCACTGATTTGTACAATGGATGCCAGGTGCATCTGGGTTCTGTGGTGGCTCCTGTCCACACAGACTCCTCTGGAGGGCCCCTGCTATGGCCAAAACCAAACAAACAAAAACCATTCACAGCATCCCTTCGACAGGGAGCCCATAAACATTCAGTGCTGCTCCCAAAGTGAGCAGTGATGGACAGGAAGGGGACAGGTGGTGTGGTGTCCTGGGGCTGCAATGAAGCAGCACCCTTTCCAGTCTCCACCTACTGGCCACCAAGCAGAGATTATAATTACTGTCCTCAAAAGGAAAGCCTGAGGGAGAGTAGGCAATGGACTCCCCTCAGGTGAAATGGGCAAATCTGGAAAGAGGTGAAAATTACATCTGCATGCAGCAATGCAACCTCAAGTGCTCGTCAGCCTTGGTAAGTTCCTTTGCTTCTGTATAAATGTAAGAGAAACCACTGTGTGACAATCCCTTTACAGGACTATACAAACTAGAAGTTGGTCAGGAGTAGTTCACCAGAGAGTGAGAAAGCAAAGGACGTTCACAATTATTCCAAAGATATAGTAAATATCTGCCCAGCTAAAGAAGTTCCATATAAAAAAAGATTCTTATGTTGCCAACATAGGACTAACATATGAAACCATCATTAAAATTTACTAGGCACAAAGTCTTACCCAGGCCATGATGAGGATGACAATGAAAAAGCAAACGTAAAATATTTCTCCGTACATTCCAAGTGAGAGAGCAAATAGAATTCTGCAGTGCTGCCCATACTTTTCTACATCAGCACATGGGGATTTGTTAGCTTTAATAGGGAGTTTCTAGAGTAAACTTTCATGTACCACTTTGCAAGTCTAGGGGAAAAGAGTCAGCGTTATGGTGGGCTCAATCACTCCCCCTTGAGCACTCCCTTGCATTGTTGTGGGATGTTACCTTTATCTTCAACTTCAGCGCCTTCTGCTGTCTGCCTTCCTCTGACTCCAGATCTTCTGTGGCTCAGCCCTCTGGCCAAGTCAGAGAGTTCAAACCCCTTCTGGGGTAGCATGAAAAAGTCCCAATGAATCTGGATAATTCTTCTTCCCCTTTGAACTACTGAAGTCCTCTCCTTGTCCTTGCAAAACCCTATCTCAAAGGAGCCTGTGCTACCTCTGTTTGTTACCCTAGCCCTGGGCTTCTCTCAGCCAGATAGACCTGTCTCTTCTGCAGTCTCCCCCTCTACCGAGTTCCTTCAGTCTACTTATAATGGTTTAGCTCCACCCTCTCTGGCCAGGAGCCAATTAGCCACTCAACACCCCAGGTGCAGAGCAGAACTGATTGGGTGCAATCACTAGCTTTGCAGATGATGGGTGTTAAGCCCCATTTCTCTCTCTCTCACACACACACACACACGTACATGTACACGTACACACATTCTCTCTCAAGGTAGAACCCCTCAGGGTACTCTCTCCCCTTCACTGTATGGGGCCCTGTAGCCGCTCCACCTCTTCCTCTACATCGTGTATTCGGGTGAACAAAGAACTTTTTATCTAGCACATCTTCATAACATTCCTTCCAATATCCTCTCTCTTGGATGTGTATTTGCAGGGCCTCCTCTGCAGCAGTTAATCTCTCTCCAAGTTCCCAGATCTGCAAAATCTCCACAGATGGTGTGTCCTCCTGTGGTCATCCTTGAGGTGGTGGGTCAGGGTCCACGATCAAGGCAGCTTCTCCCATCTCCACACTTAGGATGCCCATTTCCCATGAACTCACCCAATTAGCTTCCTCTTGGCAGGGACCTGCTCTTGGCTTCTAGAAGCCAGGGCACCCTTGTCTGGTGTTTCCATGCTTCACAGAGCAGCTAGCTCCTATTCGAGTTGCTGCCAACAATTCTTTTCAACACCAGAAAAAAGAAGAACAGGAGTACTTGTGGCACCTTAGAGACTAACAAATTTATTAGAGCATAAGCTTTCGTGGACTACAGCCCACTTCTTCGGATGCATATAGAATGGAACATATATTGAGGAGATATATATACACACATACAGAGAGCATAAACAGGTGGGAGTTGTCTTACCAACTCTGAGAGGCCAATTAATTAAGAGAAAAAAAAAAAAACTTTTGAAGTGATAATCAAGCTAGCCCAGTACAGACAGTTTGATAAGAAGTGTGAGCATACTTACAAGGGGAGATAGAATCAATGTTTGTAATGGCTCAGCCATTCCCAGTCCTTATTCAAACTGGAGTTGATTGTGTCTAGTTTGCATATCAATTCTAGCTCAGCAGTCTCTTGTTGGAGTCTGTTTTTGAAGTTTTTCTGTTGTAATGTAGCCACCCGCAGGTCTGTCACTGAATGACCAGACAGGTTAAAGTGTTCTCCCACTGGTTTTTGAATATTTTGATTCCTGATGTCAGATTTGTGTCCATTAATTCTTTTGCGTAGAGACTGTCCGGTTTGGCCAATGTACATGGCAGAGGGGCATTGCTGGCACATGATGGCATATATCACATTGGTAGATGTGCAGGTGAACGAGCCCCTGATGGTATGGCTGATGTGATTAGGTCCTATGATGATGTCACTTGAATAGATATGTGGACAGAGTTGGCATCGGGGTTTGTTACAAGGATAGGTTCCTGGGTTAGTGGTTTTGTTCAGTGATGTGTGGTTGCTGGTGAGTATTTGCTTTAGGTTGGGGGGTTGTCTGTAAGCGAGGACAGGTCTGTTTCCCAAGATCTGTGAGAGTAAAGGATCATCTTTCAGGATAGGTTGTAGATCTCTGATGATGCGCTGGAGAGGTTTTAGTTGGGGGCTGAAGGTGACAGCTAGTGGTGTTCTGTTATTTTCTTTGTTGGGCCTGTCTTGTAGGAGGTGACTTCTGGGTACTCGTCTGGCTCTATCAATCTGTTTTTTCACTTCAGCAGGTGGGTATTGTAGTTTTAAGAATGCTACGCAAAAGAATTAATGGACACAAATCTGACATCAGGAATCAAAATACTCAAAAACCAGTGGGAGAACACTTTAACCTGTCTGGTCATTCAATGACAGACCTGCGGGTGGCTATATTATAACAGAAAAACTTCAAAAACAGACTCCAACGAGAGACTGCTGAGCTAGAATTGATATGCAAACTAGACACAATCAATTCCGGTTTGAATAAGGACTGGGAATGGCTGAGCCATTACAAACATTGATTCTATCTCCCCTTGTAAGTATGCTCACACTTCTTATCAAACTGTCTGTACTGGGCTATCTTGATTATCACTTCAAAAGTTTTTTTTGTTTTTTTTTTCTCTTAATTAATTGGCCTCTCAGAGTTGGTCAGACAACTCCCACCTGTTTATGCTCTCTGTATGTGTGTATATATATCTCCTCAATATATGTTCCATTCTATATGCATCCGAAGAAGTGGGCTGTAGTCCACGAAAGCTTATGCTCTAATAAATTTGTTAGTCTCTAAGGTGCCACAAGTACTCCTGTTCTTCTTTTTGCGGATACAGACTAACACGGCTGCTACTCTGAAACCTTTCAACACCAGGTCGAGCATTGTCAGAACCAGGTCTTGCTCTTGTTTTGTGGCCTCTTCTATTATCATGAGGCTTTCATCTCCTTCAGCTCTTGGTTTGCCTTCCGTGACTGTGTCTCCATGGCCTGTAATTGACCTGGCATTTCTTGTTCACCTCTCGTGACTAACTTCTTTCAGTCTGTTGTGTCCACGCACTCTGGTCCTACTTTTGGGCCACCTGGTCCAACAGACCGTGTTTGGCGGATGGTCATCTTATGGTCAACTCATCCATGCAGTACTTTGTCTTGTAATAGTGCTGGGAAATTAGGCCAGCTTCTACCCACAATTTTGAGCCAAGGGAGGTCTTTTACTGCACCAACCCTCAGTTTGTTCCTCTGACTTGTATATCTCCCTCTACTTCCGCTGTCAGGTAGATTCGTGTCTCTCCATGCCCACATGAAACATGTACCAGACTATTTTCAGTCAGGAGACTAATCTCCCAAACTAGCATCTGCCCACATCTGGAGCCAATCAGTCCTCTCATTTCAGGGCCAGCCTCTTTAGCACTTAGGTACACTGGAGTGCACCCCGTACTGAGAGAATAGAGTGGGCGGTAGTAGCAATCCAAACAGCAGCACTTCATGTGTGGGCGGTCATTTATTACTCGGTTGGCCACACCAGAAATACACAACTGTGTTCTCCTCACCCACCCAAGTGCCTGTCCCAGGCACCTTGTGATGACTAAGGCACCACACCTCTTTCGGTTTCTTAGATACCAGATTGCCTAAGAACTTCTCCCCATGTGTGCTCCATGCCATCCCAGGGTCAGAGTTCTCTGTCACCTTCCTTGCTTGAACATCCCCTGGAACTAACCCCCCAACCAGAGGGTTCAGTATTACCCCCTTCCATGTAGGCCTCCGCCCTCTCCACCGCCTCATCAGTAGAAGTTGGTTAAAACATCCTGACCCAGCTTTGGGCTCCAGCAGGCATTAGGAATTGTTCTAAGATTTTGCAACCAGGGGCTGCTAACAGGGAGTTTCGCAAGGGAGTTCTCCAGGTGAAGGAGGAACAATACAGCACCCTTTTGGGGTAAGTGACTGTCTGTAGTGTGTGTTTGTTTGTGTTTGGGGGTTACTTGCTGTGTGCTGAGCTTGTGTTTGTCAGTCTGTTTGTTTGGTTGGTTGTTTGTTTGAAGGACCGTGTGCTGTGGCTGACAGTTGGAAGCTGTGAGCTTCAAAGGAAGGTTTGAAAGCTAGAAGCCTCTGGTAAGTGGCTGAGCCTTAATCAGTGGGCGGGGCATTCATACAGGCCAGGGCTTTATAAAGCAGCGCACAAGCGACAGGGAGCTTTTGCGAATAGGGGCTGCTAACAGGGAGTTTCGCAAGGGAGTTTGGAAGAGGAGCGGGAAAGGGGCAAGGGTCCCTTGCCGGTTCTATCTGTTTTCCCTTTATTCCCCTTAAAACCTATAAACCAACTACATTCAAAACTTCTTGCTTAAACAACCCTTTCAGTGGACAGGGGGCTGCAGACAGGGGAGTTTGAGAGGGAGTTTGACAGAGGGAGGCTTATGATGGTTAGGAAGACCTGCAACACCTATGCCAGCACTGCGTCTGTCTCCTCCACCTGCGCCTGTAGCCAGACAGAGCGCCTGAGCCTGGATGCTTCTACCCAGATCCTGGTGTGGTTTTGCAGAGACTGTAATTTGTAATTTCCACTTACTGATATCCAGGCTGGGGGGACCATCCAATGTGAAAGGTGCCTGCTGGTGGAATCTCTCAGGCAGCAGGTGGGAGAGCTACAGGAGGAGGTGGCTAGGTTGAGGAGCATCCGAATCCACAAGCAATTCCTGGACAATGTCCATGTGAAGACAGCTGAGGTAGCTGTCCCAGTACACAGGACTGCTGATACACCACTAGTGGAGGAGGAGATGGCTCAGGGTGGACACTGGCAGCTGGTTACTTCTGGCAGCAGGCAGTGCTCCACCCCTGCTCCGAACCCTCCCGCCGTGGTAATAGGTAACCATTATGCTCTTCTTGATACAGGAAAGAAGGAATCACCCCCTACAGTAAAGGAGGAGAAGCCTCGTACCCCTAAGGCTGGGAGGTCTGCTGCCACCACTGCGAATAGGAAACGAAGGGTAGTGGTGGTCGGAGACTCTCTGCTGAGGGGGACGGAGGCGCCCATCTGTCGCCCTGACATTTCATCTCGGGAGGTATGCTGCCTGCCAGGAGCCCGTATCCGAGACGTTACGGAGGCATTGTCGAGGATTATCCAGCCCTCTGACTACTACCCCATGCTACTCATCTATGTGGGCACAAATGATACTGCAAGGTGTGACACTGAGCAGATCAAGAGTGACTAGAGGGCTCTGGGAGTACGGGTGAAGGAGTTTGGAGCGCAGGTAGTATTCTCTTTGATTCTTCCTATCAAAGATAGGGGCCCGGGCAGAGACGGATGCATCATGGAGGTGAATGCCTGGCTGCGAAGATGGTGTCGCCAGGAGGGCTTTGGCTTCCTCGACCACGGGATGCTATTCGAGGAAGGACTGCTAGGCAGAGATGGCGTTCACCTTTCGAGGAGGGGAAAGACCCTATTTGGACACAGACTGGCTAACCTAGTGAGGAGGGCTTTAAACTAGGTTTGACGGGGACAAGTGAGCAAAGCCCACAGGTAAGTGGGGAACATGGAGACCTGGGAGATGGGTCGGAAACAAGAGGGAGTGTGGGCTATATTGGCAGAGAGGAAGGAGGGTAAGGACAAAACTGGGAGGCAAGATCAAACTAGTATCTTAGATGCCTATATACAAATGAGAGAAGTATGGGTAATAAGCAGGAAGAACTGGAAGTGCTAATAAATACCCACAACTATGATATTGTTGGCATCACTGAAACTTGGTGGGATAATACACATGATTGGAATGTTGGTGTGGAGGGGTACAGCTTGCTCAGGAAGGATAGACAGGGGAAAAAGGGAGGAGGTGTTGCCTTATATATTAAAAATGTACACACTTGGACTGAGGTGGAGATGGACATAGGAGACGGAAGTATTGAGAATCTCTGAGTTAGGCTAAAAGGGGTAAAAAACAAGGGTGATGTCATGCTAGGAGTCTACTACAGGCCACCTAACCAGGTGGAAGAGGTGGATGAGGCTTTTTTTAAACAACTAACAAAATCATCCAAAGCCCAAGATTTGGTGGTGATGGGGGACTTCAACTATCCAAATATATGTTGGGAAAATAACACAGGGCGGCACAGACTATCCAACATATTCTTGGACTGCATTGCAGACAACTTTTTATTTCAGAAGGTTTGAAAAAGCTACTGGGGGGAAAGCTGTTCTAGCCTTGATTTTAACAAATAGAGAGGAACTCGTTGAGAATTTGAAAGTAGAAGGCAGCTTGGGTGAAAGTGATCATGAAATCATAGAGCTTGCAATTCTAAGGAAGGGTAGAAGGGAGAACAGCAAAATAGAGACAATGGATTTCAGGAAGGCGGATTTTGGTAAGCTCAGAGAGCTGATAGGTAAGGTCCCATGGGAATCAAGACTGAGAGGAAAAACAACTGAGGAAAGTTGGCAGTTTTTCAAAGGGACACTATTAAGGGCCCAAAAGCAAGCTATTCCGCTAGTTAGGAAAGATAGAAAATGTGGCAAAAGACCGCCTTGGCTTAACCATGGGATCTTGCATGATCTAAAAAATAAAAAGGAGTCATATAAAAAATGGAAACTAGGATGGATTACAAAGGATGAATATAGGCAAACAACACAAGAATGCAGGGGCAAGATTAGAAAGGCAAAGGCACAAAATGAGCTCAAACTAGCTATGGGAATAAAGGGAAACAAGAAGACTTTTTATCAATATATTAGAAGCAAGAGGAAGACCAAAGACAGGGTAGGCCCACTGCTCAGTGAAGAGGGAGAAACAGTAACAGGAAACCTAGAAATGGCAGAGATGCTTAATGACTTCTTTGTTTCGGTCTTCACCGAGAAGTCTGAAGGAATGCCTAACATAGTGAATGCTAATGGGAAGGGGGTAGGTTTAGCAAATAAAATAAAAAAAGAACAAGTTAAAAATCACTTAGAAAAGTTAGATGCCTGCAAGTCACCAGGGCCTGATGAAATCCATCCTAGAATACTCAAGGAGCTAATAGAGGAGGTAGCTGAGCCTCTAGCTATTATCTTTGGAAAATCATGGGAGACGGGAGAGATTCCAGAAGACTGGAAAAGGGCAAATATAGTGCCCATCTATAAAAAGGGAAATAAAAACAACCCAGGAAACTACAGACCAGTTAGTTTAACTTCTGTGCCAGGGAAGATAATGGAGCAACTAATTAAGGAAATCATCTGCAAACACTTGGAAGTGGTAAGATGATAGGGAATAGCCAGCATGGATTTGTAAAGAACAAATTGTGTCAAACCAATCTGATAGCTTTTTTTGATAGGATAACAAGTCTTGTGGATAAGGGAGAAGCTGTGGATGTGGTATACCTAGACTTTAGTAAGGCATTTGACACAGTCTCGCATGATATTCTTATCGATAAACTAGGCAAATACAATTTAGATGGGGCTACTATAAGGTGGGTGCATAACTGGCTGGATAACTGTACTCAGAGAGTTGTTGTTAATGGTTCCCAATCCTGCTGGAAAGGCATAACAAGTGGAGTTCCGCAGGGGTCTGTTTTGGGACCAGCTCTGTTCAATATCTTCATTAATGACTTAGATATTGGCATAGAAAGTACGCTTATTAAGTTTGCGGATGATACCAAACTGGGAGGGATTGCAACTGCTTTGGAGGACAGGGTCATAATTCAAAATGATCTGGACAAATTGGAGAAATGGTCTGAGGTAAACAGGATGAAGTTTAACAAAGACAAATGCAAAATGCTCCACTTAGGAAGGAAAAATCAGTTTCACACATACAGAATGGGAAGAGACTGTCTAGGAAGGAGTACGGCAGAAAGGGATCTAAGGGTTATAGTGGACCACAAGCTAAATATGAGTCAACAGTGTGATGCTGTTGCAAAAAAAGCAAACGTGATTCTGGGATGTATTAACAGGTGTGTTGTGAGCAAGACACAAGAAGTCATTCTTCCGCTCTACTCTGCGCTGGTTAGGCCTCAGCTGGAGTATTGTGTCCAGTTCTGGGCACTGCATTTCAAGACAGATGTGGAGAAATTGGAGAGGGTCCAGAGAAGAGCAACAAGAATGATTAAAGGTCTTGAGAACATGACCTATGAAGGAAGGCTGAAAGAATTGGGTTTGTTTAGTTTGGAAAAGAGAAGACTGAGAGGGGACATGATAGCAGTTTTCAGGTATCTAAAAGGGTGTCATAAGGAGGAGGGAGAAAACTTATTCACCTTAGCCTCTCAGGATAGAACAAGAAGCAATGGGCTTAAACTGCAGCAAGGGAGGTCTAGGTTGGACATTAGGAAAAAGTTCCTAACTGTCAGGGTGGTTAAACACTGGATTAAATTGCCTAGGGAGGTTGTGGAATCTCCGTCTCTGGAGATATTTAAGAGTAGGTTAGATAAATTTCTATCAGGGATGGTCTAGACAGTATTTGGTCCTGCCATGCGGGCAGGGGATTGGACTCGATGACCTCTCAAGGTCCCTTCCAGTCCTAGAATCTATGAAAGGTCCACTGCCTTATCTAAGGAGTTTGTGTTTAATAGCAACCAGTGTTGCCAGATCTCGTAAATGCTGCGCTGCCACATTAGGGCACACCCCTCAGGGGACAGGCTCAGTCCCAGCCTATGATAAATTGCATCTTTTACAATTCTACGGAACTGCGCCTGCTCATCAGACAAAACTTGGCAGGCCGCTTGAGCTTCTCCCAAGAGGAACAGGGCCTCTCGAGCTGCCCAAGAGGATTCAGTCCATCCTGCTGCGGTCGCTACCCCCTTGAAGCTGCGCAAAATGCCTCTGGGTCATCACCTGGGCCCAATTTTTCTAGGCCGGATACTGCTCTGGCAGAATTTTCTTCGTCAGAAACTACCCAGGACCCTGGGGTCCATTTCTCTAGGCATGACAGGAAATGTTCTTGCCGAGCCTGTTGAGCCTCTTGCTGTTGTTGCTGTCCTTGTAATAGATGCAACAAAAGGCATGCGTCTGCTTGTGCTGGGCTGCCAGCATGCGGATTACAGCCTCCAGGTTCCCCACAGGAAAGAAGGGGGGAAAAAAAAAAAAAGAGACTTAGTCTGTCCGTCTGCCCCTCACCTTTAAGGCAGTTGGTATCTCCCTCCTTCCTCAGAGGTGAGTCTCCACAATCCCATGCTAGTAGTACCAATATGTGGTAGGGCTCACTCACCCTTCAAATGCCCCCTTGCATCAGTGCAGGATGTTGCCACTATCTTCAACTTCAGTGCCTCCTGCTGACTCCAGATCTTCTGTGGTTCAGCCCCTCCGGCCAAATCACAAAGTTCAAACCCCTATCTGGGGTATTACCAACAAGTCCAACTAAATCTGGATAATTCTTCTGCCCCCTTGGACTACTGAAGTTCTCTTCTTGTACTTGCAAAATCCCTATTTTGCGGCTTCTCTCACAGGAGCCTATGCTGCCTCTGTTACACGCTGTCCCCATTATTTCTGTCTGTTACCCTAACCCTGTCTCCCCTATAGTCTTCCCCCTCAACTGACCTCTTTCAGTCCACTTATAATGGCTTAGCTCTGCCCACTCTGGCCAGGAGCCAATTAGGTACTCATCTCCTCAAGTGCAGAGCATGACTAACTGGGTGCATTCACTAGTCTTGCAGGTGATAAGCTTCATCACGGAGTTAACCACAAAGGAATTTCACAATAAAAGACTGAATATTCAGGATGATACCTTGACCACAGCTTGCACCACAGTGGCCGAGTCCACAGCACATATGATATAGAACATGTTTGAGGGTTTTTTTGGGGGGGGAGGGTGTATTTGGCAGAGGGATGGAAGAAAGGGAAATGGATGCATGCTGTGAACTTTCGGGGGCTTAGATCTGCACTAGTTTTCATACCAAAAGGCTTAAAAATATTTAAAAACAAAAGTGCCTACAATCTGGCATTTGCCAAATCTCAGCTAATTTATTAGGCAGGTTTCATTGTAACTAACTGGCATTTGGGCAAATCTGCAGCTACGGTAGATCACTTTTCCACTGTGAATGTCATCATCCCAAACAGTAACATTATCTACATGTAAAGGTCAGCTGAGGTCTATAAAAGCCTCAAGGAGTGAGGCTGTGGACAGTCTGATTTATAGGAAGACAGTGTTCTTTGGAGGCTGTGCCCAGTTTGAGTACCATGAGATGAGGTTTGCAGGCATGTTTTAAAAAGCTAGACTATGATCAGTAGAGGCATTGTTAATTAATCATTCCCAGAATATTATACTCATCTGTGGCACTGGGCTTGTAAACACAATCAAATGACTGCTGCCAAACATGGACTGTAGTAAGAAATACCTAGAATGATGTGCATGATCAGAATGTATTTAGTGGCTGATATTGGAGTCTTCTGGTTCATTATTTTTCCAAGTAAAAAAAGTCAGACACTACAAAATTGCACTACAGGAGAACATTTTGCCTCTCAATTTCTTCACTAATCATTGCAGAAGACTTCACTACTATAGCTCTCATGGTTGGTAACCCCTAAATAGGATTACCATATCAACAGGATAACTTTGCTATGCTTTTTAAATGTTACTTGACTCTGTACTTTACTGGTTCTCTCTCCCCTCTTCTTGCACTGGTGCCCAACCAATTCCTATGATTCAAACCTGGTGCTAGCTAACAGAAACAAAAGGTGCATGAAAAAAATATAATTGCTTTTGATACAAAGAATCAAGAAGCTATGAGAATCCACCCTCTAGCTTCACTAGAGAAGTGACTGAAGACTGTCAAGCGCTACCTTAACCATATAAGCATAAAGTCTTAGCTTAATAGATTATAGGATATGTGTTCTCCAAATGATACACTAGAGGAGTAAATTCTGCCAACTGTGCCAAAGGAATTGAAGCCTGATCCATCTTTACCTCATACCTTGTATATTTACACCAGAGAGGAGACTGAAACAAGGGCAAATGCAGGTGTGGGCATGGTACACATTGAGGAGCCGCTTATCTGTTGTGGGGGCCAGGTGTATAAGCAGTGCTGCTAAATCAGCAGCCAATCAGGGGCTGTGGCCACTCTGTCAGTTCCAAGGCAGCAGAACTGGGCTCATTTGTTGCCTAGCAGCAGTTAGTCAAGGAGCAGCCAGCAGTTGGTCTGGACCCTGAGGATAACTCCCTGTGCACAGCCCTGAAAAGTAACCTCCAGCTTGTTTTACCATATCATGTAAATAAAGCTATTTTTTTCTCTCAGACACATCCTTTCTACTTCCACTGCCTCCAAAGGGAGTTGTGCATGTGTCTCTCTGGTTGGAATTTGGCTCTAAACAGCATAGGATAAAGCCAGTTCAGTGACCCATCACTTCTATTTTTATTAGTGTCTTAATACAGCCTTCCATTTTGTTAAACAGAACAATATTTCAACCACAACAGAAAATTAACTTTTACTTGAAAGTAGCGGTCCTTGAGCTGCGGTTGTTCGAGCACTATGTGGTATTTCGTAGTAAGAACTTTCCAAGAGCCAAGCAGTGGAAGGGTAGGGTGGGGCTGAGGGCTGGGACGGGTACATGAGAGTATCTCTATTATCATGTGATCTTCCAAAATAAAGAGCATTGGGAGACACAATTGTCCTAAAGAGTTTGCAGCATCCTGCGGAACCTCATTTACAGTATGCTTTAGTTTTCATCTAAATTCATGCACCCTAACAAGAGTACTGCTGGTCCCCAGACTTTCATTTCTCCATCCCCTCAGATGAAAATGAACAGGACCTGTCTCCTCTCACTCTCTTGCTTTCCCATTCTACCTGTACCTTCCTTCTGGAGAATGATAACAAGCCTAAGTTACAATAAAGGCCCCCCAATAACTGGAAGTGATTTCCTGAATAAAGAAATCTGGAGAACACCATTCATGCCTGCTAAGGGAAAGGATTCTAAATGCAAATGATTTTATCTTTGAATTAGCTCAGAGAGCCTGTGCAGGACAGGGGGAACTAGGAGAAGGCAGTTATGTCACAGCTCCCAATGACAGAGAAAGTGACAATCTCAGATTGCTCTCCTCCCCCCCAGCTCTTTTGCCTTCAATGACAACAGAGGAAGGTTATCAGCTGCTCAATAGGGCTTTTCCACAGAAAATAAATCCCCCTTTCTCCCTGGTTACACAATCTCATTCATTTCTTGCTAAACCGTTTTATAACATTCATGTCAAATCTTTCTGCAGCTGCTACCTCATTCCTAATCCTCCCCATTCTTTGTCTTTTTCAGCAGGGCTACCCTTTTTAAGCAACTTGAACCCTGCCATGTCACTGTCTGTCTTTTTCTCTTTGCTGGCTGAAAACTCCAAGCACAAAGAATACATCAAAATATACATTTAGCAGCTGCAAATAAGAGACACAAACTATTCTCCTCTCAGGGAAAAGAAGCAAGCTCTATGCATTTTCAATACTTTTGTGCAACGTGGAGCGGGGGTGGTTCATTGCCATTTCTAGGCAGCTACTGAAGTTTGGAGAATGGATTATTCTGAACCATATTGTAGGCAGCACAAGTAGTGTCACTTAAAGCTAAGGTTGACTGATGCTTTCCATTATAAGGACCTGTTTTCATTGCTTATAATTTTGCCAAACATAAACCACTCAGGTTGAAATTTTCCATGATGGGTGACTGTCTCAGGCTTTTATGTTGTTTTTCTTAGTTTCAGCTAAAATGGTTCAGTCATTTCCAAGAATGAGGCTCTAAAGATTCCAACACTGATGTTGACCCATGAGAGGTTGAAGGGGGGGGTGGTCATTATGGTACCACACAATGGAATTTGTGTTCTCAATTTGTAAACTTAAAAAAAAAATCTTAGAAAATTACACACACACAAATGTTAAAAGAACATAAAGGTTGAAAAGTCAGGCACTCAAAGGTTAGGAAATGACTGAAATAGAGGTTGCCTGTGCAACCTTAATTCAGCCTTCTTGTGAACACACATTATGATGCAGTCTTTAATTACATGATCACATATTATTTCTCTCACAGGATCGCTGCCTTATTCAGTTCACAGGATGCATCCACTCTGGGGATGAATCAGGATTGTGTAGTGAAGGAGGCTGTTGCCTGTAAGACCCCCGCTTCATTTGCTGCAGAAACTGGAAGGTGTGTAGTGAACGAGGCAGGGTATTGCAGGAAGAGAAAGGAGGGTTTCATGGTTAAAGCAGTTGAATGTTGCCCTAGAAAGTTGAATTCTATCCCTGCCTCTACCACCTATTTGATGCTGGGCAAATTGTATAAACTAACATTTTCACTGGTGTCCACCGTGTGTTCCTTAATTTTTTGGGTACCCAAATTGAGACAACTGGGGTCTGATTTGCTGAAGTGCTAGCACTGACAGCTGCAGCTCAGCTAAAGGGAGCTCTGCTCTGAATATATAAAGTGCTATAAAATGCTAAGTATTCTGAAACAATCAGGTCCTAGGCATCTCAGATATAGACTCAAAAGGAGTTGATACTTTTGACAGTTCTGTGCATCAGTGCCCCATTTCTAAACCTGGGATAATATTACTTCATCTCACAAGGGCAAGGGCATTATGAAGATAAATTCATTAATGTTTGTGAAGCACTGGGATACTATGATGAGAGAACACCATAAGAAAACCCAAGAGGAAATCAATAATTCTCTTTGGTTCAATGTTAGGATGGTGTGCAGTAAATAATGCATGGAGTCACATGTTGAATGATGAGGATAAAGAGAAATTCATAGATTATAAAGCCAGAAGGGACCACTGATCATCTAGTCTGACCTTCTGTATATCACAGGCCATAGGACTTCCCTGAATTAATTCCTGTTTGAACTAGAGTAGATCTTTTAGAAAAACATGCAGTCTTGATTTAACAATTGCCAATGATGGAGAATGCACTGTGACCTTTGGTAAATTGTTCCAACAGTTAATTACCCTCACTGTTACATTTTTTCACCTTATTTCCAGTCTGAATTTGTCTAGCTTCAGCTTCCAGACATTGGATCTTGTTATATCTTTGTCTGCTAGACTGAAGAGCTGATAATCAAATTTTTGTACATTAACTACCCACTCAGTGAGCACCATCCAACCTATGCCTCGAATAGGGAAGGGGCCCTTTGGAAAAAACAGTTTGTAATCATGTAATTTAAAAGACTATCATAATGCACATGCACCAAGAGGGTCAAATTATGGTTGCACAAGGGGGCCACATTATGGTTGCACAGGAAGCCTTAATTCTGGCATTTCCTAACTTATGAGAGCTAGTCTTCACATCTTCAACATTCTTTTATTGTAGGTTTTTTTATATATATAATTTTATCTACAACATTATCCCAACTACTATCCAACCATAAAGGCCAAATCCTAGATCCCAGGAAATAGGCATGAGGGACAAGCTACACACTGGAAACCTCTGTCAGAGGCTGGGAGGAAGGAGTAGTCCTACTCCCCGTCCTGCATAATAGTCACAAAGGCACATTACAGCCACTACTGCAACCACAGGGCTGTAGCAGTCCTCACAGCCAGTGCACATCCATCCTATCCCACATAACTAGATTGATTGCCCCTTCCTGACACCCCACTTTGCCACTCCTCCTCTCCCTCTGCACTTGGTTGCAGGTTGCTCTTACAATGCAGAGCTCTGCAGAATGTGGTGCAGGGTCTCCAAATCCTATCTACCTCCCATCTGCACAGCTACTGAGCATCGTTTCTCTGGTTAAGGGCGTGCTGTGGCCAGGTGGGAGGGAACAGAGTTTGTTTCTCAGTATGCATTACTGTCCTCATCTTGAGCAGGAAACACATTCTTCTCCCCTCCTTCCAGATTAAAACATTTAAACGTGGCATGGTGGATCACAGCAATCTGAACAGAAGCCTTGTTTATTCATTTATTAAAAGAATGACCGAGATAGTTATACAGCTTCCTGGTTCTGAGGCCATCATCACACCTTGCAAAGGCCTCCAAGAACACTACAGTATACAAAAGATGAAGGGTTTTCTGAACAGCCTTTAGACTGGCTTTTCTACTGATCACCAATGGACTAACTTTCCTACCAGCATGTCTACACTATATTCTTGTACAGCTTTGTCTCTATCAAATAATGCTGAAGAGAAATGACATTTTCCACTTATTTGGTTGTAAGCTCTTTAGGGCAGGAACTATGTCTTCTTCATTTTCAGTGCCAAGTGAATCTCCGGCACTCAATACATACAAATATTTGGTACATTTTCAATAAATGACTCGGACTTATGCCTTACCTATTCCCTAACAGGTCCTCAGCTTGAGTGAATCCTATTGTTCTATCCTTTCCCTAGTGAATTTTCCTTTGTTGGACCATTTGGTCTCCCATTGCTCTGATCAGCCATACCTTCGTTCTCAAAATACCTCCTCCTAAAGACCACCAGGCAGGAGGCTCTGTGGATTGCAGTTTGATAACCACTACATTAGAACAATGCATAGCCAGTTATAAAAATTAGCTTGTATAGCGGATGGAAGGGTTTTGTATGGCATGCGCTTGCCATTTCTTTTAGCAAATTATGATGCCCTATAAGCACAACATCTGCAAATAGCTTAAAGTAAAAAAAACAAATAAACAAAACCCTCTATAACTAAGGCATCAGCCAGACTGTCCTTTTGGGGAAAATCCTCAGCTGGTATAAACTGACATAGCTCCACTGAAGTTGACACCAGCTGAGGAGCTGCCACTTTATGTATAGTAAGCTCCAAAATTATTGCAATGAACTCATTCTCCTCACAACCTAAATGCACACAGAAATTAAATATGGTTTGTCAACCTTATACAAATGAATCAGGCTTTGTGCCAGTTGATTCACAAGCACTGTTTGAAAGATTAAAATAAACACATCATTACACTAGCTCTCTAAATCTGTCCACAGCTCAGAGGATAAATGCCTTACCTCATTATGTTTAAATGTTCTATCTCAATCTGGGTTAAGAACGACCAGAGACAGTGGGCTACCAACATGCTGTACTGTGACAAGAAAAGAGATGCTACTATAGATCAGGATATGGGCCATGTTTGGTCTTCCATCTTCCTTTATTGTGTCCTCCATTCCTCACCTCACTTCCTTCCAAGCAGCATCATTTTATCCATTATGAATATGTGTCAAGTACAATAGAAATTATTCCTTTTCCTAACACGCAGCATTTTTGTTTCTCAATTCAATGGTTTTTGTGCATTACAAACCAATTCCTATCTGCCTTGCTCCGCCAATAGTCCCTCTGATGTCAGCAAGTAAAGTAAGCCAAGATTTACTCTGTAAATCTAAATTAACCTTTCAGGAACAAATCTTGTAAGATTTACTCAAACCTAACGTAAGCAAAATTTCCAGATCTTACATTATCATATTGAAGTCAATGGGAGTTTTGCCTGAGTAAAAACTGAGACACGCAGGACCTAGTCCAGGGATTGGCAACCTTTGGCACGCAGCCCACCAGGGAAATCCGCTGGTGGGCCAGGATGGTTTGTTTACCTGCAGCGTCCACAGGTTCGGCTGATTGCACCTCCCACTGGCTGCGGTTCGCTGTTCCAGGCCAATGGGGGCTGCGGAAAGCAGCAGCCAGCCTATCCCTCGGCCCATGCCACTTCCTGCAGCTCCCATTGGCCTGGAACAGTGAACCGCGGCCAGTGGGAGCTGCGATCAGTTGAACCTGCAGACGCTGTAGGTAAACAAACTATCCCGGCCCACCAGCGGATTTCCCTGACAGACCGCGTGCCAAAGGTGGCCGATCCCTGATCTAGTCCGTAGTGTATAAAATGGGATATACGCACTGTGATGGGCACTGGATAAAAAATAGTTGATGGCTTCACAATGGTTTCTAAATTATGAATGCCGCTGGGCATTTAAAAAATATTTTGCAGATGATTATCAGTGCCAATTGTATCAGCAACTCCAATGGCAGCAGGTATTTTAATATTCTTTGTTTCCGAAATATTCTAAGATGTTTTGATAACAAATTTCCATTTAACCCAAGAACATGGTTTGGCATGATTTTCCTGGCTAGTGCTTACCTCTTTCAACCTTTCCAGCTCATTTTGCAGTGCCTGTTTGGATATTTCCACCTCAATGATCTGCTGCCGAAGGATTTCATTCTCATCTTCTGCTTTAACACGTTTCTCCTCCACACTCTCCAGTTCATGGTGCAGTCTGACAGATACATCTTTGGCTACCTGGTTAGAATGGCATAAACATCCCATATGAAGTCTAACTACCTGAACATGCAATATATATACACACACACACATTACAATCTTGGATAATCAAGGGATCTTCAATTTAAATTATTAGACCCAGTTTTGAATACTCAAACCATAGTTCTTATTCATTTACATTCATGTTTCCAATGGAGAAAATGAAGATGGGAACTTTAGACCTATCAAAGCATTTCCCTTGACACATCAAGCTCAGAAACCCTAGGGATAGCATAATAGTAATAATAATAATAATAAAAATGCAGGAGTTATACTGTTAAAATTGACAGATCAGCATTTTGATCAAAACAGCAACTGTGTGGCAGCCTCATCTACCAGGTCTTGCTGCATCAACAGCAGTCAGTACTAGGTAAAAGTGATAAGAAAACCAAAAAATAAAGAAGACTACACAGGTTTGCTAGGTTCAACTTAACATGGGCAACGATGAATATTTCCCCCAAACATATTTAGAAAAGTGAAGCTGATTTTGAACTGCAATACAATTAGCAGCTGCAGGAAGCTTTTTATTTTGCACGTTCTAGTTCCAGGATAACTGTATGCTGTTTTTACAAAGCTTAACGTAAATGGAAACGTTTCCACAAAATTATTTCAATATAAACTGTTTATTTTTATAGGAATGGTATTTTTCAACAGTGTCTGCAACCCAAACATGGTACCAAACTGCTAATGGATGATCACCATGAATTGGAACTGACTAAAAGGAAACATGATTTTAATTAGTCTATTTTCAATTTTCCAAGCTAAGTGAAATGCAAAAAAAGGAAATAAACAGCATAAACGTTGAAAATATATTAGATTTTTAAAATTTAGATACAGTATTCTAAGATTTTTGGTAATACAGAAAGAAAATCATTTTTACAAGAAATCTATGAAAATAACTCCCAAAGAACTATTATGGCTGAGGTGGGTTTGAGGATCAGTTCTCACTCCCTAAAATGCCTCATGCAGTTGGCACAATACAAAGCCTCTGACTGCTAAACTCCTACCACTTGCCTTCTCATGGCAGAGAAGTTCTTAACTGGAAGTGAGAGTGTAAAAGGTGGGGGTGTTTGGCACTTTATAGCCAGATTGCTCTGGGCAGGTGGGGCTCGTTAGATGTGGCAGGCAGTCCATCTGGGAGAAGGAACTTCAATTTCAAACCAAGAACATCAGCCCGGCGGGTGCTTTGTAAAAGTTGTGCCAGTCACACATGCTCTATGGTCTTCATCTTCAGAGAATATATCAGTACAATACTAGGGCATCAACTGGAAGCAGCATGCAACTGCTTCACCTGATGGTGATAAAAAATGGGCAAAGGCTATTGTATTCTGGCCACATGCAGCTGAGGAAGCATTGACTGAGATGGCTGGGTCACTTGAGATGATGAGATCTGGGATATGTTGGCCAGAGAGGACAAGAGCTAGTAATCATGGGACAAAGACCATGAGGGAGACCCAGAAAAAGGTAGTTTGAGACTCTGAAGAAGAACATGAAGGAGGTTGATGTCAGCTTGGAAGATGCTCTTGACAATAACACTTGGAGATGAACAACAGCCGCCGCCAACCCTGATTGACAGGATAAGGCAAAGGTGAAGAAGATATAAATGTAACTTGATAAGTGTTCCTTTCATTTGAATTTGTGTATAGTTTTCATTTAGTTAAGTCCCTTTTTCATGACGTTAAGTTGCATATTTGCTCTCTGCCAAGAAATAAGGACACTGGGTCTGATATTTTGAGAAATACAAATAATTGTTTTATGTTACTTTTATATCTGTTATTTTGACCAAAGACTAAGATTGTGTCCTTTCACTTTTTGCTATGAATATATTCCATACAAGTACCTTACCCACCTTTAAATCTTGCTCCAAACTTCTAATGAGCTCTCCATCCACTTGGCCTGTCTGCGCAACTTTCAAACTTTTCTGTTCTGCTTTCCTGAGACGATACTGCAGGATGCGGCAGTTCTTGTTTGCACGGTCCAGCTCTTTCCGGAGTTCCTGCAGCTGATAAACATCTTCCTCTAAATAACTGTCACGCATCTCCTCCATTTCAGCCCGAAGTTCATCCAATTCATCCTGTGAAAAGTCAAAACACCTCTCCATTATATCTCTAAATCTCATCCAGGAGAATAAAAAAGAAACTTGCTTGTCAAGATACAATATCAAAAAGGTGATGTAGATTCCAATATGCAGTTCCAGATGTCACGGGAATATCAATATTATCCCTTACTAGAATAGTTATGTTGAATTACATTAATGAATGTCTGTTCTATTTGTTTTAATTGCCATGGTAATTAAGAATGGACCAGGGTTACCAGGATGTGTATCTGTCTCCTGAAACCGATAACACCTTCCCCTTTCCTTCCCCTAATGAATTAAAATGAAATTTACATAATAATTAGCCATTACCTTAGCTGATTGTTTATTTCATCAGAATTATAGCAAACCTACTTAAGTGCCTGAACTTCTCTGTGTGATGTCTTTATAATAGAGAGTGCTTTGAAGAAATAAAATGTTCTTTCCTGCTTTAATAACTTTAATAAATCTTTGCAACATGAACTTTTCAATTTACAGCCAAATAATCAACTGTTCCACATCAGAATGCTTTATGTCCAAGTCTTTTCGTGCATGCACATTGAATTCCCAGTCAGTTGAAAACCCCCTCCCTCACCTATGCAGGGTGTGCGCAGACACACTTACCAATCCCAGAATCACGTGGGCAGAAAAATATCTGTGTCAACACGAATGTAAACAGGTCATGCCATTCCTAAAATCTTTTAATTGTCCCAATTCTAAATTATACCAGGAGAGGAACATGCCCGCTAAAGTCAGATATTAAGGTTTACAGCAGGGTAAACCGCTTCTGGAAGAGGATAAGCTCTATCATTCCCAGTCATTTAATCTGTGCGTGATTGACGCTTTTGAGTTAAAACTCTTATATAGGCCTTCCAGCTCAGGGTATAGGCCATTAAATTACTACATGGTGGCTCAGGGGATCTCTACAGCTCTATTATTAATGAAGTTTAAAATAAGAATGGACTCATGCCAAGGCAAAGAGCAAGGACAAGAGATGTTCTCCACCATAAAATCC
Source organism: Malaclemys terrapin pileata (assembly GCF_027887155.1). Classification (NCBI taxonomy): domain Eukaryota; kingdom Metazoa; phylum Chordata; order Testudines; family Emydidae; genus Malaclemys; species Malaclemys terrapin. The sequence goes on along the minus strand of NC_071506.1, from coordinate 87,371,389 downwards.
TCCAGAACGACTGATACAGCTGCAGTATATTATTAGCCAAATCAAAAAGGCATAGTTATGTATTTTAATGAGCAACAGAATCAAGCACTATTAGCAATATTCACAGGAAAAAACTGTTACATAATATGTCTGCAGTATTTTCAGAGTTGTCTCCTGCCTACTTTTAGCTAATAATTAAATTTCTTGCTTCTAAAACATGCACAAGCTAAAGCAGATGACATCCTTCTTGTTCCCCTTTCTAAGTTTTCAGTTCCTACTCTTTTTTTCCCACACACACACACACCCCAACACACACATCTTATGTGACTTGTCTTCTTATGCCCCATCCTGCAAACACTGTTGCACAAGCTTAATTGTACACATGGATGGTACTATTCACTTCAATGGAACTACTCACATGTGTAAAGTTGAGCATGTTTGTAAGTGTTCGCTGGATCGGGGTCTTAGATTGTAATCTCCCTGGGACAGGGATCTTGTCTATACATGTATTTGTACAGTGTCAATCACAATGGGTGTTCAACACCTTTTATTTTGCATGTTCTAGTTCCAGGATAACTGTATGCTGTTTTTACAAAGCTTAACGTAAATGGAAACATTTCCACAAAATTATTTCCATATAAACTGTTTATTTTTACAGTAATATAAACATCAGTAACTATCATATTGTTCATGTCTTACTAAAAATTCTGCCAGGGGTTCTGAAGCAGTGCTCACTAGCATGGAAGTTATCCAATCCTTGAAAGGGGTGTACATGTCCCCCTTTCAAATGCAGGCTAGAATGGAAGTAGAAAGGTAGGGTTGTGACCCAAACCTTCCCACAATGTTTCCCTCCCCTCCCTCCTTTCACTTACCTAATACCCACAAGACCCAAGGAGGAGCAGGGAACATACTCATCAACAGGATCCTGACCAGCCCTTGAGCTGGAAAAAAGAGGTGGGAGCTCCTTTGTCTTCATCTCCACCATCAAACCCAAGATGCCTACACAGGAGCTAGCCACACACTGGCCTAGTTGGCAATGTCCCTTTAAACTCAAACATAACTGAAAATTATCAAGTTACCCTAACAAGTGTCAGAGTAGCAGCCGTGTTAGTCTGTATCCGAAGAAGTGGGCTGTAGTCCACGAAAGCTTATGCTCTAATAAATTTGTTAGTCTCTAAGGTGCCACAAGTACTCCTGTTCTTCTTTCTCCTAACAAGTGGTAACTCTGATGTGGGACTTACAGACTTGTCATGAATCACTCTGGATGCATCATTTTATGCCAGTCCCCTGCAATATGGCAAGATTAATGTATTTCTAAATCACTTCTAATAGGTGTGTGTTTAATCTAGCCTTGACTGTATCCAATGATAGTGATTTCACCACTTCTCTTGTGAATGAGGAGGTTAGTTAAACAGAAATTAAAAGGTACAGTGACTAGAGTGAAATCCCTGCAAGCTGCATGGACACTTTTCAAAGACACCATAATAGAGGCCCAATTTAAATGTATACCCCAAATTAAAAAACACAGTAAAAGAACTAAAAAAGAGCCACCGTGGCTTAACAACCATGTGAAAGAAGCAGTGAGAGATAAAAAGGCATCTTTTAAAAAGTGGAAGTCAAATCCTAGTGAGGTAAACAGAAAGGAGCATAAACACTGCCAAATTATGTGTAAAAATGTAATAAGAAATGCCAAAAAGGAGTTTGAAGAACAGCTAGCCAAAAACTCAAAAGGTAATAACAAAATGTTTTTTAAGTACATCAGAAGCAGGAAGCCTGCTAAACAACCAGTGGGGCCCCTGGACGATCGAGATACAAAAGGAGCACTTAAAGACGATAAAGTCATTGCAGAGAAACTAAATGAATTCTTATCCTCAGCTCTGAAGACTGAAGCAGTTAGGGAGATTCCCAAACCTAAGCAAATCTGAGGAATTGTCACAGATTGAAGTGTCACTAGAGGAGGTTTTGGAATTAATTGATCAACTTAATAATAACAAGTCACTGGGCCCAGATGGCTTTCACCCAAGAATTCTGAAAGAACTCAAATGTGAAATTGCAGAACTATTAACTATGGTTTGTAACCTATCCTTTAAATCAGCTTCTGTACACAGTGACTGGAAGATAGCTAATGTAAAGCCAATATTTAAAAAGGGCTCCAGAGGTAATCCCGGCAATTACAGACCGGAAAGTCGAATGTCAGTACTGGGCGAATTAGTTGAAACAATAGTAAATAATAAAATTGTCAGACACAGAAGAACATAAATTGTTGGGCAAAAGTCGACATGGTTTCTGTAAAGGGAAATCACGTCTTACTAATCTATTAGAGTTCTTTGAAGGGGTCAACAAACATGTGGACAAGGGGGATCCAGTGGACACAGTGTACTTAGATTTCCAGAAAGCCTTTGACAAGGTCCCTCACCAAAGGCTCTTATGTAAATTAAATTGTCATGGGATAAGAGGGAAGATCCTTTCATGGACTGAGAACTGGTTAAAAGACAGGGAACAAAGGGTAGGAATAAATGATAAATTTTCAGAATGGAGAGGGGTAACTAGTGGTGTTCCCCAAGGGTCAGTCCTAGGACCAATCCTATTCAACTTATTCATAAATAATCTGGATAAAGGGGTAAACAGTGAGGTGGCAAAGTTTGCAGATAATACTAAACTGCTCAAGATAATTAAGACCAAAGCAGAATGTGAAGAACTTCAAAAAGATCTCACAAAACTAAGTGATAGGGCAACAAAATGGCAAATGAAATTTAATGTGGATAAACGTAAAGTAATGCACATTGGAAAAAATAACCCCAACTATACATACAATATGATGGGGGCTAATTTAGCTACAACTAATCAGGAAAGAGATCTTGGAGTCATCGTGGGTAGTTCTCTGAAGACGTCCACGCAGTGTGCAGTGGCAGTCAAACAAGCAAACAGGATGTTAGGAATCATTAAAAAGGGGATAGAGAATAAAACGGAGAATATCTTATTGCCCTTATATAAATCCATGGTACACTCACATCTTGAATAATGCATACAGATGCGGTCTCCTCATCTCAAAAAAATCTCTCCATATGAGGAGAGATTAAAGAGGGTAGGACTTTTCAGCTTGGAAAAGAGGACACTAAGGGGGGATATGATAGAAATATATAAAATCATGAGTGATGTGGAGAACGTGAATAAGGAAACGTTATTTACTTGTTCCCATAATACAAGAACTAGGGGCCACCAAATGAAATTAATGGGCTGCAGGTTTAAAACAAATAAAAGGAAGGTCTTCTTCACGCAGCGCACAGTCAACTCGTGGAACTCCTTGCCTGAGGAGGTTGTGAAGGCTAGGACCATAACAGCGTTTAAAAGAGAACTGGATAAATTCATGGAGGTTAAGTCCATTAATGGCTATTAGCCAGGATGGGTAAGGAATGGTGTCCCTAGCCTCTGTTTGTCAGAGGGTGGAGATGGATGGCAGGAGAGAGATCACTTGATCATTACGTGTTAGGTTCACTCCCTCTGGGGCACCTGGCATTGGCCACTGTCGGTAGACAGATACCGGGCTGGATGGACCTTTGGTCTGACCCAGTATGGCCATTCTTATGTTCTTATGTTATGTTGGCCATTGGCCCAACTGTATATGTAGTTTTATTTCTCCCAATATTTAACCTAAATTTATCTTGTTCCACCTTAAGCTCGTTATCTCCCATCTTATCTTTGCTAACGAATAAGTATTGGATGCTTGTTCTCTTTACAACATCCTGGCCAAAAGAAGATGCATCCAACTTTGCTTAACTTTATTAACAACAAGGGCTTATCTTCACTGCAAAGTTAACTTGAGTTATAAATTGAGTGTTGCAATTAACTCAACTCTCTTTCACACACAAAAACCCTTACCAGGAGTATTTTTCAACCTGAACTAGCTATCCCATCAAGGGATATAGGCTAAAGCTTGAGTGCGCACATCTCATCAGCTGCTAGCAAAATGATGTTGCAGTGTGGATGCAGGCTTGACTACCTCCAGTCCTCCAATGCCTTCCCACAATACTCCCTGGGTGCTCAGAAAGGACAGACAAGTTCTCACACAATACATTGTGAAAGAACTCATAACATAGCTCAACATACTGCAGCATTAAGAATCACGGAATGTGCTCTCAGAAGTCTTAGGGAAAAACACAAGTGAGTGCAGCATCAGTGTGGACACAGCAATTCAAGTGTTATTTCAGTGTGGTTACTCTCATTCAAGCTAGGCTAACTCAGGAGGAGTAACTCGAGTGTAAAAAATGGGAGTTAACTCTGCAATGAAGACATACCATTAAGTTGCAAGTCAATTAATTAACCACAAATAACATACTATAACAATGAACTAAACCCTACACACACCAAATTGAACAGAATTCTTTCAAAATACTATATACACCATATAATCCAGGCCCTGTGTACTCCATGGTAAACTGAATCAGATTTCTATAGCATTCTGGTGTAGAAGACTGAACATAAATGAAACAGGCAAGAACATTTGTTTAAACAGAAGCTTTTTAATGAATGAAATATGAAATTAAAAATGTAATAAAGTAGTCCAGCCTTGTTTATTTTAATAAATTTTGTTTTGTTTTTTAGGTTTTTTGGTTTGTTTTTGCTGTCCCCACATTTTCACTATGCTCTACATTTCTGTATAAATAACGCATAGCAGCACTTTAAATTTTTTAAGCGGGAGGGAAGCTGGAGTTTTCAGCAGCAGCTTAGGGGACAGTTGTGTCTTTGGAACATGAGGATAACAGTTTGGTAATGTGTTATTAGCTAATATTTAAGTGTTTACTTTAAAATTAGCATCTTTAGATTTCAGAGTTAACAACACATTAAGATGAATGGAACATTCATACATGTCAGATCTATTGTTTAAGGCTCTCCGCTGACTCATCCAATCCAGTACTTGCATCTGGGTAATCTGGCCGCTTCCCAGAAGCAAATAATCCAATAAAGGGGTTGAAGTAATTATGGCTATAAGGATTATGCACATATCAAAAACTACTAATTGCAATCCAAATTGGAAAGTTAATCTCTTGTCATCCCACTAACAATCCCAACTGTTGAAACAACTATCCCAGTCAAACCAAAGTCCCCAATACCCCTAGAGCATAACATGTGTCAACCCCAAATCAAACTATGCCTGTTCACAAACATGGACAGATGAACTTGACCTTAATGAGCAGTGAAGCTAAGCAAAATTGAGCCCACTTTGCTGCTTCTTAAGAACCTCCAAATGGTCCACTCTTGACTTCTTCCCTGTCTCAAATTCTCAACCAACTAGTCTCTAGACTAGAACCTCCTGCCAATGGTCACCCAGGTCTCATCCTGGGGCCTCTATTAGCTGGACAGTTGACTCCAGTCCCCTCCTTCAATCATTCCATCCTAATGATTCCCAGCAAAATTGCTCAAGCTGGTGTGAATTATATTTCTGTAGACATTCATCTCTGCCCTTTGTTTTTACTGTAGACTACACATGTTAAATTCACGTAACCTTTCTGCTCACAGCTCTTAGTTTGCAAGCCTGTCATAATTTGTTATACTTGCCTGCCTCTGGGCTCTTTTATATCTTCATAAGATTTCATTTCTTTCAAATATAACTTTGGGGATGAACTAGAAATCACCCTCTTAATGCACTAGAACCCACCCTCTTAATCTTTTCGATGGCAAAGGGGCTGTTCTTCAGCACATGGGTGAGTTTCAGAGTTGTACAACAAGGCATTTGAGTGCACATTTCAAATGATGGCACAAACATTTCTGAGCACATAAGGGAATAAGAAAAGTAGTCTTCACCCCCATGGTGTTCTTCATATAATATTTAGCACTAAATAAACAAATAGATAAAATAAAAAATAGCTTTTGCTAATATGTACCCCAAGGAACTTGTTGGTTTCATAGTATGTTGTGGGAAAATAGCTATATTCTGCACATATTGTTATCCCTGACACTGCTACATGGGCAGCCTTAGAAATGTTCCACTCATGTTTTCTGGAGCTTGTATCAATGCACAACTCTCCAGCCAAGCGAAAAGGAATAGACTGAACATCTTCATGTGAAAATCAGGAAAATCTATTTTAAATACTAAAAAGTGGAACTGCTGGTGCAAAGTCAAAGTTCTATTACTCTGAAATATCAAGTCAGATCCAAACATCAGATGTGGTTTCAGAATGTGATTTTGCACGATAGCACTTGGAGATTCTATGTGAGAGACAGAGAACCTCAACATAATTTATGGAGAAAGGGGTTACCCTTTCATTGTCCAAAATAAAGGTCTGACCTTGCTCCTAATGAAGAAAACAAACACAGTGGCAAAAAGTCAGGTATGCCCATGCAGAAGAGATGCATGTATGTCCATTTTAAATGAAAAAATTGTTCAATAACAGTTTATTCTTCTCTAAAGGTGCTCAGCCCTAAAGGTGTTTCGAGTGGTGTTAAAGGGCGGAGTCTGTTGCTAAAGAGAGCAGGCATGTAACCATTGAATGTCAGCACATGGGCTCTCTTTTTTTAAACCTGATCATAGTATACTATAAAATAGCATACATCAGACTCAGTGCTCAGTGAAAACCAGGTCCTGAAACACATCTAAATAAACGCCCACAGCCAAGAACGAGAAAGATGCCTCCTTTTTACATTGCACACTTCAGCCTGGCAGACCTCTCAGGGGGAACTCCCAAAGCATAAATACACTACCAGAGAGACTAGCCTGAAGGTTTGGTTATTTGACTTGAAAGAATTCTATTTGAAGCCTCTGAGATGATGTGAATAGTAAGAGTGACAATTTGCAATCCTCACAACAGACATGGAGAAAAGACTCAGAGAAGTGGAAATTACAGTTGAAACTATAATGGCCCAGGTTTTTAAATGTACTAATCAAGCCACACTAGAGGAAAACACGTCAGTCATCATTGAAGTTAAAGCATAAGCACAGGAGACGCAGAACGTTAATAGCTCCCAAACTTAGAAGCGTAAGAAAAAGATTCAGTCTGGTTGAGAGAGAGTTGGAAATGACGGATGGATTCAACCCATGCCTTCATTAAGGTTTGTTTTCATTATTATTGTGGGTGAACAAACATTATTAGGATATTGCTTCTTACGTGTGTTATGATAGTATATTTGAATTTTGTAAAATTGCATAGAGAACTTGGAATGGGCACTTAGTAGACATCAAAGTAAATAAATACATAAAAGAAATGTCTGTTTGTTCATCTAGTAAAGGAGAACTGATCTGATATGGTTTATAAAAGAATATATTACTGAGAGGATGGACCTATACTTAAACAGGGTCCTGATATATATACACTCTGCTCCAATATCCCAAAGTGGCCATTTCAATTGCAAGACAAGGTGGAGAGCATGATGATCTTTACTTCTCTGCATGTCTGATAGACTCACAGACTTTACAGTCTGAACGGAGCATCATGATCATCTAGGCTAGTGGTCTCCAACCTTTTTACACACAAGATCACTTTTTGAATTTAAGTGCAACCCAGGACCTATCCCATCCCTTCCCCAAGGCCCTGCCCCTTCCTCGAGGCCCCACCCTGCTCATTCCATCCCCCCTCCCTCTCTTCCACCCTCACTCACTTTCACTAGGCTGGGGCATGGGATTGGGGTGCAGAAGGGGGTGAGGGAGTTTGGGTGCAGGGGGGGCTCCAGGCTGGGGCAGTGTTGGGATGCAGGAGGGTGTACAGGGGTGCAGGAGGGGATTTGGGGTGCTGGCTTCTGGAGGGGGCTCAGGGCTGGGGCAGGGGGTTGGGGTGTGGGATGAGTGCGGGCTCCCACCGGGCGGTGCTTACCTTGGATGGCTCCCAGGTGGTGGTGCAGCAGAGCTAAGGCAGGCTCCCTGCCTGCCCCGGCCCCATGTGGCCAGCACGTCCCTGCGGCCCCTGGGGGTGGGCACGTGGCTCCGCACACTGCCCCTCCCTGCAGGCACCACCCCAGCAGCTCCCATTGGCCGCAGTTCCCCATTCCCAGCTAATGGGAGCAGTGCCCGCAGCCAGGAGCAACACGCAGAGACCCCATGCCCCCCGCTCCCAGGGATCGCAGGGATGTGCTGGCCGCTTCCAGGAGCAGCACGGGGACTGGGCAGGCAGGGAGCCTGCCTTAGCCCCGCTGCACCGCCAGACTTTTAGCAGCCGGAGATCACGATCGACTGTCAGAAGCTTCAGGATCGACCTGTCGATCACAACCTACCAGTTGGTGACCACTGATCTAGCCTGACCTCCTGCACATTGTAGGCCACAGAAACTCACCCAGCACTCCTGTAATAGACCCTAACTTCTGACTGAGTTACAGAAGTCCTCAAATCATGATTTAAAGACTTCAAGTTACAGAGTATCCACCATTTACACTAGTTTAAACCTGCAAGTGACCCATGCCCCATGCTGCAGAAGAAGGTGAAAAAAAAACCGAGGGTCTCTGCCAATCGTACCGGGAGAAAATTCCTTCCCAACCGCAAATACGGCAGTCAGTTACACACTGAGCATGTGGGCAGGACCCAACAACCAGACACCTGGGAAAGAATTCTCTGTAGTAACGCAGAGCCCTCCCCATCTAGTATCTCATCACTGGCCGTTGGAGATATTTGCTGCTAGCAGTTGCAGATCAGCTACGTGCCATTATAGGCAGTCTCATCAGAACATCCCCTCCATAAAGTTATCAAGCTCGGTCTTGAATTTTTGCCCCCACTGCTTCCCTTGGAAGGCTGTTCCAGAACTTCACTCCCTGATGGATAGAAACCTTCATGTAATTTCAAACCTAAGCTTGTTGATGGCCAGTTTATATCCATTTGTTATTGTGTCCACATTAGTGCTTAACTTAAATAACTTCTCTCCCTCCCTGGTATTTATCCCTCTGGTGTATTTATAAAGAGTAATCATATCGCCCCTCAGCCTTCTTTTATTTAGGCTAAACATGCTAAGCACTTTGAGTCTCCTCTCATCTCATGATGACAAGAGCCTGATTCTGCTCCCACTGAAGTCCTGGAAGAGAGAGAATATTGCTTAGAGAAAAGTTAAGCAGTTCTTCTTTCCAGATGTCAGTCTAATTACACAAACAAAGAAATGGAATTACTGGAGATAAAGCAAAGATTTTAAACTAGAAAACACACAACTTTTTTTTAGATCCAGCCAAATGGAATGTCATTTATGCTTACAATGTCTGACAATACAGTCTTCTCGTTCCAGAACAAATAAAGAGAATTTAGTAGCAACAAACTCAGGAAGCCAAAGATTCAGTAATTGAACTTTTCTGAGTGTAACCAGTCAGGCACAACTTTATAAGCCAAGAACTTAATTTACTCTTTCTTACACTTTGATTATCTACTTGTGAGTATCTGATCATTCACACATTTATTATTCTGTTCCTAGAGGATAATAGTTTATCAGGCCCAAAGTGCCTCAGTGAAAACTCTGCAAGTTTTCCAGACTTCATAGTCTTTGGGTATGTCTACACTGCAAAAAAAAAAAAAAAAAAAAAAAAAAAATCCATGGCATAGTCTCAGAGTCCAGATCAATTAACTCAGGCTAATGGGGCTCAAGCTGCAGAGCTAAAAATAGCAATGCAGACAGTCCCACTCGGGCTAGAGCCCAGACTCTGAAACTAAGGTGGGAGGGGGTGGGGAAGAGTCTCAGAACGCAGATTTCAGCCTAAGCAGGAAAGTCTACACTGCTATTTTTGGCCCACAGCCCGAATCTCACAAGCCTAAGGGTATGTCTACACTACGAAATTAGTTCGAATTTATAGAAGCCGGTTTTATTGAAACCGGTTGTATACAGCCGATTGTGTGTGTCCCCACATAAAATGCTCTAGGTGCTCTAGTCGGCGGACCGCGTCCACAGTACGAGGCTAGCGTCGACTTCCGGAGCATTGCAGTATGGTAGCTATCCCACAGCTATCCCACAGTTCCCGCAGTCTCCGCCGCCCCTTGGAATTCTGGGTTGAGATCACAATGCCCGGATGTGCAAAAACAGTGTCGTGGGGGGTCCTGGGTACATGTCGTCAGGCCCCTCCCCCCCCGTCACAGCAACGGCAGACAATAGATTCGCGCCTTTTTACCTGGGTTACCTGTGCAGACAACATACCACGGCAAGCATGGAGCCCGCTCAGCTCAGCTGAGCTCACCGTCACCATATGTCCTCTGGGTGCCGGCAGACATGGGACTGCATTGCTACACTGCAGCAGCTGCTAACTGCCTTTTGGCGGTAGACGGTGCAGTAGACTGGTACCCTTCATCGGCTATCTGGGTGCTGGCAGCCGTGGGGCTTGCCTTTTGGCAGTAGATGGTGTATTACGACTGTTAACCGTCCTATTACAAGTTGGCTCATCGAACATTAGCAGAGTCTTCCCCGAGCAGCCGATCGTGCAATAGGCCTGAAGACCATCGTCATACACTAACTGCCAAGCGCCCAGTATTTGCTGCCAGAAAGATGTCGAGGGCTATCAGTCACGCTGCACCATCGTCTTAAGATGTAAAAAATAGATTTGCTCTGTATTCATTTGCTTCCCCCTCCCTCCGTCAAATCAACGGCCTGCTAAACTCAGGGTTTTCAGTTTAATCTTTGGGGGGGACCATTCTGTGTGACAGTTGTTTGTGTTTCTCCCTGATGCACAGCCACCGTTCTTGATTTTAATTCCGTGTACCTGTACGCCATGTCGTCACTCGGCCCGCCCTCCCTCCTTCCCCTAATCCGTCAGATACTACTTTCGCGCCTTTTCTTTGAATTCTGGGTTGAGATCCCAATGCCCGGATGATGCAAAACAGTGTCGCGGGCGGTTCTGGGTACATGTCGTCAGGCCCCTCCCCCCTCGTCACAGCAACGGCAGACAATAGATTCACGCCTTTTTACCTGGGTTACCTGTGCAGACAACATACCACGGCAAGCATGGAGCCCGCTCAGCTCAGCTGAGCTCACCGTCACCATATGTCCTCTGGGTGCCGGCAGACGTGGGACTGCATTGCTACACTGCAGCAGCTGCTAACTGCCTTTTGGTGGTAGACGGTGTAGCATGAGTGATAGCCGTGGGGCTGGCAGCCGTGGGGCTGGCAGCCGTAGGGCTGCATTGCACCAGCCCCTTGCCCTTTGGTAGGCGATGGTATATTATGATTGGTACCCATCGTCGTCGTACTGGAGTGGCTGTCAATCATGGCCACCTGGGCAGACATGCTACTGTTTCGATGATGATGGCTACCAATCGTAGTATACTATTTTCTGCCAATTGCCCAGTATTGTCTGCTAAGCACCCAGAAGAGGCCGAGGGCGATGCTGGGTGCTGGCGGACGTGGGACTGGCAGACGTGGGGCTGCATTGCTACACAGCAGCAGCCCCTTGCCTTTTGGCAGACGATGGTATATTATGACTGGTATCCGTCATCATCATACTGGAGAGGCTATCACTCATGCTGCACCGTTGGCTGCCAGCTTAAGATGTAAAAAATAGATTTGTTCTGTATTCATTTGCTTCCCCTTCCTCTGTGAAATCAACGGCCTGCTAAGCCCAGGGTTTTCAGTTTAATCTTTGGGGGGACCATTCTGTGTCAGTTGTTTGTGTTTCTCCCTGATGCACAGCCACCTTTCTTGATTTTAATTCCCTGTTCCTGTACGCCATGTCGTCACTCGGCCCCCCTCCCTCCCTCCCGCCCTCCCTCCTTCTCCTGGTCCATCAGATACTAGTTTCGCGCCTTTTTTCTGACCAGGCGCCTTAGCTAGCACTGGGATCATGGAGCCCGCTCAGATCACCGCGGCAATTATGAGCACTATGAACACCTCACGCATTGTCCTGGAGTATATGCAGAGCCAGGACATGCCAAGGCGAAACCCGGACCAGCCGAGGAGGCGATTGCGGCATGGCGAAGAGAGTGATGAGGAAATTGACATGGACATAGACCTCTCACAAGGCACAGGCCCCAGCAGTGTGGAAATCATGGTGTCACTGGGGCAGGTTCATGCCGTGGAACGCCGATTCTGGGCCCGGGAAACAAGCACAGACTGGTGGGACCGCATCAAGTCAATTGACCTGGGCTCTGAGACTTGGTGCAATGTGTTTTTCTTTGCAACATAGACATACCCTCAGAGGTTTCCTTCTGTGAAACTATGGCCTGGGCTACACATCACAGTTGGTCAACATAAGGCAGTTTGTTTACATTTGCAGGAGATAATGCTGCCCGCTTCTTGTTTGCAATGTCACCTGTCATGCTCCAACCATCATTCCAGAGACAATGTGTCCATCCTGATAACAGGTACTGCTTGATAATGATTCAAAGTGTGGACCGATGCATGTTCATTTTAATCATCTGAGTCAGATGCCGCCAACAGAAGGTTGATTTTCTTTTTTGGTGGTTCGGGTTCTGTAGTGTCTGCATTGGACTTTTAAGACTTCTGAAAGGATGCTCCACACCTCGTCCCTCTCAGATGTTGGAAGGCACTTCAGATTCTTAAACCTTGGGTCAAGTGCTGTAGCTATCTTTAGAAATCTCACATTTGTACCTTCTTTTCATTTTGTCAAATCTGCTGTGAAAATGTTCTTAAAACAAGTAACATGTGCTGGATCATCATCCGAGATTGCTATAACATGAAATATATGGCAGAATGCGAGTAAAACAGAGCAGGAGACATACAATTCTCTGCCAAGGAGTTCAGTCACAAATTTAATTAATGCATTATTTTTTAACAAGCGTCATCAGCATGGAAGCATGTCCTCTGGAATGGTAGCCAAAGAATGAAGGGGCATACGAATGTTAGCAGTGGTCACCAACCGGTAGACAGTTGTGGAGCCTCTGCCAGTCAATCATAGTCTCCGGCTGCTAACAGTCTGGCGGTACAGCAGGGCTAAAGGCAGACTCCCTTCCTGCTCTGGCCCCGCGCCGCTCCGGGAAGCAGCCAGCATGTCCCTGCGTGGTGAGGGAGGGAGTCTCTGTGCTCCGCTCCTGCCTGTAGGCACTGCCCCCGCAGCTCCACTGGCCAGGAATGGGGAACTGCGGCCAATGGGAGCTGCAGGGGCGGTGCCTGCAGGGAGAGTCAGCACACAAAGTCATGTGACCCCTTCCCCCCCCACGGCCGTGCTAGCAGCTTCCGGAAGTGGTGTGGGGCCAGGACAGGCAGGGAGCCTGCCTTAGCCCCACTGTGCCGCCACTCAGGGTAAGCACCTCCTGGCGGAAGCCTGCACCCCAACCCCCTGCCCCATCCCAGAGCCTCCTCATGCACCCAAACTCCCTCCCAGAGGTTGCACCCTTCACCCCGATGCACCCCAACCCCCTGCCCCAAGCTCAGCCTGGAGCACTCTTTCACACTCTGAACCCCTCGCCCTGAGCCCAGAGCACACACCCTCCCCCGCACTCCAATCCCCTGCCCCAGCCTGCTGAAACTGAGTGAGGGTGGGGGAGAGTGAGCGACAGAGGGAGGGGGATGGAGTGAGTTGGGCGGGGCCTCAGGGAAGGGGTGGGGTCTCAGGGAAGGGGCGGGGTAGATCCTGGGTTGTACTTACATTCAAAAAGTGATCTTGTGCTTAAATTGTTGGAGACCACTGGTTTAGCATATCTGACACATAAGTACCTTGCAATGCTGGCTACAAAAGTACCAGGCGAACGCCTTTTCTCACTTTCAGGTGACATTATAAATAAGAAGCAGGCAGCATTATCTCCCGTAAATGTAAACAAACCTGTTTGTCTTAGCGATTGGCTGAACAAGAAGTAGAACTGAGTAGACTTGTAGGTGCTAAAGTTTTACATTGTTTTGGTTTTGAGTGCAGTTATAAAACAAAAAAAAATCTACATTTGTAAATTGCACTTGCACGATAAAGAGATTGCACTACAGTATTTGTATGAGGTGAATTGAAAAATACTATTTCTTTTGTTAATAATTTTACAGTGCAAATATTTGTTATCTAATATAATAATATCAAGTGAGCACTGTACACTTTGTATTCTGTGTTGTAACTGAAATCAGTATATTTGAAAATGCAGAAAAACATCCAAAAATATTTAATAAATTTCAATTGGTATTCTATTGTTTCACAATGTGATTAAAACTGCGATTAATCACAATTATTTTTTTAATCGTAATTATCTTTGAGTTAATCGCATGAGTTAACTGTGATTAATCAACAGCCCTACTAATTACACACATTGAAAAACATACAAGCAACTTTTTAAATATCCAACAAAATGGAACACAATTTATGCTTATAATGTATGACAATATTTGTTCTGGAATTAGGAGGTTATATATTAAAATCAGTGAAAAAAAGATAGCATTAACTGCCGAGGTTCTAGTGACTGCATAAGTTCTAGGTAACCCCTGATAAATGTCAAATTTTTAAAAAGATTCATGAGTTGCAATTTTATGTCATTCCCATTTTCATATTTTAAGTATCTCATAATGTCATTATGTAGGTTGAGACAAGGTAGTTGAGGTAATCTTTTATTGGACCAACTTCTGTTGGTGGAAGGTACAAGCTTTTGAATGAACTCACACAGGAAAATGATAAAAGACAAAAACACCATATCACATGGGCGGAAACCTGTTCACCTTCAAAAGGCAGGCCTGGGTACTTAAATTCATAACTCGGCTTGACACCTAAAAACCATGGACTTAACAGAGACACTGGAATTATGGCTCATTACAACAATTTGTAACACATCACATTGCCTGCTACCCTTAACTGCACACTTCAAACCCTTTACACATAACAATCTAAACCTCAATTCCCAATTTATTTCAAGTGACCACCTCCACGCATTACCCCTTCTGCTTAGAAATCTGTCCCAACTTGTATTTTTTAGCTCAGAAACTGCTTCCTTCCGCAGACCTGTGTAGCTGAAAAGCTTGTACCTTCCACCAACAGAAGTTGCTCCAATAAAAGATATTACCCCACCTACCTTGTTTCTCTGAGCCTGGGACCAAAGCGGCTACAACAACACTGCAAACATTATGTAGGTTACCATGTTACACCAGGGATGAATTTGATCCCAATTGTAACTCCAATGACTTCAGCAGAATTACACTAGAGATGAATATACCCCAAGAAGATTGTTTTTGATTTAATCAAACAATAGTATTTTTGCCTTTTTCAAAATGTGCCAATGAACTGCAAATTCCCTGCATGCGTCAAATTATTATTCAGCTATCAAACTGTCAAACCACTTTAAAATTCCTAAATTGATCCTTAAATGTTGGTATCAGTTGTGAGCAAGTAGCATTACATTATCATACAGTATGTTGGCTGCACAAAACAATTTTAGAATTCTGACAATTCTAACATGATTAATACCTGTGATTTTAGGGAAGTTTTGCTTTTCCACAGTGGAAAACAGAAAGCAGAATTATGCATTTGTGAGCTTATGCATTTTATTCAAATAATCAGAGCTATTACTGTTTCAGTACATTTCCTTAGCTGCTACCATTGGAACAATTGGAGTAGTCATCTGGCTAGTGCAATGTTACTATAATCTACTAAAACCTACAGATGGAAACTATTGTCTATCACATTATACAAATAATCCACTCTGCTGCCCCCTGGACAATTAAATGTTTTCAGCAGAGCCACAGCTGTGGCTAACAAAGCACATGGACCTACTGCCATTGTTTACCAAACTGACATTTCATTCTAACAGCTGACTGACCCTGTGTCTGAAATGATTCACATTATTTTGATGCCTAGGGTTACCACCTCTATTCTTCCACATGACTAATGCATATTAGGTGTGGAAAGGGGCATGTCAAAGAAAGACTACAATAACTTTTGCTTTACTAACCTCTGTAACCCTTGCTAAATGAAAAAATTAGTCACATCAGTTCTGATCATTCGTGTCATATAGAGATCCTACGACACACACCAAGTTACTGTAGGTCATTGAATGGAAACTATCATGTAGTCTATGTGACGTATATTGATCCAAACACCTTTGTATGTCATTTTCAAACACATGATCCAGAAGCATTGAATTGAGAAAGGCTACAATGTAAAAGAAGCTGAAAGTTGTGAAGCATAGCATAACCATGTTATACATATTGTAATTTTAAACAAAAATTAATATTCCCACCCAGGAATACCCCCTTTTCCAATGAAATACAGCATAAGTCACTGCTAAGAAAGACAAAGCAAGACATTCATCTAAGAATATAAGTGCTATTTTAGGGGATCTCACTGTTTGTGAGAACAGTTTGTGCTAGCCTGCAGTGTAGCAACATTCATGGCATTTTCAAGTTATGCTACTTGATACACAGTGAAAACTACCCAATAGTGTATATGTGAGAAAGCACTAGTTGCACTTTAATGACTGTAATAAGTGCTCAAGTTTTGCTTAGGACCTTTTTGCATACACTGTTCATTAAACATGCAAAGTACTTAAGATGGGAGGATTTATAAAGCAGCATCTCTTATCAAGGGTCCACCTTTATTTTTGAATAGCAAAATCCATTATTTAACATTATCACTATTCCCAATAAATTTCTTTACTTAAAATAAGCATTTCCTTAATTCATTTGATTTGAATTAATCTGATGTGAAGCGAAAGCAAGGAAATTTTGAACTAGTAAAATTTGGTCCCTGATTCTGGTGCCACTAAGCCAGTGGTAAAACTCTTACTGATGCGAAAGGGAGCAAGAGAAAACCCTTTAAGGTCCAATCTTGCACCACTGATTTCAGTGAGCACCAGATAAAGACCTTAGTGAGTTTTCTCTCTCTCTCTCAGTCACTCACACATACCTCTCTCTCCCCCCCAGGACTAGTATATCATTTATCCTTTTCCACGGACTGCAGTCTGCAAAGTAAACCTGAAAAGTAGTAATAATTTACATGTATCACTTTAATATTCTAAACAAGGTTGATTTAAAAACATTTAGGTACATTTAAAGCTTAGCTTCTTCTAGGGCTTATTCATTTATTAAAATTTGTTCTCTTAGCTTTTATTCTCTTTCTGCCTGAATGCTTTGTGATTTCACTGTCTCAACAGTCACGACATTTCACAGTGGATGTGACAACTTTGCCTCAGAAAATAACATGATACCTTATATAAGTTATTGGAAGGTTCCATTCTTTCTGTATAGATTAAATAAAACTACCTAGGCAAAGAGGCTTGCTAAAACACATGAAAATGAGTCAGTTTTGAAATGCCATCACAATATAAGAACTGGATGGTGATGTCCTGGTATACTATGGATTTTAAACCAGGTCCTAAGGCCTGTTGGTAAAATAAACTAGTCTGATTTCAAAGAAATTGATTTGCTTGAGATCTAACTTTATTTAAAAAAAAAAAATGACAAAAATCCTCTTTTTTATCTCACAATTTGCACTTCTTGAAGTGCTTATGTGAAGGCTAATACATTGAAGAAATAATGAAATATAAGTTTCCTGTTTGTGTGTTTTTGCATTGGTCATTTTAAAAACTGGTATTCTACATAATTTTTCTAATTATTATTATTTACTGGTTTATAATACCCAGAAGTGTGATAGATAACTTAGGGCTTGTCTACATGGAGAAGTAAGGTACTCTCCTGGAGGGTGAGGGGGGTGATTTCTAAAGTGCACTAATATGTTACGCATTAATTAGTCCATTTAGACCCCACTGGTGCGCACTAAAGGGTCCCTAGTGTGCTTTAATGCAGTGCTGTTTGAAACAGCAGTAGGTTAATGTGCACTTATGGAACTTTTAGTGCACAACAACAGGATCTACATGCACCAATTAATGCGCAACACGTTAGTACGTTTTAGAAATCACATATTTCTTAAGCACATAACCCCGCCATGTAGACAAGCTCTACGAATACAACAAAGATGATCTGAAGAACTTTTAGACATAGTTGAAAGGATGGGGAAAAAGGTAAAAGATGGGGGTTACAGCAGTGAGATTATGCAGCTAGATCTTCATCCTGCAAAGATTTACACACAGGCTTAACTTTACATGCTGTAGGAGGGCACTCCTGAGGCCAGATCCTCAGCTGGTGTAAACTGGCATAGCTAAACTGAAGATCCGGCCCACTGTGTGTCCAGTTAAGCACATGCTTTCCTCTTTGCAGGACCAGCACCTTATTCAGCAAAGGCTTGTGCATAGCATACCAGAGGGAAAAAAGACAACAGCATCTTAAAAATATAAATAGAAGTAAATAATTCTGTTTGTTGATTCAATTCTTTTTAATTTCTATTAATATCTAGCACTATAATAAATCTGACTGAAACAGTACCATGATCTGAAGCTTTTTTGTAAGAAAATATACTGCATATCAGATTAACACCAGAAACGTTTCTTCAAATTATTTGCACCAACTGCCATGTCCCAGCTGGTAGGAGGGAAACGGGTGAATGGATAGTGATGGCTGGCCTTGCCTTCTGGACTACACACAAGAGAATTCAGCAAATGAACATGCTCAACAAATTAATGGTATCTTTTGGGATTTATCTCATCATTTGTCCATCTATGACTGACAGTTTATCCATTATTCTTTAAACCACCTTCAATTAAAGCAAAAAAAAAAAAAAAAAAAAAAGGCTAGCCTCCTTATCAGAGAGGAAAGTAGAATTTTAAGATTATATAGATATAAAATAATATGATATTAAAACTAGCTCACCACATGTACAATTTTGTGGTTTTGATTTTTAGAATGGAAAAATGTTTTTATGAATACACATTAATAAAGTCAACATTCAAGACAAGCAGAGTACACAGCTATAGGGCCCCAACTGCTGCAGGTGATAACTCAAAATGAAGGACACAAGACTAGAACTATAACACAGAGGAAGTAGTTTGAAATGATGTTAAACTGATTTCTTTAACATAGGAATTGCCTCACTGGATCAGATCGATGGTTCATCTCATCCAGTCTCCTGTCTCTGACAATGGCCAGCATCAGATGCTTCAGAGGAAGGTGCAAAAAACTTCACAGTAATCAGTTGTGTGATAATCTGCCCTCCCACATTAAATCTCCTACTCCTTTATAGTTACAGATTGTGTTAAACACTGAAGCATGAAGTTTAATATGTTTTCCAAAATTTCTTAGTATTAACTTTGGATATCCTTATTATCCATATAATTGTCCAATTCCCTTTTTTCATATTGCTAGGATTTTGGCTTCAAAGACATCCCATGGCAATGAATTCCAGAGTTAATTACTTGTTACATGAAAAAGTGTTTCCTTTTATTGGTTCTGAATTTTCTACCTTTCAATTTATAATTGAATGTCCCCGCCCCCCATTCTTGTGTTATGAGACAAGGAGATCAGAAATCCAACATTTGTTCTCTATACTATTCATTATTTATATACTTTGATCATGCCCCCTTACCTCCTTTCTAAAATAAAGAATCCCACTCTGTTCCACCTCTCTTCATAGGAGAGTTTTTCCATGCCCCTAATCGTTTGTCTCTTTGCTCTTGCCTCAACCCCAATTCTGCAATATTCTTTTTGAGATGGGTGACCAGTACTGCACACAGTATTCCAGATGCAGATGCACCATTACATTTTCCATGTTATTCCTCAGCAATGTAACATTTTGTTTGCTTTTTCAGCTGCATGTAGGGCAGAGGTTTTCATGGAGTTGTCTACAGTGATGCTCAGATATCTTTCCTGAGTTAACATAGTTAATTTAGAACCCAGTAAGTAGTATGAGTATTTCATTTTTCCTCTCCAATATACTTTTCAATACTGAACTTCATTGCCATTGTGTTATCCATTCCCCCTAGCTTGGTTAGATTCCTCTGGAGTTCCTCCCAATCCTCTTTGGACCTGAGTAATCTAAACAAATTTGTATCAACTACAAGCTTTCCTATGTCACTGCTCTCTCCCCTTTCCAAATCATGAGCAACACTGGACCTACAGAATGTTGAGGCACCTTGTTGTTAATTCTTTGCTATGATGAAAAGTGTTTCCTATCTCTTAGGTCTGGTCTACACTACAGACCTATATCAGTATAACTATGTCACTCAGTAGTGTGAAAAATCCATACCTCTGAACGATGTCATTATACCGACCTAACCCCCCATGTAGACAGTGCTATGTTGGCGGGAGGGCTTCTCCCATTGACATAGCTACCGCCATTCAGGGAGGTGGATTAACTACGCCAACAGGAGAGAGCTCTCCTGTCGGCATAGAGTGTCTTAATTAAAGCACTACAGTAGCGCAACTGCCAAGGCCGGCTCTGGCTTTTTTGCCGCCCCAAAAGAAAAAAAAAAAAAAAAAAACCTGCGGCGCGGCCGGAGCAGCAAAGCAGGAAAAAAATAAATAAAAACCTGCAGTGCGGCCGGAGCGGCAAAGCAGAAAAAAAAAAAAAAAAAACCTGCGGCGCGGCCGGAGCGGAAAAGCAAGGAGGAAAAAAAAAAAAAAAAAAAAACCTGCGGTGCGGCCGGAGCAGCAAAACAGGAAAATAAAAAAAAAGGCCTGCGGGGCGGCCGGAGCCAGGATGCAGGGGAACTCCCTGCACTGCAGACGTGCCCCGGCTAGCAGGGGGGAAGGGAGAAGAGCGGGGGGGGGAAGAGAGAAAAGGGGAGCAGCCAGGGCTTCAGCGGGGCGCTCGCCTCACGGCCCCGACCGCTGCGCTGCCTGCCGGGAAGGCTCCGCTCCGGTCGGCGGGGAGGGAAAGACGTGGGCTGCCCTGCCGGGCTTGCTACAGACCTGGCACTGGCTGGGACAGACGGAGCATGCAGCCCGCTGCCAGCAGGGCGCTCCCCTCCTCTGCGCCGCTGCCGCCCCAAGCACAAACTTGCTCGGCTGGTGCCTGGAGCTGGCCCTGGCAACTGCATCAGTGCATTTGTACCAATGCAGAGTTTTAAGTGTGGGTTTGTCCTTACTCAAATCACTAGATTTTCATAATTCCTGTCCCTCTTTCTGCCAATGTATCATCCTTCTCTCCTTCAGGGTTACCCAAATCACCTGTTCTTTGGGCTCTGTTCTGGTGCAGTCCTTACTCAGATAAAACTCCTACTGGCTTCAATGGCAGTTTTGTTTGAGTAAAGCCTGCAGGATGAGGCTTTTGCAAAACCAGAGAACAAAGATTGTATCCAAGAACCAGTGTATGGTATGTGTGGTTACCCAGTTAGCTCAGTTTATTTTATTTATAGAGCTTTATGAATGTAATCTCTTTGCCATACCAAAAGATCATACATATGTACATGTCCAGTTAAAGGTTCCAGCGGACCAGTTCAGCCAGTAGCAGTCCCAATTAAAGGGGATAGAATACACAGAGAAGTGAGAGGAGGCAGAATTAATACAGAAAAGTGTATTTTTACACTAGGATAATAGTGTAAATATGCCTTTAGTTGTTGATCTTGATCTCAGCCAGAACCTGTTAGTACTTCACAATTAATGACTTGGGTTTGCTATAATAAAGTAATATAACAATGGACAGTATAACACTAAGTCATTGTTTCCATTTCAAGTGAGAAAAAAAAAGTTTAAAGAAAAGCTAAACTGTGGAAGATATTTCGTGTGTATTCAACAGAGAAAGCATAATGCTTTGGATAGAAAGAAAATTTAGGGATTGTTGAAATATCACACACCGGCTAACCATAACAGCCTTACAGTGCACACTGCACTGGATTTATATGCGTTCAGAGACTTCACAAATCAGGCTTTTATAGAGAAAAGGAACTAATGCATGTGATCCTGTATCTGCCCTTTTTAGCTTTGCCATGGCACTACTTCCTGGGAGATCTTCACACTGCTGTCAAAAGGTCAAATGGTCATGTACTTATACTGTGTGTCCATATTTATTTTACACAGTTTTGGTGAATATAACATGCAAAATTTGAACACTGATTTTGGTGGGTGATTTACGCCCAAGAGATGCTAGCTTTAGTTCGGTTTCAGAATAACACCTTCTGAATTTAGACTGACACAATTACGGCATTTTAATTAAAGAATCCAACCCTTATTGCTTCTGTTGCCACACACTGGCTTGGAGAAATGTACTGGATTCCTTTCAGCAGATATCCCAGTACAGCAGACCTTTTATGGAAGACTATATTTTTTAAGAATCAAAATAGAGCCGTCAACACCCCTCTTCTTCCAAAAGTTTCATCCAGCCTATTACAATGCCTTGTACTGGAGACCAAGGATCACAACCGTTAGAGCCACTGGAGCCCTAAGTGCCAGTTTTACTGCACTGTCAAATAGTTGACGGGGAAGTGCCCAACAATTGAGTCACATCCATACTCAATGAACACAGCCCTTCGCCCATCCACGCATCCCCCAGCATGATCCCTCTACACCACGAGCACAACCCCCACCCCGTTTACCTGGAGAGGGAAAGAACCCAGCAATTGCCATCTACCCCCCCGATGCACGCACAGACCAACACCCCTCCAACCACACCAGCTCCAGCCCCACCCAACCATCCGCACGTGCTCAGCCCCAGGTCCCCGGAGGAGGAAGGTGCCCCACCGCCTCCCTGGGCTGGGAGGATGCGCCCACCCGCTGGCTCCTCCCCTCGGCGCTGTTTACCTTGAGATAATCATTTTCCGAGCGCAGCTCCTCGATCTCCCGCAGCAGCTCCTCCTCCTCCGCCGGCGGCTGGCAGGGGGCGGGCGCTTTGCTGCCCAGCCGCATGTTCTCGGCGGCTCGCCCCCAGCTCGCCTCTTCTTCCCCGGGCGCGCTGCCTTTGCCCGCCGCGGGGGCGGGCGAGGCGGGCTGCGGGCTACAGGGCGGAGCTGGCTGCGCCGCCCCTTGGCCGGCGGGGCTCTCCGGGGAAGGCTGGGCGCCCAGCGGGTGGCTGGCCGCAGGCACCGGGGTGCCCGCTCGGCCCGGGGCAGGCGGTTGCTCCCGGTCGCTGGAGCCGGTGCCGGACTCGGCGTCGCTGCTGGCGGCCTGGGCCGGTCGCTGCTCATCGGAGAGCGGCTCGGAGGGGCAGTCGGACAGGTCGGAGCTGCTGTCCGTGTGGCTGAGCCTGGCCGGAGCCGCCCCGGCCACATGGCCGCTGCCCAGCCCGGGCCCGGCGGCTGATGCCAGAGAGCCCCCCTGCTGCGGGGGGGCGCCTCTCTTCCCCTTCCTGCCTTTGCCGGGCGCGTGGCCCGGTTCCCCCCCGGCCTGCCTGGCCCCGGCCTTGCAGCCCCCTTGCTCCTGGGCTCGGGCCGCCTTCTTGCTCCACAGGGAGGCTTTGGCGCTGCCCGCTCGGCCGCCTGTCCCGGCTGCTGCCGCTGCCTTCGCGCCCTGGGAGCCGCTGCGCCTGGAGAGGCGGCTCTGGGTGGCCAGGAGCCCGGCGGATTGAGGCGGGGGGCCCGGCTGCTGTGGCGACTTGCCCGAGAGGCTGGGGGATTTGGGCGGCACCGGCGGGGGCTTGGCCGACGATGCCCGGCCGTGGAGATCCTTGAGGAAGGGTCTGGCCGGGGAAGGGGCTCGGTTCAGTCTCTTCTTCTCAGCGTGGGGGTGGTGGTGGCCCTGCTGCTGTTGCTTGAGGTTATCACTTGGGCTGGTGCCATTTAAAGTCTCCATGGTCCAGGCAGAGGAAGCAGCAGCCGCAGCCCTGGGGGTGTCGGGCACTTGAGGCTCTTTAATCCTGTCCACCCACAGGAATAGCAGCAGCGGCAGCGAGCCTCTCGGCAGAGCGCAGCAGCACGAGCAGCCTCCCCCAGCCTTGCCGTTTGTTTTCTCATCACTTCTGCCGCTCCCCAACCACAAGCCTCACACTTTTCTTCTTTAGACCCCCCCCTCCCCCGCGCGCCTGCCCCTCCTCAGCCCCCACCCTCGTCTGTTTCTTTTAAGCGCTGGCTTGTTTCAATAAAATGAAGGCAAATCCCTTAGTGGCAGCCTTCTCCTCCTTCCCCTGCCGCTCTTCCCTCTCTCTGGATCAGCTTGATGCAGCTCAAGTTATTTTGCAGCCCGAAAAATCGACTCGCTTTTTCTTTGGTCCGCTGCAAATGACTATTTTCCAGGTTCCTTCTCTTCTTTTCCCTTAGCTCACAAACCATCATTCATCAGACTCCAACGGCTACCCCCCATCTCATTCCCATCCCTCCTTCTCTCTCGCCTGCACCCTCCAGTCTTCTCAGGGTCCTTCCTCCTCCTGCTGAAATAGGGAAACTGCAAACGCTGCTGTCTCTCTCTCCAGTCCTGACGCTTCCCCAGTCTGTGCGCATGATCCTCCCCCCTCTGTCACCGAGCCAAACTGCTCTATGCAAGCCACTTTTTCCTAGAGCTCCCTGTATGCGTTTTTATAAGGGTTCCTGGACCAGTTACTACTTATAATAAACCCAGAGTTGAGGGAATGTAATTCTTCAGCCATTGGCTATGTACTATTTCAGGTTAAATACTTTTTTTTAGCGTTCACTGCTTTGCAAAGAATCTTTCCACAGAGGTTCGCCACAACAAAACAACAACAATCTGCCACCTGCATTATATCTTTGCTGAAGACACAAAGTAACCCCCAAGCAGGTCTAGTTACCCAGAGGATAAGCAAGTAGCTGGCTGTGTGCTGAAATCAAAAAGGCATGGAACAGTCCCTCTGGTGTCTGCTGGATACATTGGTATAAAACTGTAGTAGTTAAATTTGGAAGGCATCTACATACAGGGCTGCCCAGAGGATTCAGGGGGCCCGGGGCAAAGCAATTTAGGGGCCTCTTCCATAAAAAAGTTGCAATACTATAGAATACTATATTCTCAGGGGGGCAACTCTGTGGGGCCTGGGGCAAATTGCCCCACTTGCCCCCCCTCGGGGCAGCCCTGTCTACATAGTAAATGAAAGGAAGGAGGGATTAAAGCACAGAAGGGGCCCACCCAATCTAGTGGTTGAAGCACAGCAGTGAGAGTCAGGGGATTTCTGTCTCTTGCGCTGACTCACCGTGGCTCAGTGTCCTCATCTGTCAAAAGAGGATAATAAATAAATACTTATCTCACAAAGGTGTTGTGAGGCTTAATTCATTCGTGTGTAAAGTTCTGAATAGAAGGTGCTTTCAAAGGTGCTTATGGAAGTTAGTGGTCCAGCTCTCAAGTCACTGGAAGTTGAGTGCCTAACATTCTTTGGCACTGTTGAAACTCCCACTCTATATTATTAGAAATACAATGTATTACTGTGAAAGGTGGAAGCCACCAGGCATTGCTGAATGTCAGAAAGCCAGATAACCACTCCTCCCTTGCAGAGTCAATGTACACTAACCAAGTGACCAATGGATAGCGCCAGCCTGAGTTCAAGTGCCACACTAGAATTTAGATTTATATCTATATCTGCTTCTGTAGTGCAATAGAGAGGGTGTTGCAGTAAAGGTACCATTCTCTGGATGAGATATTCAAGAAACTGGGGTGATTTATGGCTTTAACGACCACTTGGCACTTCTATTTATTAAAAAATTGCAATAACTGGTATCCTGAGGAAAGTTTACTCTTTCAGTAGAAGAGGTTTTTATGGCCAAGGGTATGTATGAGCTATTGCTGAGTGCCTATACAGACATTGTATTATTTTGTAAAGCATGTGATTATGAAAGACTATATAAAACAGAACTGTGCTGTATATAATAAAACTGGTCTCTGCAACCATTTGCAGGCATCACTGCAGTAAATCACCACAAAGGTATCTTATAGATGTTTGGGTGGCTAAGTTCTAGAATAGAGAGCTTGCTTAGTGACAGTCTGAAACTGTTACCATTCCACAGGAGGTTATCTGCAGCCAAAGCAGTTTGTGCTTTGCTTTTGGCTCGGTGGTGTTGTTGCTTTTGTTCAGATCTAAAAAAAGGTCCTGAAGAGTCTCTATAAGGGGCAGCACTTTGGAGAAGGCCTGATTTAAAGGTCTGAGGAAATCATGGAAAATCCATGGGTGAATTTCTCTCTTCAGCTGGTAGGGCCAGGTCCAATACCTACTGAAGTGAATGGGAGTATTTTAAATTATTTCAAACCCTTAATATGATGTAGATAATTACTATATTTTACTTGAAAACTTTAGCTTCTCTTTCTGCTTACAATTTCCTCAGTTGGGATCACCACTGGAGGTTCAGCTATAGAAAAATGAACTGCTTTTGCCTCTACAAGCACTTCTTCTAAGTCAGCTTAGGAGGCATTTTTGAGCAGTCTGTCAAAGTTTGCACTTGCTGCTGCCTGTCTGTGCATGTCCTGCACAAAAAGAGAAGACTGGTCTCTTGAGACATCAGGTCAGCTCCTTTTGCAAGCATTACAATTCACACAACACATTTAAAACAAAAATATGTTTTTAGATTTAAGCCAGCCCTTCTATTCTAGCACATAAAATCAGTATTCAATGATTACTAATCACACAGGATAGCCATGTGTCAGCAGGAGCAACATACAGTGACTCTGCTTGACCTCTATTTAGCAGAACAGTTTATAGCAGTACTTGACTGCAGTAGCCTTTGTAACATATCATTACATATATCAATCTTTTCTAACAGGCAGCTGTATTGTTGCTTTCTTGTTAACATAATTACTTATCAGTTGGATGACTTGAGTTGTACATGTACACAATGCATCTGTTCTCTTTTTCTAACATTTTAGTGTTATGTAGATAGCATTGTTCTCTCCCACCCTAAAAGTAATGTTAATTATCATGAAAACTGCTGCTAGTGATGGATCTGCCCATAACTCAGAGGGTTTCCTTTGCTCTGTATACGTTGCCGCCACCACCACTCAGCTTTTTGTTATTTTTTAAGCACAGAATGGAGCTCCATGATACCTCTCCACTTCCACTTCCTTTTTTAATTAAATGTCTCATGATGGAAGTGGAGCTGCTCTGCACTAATTGAGGAATTATATCATATATGTTGACCTGGTTATTGCACTATTTACTGTATGAATATATTGGTTTAGGGTAATAGGGTGATGTAAAGTAAAACAGGAATGAAGGAAAACGAATGGTTCAAGATAAGCCATTTCTCTGCAAACACTTACGGTTGTTGAGAGAAACCCAGGACAGAAAAAGGACTTGTTGGGGTCTCTGAAGAAGTTAGGCCAGCCTAGGTTACCATTAGGGGCTGATAAGCCTTTAGGTGAGACAGACATATCTAGACTATTGTTTTCAAATCCCTTTCCATGTAATGCTTAGTTTCTACTGTGGAAATAAACAATACTTTGGTTTCAGAAGGCTGTTTTGTCACTGTATTCACTACTGTCACAGACTCCTGAAGAGAAGAACTGCTGGTGCCAGAATATAGCTCAGGGCCCACTCTAAGAATCTGAGACTTGCAGAATTCCACGCCAGGAGAGGTAAAGACATGAGGCCTGATACCTGAGGGGTACACTCAGAAAGGGAGCAGAGGTGCAGCTTGCCTTGTAACAACATCTGTCACAGAAGGGTAAAACTGGACTAGTTATCCCCTCTATTTACAGGCAGCAGAAAATCAGCTGGGTGGCAAAATGAGATTTGTTTACATCACTATTCAAACAAAATAAGGAAGGAGCTGAAAGCGTATATAAATGAAACAAAGCAAGAGACAGCAAAACATACATTACAATAAAGGCCTAATTTTCATTTACACAAAGACCTGTTTAAATTGCTCTGGCAGTGCAATGGGCTTAATGTGGGTGTCTATTACATAAATAAACAAGAAATACAATATCAGTAATCCTTACTGAGCACCTGCCTAGCTAAATACATTTGGCAGATTTTTGTGGTGTGTGCCTAGCTCTAGTATTAGGGCCTAATCCCCCGATTCCCCTGCTGTGTATGCAATGCCCACTTTAAGGCTTTACATTGCAGCATGGTGTAAATGGCCCTTAGTGTGAATAAGAGGAAGATCCTAATATTAGAGCTAGGTGCATACCACACAAATCTGTCCATGTGTAGTTGGCTAGGTAGATGCCCCATAAGGATTATGGATATCATATATCTGAGGTGGGGTTTTTTTTGTTTTTGTTTTTGTTTTTTTTTAAATATCAAACCATTTTTTTTTACTTGAAACTTGCTAATAATGCACATAGCAAATCTGTGAAATTGTGTGTTCCTATCAGGTTCACCCTTATTCTTTTCCCCCAGCCCCTCCATTTGTTTTTTCTTGTCTTAAGTTAGGTTATAAACTCTTTGGGGCTAGGACTTTCTTACTATATGCTTGTACAGCACCTAGCATAATGGGGCCTTGATCCTGACTGGGGCCTTTGGGTGGCACTGTAATACAAATACACAGTCATAAAAATTTAACCATTAATTTGTTTTAGCTGTGTTGGAGCCCTTTGTGTGCTTGGCTTATGCAGACACTTGAGGATTTCAGTTTTACTCGCAAAAGTGATCATGGAAAGTGAATTTTACACCTGACCATTCACACCAGATATTGTTTGAAACCACTGACTTGCAAGGTTCCCTAATCCCTTTGCAGGAGCCCTTGCACAAAAGTTTACAGTTATTTTGTATGAATATGAGACAAAACTAAACGTAAACTCTGCCCCGGCCAGTACATCTTATAGTAATATAAGCCAAGGCTACTACCCTCTCCTATTTCAAATCTCTTAAGGATCCACTTCTGCCATACCACAATAAATCAACCAGCGAGGCTGAGAGTTAGTTGAAGCACATTAATATTTTACAAAAAAGCAAATGGATGTGACTGTATAGATAGATAAATTAGATTGATAGACAATCTTATCAGCCCCCTTCTATATGTTGCTGTTCTTCACGGATTGTAAACTCTTCATGGCAGGGGTCAATTGTATTGTCTAGCACAAAAGACTACCAATCCCAATAAAGACCTCTGAGTGCTAACATAATATAAAATTAAATAAATAATACTAATAATGTGTGTGTAGCCCAGAAAGGAAAGTTTAACATTTTCTAAAATTCTCTAATCCAGTTTTTGTACAATCTCTCCCTAAACTGCTCCCTGTTCCTGAGAGATTCAAAGGCCCAGTTACTTTAAGCCTTACTCTGGATTAAAGGAGTTATACCGATATCATGATTTCACAGGGGCAGGGAGTGTCTTATTACTTGTTTGTACAAGGCCAATCACAAAAAGACCCCGCTTTTTTTATCAGGACTCCTGGGAGCTACAATAATGCAAACAAACAAACAGTCATTCAGTAAGGGA
The DNA here is from genome assembly GCF_027887155.1 of Malaclemys terrapin pileata. Taxonomy (NCBI): domain Eukaryota; kingdom Metazoa; phylum Chordata; order Testudines; family Emydidae; genus Malaclemys; species Malaclemys terrapin. The sequence goes on along the minus strand of NC_071506.1, from coordinate 87,342,463 downwards.
ACAAAAGCCATATGACCAGTCAAAATCAACCAACAGTTCGGTTTTCAGGTATCTGAATGCTCAATCCCTAGTGTTCACGATCAAGCCTTAGTGTTAAAAAAATAAAAAATAAATCACAAACAAAAAAATTGTCATCTAATTTCAAATAAATAGTATTCACTGGGAATCAGAGTGACAACACAAAATTCATTCCATGCAGCTCATTCAACAAACATTGAACAGATAATTGGTCTACTAGCCTGTGCTGAATCTGAACTGAATCATGACTCTGTTACCCTGCAAAATAATGTTATATATTTTTAAATGCCGCAGTAAGTGTGCAATGCAAAAAAAAAAAAAAAAATCTATACTACAACAGATGCATTCAAGCCTTCAGTTCTACAACAAATAGTAAGCAGCATGTGAGGAAGTGCACAACTCCAGATACTGACTGGTGGTTTTGGCTACACTTAAATGGAGAGACTGAATGCAATTTAAGAATCACTGTGACAGTCACAGACTGGGCTAAATCTGGCATGTCAAAAAGAAAAATGGTGCACTTTATGTATTCATGGATGCTAAGGAGCTGAATGCTCACATACAGAGACAGAGTTAATTTATTAGATACTCAAATGAGGAGAAAGATTAATGCTTGCTACTTACCGAAGACAGACACTTTTCACAGAGTCTGGCAATTGAAGCTTCACAATGAGCATGCGAAGATACAGATATTGAATACAGTTTGGAAAGGTTTTTTTTGGATATTACAATCAGCACCTGAAATATTTCACAGATCTATGGAACATATGTTTAAAAGCCTACCTGCAGAGGAGTATACGTAGACTTTGTTATTAGTTTGGATAATCAACAGGGACAAGTGTCAGTTCTCAGGGAACAAAATATTCTTAGGATATCATAATAAATTATCCATTGCTGGTGTGCAGTTGGACTGAAGAAAGTTGCTGGTGCGGAAAATATATGTCCAAGGGTAACAAATACAAGTTTTAGAATAGGCATTCAATATGATTAACGCCCTGGTTAAATTTGAGCTATTTTTGACAGCAAACATATCAGAATCTCCCTCATTGTTTTGTTCCAGCTATCACTGCCTCATCTCACCCTAAAATCTTTTCAATCAGTTCCTCTTTGACCAACATTTGGGAAGGAGCTCTCCACAGACTGCACCCTGGATTTTTTTCATTCCTGCTTCAGCTCCTTCTAGGATGCAGTTGCACTTCAGGAAGCTTTGGTCTCTCCCCTCTTCAGTAGTTCCAATTAATCCATTTGCAGTTGCTGCTAAGCCTTTGGTCTCAGGCTTTAGTGGCTGTTTCCTAGTTTGTGTATGGGATGGGGCGGGGGGGGGGGGGGGGCGGGATTTTTCCTCCCGCTGAGTTAAGTCTGGGTTTAGAGGCAGCTGATCCCTAGTTTGTCTGTGAAAGTCCAGAATAATTGCTTCTTCCAAGTATTCTGACTGATAGCTTAGGAAAGTGGCTTAGTCCTAAATGCATCTGTTGTCCTGTCAGGGCTGAGGAAAGTTGCTTATGTAATTCTTCGTCTTTGATGGTATCCTCACATGCAGTTCCCACTCCCACACCTCCCCTCAGAGTTTAAGGTTCTGTACTACAATGGTGTGTTACTGCCAAGGCCTGGATTATTCCCATCCTTGAGATGATTCTTACAGAGTGACTTCTGGAGATTTCACACTTGTGATTTGTGCAATTGGCATTTTCAGGGGAGCTCTTGCTTCTTGGTCAGGGGTGGGCAACCTATGGCACACGTGCCAAAGGCGGCACGTGAGCTGATTTTCAGTGGCACTCACACTGCCCATGTTCTGCCACCGGTCTGGGGGCTCTGCATTTTAATTTAATTTAAATGAAGCTTTTAAAACATTTTAAAAACCTTATTTACTTTACATACAAAAATAGTTTGGTTATATAGTATAGACTTATAGAAAGAGACCTTCTAAAAACATTAAAATGTATTATTAGCATGCGAAACCTTAAATTAGGGTGAATAAATGAAGACTTGGCACACCACTTCTGAAAGGTTGCCGACGCCTGTTCTTGGTCATTCTAAAACTGACTGGGATGGTTCTAGAAGGAGCTGAGGTGGTTAGACTGGAACATGGGAGCTTGTGCCAAGTTGTAAGTGCCTCTCAGTACCAGAAATCTAAAGAAAGAAAACTCAGAACCTTGGGGAGTTCCAATCTGTTTTACACTAGGAAGTGGAGACCCAACAGTGGGAATCCTGTACGACATCATCTTCAAAGAAGCAGCATTACAGGTAAGTAACTTTGCCTTCCATATGCTGCGAGGAGGACAAATTCATGGTTTATGAGGTGTTCAAGTACTAAGGTGATAGGGGCCATCTGAGTACAGACACATCTAATTCACAGGAAGTTAGCATCAGTGATAGATGGACAGTGGTCAACCCTATTCCAGCAAGGAATTTAAGCCCCTTGCACCTATTTGTGAATTCAAACATGGTACCAGGAGCGCCGCCAGCCTTTTTGCCGCTCTAGGCGGCGGAAGGTCCCGCCCCCAAAATGCCGCCCCTGACAGAGGCGGCGGACGGTCCCACCCCTGAAATGCCGACGACGACCAGGGCAGCCGAAGATCAGTTCGCCACAGTCGCCGCCCCCAAAATGTTAGCGTCCTAGGCAACCGGCTAGGTCGCCTAATGGGTTGTGCCGGCCCTATGTGGTACCTTTGTCTCCATGAGGAAAAGGCACAAGTTTTGCTTGGCTTTATTAGCTTTTTATGCAGTTTTCATTAGACAGCAGTTTGTGTTCTGCAGAAATACGAATGGCCCAAACATTATATGCAGTCTTTCCTGCATCTGTAATGAGTGGCCCAACAATGGAGTCATTCATAAAAAGACAGTAAAAGTTCAACACAGAAATATTTTGAAAAAGCAACAAAACGTTCTGTATAGTACCATATCAGGAGTAGGATACACTGAAAAAATGTCAGACTTAGCACCAAATGGTTACAGTTCTGTAACAAGAACTGGAGACTAGTCCAAGATGTACATTTTGGACTCTACACTAGACTTCTCCAAAGTTTGTAGCTATTCAGATCTGAGGTTGGTTTGAACCAACCATTTGCATCATTCAGTACTCAAAATTAATATATTTTTAAAAGGAATAGGATACAACATCAGACAACTAATCAGAGATCCATATTTCAGCTGTTAGGGTTTATTTAAGATATTTGTTGAAGTGGGATAGTGTCCCCCACTGACAACGAAGGGGTGGAGGGGAGTAAGAGGAGCAATACATTTAGAGGGGCATATATCCCAGGTTGTTTTTTTAACTTTATATCAACTATTTTGACCCTACACTCTTGCTCCTGCCACTTCTTGAGGAAGAAAGGATGATATTTTGTTTAAAGCTCTGCACTGGGACTGAAATGATCTGGGTTTAGTTTCTAGCTCTGCAACAGACTTTGTATGAGCTTGGGAAATACACATACATCTGTGCCTCAATTTCTGCGTCTGTAAAATTGGGTGTTATGAGCATAACACAAACCATGAGCAAAAGACCCACTCCAACCCCCCCAAGTAAGTTTGGCAGTATCCTTTTCCCCTCAGGGTCTTATGTCCAGCAACCCAAAAATCACCCAAAGTCCCAAAAGTCCAATAACCTAAAAGTCTCTGTCCCTGGTCAGTGCAGCCCCAGAGTTCAAAAGTTTATCTGCAGAGTTTTACCTCCCTGCCTGTGGAGGGGGGGGCACAGCGGTGTTAAGGGGCACCTTACGTGGTCCAAGGTCAACTGCCCAGTCTCTCCATGGGGTTCTGCTGCAGCCTTCACCGCGAGCTACTCCACCAGCTGCTCCACCAGCTGTCCCGTGAGCTGCTCCAGCCATTCTGTGAACTGCTCCACTCCACCAGCAGTCCCACGAGCCGCTCCAGTTGTCCCGCAAATGGCTCTGCCAGCCGCTCAGCAACATATCTTCAGGCCCCCCCACAGCACTCAGTGATTTCAGCTCTTAGTAATTTTAGCTCTCTAGTATTTCAGCTTGTAGTAGGGGAACCCCAGTGCTGGTGCACCATTGGCCCGAAGTGAATTCAGCTCAGCAGCCTGTAACTAGGCTACTAATGGAATATAAAATTAGCTCTGATATTCCACAGTAGAGAGGAGGCAGTGCAATTGGTATTTCAGGCTCTCAAAAGGGGCCCATACCATCAGGTACAAATACCTGTCCCCAACCTCTCTCAATTCACTGGGTTTTGAAACCTATGTCCCTTGTCTAGCGAGTGCTACTTAGTTGATGGCGAGTCCCTCTGTCATAAAACAGTTTCATTGTCCTTGATTCAGGGTACCAACACTTTATTCTTCCTGCCCCAATAACAGAGAATCTGGGGATCCCACAGCAGCCAAAGTGACCATTTGGGCTCATGCTAGGCAGGGTGGTTGTGCCTATGCAAACAAGATCAGCCTCTGAAGTTCTTTTTCACAACTCACCACAATTCACCACCAGATGTCAGGGTAAAGCTCATCCTAACTCTGCTTACATCGGCAGCAATTCTAGCCTCTTAGGTCTGGTCTACACTGGGGGGGAGGGGATTGATCTAAGATACATCGACTTCAGCTATGCTATTCTCGTAGCTGAAGTTGCATATCTTAGATCGAATTAAAATTACTTACTTCGCGTCCTCGCGGCGCGGGATTGATGGCCGCGGCTCCCCCGTTGACTTTGCTCCTGCCTCTCGCCGAGCTGGAGTTCAGCAGTCGACAGGAGAGCGATCAGGGATCGATTTATCGCATCTACACTACATGCAATAAATCGATCCCCGATAGATCGATCGCTACCTGCCGAGATACTAGAAGTGTTATCATCAGACACTTATCCCTGGTTGTGTTTCTTAGGTCAAAAGCATCTCTCAGTAACACAGGTGGAGTCAATGAAGTTACAAAAGCGTAAGTGATAGGTGGATTTTAGCTTTGTCTGTAAGGCTTTTAGAACTAATAAGGACATGATGCTATCTCATCTCCAAAGAAAAAATAGATCAGGACTGTGATCCTGTTGTGACGCTGCAGTCTATATGGTTTTATAAAAATATGCTAATGAGTGAATATAATGCAACTGGAGTATTCTTCATGCAGAAGGTCTCTTGTAAGGTATCATTACAAAGCTTATAATCTACTGGGTATGATCATCCTATTTGTATAAATGTACCACTCTTGTATCTGAAACTAGAAATATGAAATATAACTCTGAGGGCCTATTGTAATTATGCAAAGTGTGGCCATTAATGGTGGTTTGGAATCTTGATGACTCCCATTAACCAGGACAATTGTCTGCAGATGGCTGTTTTTTACCTGTAAGTCTTCCAGTATACCTGTGTGCTGGCAAGTGGGCAATTAAGTCTTGCAGTGACATGTGATCATGTCACCTGAACTGGAATCCATCTTTAACCTTTTCACCAAATGATTTATCCAACCCATTCTTGTTTTAGAGATTGTTTGTGACAAACACCCCATATCTGAAATTCAAGTTGTGCTTGGTTTTGATAGACACATAAATCACATGGCATTGCTTCTAATCCCAAATTGGTAAAGTTGCAAGCAAGAGAATAGAAATAAGGACTGATTTCCAGGCTCCAACCACAAAACCACACTTCCTTTCCAATCACAGAGTTGCATACTCAAAGAAATTGTAAAAGATTAGGTCTAGTCATGTTTGGGAACGTGTAAGAGGAGATATGATAGAAGTATCAGGAACAATAAAAGATAAGAGAATATTAATGAGCCTTTCTGTTCCCTTCCCCTATTATGCAAGAGGAAACTCAAAGTATTTTACAAAAGGCAACAAAAATATGTTACAAATATAAAAATGAAATACTTATTATCCATCATATAATTAAACTGGTGATTATTGAGATAAATACTTAATTAAGATGTAAAAATCATTAAAAATTATGTGAATAAGAATAGCATACAGGAAAAGTAAAAAAAAAAATGTGGTTCATAGTAGAAATAAAATTCTCAGAAAACATAGGGACATTCAAAGAAATAAAGTTGAATGGTTTGTAAGGTCCAAAATGAAACGTGGGAATACAGCAGTAACTTCTTGCAGTAATCTTTCAGCAGTTTTGGCTGGAAGTTATCATTGGTTATGGACGCAACTTTTGGCCTCATTTAAAAAAAAAGCATCTTGTAGGTTAGAAGCCAAGAACACTTTGCACAACAAAGTATGGAAAACTAACATTTGGCATTCTAGTCATCCCAAAGTAGGGTGACCAGATGTCCTGATATTATCGGGACCATCCTGATAGTAGGGGCTTTGTCTTACATAGGCAACCTATTATCCCTCCCCCTCCATCCTGATTTTTCACATCCTATCTGGTCACCCTATCCCAAAGGCACTGCTTCCAGACACATGCTGGTAGTGAAGACCTAGGCTCAGGTTCTGTCTTTTTACAAAGATATGGATGGGAAATGACAGTTTTGGGAGCCATGGCAACCAACTGGTCTTGTATAATACATATGGGTACAATTTTGTCATGGTGAAATTAGACAAAATCCACAGAACAGTATAAGTAAAATCAAGTAACATCTGACATTCTGGCGGGTGAGACACAAAGAGTAGCTGGCTGGAGACAAAGTGAAGCAAAGCCTATTTGGGTTATGCATGTCTCCAAAACAAACACCTCTAACAATTGTAAGCCCTTCATGACCACGATGCCCCTTGCATTATAGCATGGCTGGGAAGTTCTTGCTTTACAGCCTTAGTAACCAGAAACACTTCAACCTCTTTCTCTGCCCCTGCTCCCCATACATGCCCCTTTTAAATAGGAGAGGGGCAATGCTTAATTTGTAATGAAAGAGTGGCCAAGGCTCAAGCAATTAGATGCCAGGGCTCAAGGAATTTTTTTACATTCAGAACTGATGCAGCCAAGCCCAGAGGTGTTGGGCTATAAATTGCCAAGCCTAGAGGTGCCAGGGCTAGAAATTAAGCACTGCGGAGGGAGAAGGGGTGAAGGGAGCAAGAAAGTATGAGAATGTTATGTTGTGACACTGCATCAATACCCGTTGTAATTTGTTGGAACAACACATCCTCAAAATATACAGATGCACACATCACAATACAGGCCTTTGTGGCACTATTATTTTGTGCCTCTGTTTCCCATTAGTTGAAAAAGTGGCTCTTCAGTTCTTATATGGTGAGTAGCACTGTTCCTGAGTATGGAAGCATAATGTGGTATATGAGGAGGACCATAGTATTACAGTCTGATTCCAAGAACAAATTAAGTTTGTACTGTTTCTCATTTTTAATTCACTATTGCAAATGAATTGATTTTGTACCGATTCTGGTTTTGTTACCGTCTTCATGTTAATGATGATGCACAATATTTTTCTTCACATGAAATAGTAGTGGTCCAACACTCACCTTTTATATTTTCTATTTTGAGTACTAGTCATTTCTGCTTTCACATGAATTACTACTGGTGCTGTCAACAGAGGAGAATGAGACCATCCAAAGCGCTGATATTAAAATTCAGATGCTTCCTTGTAGTGACAAACTCTGTACAATTGAAAATGCAACAATATGAATAATTTCTTATGACAACAATTGTAGGAACAAAGAACAGTACATACCTGACCTGTTATTACTATTGGTCAACTGTACATTGTCAATGGTCTTGTACTGCTCCTGGATACCATGGGAGAGGTGAATTCTCCTTTCTTCTGGCCAAGAATGGCAATCATGATAAGCAGCAAACTTCCATATCCCCACACTCCGGAGAAGTGCATCCGTTTTTGTAACTGCTTCTTCTTGTCTTTGAAGGGCAAGAAAAATCTTTAGCGTGTATTAAAATTGCAGCTTGTTAGTAGTGTTTTAAGCCTATCATTTGTAACTTAAAACCCCTTTATTGTAGATCCTGTATGTCAGACCTTTTTAACAACAAAAATAGAGCTTTTAATTTCAAGAAACAGACACGTATTAAAAAGATATGAAATGTATCCTGCATTCTAGCCTAATATCCTTCTTTCGTGTGTGATTACATCAGGGAAATTAAATTCTCTTCTCAACATTCCGAACTAAAAAAAGAAACAAAAGCATCACTGACAGCTATTCTGGTGCAAGGTTTGTGTTACTCTGGTACTCTGTCTCTATAGCTCAAACACTGGTCAACTCCTTGGTTATCCCTTCATTGCTACTACTGCAATCTCTTCCTCTTCCTGCTCCTCCCTTGCATCCCTGATCTCCATCTTGTTCAACTCCAGTCCATTCAGAACATTGCATCAAAAAAAAAAAATCATCTTCACCATGCACCACTTGGACCATGTTACTACCATCTTCAGAATCCTTACACTAGCTCTCCCCATCCTTCCTCTATGAAATTGAAGCTTCACATCCTCCTCACCTTCAAGGTTCTGCATAATTTTGCCCTTCCTACTTCTATACCCACCAAAGGTGAATTAAGCAGGTTTCCTAGATCTGGGCACTGGGCTGGGAAAGTGCCCATCAACCAATACAATTGGAATCCAGAAGGACTGGCTCTGCCATGGAGACTGGGAAAGAGGAAAGACAGGGAGCTAGGGAAACTCCTGCAGCACTGCTTTCTAATTTTGCTCTCAATCCCTGCATTATAGCTTCTTCCCTCAGCTGGCTCTAACCCCACCTGCTCTCAGGTGGTTGGCAGCAGCTGCATGATGAGGCTTGGTGCTGCCACGGACTCTAAGCACCGAGAAGAGGGAGCAGATCAACTTCCTCTCCCCATACCTGCTTTCATTTCTTACTACTTCCTTCAATCAGCAATGAATTTCTTCTCACCTCTCAGCCTCATATTGTCTTCCTCTGGCTGCTTTATGCTGCTCTGGTATACTGGAGAATTTGCCCTTAAAAGTTAACAAAAAATGATTGAGGGTTGATATTATATATCTTCATATAATTAGAAATACCAAATGGTCATATTTTCTTTGGGCTTCTTTTTTAGTGTTCATACATGAACTCCTAAACCATTTTTAAAAACTAAGGACATTCTCAGATAAAACTGCATTAAAATGGAGTTGTATATCTGTGACTTAAGGGTAGAATATATTAGAGATATTATAATTATTCGACACCCAAGTATTAGAAACCAGGATATTCAGGATTTAGGTTACACTTAAAAAAATCCAAACATGTTAAAGTGAAACATGCATAGTTAAGGTACCCAAACAACCTTAACTCTGCTCTGTAGTAATGTCATAAATGAACTGTATGATTATAGTTAGGCATTTTAGTATCTGTGGTCTAGGTTAAACTGATTTTTTAAAAACAAGTTAGATATTTTACATAGTTTTCCCCTTATGGCATCACCAGAGGACAGAGTCAAGGGGTGAAATCCTGCTCCATTTAAGTCAACCGAAGTATTACCATTGACTTACATTGGCATGGAATCACTGAATAGGTCTGAATTATTTTCAGAAAGTTTGGAACATTTTTAAATCATGGCACTTATTTACTACAAAAATAAGATAATCTGGCTAACAGGGGTTCCAAACTGTGCAAGCCTCCAATGTGACCAAAGGGGTTAGACTTAGCAACCATATTTGTCTCTTCTTGTAGAAGTAAACCACCATAAAAAACAGCTCTTCAGAAAGTGAAGTTACCTCATGTGATGCATCTGCAAAGGAGGGAACTACAACTCCCTTCAGCTCCCTCCCTACTGCACTTCACTTTCCCCTGGCCAGGTAAGGGGAAAGGTCCTGAACCAGTAAGTGTTCAGGCTCTGTTTAGCAACAGGTGCCACATGGCATCAGGAAGCTGGAGCGAAGCCCCATGAATTGTGGACAGAGCCACCTGTGGAACAGGTGGTGACTGCTGGATGTTACAGCTACGTGCAGGTCTCTGTGGGACTTATGGGGGAGCAGCAGCACCTGGGCAGGGAGTCAGTGCAGAGGGACCCCAATGAGAGACATTAGCCCTGGAAACCTGCAAATGCCTATTTGCTGGACTAGAGACAAGACAGGAGATGGAGCTCCAGGCACTAGACATGAAGATCCCTGACTCTCAACTGGACTTCCCCAGAGACCCAAACAGGAACTGCTACTGCTCACTTTGAACTGTAACTGTTTAAGCCTCTGTATCTAGGGTATCTAAACTTTCCCTTTCCTGCCAGCCCTAGTAGCCATGGGCCTGAATTAGGGCTAACATCTACAAGGCCTATCAGCTGAAGCACCTACAGTGCTTGCCTCCAAGTTGCAGTAACTGTGGTAAGCTATCTGTTAGTCTTTAAGGTGCCACCAGACTCTTTGTTGTTTTTGTGGTAAGCTACTGGCATCCTAGTGTACTGTTGCCAACTCCTCTGATTTTATTGCAAGTTTCATGACATTTGGTCTTTCTTTTGCAGCTCCACTTCCCGGAGTCTGTTAGTAGGTGAATATCTTGGCCTTAATTTTAACGACAACATTTCCAGCCTTCACGGCTGCTGAAAGACACTTGAAAACAAGTTCCAAATGTATCCCAAAGGCTAAAAAACCAGAAGGCTAATAAATAGAACTCCCAGTTCAGCATTTTTTTTAAACTCATGATTTTGGAATGGATTGTCAATACTGTAATAATAATATTGATAAACCATCCTTTCCAAAGCTGACTTTCATCCCTGGACCCTAAAGACAATGGAAGGCAATTTTTTTTGTCTCCAAAATGCAGCATTTTGTTTTAAATAGCTTGTAACTGCAACAAATCTTGCAGGAGGTTATTCCTAATTCCCTAGGTTTTATAGTGAGAGACGGGTTTTGTCCCCTTCTCTGTAAATTATTCCATTTCAATACAGCTTCTGATTGTAGCAATAGCTCACCCTCATCTGATACACCGACTATTTATCTTTTACTTACAGTTAGTATTTTAGTCTGGTTTTATTCAAGCACACTCCCCTTTGATCCTCTCGAGGCTTCCAGCTTCCAGAGAGACTCTGCAACACAACCTGTAAGCCAGACGTGGAAGGCCATCACCACAGTTACTGAACAGACACAAGCACTGATAGTAGAGTGAATATTCAGTATACTACTCAGAAAATTCTACACAGCTGCATCTTTGAACTTGCTTGCCTGGTGTGACACGGTTAGTCACACAGTTGCTTAAAACAGAGGACATATTCTGAGTCCTTCTGTGTGCCTTCTTCTAATCGCAAATACATGATAACATATGGCATAGGTAAGATCTGAAAGTGTACAACAGAGCGAATGAAAAATAGCAGATCTATTTAATTTGTAGAGTTTGTAGATTATAAACTCTTTGAGGCTCTTTGCTTCACACTTGTCTGTCAATCCTTAGAACACTGTTGCTGCTATACAAATAAAATAATCATATATCAAAAACAATCTGTGATGGGAATATTGAAAAAAAATGGGCAAGGTCAGCAAACTGACAGAAAATTCCCGAAATATAGTTTCAGCCAGATAAACAATTATTTCCCCATTTGATTTTTTTTTTCATAGTTGAGGAAGAACTATAGTATTGTTCTCTCTGAATCGCTTCCCCATTTGTGCATATTCTGTAAGTGTTCTTTAAATAATGAAGGTCAGGAGGAAGGGAAGCTGTCTAGTCTGTTTTCAGAGCATTAGGTGGACAGCATGCAATGGCTTACAATGCTAATTTCTGTTTGATTGCATTAGCCCACCGCCCTTCTGTGGTGGGAATTCAAGCCCCAGCTGCAAATTCAAAGTCCTAATGAGATTATGGTGATGTTCTCAGTCTGAGCCTGCATGGTGGCACAAGCAAGGGAGAGGGGGATGCTAGTTTCTTAGCTGACTGACTGAGTGGTTAACCCTGGTAAGAAAAGGTGTATGGGGGAAATTAGTTGGAGTGACAGTGCATCCTTTAAACTTCAACTTGCTGTTGACTAAGGCAAAAATACTGCCAAGCAAAGACCATGGGGAAATTACCCTTGTTTGAATCCTTGTCTCTTCTAGTTGATGCCAGTGGAAAGGTGATGGGGGCAAAGAGACAGGCTGTGATAAAGAATATTAAATTGTAACTGCTAGATAAACACAAAGCTATACTTCTACACCATTTACTATGCATTACTTTCAGGTGAAAGGGGAAATGTTTTCCCCCTTCTTCATGCAGTATTTTCCTCAATCTCTAATCTATCTTCTATAATTTTAATCTTATTTTTTACTTCCCTGTATAATGGGGAGGGAGGGGTGTCTCTTGTAATCCACTCCACCAGATAAGCAAATTGCCCTCCATTTGTTATTCACACTGGTGTTGGAGTTGAAAGAGGTTGACTGGAATTTATGCTTTCATATAACTGTTGACTGAGCCACTTCTCAGTTCTGTGTATGCATTGAAATTGTACTAGAATTAAAGTGTGCATATAAAGAGAGTTCATGGATAAAACAGTTGATAACATTTCTTGCTGTTTTGCCAATAATTTGTACTATGACATAGGAGATGTGTAGCACTGTTACTAAAGAGAAGCTGTCTATAGAAGGAGAGAGATGGGTTCTGTTTATATATTTCCTTTCTATAAAGCAAGTATGAACTCTTATGGGTGAGCTGCAGGACCCAAGACAACAACTCTTATGTATGTAGATAGTCAATACTGCTGTGAGTAGTCCCACTAGGCCTGATTTTGATTTCACTTATACTGGGATAAATCAGGAAAAACTCCACTGATGTCAAGAATTTTATACTGGTTTAAAAAACAGGTGTATGTAAAATCAAAATCAGGCCCATTGAGAGAGGGTCAAAGGATCAGGCACATGGTTGGAATTGAACCAGGGCTCCCAACATTGACTGAAAAGTGATAGATTGCATTGATCACCCTGTATTTTTATTAGAGACTATCCCCTCATCCCTAGCCCCCTTTGGGTTTGTGAGGGGCAGCATGCCGATGCCTGGGAGGGGAACATAGGGAAGCAGTGTCTCCTGGGTGCCTGGGGAAGAAGCAGGAGGCAATCCCTTAAAAAAGAAACCAAGACTTTGTAATGCCATATTTGTGCATGAGCGCAGCTGAGAGAGACTGTAATAAATTAAAAAAAATTTTTTTTTTGCTAATTTTAGATCTCCATGACCAAACTGGAATCACATTTTGTAGCTGGAAACTTAATTTTGTGTTTTGGAGATACCAACATGCAAGACAAAGAAGTGGTGGCCAAATCCTGCATTCCTGACATCTTTCCTCATCCTTAAAGATACTCGTATCCATTACTGACCAATCCATTATGAAAATGGATCATGGTAGTCCTTGACCTGCTGCTGTTTGCCTGTGGTGGTAGGGTCCATTCATTTCTAACAGAACCATTTTTAGTTTTCATTCCCAATATAGCATGTTGAAAAAAAAATACAACAATGGGGTTTTTCTCCTCTGTTCCAACAGGGAGGTCTATAATTCTTATAATCTCATATTGACCTTGGTTCTCAGGATCCTCTAGGTTAGCCTTCTGCATCCCGTTGTCTGCTGGTAGGTCTTCCAGATTTGAAATTGGTAGGTCCTTCTCTTTAACTGCTTTGTCTATTTTATTTACTCTGTAACCTATGTTCTGAGTTTTGCTTTCTAGTTCTTCAATGTGTGCATCCTGCCACAGTGACATGTTGATTGTGATTTCAGCAATTACTGTCTTGATTGTTGGTTTCATCTGCAGTTCCTCCCTTTTGGTATCTGATGTTTCCTGAGACGTTTTCTTTTCTACTTTCTTTAGGTTTCTTTGTTCTTCAGCATTGTGCCACAGATCAGGCTGAGACATTATGGTGCCCTTTTGAAAAGTTCAGCAGGCTAAATTATCCTTAACTATAGTTTCCTAAACCCAGGTCAGCGGGAGCTTGAGATGCACATTGCTGTTCTATCAGCCAGACCATGTGACCCCCTCAATTTTTATGAGTGTATTAACCTTCTGAGGAGAAGGGCGTGAAATTAACTTCTCTACAGGATTAGCACAAAAAGCTGGTATATTCAAATAGTCTGGAGAAGAGATGGGCACACACCAGGATATGAACTTCATGCCTTTATAATTGGGAAAGTCCAACTGCATATATCTGAATGGACTCAAGCTCAAAATCCCACTTTGAAACTCTGCTTAGGGTTTGGAGGAGGGTTCAGATTCATTGTTCAAAATTAGTTATTTACAGAGAGGTTCAAAGTGTGAACTTGGATATGAACCCAGATCCAAGGTTTTGATCCTCTAGCTAAGTTTTGGCATCAACTAGTTTCACCAACAGTAAAAAATGGGCATTTTGATTTTCACGGGGGTGTCCAAAATCTTACTCACAGGCATTAAGGCCAGAAGGGACCTCATCATAATCTAATCTGACCTCCTGCACATTACAGGCCACGGAACCTCACCCACACACTCCTGTAATAGACTCAGGACCTCTGTCTGAATTACTGAAGTCCTCAAATCGTGATTTAAAGACTTCAAGTTAGAAGAATCCACCATTTACATTAGTTTAAGCCAGCAAGTGACCCCGCACCATACTGCAGAGGAAGGCAAAAAAAACCCCACAGCCAATCTGACGGGGGGAAAATTCCTTCCCAACCCCAAATATGGTGATCAGTTAGACATTGAGCATGTGGGCAAGACCCACCAGCCAGACACCTCGGAAAGAACTCCCTGTAATAATTTGGAGCCTTCCCCATCTAGTGTCCCATCAGGTATTTGCTGATAGCAGTCACAGACTGGCTACATGACATTGTAGACAGTCACCTCATACCATCCCCTCCATAGATTTATCAAGCTCAGTCTTGAAGCCAGTTAGATTTTTTTTCCTCCCACTACTCCCCTTGGAAGGCACTCCTCTGATGGTTAGAAACCTTCATCTGATTTCAAGACTAAACCAAATTAGTCTTTTTCACGGCCACATCAAATTGGTGTGGTCATCCAAAAATCCTGGTCATCCTATGATCAACCAATACACCCAGGTTTTTCTCCTCCTCTGTAACTTCCAACTGATAACTCCTCAGTTTATAGCAAAAATTCTTGTTATTAGTCCTTAAATGCATGACCTTGCACTTTCCACTATTAAATTTAATCCCATTTCTATTTCTCCAGTTTTCATGATCATCCAGATCTTCTTTTATGATATTCAGTCCTTCTCCGTACTGGCAATACTGCCCAACTTTGTGTCATCCGCATCAGGACCGGCAGCACTGGCAGCTAGTACAGGGGATTGTTGTCATCGTCCCACTAATCATTACTGGGATTCACAAGAAGTTCCTGCACCCCTCCTAGGAAAAAATGTTTCCGTCAAGAGACCTCAGTAACTTATGCATACTCCCATTTCTGCAAGGCTTATGGTCAAAATTAAATACAGTACAAGAGTTAAAAAAATTAGTTTACCCCTTCCAAATGATTGGACAACTCAAGGAGATGCTTGATCAGACCTTTCTTTCCTGAATAGCTGTAAAGAAGAAATTATAAGTCTCAAAATTAGTTTTAGATATTGAAAGTTTTTGCAAAGAAGTGTGGGTCTTTTCTTTGGTTTATTAGCTTAGCATTGTGGGGTTCCCACTTCCCAGGGAGTGGGAAATGTAATTGGTTACAGAAGCTCTCCTACCTCTTTCCCACTCTGGGGTTTTTATTACCTGTGCCAGCATGAACGTTAGCTGGCAGCTATGTTATGCATCAACAGGGACTAGCACAACTGTGGGGAAATGGAATTCTTCCCTTTCCAAACATGTGCTGCCCTTCAGCCTCCCCTGGCCAAAAAGAGCATACAGCTAAGTTCACTCCTTAACCTCAGCCTCTTAAATGGCAATTACTGCCATGTTGGCAATCACCTGGATAAAATTATTTGTATCAGAGTAGCACTCAGCAGCCCCAGTCAGGAGGAGAAGAGCCCCATTGTGCTAGACACTATGAAAACACAAGAGACAATCCATTCCCCCAAAGCTTACAACCGGAATGGAGACAAGATGCAAAAAAGTTGGTTGACCAAACCAATAGAGAAAGGGTGTATGTATAAGAGGTAGAGGGAAAGGAGGACAAGATCAGAGTGGTAGGAACAAGAAGTTACATAGAGTAGCTCATAGAATATGAGCACAATATTTTATAATTTAGAAATTAAAGTCCACAATTGTAGTTAATTGTGAATTATTATTATCGTTGCATTAAAATACATTGTGTGGATAGGACGTTTTGAGCAGGGTGCCACAGACTTAGGTCATTTTCTTTTCCCCTGATTTTCGGATCATCAATGAAGATGTTCATTTTATGCATATTAGCACATCATTCCAACTTGGGAGATGTGACGGTAGAAATGTTAGGAAGGGATCAAGGGAGGTTACAAATAAGGACCAGAACTAACAAAATAAGATTCAATTTGAAATTCATCCCAGGGTCTCTCTCAGCATTGCGGCTTTCCAAGTTTCTCCCTCCCACTGAATCAATGGCATGTATTTTTAGAGTGTTTTGAAAAATCTTATTTGGCAAAGTTTATTTGCATTTGCTCAAGTTTGTATCTCAGTTTGTTGTGGACTGCCCGGCTTTCTCACCTTTCCAGGTATTGCTGTCGCATCTCATCAGTCCTCACAGTAATACCTACCAGTTTATTGGTGTGCTTTTTACTTTCATATTCAATTAGACTGAACTTACAGCTGATCAAAATGATCCAGATGCTGCAAAGACTTAAAGCATGTATGTAATTCTACGCTCTGTGAGTAGTTCCACTGATTTCAATGAAGTTAGACACGCACTTAAGTCTTCGCAGGGTAAGGGCCTACGGAATTCCCAGAATCATCTCCCTCCTTGATACATCATCATTTATGATAAAGCATTGTTACTTACCTTGGATTCCACCGCATATGCCTGCACAACAGACATGGGCTCTACATGGGTAAATACTTGGGAACCTTTTGTTTATTGTCCTTTATAGAGTATTTCATTCCATTAAACCATCTTTGTATCCATGCCAATTTTGACAAGATCTTTCTATCCTTTAAAATCCAGGTGTGTCTACTGTGCATTTTGTAATTATAAAAAGTATTATTCTTTATAAAACAATGTTGCTTTTGTTAGTGTTTTGTTTTCTCAGATAATTATTTGTTTGAAGATTGACTTACTAGAGGGTAATTGTGCACTTCTCTTCTCTTTTTGACCCTTACCATTCTTTATGACTTTTCAAAAATATTTTTCAGAGCTAGAGTAAGTTTGTTTGCTAACTTCCTTACTGCTACCATCCACGTGGGGCAATTCATGTGTGTTCCATTTTTCCAAGTATCTCTTATAAATAAAAATTTATATCCATCTCACTTCCATGGTTCATTTTTCCTAGGTGAAGACATCTTAAAAAAAAAGAGAGAAAAGAAAAACCATCACAGCCGTTTTTGATTAATTTTCTCATTTATTAATGAACTCATTTTCTCTTTAGCATATAGTGTTTGGTTAGCATTAACTCACATTGCTTTTTCCCCACCCTTAGACCTGGTCTACACAAAGTTGCAGTAATTTAAATAAAGGTTTGATTATAAAGCAATTCTGTTAAAGTGGTGCAAGTCCCTCTTCCCCCATTTTTGGCCATTTTAATCTTGTTTAGCTTCCTGGTCTGCACATAAACTTGCAGAGAAATAACTAAATTGGTAGTAATTCTCACCATTTGTTATTTCAGTGCACTTCCGTATGCGGACACTTATTTCAGAGTAAAAGTGTACTATATTGATTTAGCTTAAGTCAGTAAAATGGACAGGATAAAATCAATAAGACACTCAAACCAAAATAAGTGTCCACACACAGACTTGCAGAAAGCATGAATTACAACCAATGTAGTTATTTTGGTGCACATTTGTGCGTAGATGAGACCTAAGCTTACTGGTACAAGCTAAACAGATATAACCAGTTTCAAACCAATAAGCATGGCCATACAGAGATTTGCACCAGTGTAACTAAACTAATGCTGTTTTTAAGTTGATTTAAGTTAAGCCAGTGCAACTTCTGTGTTTTCCTATAAGCCTGGACTATGTACAGCCCAGGAGCCATAAAGTTCTGCCTGCCACTAAAGATTTCCTGTCCTCTAGCATAAATGGCACTGAACACAGAACTCCTGGAGGCAAGGGAAAACCGCTTTCTGCAGGACAGCTAGAATTTTAAAAGCACCTGAATTATAGAAGTCTAGCAGTTCTGGAAAGCAGGGTCTCCTGATCAGTTTGAGACCACAGGTTAACTAAGGCCAGGACATCATCTTCTGTAGGACTAGAAGGAAATTAACCAAAATGTTATAGAAGCAACAAAGCCACTGTTCTCTGAGGGCCGGCAAGCCTATGGATCTGCAGATGCAGTTTTGGACGTTTTAGTTTCCCTAGATGGCTAACAGTTCCACTTGGAATATGTCCTGCTTCTGGTATATAACTAGAAACACCTTTGGGAGCAGTTCCCAGGCCTCCTGGAGAAGATGTCTGTTTTGTATTTTAGATTCCTGGCTATTTCAATGTTGTCAAAGACCAGGTTTCTTTTTACCCTGGCAGACCCCAGCACTATGATTGTCCTGCTGAATTACTTATTTCCTTGTATTTGCAATATTGCATACCACTTTCTCTGAGCGGGGACTCAATACAGTAGAACCTGACAGATTTTGGGTTCCAGGCAGTTTATTAGGATCCATGATCCTATGCCACCTTTGGGACTTCCTACCAATGGACAATGGCATGTGAAGTGTGACAATTTGAGGAACCTATGCATAATTTATGAATTCTGATTAATTTTATGAAATTACTTCATAATTGAATGTCCAATGTGTATTGAGTCATCCATGGGCTGAAAAGGTCCCTGACACATATCACACATCCTCTCTCAAAGAAGCCATGAAACCAAAAAAAGAAGTTGTACCCATAGCCCTGCCAGGGCTCTGGGATTAACACTAAGGAGGCTGCCTGAGCTGGAAAAAAACCCAGTTTGTCCATGTTTATCTTCACGGAGTGGAATGTGGAAAATCCCCAAAGGAAGAGAAGAAAGGGACAGAGGTCAGAGCACAGGTTTAAAAAGACAAAGGCACAGACTTTTGGTGGCAGAGGACTTTTATTGTGGGACCAGTCAAGGTCAGATGAAGCTGGCTGAAGACTGAGAGGCAAAAGTCCATATTCCAGTTGAGAAGACATGAGGAGAGAGGTCCAAGAGCGGGGACCTGGAATACTAAAAGGACACTGTCCCAAATGCTGAAGAGTGGTGAAGAAATGGCATATAGGGGTTTTATTGTCTTGTCTAGGTCCATGTATTTCTTATGCTGTCTAAAGTAAAGTGTGATTGTTTTTGGAACCTCTTGCAACATCTGTGTGTTATTTAGGTGTTTTAACTATCCCCTATCCTTGTAGATCAGAGTGCCCACAAGGTTGTAGCTTTGGGAAAGGCTGTTCAGAAGCAACAAGGGTGTTCTTTGGTGATGGGACTACACTGGTCCTGGGGGCCTAACGTAGTTGGATTCCAAGTTCCCACTTCTGTGGATGGGTAATTGTGTGCCAGAGACAACAAAGAACGAAACAGTACTGAGGCACTAAGCTTAAGCACAGATCTTAAGAGCACATGGCTCCAGTGTAGGGGGACCTAAACACACCAGCCTGGTGAATATCCAGATGAGGAGCTTGACTAGGGCTGTGACGTGTAGTAAGTATTGTCCATAGTGACATGTCAAGAGGGACCCATGGCTGATGTTACCCTTACTGTAGGAACCAGGAGACAGCGTTTTAGAGTGAGAGCCAATGTCTTGATTAAATACTGCTTTCTGTGTTGGCAGGAGAAACCCCTCATGAGCAGAAGAGATAGCAACTTTCATGCCAGAAAGAAATAGATTCGCCTCTCCCTAGTGACACCGACAATGGAGATACAGTGAACAAGCCAACTCCTCTGAAAGAAACTAAAATCTTAAATGAGAAAATATAAAATTAGCATTCAGAAAAAATTAGTTAAATATTTCATAGCTATTTTACCTGATGGGGACTAGAGTGCACTGGATTCCCTCAGCTGGAACTGATCATCTTAAAGGGGTTGGCATAACATATTTATATTTTTCTATCCAAACCAGCCCTGGTGACAAAATATTCATTTCTAACTTCTATGATAATATAATACTCTGTCTCTTAGTACAATGCTGAACAACAAAAGAAGGTACAGAAAGGGACATCTTCAAATACAGCAGAACCCTGTTTAGCTGAGCCTCCATTATCCAGCTCTCCATATTAACTGAACAACCAGCATGCACACAGGACTATGGGAAATTGACATCACCTGTATGGCAACGCTACTCTAAGAGTTGTGCCTTTTCAACCTTGTAAAATGACGACTACTACGTGAAAACGTGTAGTACTGTCATTGGATGCTAAAATAGAAATGATTAATAAAATAAAAAAAGGAGAGTCACTGGCAAAAATAGCCCTAGATTATAACATTGGAGAAAGCACAGTATCGGACATCAAACACAATGCCAAGCAAATTCTTAAACACAGCATGAATAACTCTGCATCCCGTAAGACCACAAAGCAACCAAAGGACACTGGTCTAGGTGAAGCCCTTTACTGGTGGTTATACAGGCGAGAGAGGAAGGCATTCCTATTTATGGTCCTTTACTATGCAAGAAGGCTAAGAGCTTTAATCAAACTTTAGGAGGGGACGGATGTTTCTCTGCTAGTCAGGGATGGCTCAGTTGGTTTAAAAAGTGTTACAACATCTGACAACTAACAGTCACCAAGGAAAAGCTGTCTGCCAATTTGGGAGTTATTTATTAAAAAAAAAAAAAAAAAAAAAAAAGAGTTGCAAGATATCTTAGTCGAGCACAACTTGTCACCAAAACAAGTTTACAACTGAGATGACGATGAGACTGGTTTGTATTGGAAGATGTTGCCATCAAAAACATTTGCTGCCAGAACGGAAAGATCTGCACCTGGCTAAAACTGAGCCAAGAAAGTTTAACAATCCTGGCCTGTGCTAATGCCAGTGGTACACACAAGTTCCTGTTAACTGTCATCGGTAAAGCAATGAATCTGCATGCACTTAAAAATGCAAACACGAATGCTTTGCCCATCATCTACCAATCACAGGGAAAAGCGTGGATGGACAGTGCTTTGTTCTGTGATTGGTATTTTAAAATTTTGTACCAAATGTATGGGCTCATCTGAACGACATCCCACCAAAAACTCTTTTACTACTGAACAACACACCTGCTCACCCTAATGACAGAGGGCTAACCTCCCAAGATGACCTGATCTTCTGGGGGTTTTTCTCCCTCCAAACATAACATTTCTTGCGCAGCCTATGGACCAAGGCGTGCTGGAGAGTCTAAAACGGCGCTATAAACAGCATCTTCTTACTTGACTATTGATGTCTGATGAAGCATCTGAGAACGAAGGCAACATGTTGCAGCACTGGAAAAATATCAGTATCAAAGGATGCTATATACAGGGTTGCAGTAGGATGGGAAGACATCCCCAGGTCAATCTTGGAAAAATCTGTGGCCTGAAGTTATTGCTGATGCTCAGGACAGTTAACTTGCAGTTGCAACAGCAGCATTGGCAGCTAAAGAGACCAGTGCATTTGTTGACCTCTTCCACAGACTACTGGCTGCACAGAAGTTGATGAAGATGATGTTGCAGATTGGCTTGAAAATGATGCTAATGACCCTGGCCATCAGTTACTGGATGGTGTTTAAATCATGCAGACTGTACTACATGCTGACAGTGATGCTGAAGCTGAAGATTCTGCAGAGGAAGAATTGATGGAAAAAATTTCTCACTGTGATGCTGCAATAGCGGGAAACCTCTTCCTTCAGTACTTGGAACAACAGCCTGATACCAACTCCATGATCGTGCAATGAAGAAGAGAAGCTCTCAACTAAAACAACACAAACTGTCAGATTTTTTCCAGCCATTATAAAGATGAGTGCTGATGTACCTACCACTGTGCTGTACACGGTACTGTGTTTTAATTGGATACTTTATGCAGATTACGTAGTGTTATTGTAGGTAGTTGTACCATTAGTATTGCTGTTGTTGCAATTTAAAAAGATCATTAGTGCATTTTTAAAAACTTTACTGGAAGTGATGGTTCATGTACACTGTAAATATAGGGAGCTATGTTTTAATGCTTTGTAAGAATGATCATGTTTGCATTTTTTAAAAATGGTACTGTTTGATGTTATGTGTAAACAAGCTAAATAGAGATGGTGACTTGTGCAATATTAAACAGACTTTGTAGATGGTCCCTATAACATTCAGGGTTAGAGAGTGTAAAATTGATCAAATACAACTTGTTAAAAACTCAGATCAGTTTTCCTGGTAATAAGTGACCAAAACATTATTTACAACAACTAATTGTTTGTATATTGTGTTAAGTAGATAAGAAGGGAGATGAGGGGTATGTTTTAATGCTTTTCCGGGAGGGGTCAGCTGGTTTAAAAACAACTCCACATCTTAAAATAATGGATAGAAAACTCTGCCCATTCTCATGATTATCCAAATTGTAGATCATCTGATCCGGCCCTAGTCCCAATTAGATCCGATAAGCAGGGTTTTACTGTACCTAAAATTAATGCAATGCACAAATTTAAATTTTGTGTTCCTATGGAATGGCATCCTTCACCCTCAGTACATTATTCATGTTTTGTTGATAGCCAAAAGAAAAAACATTGTTTCAAAAAGCCACCAATAACTACTAACTCACATTGAGTAGCAATCCTAAAAATGTAATGATGAGACTTTACAATTACAAGTTGTGCCCTATTATTCTGTAATCACAAGACTTAAGTCATTTGCAGGATTGTTCACTTTTGGTAGATTCATGCGCTAGGAAACGCAAGAGGCACAGAAGCAATGAATTTAGATTTTAGAAAAGTTCAAAAATTACTCTTTAGCAAGTATATTCATGAATTTAGTATTAAATAATAGGAAACAGCTCACTGGAAACTAGCTAAAACATCTATTCAGCAGGAGGAGATATATTAAGGGACATACACAATTCTTTGTTTATAGAAAGGATCTTTTCACGTTCAGTTCCTCAAAAAAGTTTCCTTGTATCACTACAATACTTGCATTGTTTTCGCCATAGTATCTTCAGAGTTTACAAATGTTTATTACTTTGACATTTAAAAAAAACACTGTGAAATATTCTTCTTCTTTCAAAGCATCTGAACTTCTGCTTTCAATGTAGTAAAAAAGTACAAACCAGTTCCTGGTTTAACAGGGTGCATGCATTGTACATGCTTCTTTTACATGTAGCACTCCAGTGACCCCTAATGGGCATTCTCCATTAGTGCACATGCCATTCAAAGCTTATTTCCCTTCTGGAATCAAAATGTTAATTTGTTATCTGGGTACGGTTAAAAGCTTTACGTTTTACCCTATTATGTTGCATGATCCTATTAAGTTTCCTTAAAGCTGTATACTTTATTTTTACAGTTCACATTCAAGACATAAGTACAATTGATTAAAGATACCAACCTTCCAAAGACCGAAGACACACTTGTCATTGGAACATACATATATATTTTAGGAAATTACAGACACAAGGAAAGAATAAATGTGTTCTTGAACAAGGCCCAGGTTTATGCAATAGTATATTGACAACCAGCCATGGTAACAATGAGAAACTTGATGTGTTAGGGTCCATGCTGTATATGCAATATTTTGATTTTAGACATACTTGTACTACTAAATGGAAAATATTAGTTTGAAAGAGACAGTGAAGCCCATAAGAACATAAAAATGGTCATACTGGGTCAGACCAAAGGTCCATCCATTCCAGTATCCTGTTTACCGACAGTGACCAATGCCAGGTGTCCCGGAGGGAGTGAACCTAACAGGTAATGATCAAGTGATCTCTCTCCTGCCATCCATCTCCACCCTCTGACAAACAGAGGCTAGGGACACCATTCCTTACCCATCCTGGCTAATAGCCATTAATGGACTTAACCTCCATGAATTTATTTGGTTCTCTTTTAAACCCTGTTATAGTCCTAGCCTTCACAACCTCCTCAGGCAAGGAGTTCCACAGGTTGACTGTGCACTGTGTGGAAAAGAAAAAATGGTTACTCACCTTCTCGTAACTGTTGTTCTTTGAGATGTGTTGTTCATGTCCATTCCAAGCAGGTGTGTGCACACCACGTGCACAGCAGCCGGAAGATTTTCCCTTAGCAGCATCCATAGGGTCAGCCTGGGCGCCCTCTGGAGTGGCGCCTCCATGGTGCCCAATGTAGGGGCCTGCCGACCCTCCAGCCCCTCACTTCCTTCTTGCCAACACTCCGACGGAGGGGTAGGAGAGTGGGTATTGGAATGGACATGAAAAAACGGTTACTCACCTTTTTGTAACTGTTGTTCTTCGAGATGTGTTGTTCATGTCCATTCCAAGCAGGTGTGTGCGCGCCGCGTGCACGCCAGCCGGAAGATTTTACTATAGCAGTGTCCGTAGGGTTTGCTTAGGTGCCCCCTGGAGTGGCGCCTTCATGGCGCTGTACATAGGGGCCAGCTGACCCTCGACCCCCTCAGTTCCTTCTTGCCGACACTCCGACAGAGGGACAGGAGGGTGGGTATTGGAATGGACATGAACAACACATCTCGAAGAACAACCGTTACAAAAAGGTGAGTAACCGTTTTTTCTTCTTCGAGTGATTGTTCATGTCCATTCCAAGCAGATGACTCACTGGCCTGAACCTAGGTGGTGGGGTCGGATGTCACAGCAGACTGGAGTACTGCGCGGTAGCCAAAGGCTGCATCGTCTCTGGCCTGGTGCGTGATGGCATAGTGTGCCGTAAAAGTGTGGATTGAGGACCACGTGGCCGCTCTACAAATTTCCTGTGCCGGGACCTGGGCCAGGAATGCAGCGGAAGAGGCCTGTGGTCTTGTGGAGTGGGCCGTGATTAGCGGGGCTGGAATGTTAGCCCGACTGTAGCATTCCCAGATGCAGGTTTTGATCCAAGAGGAGATCCGCTGTGAAGAGACCGGGAGCCCCTTCATCCTGTCGGTCACCGCAACAAAAAGTTGGGTTGATTTCCTGAAAGGTCTTGTCCTTTCAACGTAGAACGCGAGGGCACTGCGAATGTCCAGGGAATGCAGCCTACGCTCCTTAGCCGAGGAGTGCACCGGGAGAAAAATGTCTTGACCCATGTGAGATGAGGAAACCACCTTAGGAAGGAACGCTGGGTGCATCCTGAGTTGGACCTTGTCTTTGTGGAAGACGGTGTATGGAGGGTCAGATGTCAGTGCTCTGAGTTCCGACACCCTCCGGGCTGATGTGATAGCCACCAAGAACGCGACCTTATATGAAAGATATAACAGCGAACACGAAGCCAGCGGCTTGAAGGGGGGCCCTGTAAGGACGGACAGGACCAAATTGAGGTCCCAAGCAGGGACAGGTTGACGAATGTGCGGGAACAACCTGTCAAGGCCCTTGAGGAAGCGACCAATGAGTGGGTCCGCAAACACTGAGGTACCCCCCACTCCAGGGTGAAACGCCGAGATTGCAGCAAGGTGTACTCGAACCGAAGAGAGGGAGAGTCCCAGGTGTAGCAAATAGAACAATATGAGAGGGACCGGGGCAAGCAAGGGAGCCTGACCCCATTGTTTGGCCCAGAGGGAGAAGCACTTACACTTGGCCAAGTACGTGGTCCTTTGTTGAGGGCTTCCTGCTACTGAGAAGGACCTGCCTAACCTGGTGCGAGCATTGCATCTCCACGGGGTTTAGCCATGGAGCATCCAGGTTGTGAGGTGGAACGACTCCAGATTCGGGTGACGCAGGCGACCCCGATCCTGTGTGATCAAGTCCGGGAGTAAGGGCAACCTGAGGGGTACCCGTGTAGACATATGCAGGAGCAACATGTACCAGAGCTGGCGTGGCCACGCCGGCACTATCAGGATGACACGAGCGTGATCTCTGCGAGCCTTGAGGATTACTCTGTGAACCATAGGAATCGGGGGAAAGGCGTAAAATAGCCCGTCTGTCCAAGAAAGGAGGAAGGCATCCGTTAGAGACCCCGGACTGCGTCCCATGAGGGAGCAGAATTGGCGACACTTCCTGTTTTCTCTGGAGGCAAACAGGTCCACCTGGGGATGACCCCAGAGCCGGAAAATTGAGAGTACTATATCCCAGCAGATAGACCACTCATGACCTTGGAACGAGCAGCTGAGGGAATCTGCAAGCCCATTCTGCGTCCCCGGGAGGTAGGATGCTGTCAGGTGAATTACGTTCTGTACGCAAAAGTCTCATAATGCGAGGGCTTCCCGGCACAGGGGAGAGGAGCGAGCACCACCCTGTTTGTTGATATAGAACATCGTTGGAGTGTTGTCCGTGAGGACAGAAATGCACCTGCCCGCCAGCTGGGATTTGAAGGCTATGCAAGCGAGGCGCACCGCTAGTAATTCCCTGACACTGATGTGTAATGAAAGGTCTTCCCGTGACCAAAGGCCTTGGGTCCTGAGGTCGCTCAGATGTGCACCCCATCCCACATCCGATGTGTCTGTTACCAGGGATAGGGAGGACTCGGGGCCGAGGAAAGACACTTCTATGGGTGAGCCACCATTGGAGGGAGTCCAACACTGGCCGAGGTAGCATCACCACTGATTCTAGGGAGTCCCTGACTGGCCAATACACCCCTGCCAACCAGGACTGGAGCGGATGCAGTCTGAGTCTGGCGTGGCTCACCACATAGGTACATGCCCCCATGTGCCCTAGCAACTTGAGGCAATTTCTTGCTGTGGTGGTCGGGTAACGTTGGAGGCCGCGAATAATGTTGGATATAGTCTGGAACCTGGCTTCTGAGAGGTATGCTCTGGCATGTGTCGAGTCCAGAACCGCCCCTATAAATTCGATTCTTTGGGTTGGAGAAAGTGTGGACTTGGCCTCGTTCAGTAAGAGGCCGAGCTCGAGGAAGGTCTGCCTGATGAAGACCACCTGTGCCTTGGCATGGCCCTTGATGAGCCAATCGTCCAGGTAGGGAAACACCTGAATACCGTGCTTGCGCAGGAAGACTGCCATGCACTTTGTGAAGACCCTTGGGGCTGCTGACAGTCCAAAGGGAAGAACCGTAAACTGTAGATGGGCGTTGCCCACGACAAATCTGAGGTAACGCCTGTGCTGAGGGATTATTGCAATGTGAAAGTATGCGTCCTTTAAGTCGGGGGCGGCATACCAGTCTCCTGGATCCATGGAAGGTATGATGGAGGACAAGGAGACCATGCGGAACTTGAGCTCCTTTACAAACTTGTTGAGACGCCGCAAGTCCAAAATAGGTCTGAGGCCCCCTTTCACTTTCGGTATTAGGAAATAGCGGGAATAGAAGCCCCTGCCCCATAGCTCCTGAAGAACATCCTCTACTGCCCCTGCTGCGAGGAGGGGCTGCACTTCCTGAATTAGAAGTTGCTCGTGAGAGGGGTCCCTGAAGAGGGACTGGGAGAGGGGGATGGTGGGGCGGGAGGGAGGAGAATGGGATAGAATATCCCCTCTCTACCATGCGAAGCACCCAACTGTCCGATGTGATCCGGGCCCACACACGATAGAAGGGGGACAGACATGACGAAAAGGTAAGGTTGGTAGGATCCAGAGTTCTGACTGGTAGGTCATCCTCGACCAGGCCATCAAAATGGTGGTCTAGGCCCCTGTGGAGGCCTTGGTGGGGCAGATGACTGGCTGGTGGGCTGCTGTTGTTGCCTCCTTCTGCCTGTCCTTGCCCTTCTGCGCAATGTGTCCATGCGATTTTGAGGCTGGTACGGCCGTGGGGCCTGTGGCGGCCTGAACTGCCTACATTGAGTGACTGGGGTGTGTAGGCCTAGTGAGCGAAGGGTAGCCTGTGAATCCTTTAGGCTATGAAGCCTCTTATCCGTCTTCTCCGAGAAGAGCATGGGCCCTTTGAAGGGGAGGTCTTGGATTGTCTGTTGGACCTCATGTGAGAGGCCTGAAACTTGAAGCCAGGCTCCCCGCCTCATGACCAGACCAGTCGGCAGTGTGCGCGAGGCTGAATCAGCTGCGTCCAAGGTTGCCTGGAGGGAAGCTCGGGTAATCAATTTTCCCTCCTCGACCAGGGCTGAAAACTCGGTTCGCGATTCCTGGTGAAGGAGTTCCGCGAACCTAGACAAAGCCGAACACTTGTGTCCATACTGGCTCACTATGGCCTGCTGATTGGATATGCGCAACTGCAGACCCCCTGTCAAATACACCTTTCGCCCGAACAGGTCCAACTTCTTGGCTTCTCTATTTTTTGGCGTAGCTCCCTGGAATCCTTGGCGTTCCCTCTGGTTGGCTGCATCTACTACTAGGGAGCCCGGGGGAGGGTGTGTATAAAGATGTTCAAAGCCCTTGGATGGAACAAAATATCGCCTCTCAGTCCTTTTGCCGTGGGGACCAATGAGGCTGGCGTCTGCCACAAGGTGCGGGTTGTGTCCGCAATGGTCTTTATGAGAGGCAGGGCTACCCTGGATGGGCCTGACGGGGTCAGGATGTCCACCACCAGATCAGTATCTGCCTCCATCTCCTCCGTTTGGATCGAGAGGCTCTGGACTGCTCGCGTAAGCAGCTGTTGGAGGACCCTATTGTCCTCTAGAGCCGGTGCTGCTGACGTTCCCGCTATTGCCTCATCCGGCGAGGACAAGGAGAAGATCCCCTGAAGAGGGCCTTCTTCTATACCCTCTACCTCTACCAGGGCCTGCGGCACACGGTACTCAGGCTGTGCGGCCGGTGCGGGTTCAGGATGCGGCACTGCGGCCGGTACCAGGGTCGACACCGAGTGACGAGGCATACTGGGCGGTGCCTGAGGCGTTGGGAGCATGGTCCCCATCGGTGCCGGTGCCTGACTAGGCGGTGCCGTGTCCCGTTGTGGCACACTCCTGTCAGACGGCGGTGCCGGTGTGGGGGCATTAGCGGCGGGGCCACCGACGTCGAGGAGACCGATGCAGCCCGTGAGCGGGGTCCATACGCCTGACTCCCAGACTGATGGTAGGCCCATGGCATCCAGGACGGCCACTGGGGGCGGGAGGGTGGCAACTGTTGCTGCCACTGTGGCGGGTAAGGCTGGGCACTTGCACGCGAGGCCAATCGTCTGCTCCTCGATCTATTGGAGTGGTATGAGTCCGCCTCCGAGTCAGAAGTCTCCGAGTACGAGGACATAGGAGGGGCGGTACCCACTGTCACCGGGGATCGGTGCCGCTGGACCGGAGAAAGTTCCCTCTGCGCCGGTGCCACTGGGGTGGCACGGTGTGGGGAGCGCGGCAATAGCATTGCTGGTTTGCCCCGAGATTGTAACTGGGGTCGAGCGGAATCCAGAGGTTCTCTCCACCGGTGCGGCGACACCGGCAGGCTCAAGAGGTCTGAGGCAGCCTCGAACGCCTCCGGTGTCAATGGGAGGCGCACTTCCTCTATGATGTCCGGGGATCTAGGCCTGTCCGGACTCAACCGTACCCTCTCTGGGGCGGGAGTCAACGGGATAGCAGAATGGGTCTGCGGTGCGGCCTGTCCCGCAGCACTCGTGGACGGCGCCAGCTCCTTAGGGTCCTGGTGGGGGCAATGTTCCCTCACCGGCCTCTTCTTTTTAACGCACTGATGATATCTCACCAAGGCCAATTTCTTGTGTGCTGACTCTCTCCAGTGCCGGGGTTTGGAGGCTTTGGCCTCACGACTTATCACTGGTGCTGGGGCACTGCGCACCAAGGGTGAAGTGCTGGGTGTCTGATCGGCAGGCCCAGGGTCTGATTGTGGCCTCAGGGCCGCTTCCATTAGGAGGACTTTAAGTCTCTGCTCTCTATCTTTGAGAGTCCTGGGATGGAACCCCTTGCAGATACGGCACCAATCTCTCTGGTGGCCCTCTCCGAGGCACCTCAAGCAGGAAGAGTGCGGGTCACTCTTTGGTATAAACTTCCCGCAGACCACACAGAGTTTAAACCCTGGGGACCTGGGCATGCCCCAGGAGGGGACAGGGTTTGATTTGGGTGGGGGGAACCCCCCAACAGCTAGCTAACTTACAACTATCACTAACTATAAAACTATGAGAATCAGAATTATATACATGAACTGAGACAGCTAGGCTTGCTGCAAGAGCACAGCAAAGTTCCAGCCAGCTGTCACTGGCAGTAAGAAGGAACTGAGGGGGCGGAGGGTCGGCTGGCCCCTATATTGGGTGCCATGGAGGCGCCACTCCAGGGGGTACCCAGGCCGACCTTATAGACGCTGCTAAGGGAAAATCTTCTGGCGGCGCGCACACACCTGCTTGGAATGGACATGAACAATCACTTGAACTTCCTTTTATTTGTTTTAAACCTGATGCCCACTAATTTCATTTGGTGGCCCCTAGTTCTATCATATCCCCCCTTAGTCTCCTCTTTTCCAAGCTGAAAAGTCCTAGCCTCTTTAATCTCTCCTCATATGGGACCCATTCCAAACTCCTAATCATTTTAGTTGCCCTTCTCTGAACCTTTTCTAATGCCAGTATATCTTTTTTGAGACGAGGACACCACATCTGTACGCAGTATTCAAGATGTGGGTGTACCATGGATTTATATAAGGGCAATAAGATATTCTGTCTTATTCTTTATTCCTTTTTGAATGATTCCCATACTTAGGCCCATCCTCCAATTTGCAACCCTGATTTGGGCAAGGAGTTTTAATTAGTCAGACCAAGTGTCCTGGAATCCAGGGATTAACCCACCTAACAAAATCTGTATCTGTTGTCTGGTGGGACAATACTGCTAGCTCTTGATGCCAGAATCACAGACCTTTCAGCTAGTCCCTCTGCCTTTCCATATACCATAAGATCTGCTAGAGCAGGAGGATCTGCAATGGCCCCACTTTTTCCAGGGGGAGGAGGCTGGAGTGCAAGGAACATCTGAACAGATTCCTGTTCCTAGTCTAAACTCAGGCCTGATCTACATTAGAGTTAGGTCAACATAAACTGCCGTATGTCAACCTAAGTGTCTGCACTAAAATGTAGCTCCCACCGATGCAACTTGCCCACTACACTGCCTTAATAATGCCACTTCCACAAGTAGTTAGGTTGATGTAGTGTCAGGGTAGACACTCCGTTGCTTACATTGACAGTTGCTGCTTTTCAGAAACAGTCCCACAATGTCCCACGCTGGCAGTTAAATCGGTGCAAGCGCTCCTGGTGAGGACATAGACTGCCGACACAAGGAACGTAGTGTGTACGTGTAAAACCGATTAAATTACTGCAGTGGCGGTATGTCGATGTAACTTAAGTTGCTTTAATTTTGTAGTATAGACTTGCTCTCAGTATTCTCTGCACTCCTCCAAATGAGTTGATTTCCTTCCTGAACTCTGCTTGATGCATTTGGGGTTGAGAAGGAGGGCAGGCAGGTCAGGGAAAGAGAGAGGAGGTGCAGATATGTACCACATTAGCTTTCCACTTCCCCACCCCCACATCTCTGTATTTGAGGGAGGAAATACCATCCGTTAAGATAACATCCTCCTTTCGTGTTTGATTTGGTGAGCCTGGGAATTGATTTACTGAAGATAAATATCAAACTCTTTGCCTACCACTGCAAACTGCTTATTGCCATGTTAGGGAGACAAGGTGGGTGACACAATATATGTTTTACTGGACCAACGTCAGTTGGTGACAGAGAAGCTTTCCAGCCACACACAGCTCTTCTTCAGGCCTGGGAAAGGAATTCCCAGTGTCACAGTAAAATGCAAGGTGGAACAGCATAAGTAGTTAGCACACATTGTAAGGGACCATTCAAGGTACAGTAGCTTGTTACCTCTTTTTGCCCTGTGACTTGAGAGGAGCTTAAATTCATTACTCTGCTATACACCAAAAATCCATGGACTGAACAGAGACACTGGATTACAACAATTTGTATCCCACCAACAACCCTTTCTTTTTGTCCTATGTACTACAGAGGTGTTAACGGGTCTATCTGGACTGGTCCCTTACAATATGTACTAAACTACTTGCACTAAACCTGGTGGTTTTCACCCTGTGGTCCGCAGACTCGAAGGCTATGTCTACATTAGAGAGCTTACAGTGGCACAGCTGTACTGATGAAGATATGCCACTGCAAGATCTCCTATATAGCTGCTCTATTCTGACAGGAGAGAGCTCTTCCATCGACAATTAAACCACCCCCAATGAGCGGCAGTAACTATGTTGGCGGGAGAAACTCTCCCACCGATATAGCACTGAGCACACTACCAGTTATGCCAGCAAAACTTGTCACTCAGGGTGGTGTTTTCTTCACGCCCCTGAGCGACATAAGTGGTAGTGAGGGCATGGCTTAAGGCAGTGATACTCAGACTGAGGCTCATGAGCTGCAAGTGGCTTTGGTCTGACTCAGTATGGCGGTTCTTATGTTCTTAATAGAACAGAGTCTGTGTCTAGACAGCATAGCTGTGATTGTCACTAGAGATCTGATAGGCCTGTGAACCTTTTCCAAACCATAACCCTTGTGTCAACAAAGAAATTTCAGGACCGCCTTTCCAGATTCAGGACTCTCCTCCCATCTAGATATAAAGAAATTATGTATTCATAAGCCAGAGGCTGAGTACCACCTACTAGGCAACTAATTTCTAAGTCCATTATAGTAAATGCAACGAAATGTTGCATCTACCTCAGAACATGCTTTTCAGTTATCACAGATGTGAGATTTACAATGCTATTAGAACAGTAGCATTCGATTCAATCTGAAGGTAGAACATGTTAGACAAAATCCTAGCTCCACTGAAGTTGGTAGCAAAATACCCATTTATTTCAATGGACCCAAGATTTAACCCATTATTGCAAAGAGGTCAAGGGGCCATAATTACTTTGGGGCAGATTCTCTGCCCTGTTCCACTCTTTTGTGGCACTCCTGGGTAGGGTTCTGCTGCCTTTGCACTAGTTGATTCCTCCAACATGGAGGAATCCCCAGTGGCTAAAGGAGCTAGCATAACTGGCTGCCTTGCCTCTCCTCCCTGCAGCACCTAGTGCAGAGAACATACTGGGGTGGAGAGGTGTCTGAGGAGAGCAGAAATGGCAATGTGTGCTATGACCCCAATTAGTCAAGGCTGGTGCATGGTTCCTAGAGAAATGAATCAGCTGATGCAAATGACAACTGCTCTAACCAGTGGGGGATCTGAAGGAGAGGATCAGGGACATGTAGCTGGTTCCCAGCTTCTCTTCTCCCTCCTCCACTCAGGATACCCAGGTAGTTGTGTAGTGGAGGGGAGCAGTCCTTTCTTAGGTGCTCAGCTAGGCTTAGACAGAACCAGTTACGCTCCCATCAATTCTGTTCTCCCTCCTGTCCAGTGCAACAGCCAGCCAGCAGAGGATCTACTGAGAAGCTAGAGCAGGGAAGGGACAGCAGCTGCTTAGAGCAGTGGTTTTCAAACTTTTTTTCTGGGGACCTAGATGAAGAAAATTATTGATGCCCGCGACCCAATGGAGCTGGGGATGAGGGGTTTGGGGTGTGGGAAGGGCTCCAGGTTTCAGGGGAGGGGTTCAGGGCTGGGGCAGGGGCGTGGGGTTGGGGTACGGACTTACCTCCAGCAGCTCCCGGTCAGTGGCAGGCTTCCCGCCTGTCTTGGCGCCAAGGATAGCGCTGTGCCCCGGAAGCGGCCAGCAGCAGGTCTGGCTCCTAGGCGGAGGCGCACAAGCATCTTCGCGCGACTCTCACCTGAAGGCACTACGTTCCTGCCAGTGCTAAGAGCAGGGGCAGCGCATGGAGCCCCGTGGCCCCCCTGCCTAGAAGCTGGATCCGCTGCTGGCTGCTTCCAGGGCGCAGCGCGGTGTCAGAACAGGTAGGCACTAGCCTGCCTTAGCTGGGCAGCACTGCCAATGGGACTTTTAATGTCCTGGTTGGCGGTGCTGACCAGAGCGACCCAGTGCCTGACATGCTGTGACCCCGTACTGGGTCGCAACCCAAACTTTGAAAAACGCTGGCTTAGAGGGCTCCTGACTCACAGAGCTGTTCCTAAAGCTACAGAGGAAGTGGTAGGAGGCAGTGTCCTTTCTGTCCTCCCTGTAACCATCAGGTTAATGCAGACTATTTAAAAATCACAGTCAAAGGCTCAGGAAACATTTTCAATTAATAAATGAAAGTTATTACAGTTACCCTCAAAGGTCACAACTGGGACAGCCCTGTATTCAAATGCCTCCATTACATAAAGAAACAATAGTACATAATTACACGATAAAAAAAAATTAACTAAGTCAGTTTTCTTAATTTTTATTAAATTCAAAAATTGCAGAAAAAATTCACAACAAATTTCTAAATACAGGTAAAAACAAGTCAGCTGAAATAATTGTTGTCAAGTTAAAACTTATTTTTCCATTACCTTCCCTTCCTTGCTATTGCCCACAGTACTTTCAGAAATCCCACAAATGCTAGAAAATGGTGGATTTCATCTGTTAGTATTAGAATAAACCACGAGTTCACTATGTAAAAACAGCTAACCATTTAGGCACAAGGTGGCAGAAGACATAAGTACAATTTTCAACCAGGCTTCCTTAGTTTGTTAGTTGAAACTGTATGTGCCAAAGATGTGTTCCCTGCACAGTACTGTGTGCAGAATGTAATAACTTATTCAGCAGCCCTACAGCTCTAAAATCCTTTGGGCAAAGTATAAATTACCACCAATTATTTTGAATGCTTTGTTCCTTCCAGAAAACTCACGAGAAACCAGAGAAGTCCGGGGTATACATTATTATGTCTATGTAAATGTTTAGGGTGGAACAATGGCAAAATTGGTAAGATATTTCAGACACCAGAGAATAAAAAAAAGTAGCGATAAGCTATATTTTGCAAAAGACTGGTTTACAATTGTGTCCCCATGGGTCATAAATAGTTTTGCTACTGCCTCCCAAGATGTCACGAAAAGCAGTCACATGCCATGACAGAATACTAATTTGACTAGATCATCCCAATAGTGCAGTATTCAAGGCAAGCTATTAATGCGCCTTGTTTTTCCTATCTTGAAAAATAAATGTAAAGGCTGAGAATCAGATCTTTATAAGGAATTTTTTTTTAAAAACTGTTCTATAACACTGATTTTACCTTTTGTCCACCATCAGGTATATTTGCCATTCTAATAACAGGTGCAGCTCTGCTGTCATTCATAAATACAAAATTTTATTTGCATTTCATTAGTTTAGAAAGACCACAATGCTTTTCAATACCACAACATTCAGGACACACCAAGTTATTCGAATATGTAACTACTGATTTACCACGACTAAACTAAACAGTGCATTGTAATAAAAGATATACCAAAGATATAGTTCACAAAGTCATTATCAGACAAAAACCTAACACAGTATATGCTTGATGGAAATAATTTCCACCATTAGGGGAAAAAACATGGTTTTCCATAAACCCCTCCCACCCACCTAGATGTTCAGACAAATACACATATATATTCCCTCAACACAGGAAAATGTATTAAATTCCTTTTAAAAAGAATTTGTCTAGGACAGCAGCATTGCTTTTCATACCATCTTTTAGAATTCAAAATACATCTCCACTTTTCTTGCAACCTAGCTTATGTTTAAGCAGAAAATTAAATGTGTGAGTTGACACTGCACCCTTAGAATTGCACCAAATGTGATGTCTTAATACACAAAGCAATGGTCTACTATTAAACATAATAAATAATAAGACAGATTGCTGGAAATTACAAGTAGCATTGCTGTAGATCTAGTCAGCTGAAGATGCTACAGTTCCACCCCACTCCCTAAAAAAAAAAAAAAAATCATCTGAATATATTAAAGGAAACAATGACGGTTATGGAAGCTTTGTACATAAAGTTTTCAGTTTTAAAAAAATTCATCTTTAAAATAGTTAGCAAAGCACCATATACTTATCTTCATACAAGAAGAGCTTCTGCTTGCCTGTTTATAATAACAAGGACTATTACAATATTTATGTCAAGAATAAGTATAGATTTAATTTCTCCTCCTCCTAGACTTGGAGTGTGGCAGTTTCCATATACTGTACAATATTTATAACACTACAGTGATGAATGAAATATACCGTTTTGGGGAAGAGGGGCAATATTTAACTGTTGCAACTGAATCTTACACAGGATTGCATATTTGCATATTTACAAATAAGTGTGTAGTTCTGACTTGAAAAACAAAGTGCAACACGAAACTGCCAAATGATTGTAGTGCAGACACTGTCTTCTCTCTCCCACTCTGTATGAAGCAACAAGTCAACAGCAACGGACATGTGGTCTTGGCGGAGGCAGTTCAGGTGGGATTTCTGGCTCTGGTTGCAGGGACAGTATACTGTTGGACAACTCATTCCTCATAATATCCAGAGGCATCTTAAAAAAAAAAAAAGTCTATAAATGATTACCTGCACTGAACTTTTTAGTTTATTTCAATTGAAAAGAAAAGCTGCAGAACGAATGCTCAGCTAAAATATTAACATAAGGACCCCAACATCAAAATATTTCAATTACCACTTTCAAATAGAAAAAAAAAGTTACAAATCAGTGTTAAAAATACAGTATTGCTATGTTGACAAATAGAAGCATGGAACAATTCATATGTTATGAAGGAAATATACTTAATTCGGGGAGTTTTCATGTAGCCAGTTTGTCAATTATAGAGAATGTATTTTAAAGTTTTTAATATTCCAGAAGCGTTATCTATGTGAAGTATGTGCAATTTATTGAATTAAACATAATGCTGGGAGATCAAATTAAATCTGCGAAATTCCTAATTTTGCCTCAAATTTAGGTGGCCTTGGACAAATCATTCAGTCTTCTCTGTGTCCTGGCTTCCATATCTGTAAAATGGGGATAATACTTGCCTACCTCTTGGGGTATGGATTAATTTTTCTATAGCTCTTTCAGAAGTGCCAAGTAGTATTGTAGACCACCTATAAGGATCTGTGTATGGCAGATTGCATGGATAAGATTCAAGATCACAAATAATCCTGTAGTTTAAAGAGGTACACTAATAAGTAATATACATAAAATGAAGTTGTTGCCTTCTAGTGTTAACATAGTGGTTCAGACTTTAAGAATAGTTTAACACAAATGAGGCTCTCTCCATAGAGAAAGACTAAACACTTGCATTGTTTTAGGGCATCTGAAAATACAAAAAGTAACATTTCTATCAGGTGACCATAATTTTTTGAAATATAGCTCACCATGATTTACACTGATACTAATAATACTCACTTACATAACACAACTCAGCCAGGATTGTACAGCCCTTTCCGAAGGTGGATAACAGTTATAGCCATTGTATAGATAAGGAAAGACTATCCTATATTGAAGCCGGGGTAAACAGAAGACGGGGTCTCTATTCTCTGCTCTGATGCTCTAGCCTCTCGACTATGCTGTAGACAGAAGCTCTGGTCTGCAAACATACCAGGGATGATTCTCTTTCGCTAGTTGACATATAAGTTGCCGACTACTTGTTTTTCCAGCCCTTTGTAGTTCTTATCTCTCATTTCAATTTAAGGATGAACATTTATTTCTGCTTTGTCTAAGTCAATTCCCCAAATCAGTCTCAATTAACGTATGGCAACAAATGGAAGCAGGCAAATGCAGTCAGCTACTGAACTATGGTCTAAAATGAAGTTACCGTGCAGAGAAGAATACACAAAAATTTCAACCACCGTGCAGTGTTTAGCTGCTACTGAAGAGCTGAAGGATAGCAGATGGTTCTCAAGCTGCATACTGGTACCTCCAAACTAAGTCAAAATTTTACTTGCCATTATGTGCTCTGAACAAATACTGGTACCAGCAGTAGTTAAATATAGTCCCCATCTCCACAGTACATACATATTACCTTTTTCAGGATGTCATCTACAAGTTTCAGAAATATTTCATCCACATTAAAATTATCCTTGGCACTTGCTTCACAGAACCGCATCCCAGTTATTTGCTGTGCAAACTGATGGAAATAAATAAAGTAACTACATGAAGCTAGATTTTTTTTTTAAGAGATTAAAAGAAAAACTGTACTTGACAAAACATGAGCAAAACTGAATCTAGTGTCACATTAGATCCATTTGTGTCAACTTCAGTTCTGCAAGATATTTTTTCTCTTCCCATTCTGTTTTGAAGAGTGTAATCAGTGTGTAAAAATTTAAGCTGTCTTTAATACATTCCGTTAGTTTAACATGTCAAAACGAAATCAAGAAATAACTGAAAACCAAATAATGAAATGATAAATGTTAGCTCAACCATGAAACCAGACATACAAAAATGTGACACTTAGTGTGCTGAATACACAGCTCATACAGAGAACAGTTCAGTTCATATATTTATGTTTGTTTGTTTTATTTCTTTTCATTTGCTTTTAGATGAAGTTGATGCTCTTGAAAATGAGTAACTAGCAGCACTAGAAAATGCCAGGATTAATGCAAGCATATATGCTCCATGGCTTTGGAACAGCTTGCCAGGCAGACTTAACCCTGGGCTATGGTACCATCTCATTCCATGGAGGATTTCAAAATTGTGGGAATTTGTTCTGAATTGGAATGAAATCAGATTTGGAAATAGCAAAATCCTCTTTGAAGTGGAATACCTCCACTCAGCTCTAAGAAATTCAAAAGGAAAAATGCAAAGCTCTCAGGGACTCCATACACCAGAACTTTAATATCATCTCACCTGAACACCATG
The DNA here is from genome assembly GCF_027887155.1 of Malaclemys terrapin pileata. Lineage (NCBI taxonomy): Eukaryota > Metazoa > Chordata > Testudines > Emydidae > Malaclemys > Malaclemys terrapin. The sequence continues at coordinate 87,304,017 of NC_071506.1, read as the reverse complement.
CCTATCAATTCTTATTCTATGACACATCCATATAGAAAACACACACACACACACTTAGGTTCAAACACAAGAAAAAGCATTTTCAAAATTGCAGTTAGAAGATGCTCAGTTAAGAGTACCCTTTTTACTTTGTTTTTATATAAGTTGGTAATGAACTACAAAGAGGTTTTCAATCTTAGTGCCTTGAGCTAAGCAGCACTTATGGTCTGCTGCATTAATACACCAAATTTTCAGACAATATTTGGGTACATATTTAACTTCTTCCAAAGGATAAATTATTCACATGTCCCTTTATGTTTTCACATCATGCACTTACATACTTAGCCCCTAAATAATTCCAGAATATCAGAAGAGGAGTTTATCAAGTAAAAACACAAGACAAAACTGGTTTTTTGTTTTTGTTTTTTTAAATCAAACAGCTATCAGCTAGTATTTATTTGTATTTCCCCTAAGATTACTGCAGTCTGTTTTAGAAATCTCTCCCCCTCCAGTGCTCTGTCCACAGTATCCTCCAGAAGTCATGCCATGACAATACTTTACATCTTATAACAAGAACTCTTGCCTCCCCCTCATTAACAAATACGGAGAGCCAATGTCAACAGTACATCAGCTTTCAGCAGCACCTCTGTGCTCATTTCCAACACACGGATAGCATGACAGGATACATAATCTTTATTTTGTGCATTGTCAAAGCCTGGATTTTGAAAAGCTGTCTTCACATTCCAAAATCTTCCCAGGTTGGTCTGATGTCTCTAGAATTTCAGGAGACATTCAAACGATTCTCTTCCATAGAAAACCAACCTTACACACCCTGAGCATTGTGGGTACATATGGTTAGTCTCCTGGATAGTAACCTACTGGAAGAGATGCCAGGGATTGATTTCATGGTCTGGTTTTCTCACAGCTTGAAGTGATCAGGAGCAATTTGGAAGAGGATGAAATAGCAGATTGAACCTAAACAGAAGTCCAGCAATGGATAAGTCCCCCTTGGAAAATTATTACAGTGGAAACTAGGTGCATTCACCTATACTTCTTTTTACAGAAGAAAATGCTCTTCCTTTTTGGAGTTTAAGATTCCTGGAGACGTCATGCCAGTGACGAAGAAATGGATCAAGATTACTTTGACTCAATCATAGGTATGTCATGATCCAGACAAGGAGCCAATTCTCGAGTCTAGCCCAAGCTGTGCTCCGTACAGAAGTCGCTTAAAGCCAATTTTGTGCTTCACTAATCTCGGGACAGTCAGGAGCTACTCTGGTCCCTCATATAAGTTAGAGCAGTTTAATGGATGCTTTAACCTACACTAGCTGTAACAAGCCCCCAGAGGTCATTTGCTGGCCCTGAGCACAAGGTGCCACAACCTCCCTCCCTCCCCTTCTGCGAGGGAATGGAAAGGGCAGCCTATAGTCAGTTCTACACCAGCTGAGGATGTGAGGGGAATCTTCAGCTGATTTCTCCAACACTTCATGCTACTTTGGGGTTCTGAGGATCCAGCCCAAGTTAGTACCTTCTAATTTCCTCTGTTTCTTTAGGGCAAGATGACATTCCTTACATTAAAGAAACATACCTGGGTATGTTCTGTAATACCTGGTATAAGCTTAAAAACAGATTTTGGTAAAATAATGTATGCTTAAAACACTGTATGTCTTCTATAACTCTAAGGGTATGAAGGAGAGTAGTATCATAGATGCAACATCAAAGCAGCGTCCCTGCTGTAGGTACTTGTTTATAGCAAAGGCAGTACAACTGTTGTTTTTAATCAAACACTAGGTTAGAAAAAAAGGTTTCTCCTTTTTACCTAATTAACTTCTCCCTCTCTCCCCTCAAAGAGTCACGTATCTTTCAAGGGGCAACGTGATTCCACTCAATGCTTGCCTGGCCTGGAATTTCAACCATCATTAGATTTATCTCAAACTTGCAAAAGATTCAGCACAGCCCAAACTTACAGCTGTACATTCTTCACAATTCCAATATGAGCTCACAACCACCTTCTTTCACCATCACTAAAGAATGTTAATGATTTGATTCCACCTGCTCTTACCTTTTCTCCCTGTTGTCGAGTAATCTCTCTGTCAACTTCACAGTCCAACTTATTTCCAACCAGTAGAAGCTCTGCATCTTCTGAGGCATACTGAATACAGAAAAATACAGTATTTCTAGTTAACTACATCCACAAACGTAAGATTTTTACACTGTTAGTAAAAACTAATACTTATGTACCTGCATGAGTTCTGTATCATCAAAGCTCTGTTCTGCTTCTAAACGCATTCCATAATACCGCATGAGAAATATACCCGAGTTTCCCATATAGGGACTATTGTGGCCTTAATGCAAAGAAGGTAAACAGAATGCATGATTTTCCAGTGCACAGATGGGTGCCCAAATCTATGCACATTTCTGACAACACTGATGACAGCAATTTTAGTTCACAGAAGTCAGCAGAAGAATAAGAATAAGCACACAAAATAAATGCTTGCTAAAAGAACGCAGTGGAAATCCATAGCAAAAGAATTTAAGTTTTTAATCTTCTAAGGTTTTATTACAAAACCACACTGTAAAAATGTAATTTAATAGTGTCCCTTTCATAAAGCATTACATATATTGTATTTTCTATTTTTAGAGAAATTGAAGCCTACCTTATCAATCATTTTCATCCATTTTGGTAAATCCTCAAATGTCTCCTTCTTGGTGATATCATACACCAATATGATTCCCTTGGCACTTCTGTAATAAGCTGAGGTAATGCTGTTGAATCTCTCCTGACCTGCTGTGTCCCTAAAGAGTAGCAGCAAACATTGGTGGAAGTATTTTACCAGATCACAAAGCATAGACTAGGCTAACCTGGATTTTAATAAAAAACACATCATGCATTCTACAGGCATATTCCATATTTTTCGTTTCCTTCTAGAATACTAATTTCAGACATCACCAGGTAAGCGGGGTTAACAACAACTGGATCAGAAGAAGTAAGCAATTCTATATCAGTCCTATTTGTTCCACACTAACTTCACTGAGAAAAGCAAGCCCATGAATCAGTTTTACATGTCCTTGAGAATGGAGTTGTCCAATGAAAACAGATCAACAGATGAAAAAAAATTACAAACAATATTTCCTGGAAGAGTGAAAAAATAAAAGGATGCATGCTTAAGCAGCTAACACTGTTGGACTTTGTACTATAAAAGCAGCAATTCACAGATTAACAAGATTTAAGAGCTTTCATATCAACCACAAAAATTAAGCCATGTTTTTAAAACCAGTGCAGAAAATAACTGCAGAAATTATTGATAAAAGTAAGCCAATAACATGAGGATGTATGGTAGTACTTTCTGAGGCACAGATATGACTGAGTACAGTGTGAGCTTGAAGATCAAGTTCTAAATTCTGAAGTGTCCACTTATTTTGAGTGTGGAGACAGTGCACATTCACCGACAGTGCTGCCTAGTGGTCAGGACGAGGTTGGCAGGTCGTCTCCCCATTGAAACACAGTCACGTCCTTCAGCGCTTCCACCCCAAGGGTTTCCAGTCCTCCCCTTTAGCACGGGGATCTTGGGGACTGGGCTCTTGAACAGGCAACATCTTTTCCAGCTGGCCTCTCACTGTACATGAAGGCTCTTGTTGTAATGTCCTCTTGGGTCCACCCTTTTCATTAGGCTTCAGTCCAGGGCCCAATGGTGGGCAGCACCCCTCGGTACTACACAGCCCCGCCCCACCCCTTTGGGACCACTTCCTACCCCAGTCATCTTTAGCTTCACAGAATAAATCACTTCACTCTAGTCTCTGACCTGCACACTCAGTCACCTGACTCTTCTTTGTAGCTTTGCACAGGTCTGTGTTGTCAGGTCTGGACACTGGGCTCCTGGGCAGTACTTTCCCTTCAGAGCTGCTCCACTCCTCTTTTTAAAGCCCTGCCTCCAGCTTGCGCAGGCGTGTCTGGGCGGGACTGCCTGGGCTCAAAGCTGGTCCTTAAAACCCTGCTCTCCAGTGTGGCGTTTAAATACCCCACCACAGGATGCCCAACTGGACAGACCTATGGCCTGGCTCTCAAAAGTGATGGGGGCTTCAATTAGGGTGCATTTACCAGCAGCTGTACTTCTTCTAGCAAGTTTATGTCCTTGTGTAGTCAAGACCCAAGGTGTTTTCACCGTATCATGAAAACCTGCTCTGAGCCATTTTCAACCATATTACCAAAAAAGCCTGCTTAGAGCAGATTTTTCATGACAAGTTAATAAAAATGCCTGAAGCTTGTTTACCCCAGAACTTTCACTGTTGTTAGTGCTGTTGCTAGAAAGTAGGTTACAAAATGCTCTAATGGATTCAAGGTTTAGGGGTTTCAACAGGGGCCTCCAAAATTAGTGGATGCTTTTTAAAGTTTAGTATGAGAGCTGGTCAAAAACAGAAAACTTCTTGTGAGACGTTTCTTAATTTAAAACATTTATTTGAATTAATTTTGTAGCAAGGTTTTAGTTTTCCCATGAGAAGTTTTGAAAAAATTTGAAATACAAAAATTAATTTATAAAATGTCACTTCATTTAGAAATTTCCCATGGGAAAACAAGGTACATTTTCCCCTGTGAAAAATTTCAATTTTGATGCAATTGTATTTTCCAAGGAGGGAGAGGGCAACTTCCAGCATGAAAATCTTTGACCAGCTCTATTTAGTACTTAGGCATTGTATGACTTCATTATGAGAAGCCTTAGAGAGCAAAACATTTTTAATAACATGGATGGATTTTTTTTTTGGAGTATTTCAAAAAGTGTCAGGTTCACAAGATCAAATTGACTGTCTCAGAGAAAGTAATTTTTATTTATCCACAGCATATTCACAGGACATACATTTGTAGAGAAAACTGCCTTTCCCCTGCCCAGTCTCAACCAAAACCTCCATGGATCACACCTATGGCTGACAGGTAATTCAGCATTAATGCTCAGTCAAGTCAATCCTTGGCCTTTCTTTTCTAACTCCACAATACCAGTTAGCATCAACTCTGTACAGATAGTTTCATGATGCAGATGATTGTCCACTAAAGCCTCAGCTTCAGATAGGCTATACCAAGAATTGTGAAAAAATAGAACTGCTAGATCATCATGACCAGTATTTTGCAGCTGGAGGATGGCACGATCATACAATGGTGAGGGGGGAAAAAATCAGTTCTGTCTTCTACTATTTCTATCTTCTGATTTTAAAAAAAAAAAATCCACACCTAAATTTACCCACACTAAACTTTGATACCCCGCAAGAAGCAAAAACATATCACCTGTTTGGTTCCAATGATACATGAGACTACCTCTATATATTTAATTGGTTGCTTTCTTTTCACTAATGACACTAATTTTAATTAAAGCTGAAATTACATACAGCTATTCTACAGCTGAAATTACATACAGCTATTACTCACCATTACAACAGTTTATTTTCTTCTATGTTAAGTTCACCTATCTTTATACCGGGGTCAAATTTATTTTTCGCAAAGTCCCTGTGACATTTCAATATGGGAAACACTTTAAAATACCAGTCAAGATTGTTGAATCTCCACATATGGAAAACATCGTCTCAATGCTTATGAAGAGACTTCTCCAAATGACTCTCTTGTAGAATTGCATCTGTCATTTCATGTCAATAAACAAGGGAATTGTGACATTGCACTCTATATGATTTTATGAAAGTATGTTGATGAGTGTGAATATAATGTAACTCAAATATGCTTCATGCAAAAGGTCTCTTGTAAGGTATCACTACAAAACTTATAATCTACTGAGCGTGGTCATCCTATTTGTATAAATCAGGGGTCAGCAACCTTTCAGAAGTGGTGTGCCGAGTCTTCATTTATTCACTTTAATTTAAGGTTTCGTGTGCCAGTAATACATTTTAACATTTTTAGAAGATCTCTTTCTATAAGTCTATAATATATAACTGAACTATTGTTGTTTGTAAAGTAAATAAGGTTTTTAAAATGTTTAAGAAACTTCATTTAAAATTAAAATGCAGAGCCCCCCCCCGACCGGTGGCCAGGATCCCGGCAGTGTGAGTGCCACTGAAAATCAGTTCACATGCCCACATGCTGCCTTCGGCATGCATGCCATAGGTTGCCTACCCCTGGTATAAATGTATCACTCTTGTATCTGAAACTAGAATTATGAAATATAACTCTGAGGGCCTATTGTAATTATGCAAAGTGTGGGCCATTAATGGTGATTTGGAATCTTGATGGCTCCCATTAACCAGGACAATTGTCTGTAGATGGCTCTGTTTTACTTGTAAGTCTTCCTGTATAGATTGCTGGCAAGGGGATAATGAAGTCTTACAGTGACATGTGATCATGTCACCTGAACTGGAATCCATCTTTAACCTGGTGCTTTTCCATTTAGAAGGGGGGTGGGAGACCCAGGGAGACAAACGATTCCCGCCTTGTGCCAAAGCTATACAAGTGGGTGGAACAGAACAAAGGGGGCTGCAGTCATGAGAAATCCCCTAGCTACCACCTGAGCTGGAACAAGGGCTGTACCAGAGGAAAGGATTATGCCCAGACTAGGAAGGCATCCAGTCTGTGAAAGAAACTTACTGAAACATCTCTGAGGGTGAGATTTTTATCTGTATTCAGTTTTATTACTGTATTAGACATAGACTTGCGTGTTTTATTTTATTTTGCTTGGTAATTCACTTTGTTCTGTCTGTTACTATTTGGAACCACTTAAATCCTACTTTCTGTATTTAATAAAATCACTTTTTACTTATTAATTGACCCAGAGTATGTATTAATACCTGGGGGGAGGGAGCAAACAGCTGTGCATATCTCTCTATCAGTGTTATAGAGGGCGAGCAATTTATGAGTTTATCCTGTATAAGCTTTATACAAGGTAAAACGGATTTATTTGGGGTTTGGACCCCATTGGGAGTTGGGCATCTGAGTGTTAAAGACAGGAACACTTCTTAAGTTGCTTTCAGTTAAGTCTGCAGCTTTGGGGCACATGGTTCAGACCCTGGATCTGTGTTGGAGCAGACTGGCGTGTCTGGTTCAACAAGTCAGGGTGCTGGATTCCCAAGCTGGCAGGGAAAGCAGGGGCAGAAGTAGTCTTGGCACATCAGTTGGCAGCCCCAAGGGGGTTTCTGTGATCCAACCCATCACAGGAATCCCTTTAGTTCCATCACATTGAATGCCAGACATGATAGAGGTGGGAAGGCAGGAATGCTATAGAGAAATATTATTGTTACTATATGGTTAGAGCTGGTGGCTGACAGTAACTGTCAAAAGATAAGATTTTCTGCTCAGTTAAGATATGGTATTTGTGGCAGAACACTGTCCTGCTAGACTTGAGTGGTTTTAAAAATACATATTCTGGGTTTCTTTAAATCATAGCCTGTAGAACAACTACTCTGAATCGCTTAACCCAAGTAGTTGCATGTTCTCTTCTAGCTATCTCAAAAGGCACTTAATTGAACACTGAGTTCCTGCTCTATCAATCCCTCAATTCAATAAATTCAAGAGTTAAATGAAAGGTGATCCAGAACAACCGTATAAATATAAGCCCCTCCTCCTAAAAGAAAAGCCCAAGCTCCAAAGAGCTAAAATGATGGGAAGAGGAAGGAAGGAGGTTATATAGTGTGGAAATAGTAAAACCCTAAAGCCCTGAGAAACAGTTATTCTAAAAATTAGCACTCTGATGGAACACAAACACAATTCTGTGCCAAGGCCCAGAATCAACAAGGTATTTACACACATCTAACTTTAAGCACATAAATAGTTCCATATGTTTAAAGTTAGCCATGTAAGTAAGTTCCTTGCTGAATCAGGCTTAAAAAAAATAAAACTCAAAAACTGTGTGATTTAATTATTTGTTGAATTTTGGTCCTATTTTCAGTTATTGTACCATGAATTAGCAAGAATGCAAGTGCCAAAATTTGACGCCAATATTAAAATATCAACAAAGGAGAAGGAAACTAACGATGTCCACATCTATTAATTTTGCAGGGAATTATACTCAAAACTAGCATTATTTCTCTGTATAGCAAAACTAAATGGAACGTTCATTCGTAACATATCCGTAGGTACTGTCTCTAAAGCATGCTGCAAAAGAATTCTTTCCTCCTTTTCCTTTAGTGTCCCTCATCCCTGCACAGAAACAAGTGAACTAATGTATTCACTTGACTGTCTAATAATGTACAGCACTAAAGAGGTTTAATAATTTGAGCATAAAGAAAGGGAAGTTTCACCAGGGGTGCTTCTGAAGTATTGGTGGGAACCCATTCACATGCAGGAAAAACATGTATAGTGGAAGAGAAACACAGTTACACAATTACTCTGTAATAGCACTTTGAATAAGTTTACATGCAAATGATGGAGCTCAGTGATATTCAGATTTCAAAAGTGTGCTGGATTTCTGCAGTTCCCTTAATGAAAAAAATCTACCAAGTTTTCTATTAACAGGGCTCTCCCCACTTACTACAAGTGAGACTGTATAAAAATAGAATTCATGTAACCTGAAGAAGCAATAAATTTAGAATATTGTCCCCTACATCTCAAGTTCAAAAGAGCTTATTTCAAAATGCTGAGGGATCCCAAATGCCAGGTGGAGAGATTATTTTCTGTATGTTGTAATGTTCTATCAGTAAGGCCCTACCAAATTCATGGCCATGAAAAACGCATCACAGACTGTGAAATCTGGTCTTTTCTGTGCTTTTATCCTATACTTTTGTAGCAGGGCGGTTACCCCGCTCTTGGGATAAAAGGAATGAGAGCAGCTGAGGGAGGCTGGCTGGCCCTGATAAGAGGGCTGTGAGCAAGGAGCCGAGTGAGAAGGACCCAGCTGCCTGGGAGAGACAGGGTACCTTCGGCAGTGCTGGGGAAGGGGCAGGCTGAGCTGGGGAGCTCAGGCCTGGCTACCTCCCATGCTGAGGCCTGGCAGGAAGGCCTAAGGAGGTACTGGGGCAGTAGGGAGACAGCTGGGCTAGAAAGGCAGCAAGTCCAACCCCCTTGCCAATGATAAATGGCCATTACAGACTGCAGTTTGCCCCAGAGAAAGGGGGCTAGATGACGACTGGCAGTAGTCACTGAGGCAAGGTGGGCATAGGAGAAGGGGGTTTCCCTGGGAGAGGAGACCCAGAGTGTGGGAGCACTGCTGTGGGGCAGCAACCCAAGGTAAGGGGCACTGGGGTCTGGGAGGGACACAGGGCCAGAGGTGGTGGAGACAAGGAAGCAGGTACTAGTAGGGAGAAACTGGCCAGCAGGAGGCACTCCAAGGCTGGAAAAAGCTAATTCCCGGACAACCAGCAGGAGGCACTGCGGTGGTGAGTAACTGCCGTCCTACAACTATACAGGACTTCACAGAAGAGACCAGCATTTCTCAAGTTAGGGGTCCTGATCCAAAAAGGAGCTGCAGGAGAGTTGCAAGGTTATTTTACGGGGGCTGCAGTATTGCCACCCTTACTTTTGCACTACCTTCAGAGCTGGGTAGCTGGCCAGGTATCCAACTCTGAAGGCAGCGCCCTGATAGCAGCAGTGAAGAAGTAAGGGAGGCAATACCATATATGCCACCCTTACTTCTGTGCTGCTGCTGCTCTGCCTCCAGAGATGGGCTCCTGCCCAGCAGCCACCACTCTCCAACTGCCCAACTTTGAAGGCAGCGCCATCGCCATTAGCGGCGCAGAAGTAAGGGCAGAAGTACTGCGACCCCCCCACAACTCCTTTTTGGGTCAGATCCCTACAATTACACCACCATGAAATTTCAGATTTCAATAGTAAATGTCATGATTTCAGCTATTTTTAAAATCATATGACCGTGAGATTGACCAAAACTGACCATGAATTTGGTAGGGCCCTAGCTATCAGGGATACGCTATATACCCAAAAGTTCGGGGTGTACAAATTCTGCAAGCGTGATTAAAAAACCCACAGTGCTTGCTTTATAACGAATAGTGTGTCTACCATCGAGATACCTTTTATGATGAGTCAGTTATGTTGTTTTGGAGCAATTCAGTTTTGTTTTGCTGCTCTCATCCATATTATACTCCAATCATAAGAAGTATTAACACATGGTATAATTAGTAAGATATTTATTATTTTAGTCTGAAGACTTATCAAATCATCCATGGGCAGTGGCAATAAGCATTAGCATGATCAATCCCAATTCATGAGATTACTGATCTAGTAATATTATGCAATGTAATAAACAATAAGAAGAACTGCCAGTCCTCAATTACAGTATCCTCTTAAAATTCCGAACAGAGTAAGTCTAGGGTTCAGGCATTAAAGTTAAACAGAAGTCCAAACAGCCACATATGTATAGTTTAGTCTAATGTAGTAAGTTTGAGTGATGGAGGCAGGAATCAAAAGTTTTTACACTACAAAGAACACCTCTACCCCATATAACGCGGGTTCGCATACAACGCGGTAAAGTTCTGACATGCTGCTCTGAGCAGCATGTTAAGGGTGCCGGGCTGGGCTGGGCCGAGGGGTTGGATAAGGGGCAGAGGGTCTCAGGGGTGGTCGTCAGGGGCTTCCCCCACCCAGGGTCTAGGAGGCAGGGGCTGTGGGGGGGGTGCACTTTGGGGGGCCCCGCAGTCCCAGAGTGGCCTGGGGGTTTAGCGGGGGCCGGGAGCAGCCCGCTCCGCTTCCCTCGCCCCGGCCCCAGCCGTGTCGCTCGGGGGAAGGGGCTTGGAGGAAGGGATTTCCCCCGCACTCTGGCAGCGGCGGAAGCGGAGCAGCCCGGCCCCAGCCCGCTCCACTCCGCCACCTCCCAGCCGCGGCGCTCCGCTTCCCGCCGCCGGTGAGTGCGGGGTGCGTCCTTTCCCCAACCTCCCCGCACTCACTGGCAGCAGGAAGCGGAGCGCCGCGGCTGGGAGATGGCGGAGTGGAGCGGGCTGGGGCCACATTGCTCCGCTTCCCACTACTGCGGTGAGTGCCTGTCAGGGGACGGGGTGTGTGGATAGGGGTCGGAGCAGTCAGGGGACAGGGAGCAGGGGGGTTGGATAGGAGGTGGTGTCCTGGGGGTGATTAGGGATGGGGGTCTCTGGAGGGGCAGTCAGGGAACAAGGAACAGGGGGGGCCAAAGCAAGTTTGATATAACACAGTCTCACCTATAACGCGGTGAGATTTTTTGTCTCCCGAGGATCACGTTATATCGGGGTAGAGTCTTGAATTAAGTCTAATATGTTGAACATGCTGAGACATTCTGGATGTCAAATATTGCTTTTACATCTATGGTACTTTTATACCTAGCACGTATTGCTATTGCAGCTAGCTAAGTAAAATCTTTGGTGTCCCTATTTTTTTTTTTTTTTAAGGAATTCAGTTATACTTTAAAATGTTGTGTTTTGTCTAAATAATGCTATTTCTCCACTTCCAACTCCTCATCCCAAACTAAGAAGTTGTGAGAATGGGAAAAATGTTTTTATTTCTTTTCCAATGTGCAACCACAAACATGTATTGTAATATTATTCCTTAACTATTTATGATTTTGCAAATAAAGAATCCACCCATCATTGTCTTTCTGCTTAATGACAAAAAAATGAGAGACATCATGCAAAAGAGATGTCATACAAGGGAAAATTTAAAACATAAAAGCAATGTACAAATGCTGTTAAGAGTCTGATTTCTTTCCCTCTATATTCATTACTCTAACATACGCAGTGATTTAGAAGTGTAAATCAGATATTGTCAGAAAACCCCTGAAAGTCTTAATTTGGATTTAATGGCTTAGGTCAGACAACTATTTTTGTTTTAATACAAATGCACTCCATGTGTACATACGCGCGCGCGCGCACACACACAGAAGCCAACTACATTTTTTTGGAGGGTGGCACGGGATGGCAGTGGAAGGAGGAAGTAATTTAAACCAAAGTAAAAATGGGTTTCATCATGCTTTTCTGATAGTGAAAAATAAAATAAAATAAAAATCTTTAGCTAGAGAAGATTTTTGAAGTGGTGTATTGGGTTCATATGAAAACAAAGAAAAACATTTTTTTTTTCAATGAGCATCTCCTCCCCCTCAAAACCCAGAATAGGCTGAAAAGCTTTAATTATGTTACATAGCTTGTTTATTTTCATACCTACATAACTCTATGAGCATCTTGAAGTATTTTCAGCACATGATTTCCTCTTTAGGGCTGGCCATGTTTTCTGATGGAACAGTTTTCTAATCAAAAAAGGATGATTCAATAGAAGCAACACTGACCATGTCAATTCAATCAAAAACTTATGGAATCTGACCTGTTAGAAAACTGCTTGGTTTCCTGCCAGCTTGCTCGCCCACCTACCTGGCTTGTCAGCTGCCTAAGTACCCTGACCCACCCCTGGCCAGCTCTCAGGCTTTCCTGCTTCTTGGGCTGCCTGGCAACCTGCTTGGCTGGTTCCCAGGAAGCCTGCAACTCACCCTTCATGTGTGCAGCCAGAAAGCTGAAAAATTACATTTCAGTTCTCCCAAAAGGAGTTTTTCTGAAATTTCCCCCCCCCCCCCAAAACAAAACAAAACCCCAACACATTTGAGGTTTATTTTTCTGATTTAGAATGAAATTTTTTTTTCCATGGGAAGGAGTTTCTAATTTTCACCTTTCAGCCAGCTCTACTTCTCTTACTGTCTATTTCACACATTCACCTGCTGAACCCAACACTTGCGGACAGGATAAGGAATATGAAATGGCTAGTTACCAAGTGTGTAATAATGATTCATTTTCACTAAATACATATACCGGGGCTGTGTGAAAAGACAGGATAATTATTTAAATTTACACCTAGGATGAAAAGGAACTGTACAGTGTGGCACATGCAGATGTACAGATAGGTGTAATGGGTGAAACTGCAAATAAAAATTTAGACTATATATCAAGAAAAGTTTCTTAAGAGTAATTTAGATTATGAGCTCTTCAAGGTGGGGAACTTATGTTTGTACATGAGACCCTGATTCTGAAGGTTTCATGACTACCATAATCCCCTCCAGTCCCCAACATCTTAGCCTCTGGATTTGCCTTCCAAGGGAAGTGATGAAAGCCTATGATCATTATAGGTGGAGCTGGTAGCCTGATCCTTCCCATAGTAAGACCCCATTTTCAGTTGCTTATAACTTTGCCAAAGCAACCATCTGGGCTAACATTTCCCAGGCTGGGTGTCTGCCCAGGCTGAACTTTTTTGGGGGACATTTCAGCTAATATGGTTCAGCCATCTAGAAAAAAAAGGTTAAGGGAAAATGTTTGCCCATGTTAAAAAAAAAATCATACAGCTATTTTACTGAGCAGGTCTAGAATCCACTGGAGCAGAAACTTGAAATTTGGCAGAGGGGTCGCATTGATGTCAGGGATGTGCCTTTTGCTGACTGGATGAAAATCTGCCCAAATCTGAAAAATCACGGTTTGCACATGGCTCAGTAGATAGTCATAGCATTTGACAGCTAAATTCCCAGAAGATTCCATTTGCAGTGGGCACACTCCATCTTCTCACAGCATCTGTGCACTGACTGGACTACATATAACACCATTTCCATAGACTGAGCATGTCCCAGTTCAGATTGTATGGACAGAGCAGTATTTTCCCTGCAACTGCTCCTCTCTGCAGCTGAGGGGGCCACTATAGTTTCAGGCAACAGAATTGAGACCAGGGAGACACTCTGCTCATGCCCAGGCAGGGAGGAAGAGAAGGAGGATGCAGTCAGAGTGGGATGCAGGGGGTGAGAAATGAGAGGAAGGGAGAAATAAAGAAGTTCTCAGTCTCCACATTCCTCTGCTGTCAGCAAATAACTGTGAAACCCACTAGCAAAGGGTGTATGTCATCTGCCTCTAATGCCTGATCCACATACTCAATGTACTACTGCTACCAGTTACTCCATAAGGCCAAGTGGCAGAGGTCTATGGCTGTAGATCTGAAGGTCTGAACCTACTGATAACCCAAGTTGGAGATCAATATGATTCCACATGATAAAACTTTTGTTTTTTCAGTTTTTTTAAAATGTTGGAAATGGTATTAAAAAATCCTATGCTAAAAGAACATTAAGGTTACAAAGTCAAACATTTAAAAGCTAGGAATTGGCAGAATTAGGTTGCTGGTATTGTGAAGAAAAATTCTTTAATATTTGTGAAGCATTAAGACACAGAGTACCATAGAAACACCTAGGATGAAATTAATAATTCTTTAGTCAGTGCAGGGTTTGGAAACTGCATTAACAAGGATAGTGGCCACACACACAATATAAGGAGGATAAAAAAAAAAAAAAACACAACCAACTACCAGAGACAACACATGTGGGGGCACGCAAGGTCCCATGCCCTCCCCCAGAATTCTGCCTTCCATTTAGCAACAGCTAAATGTTACAAGGGGGACCCATCCAGAGAGGCCGCTGCATACTCTGCCCCACAGGGTGGGGGGGAAATGGGCAAGGCTTTGGGCTGCCTCTTGCCAGGAGGCCCAGCAGTGAGGAAGCAGCAGCTCCCCCTCACCATGTATCCATACAGCTGACTAGGGGCTGACCTTTCCCACCCCCTGCTACATGGGACTGCTTCTCCTTCCCTGCTGCTGGAGTCCCAGTGCCTCCCACTACCTACTTTGCAGACCACCCTGGGGTGAACTCCCCATGGCTGTTTCCAGGGCAGGAGCCGCTCTCCCACTCATATAGCAGTGCAGGGGCTCTACACAGGGAAAACTGCCCCCCTCACACTTCAGTGGGAGTTGCCGTGTCTTCCATTTAGCTACAGCTTCTAAGATGAGTGAGGGGGCGGAGGTGGCGGGTAGCGATCCCTCCCTAAGCCCCACCACATGGGGCTGGCCTGAGCCACCTGGACTTATTGCTCGCTCCCTCGAATATTCCTCCACGCCCCCCTAGGGGAGCACACCCCCAGTTTGAAAACCTCTGTTCTAGACCAAAAGACAAGGTGTTCTAGATCCAGTGCCCCTCCCAACCCTTTAAATTGTGCCACCCCTCCAATCAATAGTTATGTGTTGCCTCTGCTACCAATTCACTGAATAAGGCTGGGGTCCTGTAGGAAAAAAAATAGTATGTGATCACATAGTAAGAGACTGTATCATAATGCATACACACAAGGGGGCTTGATTTTGCAACCTTAATGTTCTTGCAATGTACTTTTTTTTTAAATGCAATTTATAAACAGGCAGGCAAAGCACTCGAGAATGTGTTGTAGGAAACAACTGTCAATTTATCTTTTCTCTTTGCTAATATAACAAGTGTTTTCCAACATGATTTTATATGTATGTCCAGAGATTGCTTTATTTTTTTAAGTAAAGGTTAATTACAGCAAAGACATTTTAATAGTGAGAATCAAGGAGAAAGACACTTTGGGACTATGTGTATTGATGCTTCCTTGTAATAACTGACGTATATTGGTATAAATTCAGATACTTAGCCAATTCTTACGTATTTCATTTCTACATTAAATTACATGCTACATGACCATTTTAGGCATGCCTCAGCAACTGAGTAAGGGCCACACTTTAATATCCCTCTATCTTTGTTTTTTAATTATATTTTCAAACAAAAGTCTACAAAGATATTCTTAATAAGTGTGAATGATAAGGAGTTTAAGGATATCTTTTCTGACAAAAAACTGTTGCTATAAAACATTTATTCAACATTAAGAGCATGTCTGACAAGCTATATACATTTCACATTCAGTGCTACAATAACATCTTGACATAAAAAATTTGCATTACCTCTGTCAGCTTCAGTAGGCCCTGGCTAACAGTGGTGGCTCAACCACCAGCTCTGTAGTCATAGGTTTCCAAACAGGGACGCAGATGAGGGATGAAGACATGCCAGTAATATTCAAGTGTTAGATGACTGATGATACCAAAGATGCAGCAGCAGTTAACTCAGAGGGAAGCAAGACAAACACATGGTGCAACAAACAGAGTTGATGGTGACCTGCCAAGAGGCGTTAGTAAGCTAAACTCACTTCATCTATGTAATTAAAAATGAAATACTACCAGAAAATCCCACTGGTGTCATTTCGACAACCTATGTGCTTTGATTTGCTTTTACTATGGGTTGTTAGCATCTATAACAATTGATCTCTAATGCCAATTATGCATCAAGCGCTGTTAATACACCAAAGCTATTAGATAATTTATAGGATTAGAATCTACATTAACATAGCTGGTTTACTCTCTCCTAACTGTGATTTGTATCATGCTATTGTGCATCATAAGGGATCTCTCAGGACTAACAATTTCTAACTGAATGCACTGTATTATCATTATTGATAAATAAAGTCACTTGAGCAATTCTTACCAAGATGTATGTAACCTTGCCCTGAACAGAAAAAATGTGCAGTCCAAACTGAATTTTCACAGGTCATTAATACCATAACTGTTAACACATACTTTTTTTGTTTGTAAATTAGTATTTTACTTGTAATTACATTGTTACATGTAATGTCACAGAAAGAGCACCTACTATATGAAATTTCTGATGAAGAATTCAGAAAAGGCTAAATAGATTCATTTACTCTAGGACGGCAGTTATAACTGAGGTGATTTCCATACGAGTGAATGAAATTGAAACTAGAGATATTTTTCCCCTCCTTCCCTTCTAGTAGCTTCCTCATGTTTACTATGAAGAAAGTGGGTGATCATCTTTATAACTTTTGGATTTGGGGGTTGGTTGGTTTGTTTACTCCTATGCTATTTTGTTTGTCTAAAGAAAGGCTTTGACACCTCTGTAACACAAGCATATTTGTGTCCGCACAGTAATATTACATTTATTACATCATCCATCATTCCCCCTCTTGCTCTTGAAAAAAAATAAATGGCTAACAGATTTGTAAGGGAAGGAGCAGAAGGATAAGAGCTAAACCAGCTTATAACAATTAATCATATTAAACAAGCATATTGATCCATGCTAGAAACACAAAAATTAAAACATACTGCTGGTTACATTTTTGTTTTACTTACCAGATTTGTAATCTAATTTTCTTTCCTCTTAGCTCTACTGTTTTGATTTTAAAATCAACACCTATAAATAAAATACAGTAAACAAAAAGAAAAGGAGGAATAAGAAGCAAAAGCAATGAGGGTGTAATTTAAAATGAATTTTTTGTACCTGTGCATGTGTTATACTAATACACTCACAACACTTTGAACAAACAGGGATTTACACCACTATGGGTCAGCAGGGGGAGGGAATAGAGTTATTTCATATAATCTGAGCTATTCAGCCCAACCACTGTTGAAAATGTTTTTCAAGCTATGCAATATTGTCACTAGCAGCTTTAATGACAGAATAGGAAAAAAATAGGGTATGATCACTTCCTTCCCTCTATTGATGTTTTATAGTGATTGCCAGGAACAACCAAGCTCTAATTATGATTCTGTCACAGACTCCTCCCATGTCATGAACAGAGTCAACCTCTGCGCCTCAATTTTGCTATCTGTAAAATTGGAATAATATATAGCTATTTCTAGGTGTTGATGGTTAGTATTTGTAAAGCACTCTGAAGATGAAAGTGCTCTATGTTTTTATCCTGGAGTTGTACCTGGTTTAAAATATTATCAATGGCTTTTACATCAGTGTTTCTGTTATAAATTTGACAGCTGTCTATTCTGTAGATGTTGCTAAACTCTGAAATATGGCTTCCCATACTTTCTTTGTGCAAGAACATATCTGGGGGTGAAATATAAAAAATATTGTTTCTTATGAGTGAAAATACTCCAGTTTCAATTTTTTTGTTGTTATATTGTGAAGGGTTAATTAGCAGTTTCTATGGGTGATCTCTCACAAATCAACTAGAAAGAACAGTACTTTGATATTATAGTGGTTATATGGCAGTGAATCTCAAACTTTTGTACTGGTGACCCCTTTCACATAGCAAGCCTCTTAGTGCGACCCCCCCTTATAAATTAAAAACACTTTTAATTTATTCAACACCATTATAAATGGTGATTGCAAAGCAGGGTCTGGGGTGGGGGCTGACAGCTCGCGACCCCCCATGTAATAACCTCACGACCCCATGAGGGGTCCTGACCCCCAGCTTGAGAAACCCTGTTATATGACCTTGTGGTCCAGTATTATCCAAAACATTTGCCAAGTTACAGAGTGCATACTAAATATTACTTAACGATAAATCCATGCAAGATAGTCATATGCAAAGTAATATTTCAAAATAAAATTTAAGTTGATAGAAAAACAACAGTCAATTGACAACATAAAAATGTCCCATGAATCCATAAAACCCAAGCACACAAGGATACCTCCTCAACTACGTGAAGTGCCAATATGCTTAGTGTTCCAGGATATTTTACATACATTTTCGTGTTTGTCAGTTTCAGTCCCATTCTCTTAATGTCATTTTGTATGAAGATATTTTCCTTTAAATCTTATTCTTGAAACCCCCCACAAAATACTACTACATTTAAGAGAAAGAAAAGATAGGAGGGGATGATTCAGACTAATACAATTAAACTTACACAGAAATGAAGACGTATACAGTGTCAGAAACTTTCCCCCCCAATTATTTCACATAACAATGTAAACCAGTAGGGTAAAACAACAGAAATAGAGGAGATAAAATATTTTGGTAAGCGGTTTTTCTAAAGACTGCGTTGGCCAATTGCCAAGTGTCCAGCTAATAGTGCTTGGAAGAGAAGTGGACTATAAAACTTTTATTTAAAAAAAAAAAGAAAAAGAAAAGAAAAAAAGCTGAATTTGGCCAGTTTTACAACACTTGACTTTGATATACACCAAAATATTTTAACATTGGTTTTCATGACTAATGGTCTAAAACCTGTTACATGGCAAATTTGGAATATATTCTAAAGTTAAGAGCTTTGCTTAAAGGTTATTCCGTCAACACAGCAGTTTACCTTAGCTGATTTAGCTATATTGCTGCAGAACAGGGAGGCCAAATATAATTATTTCACCAAATTTTAATATACAAGGTTAAATTTTAAGAAACAAGAAGGATCCCCTCAACTCTATTTTAGTCTACCCTACTTTAGTCTGGCTAGGCTGAGAACCAGGGGGATAGACGATATCTATTTGCTTAAATAAAGAACATGTACATTTAAAAAAAAATTCATATCAAACTGTACACACAGCTAGACTACAGAACCAAGAACCTTTTACTTTTACCCTTATACTTCCTCCCACCTCCTGCCAAATATTTAGCACACTCACTGCATCTTAAAGGTATACTGTAAAGTTCTTCAAAGCAAAGAATGTGACTTCTCATGTTTACATCTAACAAAATGGACCCCAAATCTTCTTTGTGGGTTCAGGATGCTACTGCAATACAAGCAGTAAGGAATAAGATGAATTATAATATGCAACCTGAAATTTCAGCAAACATTGTCAAATCCTTTAAAAAAAAAAAAACCCCTAAAGTAAGGGGGTTATGAAGGATTCTATAAAATTCAGAATATTTTAATGAAACATGATTAAAAACTAATGGGTTTTTTTCTGCATTCTTGGAAGCCTAATTATAACATTATGCTAGAGTTAAGTAAAAGAAAATGAAACTGATCAGTCTGAACATGCTGTCCAAAGTATGTGAAGTACAAAAGGATAACAATTTTTTTTTTAAAATAGTGTTAGTAACACAGCTAGAAGTTGTTTTTTAAAATATAATTTCTTGACAGTCCTCTTTAATCTGCAAAATGTAAGCATCCAAAGTATCATTATTTTGTCTGTAGAGGATAATTAAGGTGCTACAGAAATAATAATTTTAAAATATTACATCAACATACAAAGCTCTAACTCAAGAAACAAGAAAATTTGGCTTAAATTTATCTAGAACACAACTCCCAATCTAACCATGATGTCTAATATGTAACATTCTATTCACGACTTACTATTTAGTGAATTTTCTTTAAACTGAGTTCTTAATTTCAACATTCAGTGTTTTCCAATCCTGGGAAATGTAACAGTATGTCAACATTTTTGCCTAACACTACAAGAATCTACCCATTTGCTTGAGTAGAAAAGGAGAGCAGAGAGCTCAGAGTGGGGGGCCAAATGCTAGATTAGCATTTAACATTCTAAATCACAAAGGCAGCAGAAAGAACACAGTGCTGCTGGTTTGCTGAAGTGCATCATATTTTCCAAACAGGAGCTTTGTAAGTTGATGTCTTGAAGGAAACAAGTGACAGGATGCAGAAGTGCTCAGTGGAGGAGTGAATTCTTCTACAGAATTATTCCAGTGATTTAACATTTAAAAGTTAGTTGGGCCCCCTCAATAGGCTTCAAAGCTAAAGCTCCAGCCTGAGCTGCAACTTCCAAGCATTATCTCTGCAGCTGTTTTTAGAGAGCCAATGGGAGCCCTGCTAGCCCCCAAGTTTGTTCACCCAACTTGGGCTAGCAAACTCACTCCTGCAGGCTACAAAATGATGTGTAGACAAACTCTAAAGGTATATGCAAGGCCACAAACATGCAAAACTATCACCACCAGATTATGCTGCTGCTTCTGTACAATGTGGAATTTACTTCTACATAAAAATGAACATTCTGAAAGCCAATGGAAGTTTGAGTCATTTGATTCCAGTTTTAATTTTTGCAACCTCATCTGTTTCTCAAATTCAAAAGTTAATTTGATACTTATTACAAGTGTTTTTACAATAAGAAGGTGTTATTTATAGGGCTGTCAAGTGATTAAAAATTATTCACGATTAATTGCACTGTTAAACAATAATAGAATATCATTTAAATATTTTATGGATATTTTCCACACTTTCAAATATACTGATTTCAATTACAACACAGAATACAAAGTGTACAATGCTCACTTTATTTTTGATTACAAGTATTTGCACTGTAAAAAACAAAAGAAAGTTTTTTTCAATACACCTAACACAAGTACTGTAGTGCAATCTCTCTATCATGAATGTTGAACTTACAAATGTAGAATTATATAAAAAAAACTGCATTCAAAAATAAAACCATGTAAAAAATTTTAGAGCCTGCAAGTCCACTCAGTCCTACTTCTGTTCAGCCAAAAGCTCAGACAAACAAGTTTGTTTACATTTGCAGGAGATAATGCTGCCCGCTTCTTGTTTATAATGTCACCTGAAAGTGAGAACAGGCATTCTCACGGCACTGTTGTAGCCGGCGTCACAAGATATTTACGTGCCAGATGTGCTAAAGATTCATACGTCTCTTCATGCTTCAACCACCATTCCAGGAGACATGCATCCATGCCGATGACAGGCTCTGCTCGATAACAATCCAAAGCAGTGCAGACCAATGCATGTTCATTTTCATTATCTGAGTCAGATGCCACCAGCAAAAGGTTGATTTTCTTTTTTGGTGGCTCAGATTCTGTAGTTTCCGTATCTGACAGTTGCTCTTTTAAGACTTCTGAAAGTATGCTCCACACCTCGTTCCTCTCAGATTTTGGAAAGTACTTCAGATTCTTAAACCTTGGGTCAAGTGCTGTAGCTATCTTTAGAAACCTCACATTGGTACCTTCTTTGTGTTTTGTGAAATCTGCAGTGAAAGAGTTCTTAAAATGAACATGTGCTGGGTCATCATCCGAGATTGCTAGAACATGAAATATATGGCAGGATGTGGGTAAAACAGAGCAGGGGACATACAATTCTCCCCCAAGGAGTTCAGTCACAAATTTAATTAACACATTATTTTTTTAACAAGCATCATCAGCATGGAAGCATGTCCTATGGAATGGCGGCCGAAGTATGAAGGGGCATACGAGCTGTGGTCCAAGTGTAGTATCTGGCACGTAAATATCTTGAAATCCAGCTACAAAAGTGCAATGCAAATGCCTTTTTTCACTTTCTGGTGACGTTGTAAATAAGAAGCCAGCAGCATTATCTCCCATAAATGTAAACAAAATTGTTTGTCTTAGCAATTGGCTGAACATGAAGTAGGACTGAGTGGACTTGTAGGCTCTGAAGTTTTACATTGTTTTGTTTTTGAGTGCAGTTATGTAACCCCCCCCCCCAAATTCTACATTTGTAAGTTGCACTTTCAAGACCAAGAGATTGCACTACAGTACTTGTATGAGGTGAACAGAAAAATACCATTTCTTTTATCATTTTTACAGTGCAAATATTTGTAATAAAAAATATTACACACTTAGATTTAAATTACAACACAGAATACTAGATATATGAAAATGTAGAGAGACATCCAAAATATTTAATAAATTTCAATTGGTATTCTATTGTTTAACAGTGCAACTAAAACTGCAATTAATTGCAATTAATTTTTTTTAGTTAATCGTGAGTTAACTGCAATTTATTGACAGCCTAGTTATTTATAGAAAATTTGCTGAAAATATGGTACCAAAAAATCTGAACCAACTGTACAGCATGTTTAAGCCACACACTAGAAATGATTTTCTATCAAACACAGCACCTTCAGAGTAAAAGAAAAAAATCTAACCATCTGTTTCAAGTACTAATTAAGCCATATACAAATAATATTTACTTCGCGTAATCAGCTCTGGAAAATATGACTTGCAAAACACATTACACTTCTGAAATCTAAAAAGCAGCAACTGAAACTTCCAAGTGTCAATTGGTACAGTATTCTTGACATTGTGCCAATTTACAAATTGTCAGTTTGCCTCTGGTCATTACAAAACAAACTAGATTAGGCTATTTGAACACTGGCTGATGGTATAGTTAGACTATTCTTAGTCATTCATGCAGTGGTTGGTCCTAAAATGGATCAGTGCTATAAAAACATGACTACCAATTTTAGGCAGAGTTTAAGAAATGCATTTTACTCAAAATTAAAAAAAAGAAAAGAAAAGAAAAGTGTCCCTCTATGGATATTTCTCATGAGAAAAATGCAATAAACCTAACAGCTTTGCTCCAAAAACGTGTACCTTCCTAAAGTCATTGGTGAGGATTTAAAATTAGCTTTTCTGCGGAGTAGGAATATTGCATCTCCTCTGCCTTTTAATCCTGAGGCTTTGTCTACACTGCGCAGCTTTTAGCGACATGGCTGTGCCACTACAGCTGTGCCGCTAAAAGGCATGCAGTGTAGCTGCCATTTGTCAGTAGAAGTGAGCTCTCCTGCCAACAAAAACTTCCACTCCCAATGAGCAACCATGGCTTTGTCGGCAGAAGAGCGCTCCTGCCGAAAAAGCACTGTTCACACCGGGGCTTTTCGTTGGTAAAACTTTTGTCGTTCTGGGTGTGTGTGTGTGTTTAACAACCCAAAATGACAAAAGTTTTGCCAACGAAGTTCCAGTGTAGACAAAGCCTGAGTTTGGACTCCGACACTCAATGCTTGCTCAGTTTATCTGTCGAAGGGTACAGCTACACAGCAAATGAAGGTGTCATTGTAGCCATCTGAATACTAAGTCCCCCAGGGGCTCACTTTAAGTACTTGGGTTGCTAACGTGCACTGAAGTCTATGCTAGGGTTACCATATTTAACAAATAAAAAAAGAGGACCCTCCACGGGGCCCTGGCCCCGCCCATTTCCCACCTCCAGCCCCTCCAACTCCGCCCCTTCCCTGCCCCAACCCCTCCCCATCCTCTCTCCCACTCCCAGCCATGGGAAAAGGGCTGCCCGAGCGCTACCGGCTTCACGGTTTGCCAGGCAGCCCCCAGACCCTGCTCCCCCGGCTGGCGCTTCCCCAGCGCAGCTGGAGCCTGGGAGGGGAAGCGCCCAGCCGGGGGTGCAGGGTCTGGAGGCTGCCCGGCAAACCGTGAAGCTGGTAGCACTTGGGCTTCGGGCAGCCCCTATGCCTCCGGACCCTGCGCCCCTGGCCGGGCACTTCCCCTCCCGGGCTCCGGCGGCGCAGGGTCCGGAGGTATGGGGGCTGCCCAAAGCCCGTAGCGCTCGGCTCTTAAACAGAGCCGAAGAATCAGGGGAGGAGCAGAGCCGCCGCGGCCGGAGGCTCTGCTCCTCCCCTGACTCTTCGGCTCTGTTTAAGAGCCGAGCTGCAGGAGCGCTACCGGCTTCGGGCAGCCTCCATGTCTCCGGACCCTGCGCCACCGGAGCCTGGGAGGGGAAGTGCCTGGCCAGTGGCTAGGGTCCGGAGGCAAGGGGGCTGCTTGAAGCCCATAGCGCTGGGGCAGCTCGGCTCTTAAACAGAGCCGAAGAGTCAGGGGAGGAGTAGAGCCGCCGCGGGAGGGGAAGTGCCCGGCCGGCATTTTCCCGGACATGTTTGGCTTTTTGGCAATTCCCCCCGGACGGGGGTTTGATTGCCAAAAAGCCGGACATGTCTGGGAAAAACCGGACGTATGGTAACCCTAGTCTATGCCATCACATCTTCACTACTACTATTACCTATCAAGCTAAATTAATGCTAGCGCAGCTATGCCTACCCACACTACGCCACCTTCATTTACTGTGTAGACATATCCTAACTCTTGGCAGGGTTCTATACCCTTAATGTTTTGCCACTGATAAATTAAGAAAATACGGTTTGTGAAAAATGAAGTTGATAAGTCGACTGAGTTCATTATAAATATGGTTAACTTTTTTTTAAATCAAAAAGAGCAAGGAATGTTTAATTAAAATTCCTTAATGGTAAAAATTTGACTGAAGCAGGAGTAAAATAACTCCTCTCACATGGAACATGAACTATTCAAAATACTTCTCTTAATATTAATTTAAAAGGTGCCTTGCAAAAGAGAAAGTGCTCTGATTCTTCATGATGTATAAAGACAACCTAAGCTGTCTTCCCCCCCTCCCCACGCGAGAATTGTTTTTTACATTAGAAATATTAGACACTGCTTAGCAGTTTTTGCTCGAAGGCTCTTCAAATTGGAAAATTTAGTAAGATGAGATCCCCAGTGAAAACCAACTGAGAGGGAAAGAAATTTTAAGTTAACTCTCTATTCAGTTCAAACAAACGATGCATTGCTTATGTCAACTGTTACCGGCTTTCAGAAGCCATCCCACAATGCCCCACACTGACAATACAATTGATACAAGCCCTTTTGGTGAGGATGTACACCTCCAACACAATGAGTCAAGTATGTGTGCACACACACACACACACGCACGTGTTTTAATAACTGTGGTGGCTGTATGCCAATGTAAATTAGGGTGAGATAATTTTGGCCTTAGAAAACTATTTGGAATCAGCTTAATTCACAATTTCTGCTCTATTCTAAATAGGTTTTTATATCGCGCTCATTACTGTTGTATATGAGCACAATCCTGCAGTGCATTAAGCAAAGTGACTACATATCTATCATGTGTCTATTGTCTCATTCTCTTTCCCTAGAGGGAGAAGCATGTGCAGTGAATCATCTTGTTTTGGTCGGCTTGATTTTTTGTTTTTATACAGCACAGAAATGCAACATCAGTATTACTAATAGTACATCTAGCTGTCCCCCACAGAACTTTTGGCATTTCTAACCAACTCCAGTGCTTGCCACTTAATTTGAACACTATCTTAAAACTACATTTAATTGTATTAAAACCTCAGGAATCATTTATGTTGACCAAATTTTGCATGACTTAAATCACTGACTACAGCAAGTTTCAATTTAATTAATAAAGACAAAATTTCTGAATGAGCAAACTTAAAAAAGGGGAAAGACTATTCAGATCTGTGATTTCTTGGTTGCTTTCCACATTAATAGTACTGTTACAAGAATGTTGTTTAAAAATATCTTTTGTCAGTGTATGTGTATCTCATTTTGACGGTAAGGGAACAAGGATAGCATACAACATAAACCATTCCTAGTCTCTTCAAAGATCATGCAAAACATCTTTGCTAATTGATTCCATATTTCAGTGATTAAAATTTAAATATAAACTTCTGATTTCTACAGGCTCCTTCTAATGTCCCCATCACACACTTTCAGGAGAACAGAATTAACCACAGATTTTGAGTTTGGTAGAAAATTCTTCAAACCTTAAATAAAATAACTGACACATGAAAAGGTGCATGCTATATATACCCCAGGGGTCGGCAACATTCGGCACGCAGCTCACCAGGGTAAGCACCCTGGCAGGCCAGGCCAGTTTTATTTACCTGCTGAAGCGGCAGGTTCGGCTGATCGCGGCCCCCACTGGCCGCGGTTCGCCGTCCTGGGCCAATGGGGGCGGCGAGAAGTGGCGTGGGCAAGCGATGTGGGGTGCTTACCCTGGCAAGCCGCGTGCCAAATGTTGCCGACCCCTGCTATACCCAATTTTTTTTTTAAATTATAGCCTAAGTATCAAAATATTACTGAAGAAGGAGGAGGAGTAGAGACAGGAGACAAATGCAGCCAAACCTGAGGAAATAGCAGCAACAGATCAGAACATGACCGGCGTCAAAAGACATCAACAAAAACTTCAATTTAGTCTGCCACCTTGGCATCTGGGTGCTTAATTAGGCAAACACACTGCAAAAACTGAACTGCACAGGATATAATCTAATAAAACAGAACACTTGATAACTATTTGTATTAAAAAGCATATTAAATCTGAACAAGCTCCTTAAAAAAGAAAAGTTCATGTGAGCTCTCTATGCTACTAACTATACTCATCTAAATGTCACTGAGGGAACTGTTTGGCACGTGTCAGCACTACTGAAAATGAGGCCACTTATACTTATTTAGGTGCCCAAAGAGTAGCACGGATCAGTGTTCACGTTGCACTCCCCGTCAGTACCTGGCCCAGCAAAGCTAATGATCCAACCAGCAGACCAAATTCAGTGATGAATCTTGGTCACATGACACCTGAGGTATGTTGCACATATGCTAAGAAGGTGCCCAGATATGGAGTCAGGATCCTTACTCTACCCAATCTATATTTTAAAAGCCTAACATACTAGTCATCATAAACCAGTGGTCAAATGTACGCAAGCTATGTTAGGAGACAGCAGGTGCACCTGCTTATGCTGACTTTGAAATGAGGCATGAACTTTGTGCCAGCTTGTGATGTTTTGGGAAGAGCCAACAGGCTTTTATAATTCCCCTCCCTTTTTAAAAAAAAATCCCTCCTCCCTCACCAAGTCTTCAGTGTACCACAAGCAATAAATATGTTTAATATAAAATCATGCTACTCACTGTGAAAATTGAAATGAAGAAGCCCGAAATGTCTTTTCCTTGTGCACATATTGGAATTGAGGGCTGTGTGTTTTGGATGCCCTTATTTTACAAACACCAACACCACGTTTGCCATCTTAAAGCCTCCCGTTGGGGTCCAAATCTGTATTGCCTACACATTCAAGACTCCCAGGAGCTTCAAAAGGGAGATTTGCATGAGTAAGAAGTGCAGATTTGAGCCTCTGATTTATAATTATTAATTATTAAGTGTTCTCACATTGTATTGATTCAATGTATTTCTTTCTGGAAACTTGCCTAACGTGCTGTCCTGGATAATTCTATTAATCAAGTGATTTTTCCTGCAAATTTAATGTGTTTGTCAAAATATGATTAAAAGCTTGAGCAATCCCTTATTAAAATAACAAAATTATGCATTAAGTCATGCTTTAAAACCTTCAAAACCTAACAGAGAATATACTGGTTATTATTGATAGAATAAACATGTGAACTCTGTATTAAAGTCATTCCTATAAATGATCAACATGTGCATTTTTAAAAACCACACTTTCGTTACAAGAGTCCATACAACCTTTCACAATGATCACATTTCTAACTACTACTAATCAGGTTTTAGGATACCTCAATATACAACTTCTAATGGGCATGTTATGTGTGGAATTAAAACTGACAGTATCCTTTTAAAAAGTGACTGAATAGATCAAGAAAAGTAACAGCATGCGTGTGAAATTTGCTGAAAAATATTGTGTGCATTAGTGACAGTCAAAATGAGGGAAATCAGTGAGTATGGTTAGTATGATACATCTTGTTATTGAAAAATCATTTGATACTGTTGCGTATGACACAGATTGATTAGAGCCAAAGCCTGGCCCGGGGCAGATTAAAATGTGTTATTCTGGCTTTGGGACAAGAGGATTCTCAAGCAAGACACAAACTGAAAAATACAGTTGAAAAAATATAGTTGGGATAGTTCCCCTAGTTAACATACAACGATTCGTTTAGTTTTTTAAAAGGACTAAGGGGAGCCCCTCTCATTAAACGTTTACTATTTAAGATTTACTGAAAACAATTTAAAAAAGGGCAGGTAACAAGTGTAGTGAAGGAAAAAGGCAGTCGGAGTCATTTCAGCACACAAGTGACTTTGAGGAGGAGAGTAAAGCAGCAACAAATACAGACAAACAGAGCAGGCGAATTCAAAATTATTTGAACAGATTAAATTTAAAGCCTATAAACTAACCATACTAAAGCTTTGATCCAATGTGCAGTGAGGTCAATAGAAAGACTACCATTGACTTAAATGAGCATTGAATCAGGCCCTTACTTTTTTCCTTACTGAAATGACTCATGTAATTATCAAAGGAGAAGAAAACTTATATGGAAACCTTTTAAAAAAAAATGTAAAATGGTATGCCCATTTTTTTTTTAATTTGCTTTATCAAAGTTCTTTTAATTAGTTATTTTTAAAATAAATTAAAGTGAAACCGCCCACTTAAAAGAGCACAAAACAGGTTAAAGATCAAGAATGATTCATGGATGAAAACTAATGTATTAACTATATCTGCACCAGTTTTGGCACCAGTTTAGAGGCAGGTATTATGAACTGCCCTTAAAAGTTTGTGCAGCGCCTAGCACAATGAGGATTCAATCTTGGTCAGGGCCTTTATGCTCTACAGTAATAGAAGGTGTCAAATACAGCACCCAAAAATTGAGATGCCCAAAGTCATTAGTCACTTTTGAAAATTTAGGCCAACATCCTTGTAAATATATCCACTATGACATTACACACTAAACAGAAAGTTGTAATTGATTTCCAAAATGTTTTAACCATTAAACAGCTTGTTATAAAGTAAATCTTCAAATACATTTTTAACTTGCAATGGCAGAACAGTGGGCAGAAGTAGATTTACAGTACTTTAGACTAAGAAGTGTACCAACATTTTGGCAATGGGAATAGGAAAAGATGAGTTGCAGATTTCCTGTATTAATTTAGATTTATGGGTTAACTTGAATGAATATTTGTATTTCCAAGACTTGTGATGGAAGAAGTTGCATCAGTGATAAATTACTGGGTTCCCAATACATAGACCAAACAGAAAACTTGTTAAGACACTTTTAGGCCAACTGCATTGCCCAGCTTTTAAAAAAGTGGAAACTATTCATGCCATGAACTCAATACTTTGAATCTGAAATCTAACATTTACACTTTTTTTAAACTGGGTAATACTTGTCACAAATGATCTCAAGGTACTTTGCGCAAGAATATGGGGGACAGGACTTGCCCCAACACTGGCCAAATTCAGATGGGGGGGTACCTATATTTTTCCTTTCAACTGGTTATACTTATTCACTTCTTGTCCTAAATTGTGAATTGCTGCCATGTTAAGCAGCAGCCAGGTTTCACCTCAGAGATTATTATACTTCAGTCACGGGTAAAAAAATTTCATTATATATAATTCTCAGCTTCCAGAGATAAAAATACAAACCCATAATTGAGTATCATCTGCATGTTTTGTTGCTTCTGACACTATCTCAGCTGTTCACAGCCTGGACTGAGTTTGACAGCTGCATTCCACACTCCTTGCTAACTTAGAGCCCCCTGTATTTATGGTCATTAAAATGAGCACTAAACTTGGTTTGCTGGTTTACTTACATGCTCTCATTTATGTACCAATCATGGGCTACTAGTTGTTTAGACTGTCCCATGGTGCCAATATAATCAACACAAGAAAGGTTTTTAAAGAGAACAAATTATTTTGTGTATTTACTTGGGGGGGGACGGGACCCACATTTAACCCTTGCATTATATATTCCTAAATACCATGACAACATCTGTCTGTAGATTACTTACATCGCAAAGTGTTACAACAGGTAGTATTGATTAAACTTTCTGCAGTAAGCATGCCACCAGCTCTGTTTGTGAACAATTGTCCTGTTGGATTTTTGGATTTTACCAGAAGAAAAGTTGAGAACACTGTTTCTTCTGGCATTAAACATGCAAATACAAGTGGCTTCTTTAACCATTACCTGAAAATACTACCAGGTGCACCACTTGTTTATTACACACCCAGATTGATTTTACTACTTAAATATTAAACACATTATAGTAATAGAAAGCATTTCTAGAATCAAGCTTAACTGAATAAATGTATTAATATGCAAACTGAGCTGATTTTTCATTAAAAAGGGACTCCTCATCTACAGCAAGTCTTCTCTGAACGCACAGAATTACTGTCTTCTTTCTTAGCTCACAGCTACAATCACATCGGTTATTGGAGAGCCCTTTGCACTTCTGCCTGTCAGATGGCAACAAGTCACACAAGACTGTACTCAATCCACTCACCAATTTCCATTTGAGAGCAAGTGTTCTAGACTTCTGCATCCACCCCAAGACACACAAAAAAAAAAACCAACCCATAAGCTACACAGACAGAAGGCCTCTGAAAGCATGGAGTTTTATAGAGGTGACAAATGGCAGGAGTGAGATTTAAGTACAAATCTTTCATCATCTGCTGCCTCAAATTGCTGGGGGTGGGGTGGGGGAATAAATCTTGTATGTGCTAATATTTAAAACATTTTTGGTATCAATATATTTTATCATAATTATCCAGTGTCTGAAGATTTCAGCTCAGGATAATACCAAGTATTACTAATAAGTAAAATGAACAAATGTTAAAAAAAAATGGACTAGATTTTAAGTTAAAAACCACCTACACAGAACTTAAATGTAGTTTCACTTAGAAGACCTAAAAGACCCCTGAATCCTGACAAGTTGTTGTTTTCCAATCACATTTTCCTATTAAAAAAATCCCACAAACTCTCTTGTTGCTGTGTGAGGAACTCCTAAAGAAGTCACTGACTATGCAGGGAAACAATGAAAACTGAATTACACCATGCTGTCAAATGTGCTAATATTATGAAAGATGAATACTTTTACTCTCTATTTTCTTTCAGTTCTAGTAATCTCTGGTGTCAGTGGAAAGTGGCAATGCTATCCCTAAAAGGATAACAAGAACTATACTATCAGTTTGTGCATATATAAAGAGAATGGACTTTTCTAAACAAAATAGTATCTTTGTCAAAATACCTAAAAGTACAAATACAAGTACTAATAATAAGACTACAGACCAACTAAGAGTCACTATCTTCAAGTCTGGCATACAAAACTCTACATAGCAACGTTCTGTTACTCATTTGGCAACAGTATCCAAAATTAGTAAATATTTTAGATCCAGTACGCTCCTGCTATGTACATATAAAATTAAGGAAACAATGCTCTATCCAAGGAGTTTATTATACCTCTACCCTGATAAAACACTGTCCACGGAAGCCAAAAAGTCTTACCGCGTTATAGGTGAAACCGCGTTATATCGAACTTGCTTTGATCCGCCGGACCACGCAGCCCCGCCCCCTCCGGAGCGCTGCTTTACCGTGTTATATCGGGTCGCGTTATATCAGGGTAGAGGTGTATTCAAAACAGCGAAGCCCTATAGATATATATTACACCATGTATGTGCTGCTATAAGGATGTGCTGTTGAAATCTGACAGGTCATTTTTGAAAGTCTTCACAAAAGTAGTGTGCTTTTGAGGTGAGATTTGTTGTATAATTTATCCAATAGAAATTTATAATTTAGTTAACTAATTCTCCATTGTGGAATATGTAAACAAGTATTAAAATGCCGTATCTTTTCAAATGAATCACTTCCTCCCCTCCAAATGCACCAGCCCAGTGTGCCCATAACATCACTCAGTAGGGGCAGAGAGCAGCCATTGGCTCCTACAGACCTGAGACACCCAACCATTTTATCAATCACATTTGAAATCCTTTGTGTCAGCCTGGTGCCCTGAACAGCCTACAAGTTTCACTTAAGAAATTATTAAGCAGCTAAAGAAAACATTTTGAACTTTGGTCTGTTTGGCTTACACTGGTACAGCTAAATATAAACATTACTGTATAGCTGAGCTGAGACAGTCAATATCAAGTAAAAAAGGAGGGAATTTTTATTCTAGAGTTCAAACTATTTTAAATACAGATTTACAAATCATCACTAAATTCCTTCCCCCATGCATATCTGTTCCTTCAGTTACATCTAGCTTTCTCCTCCCAAATTTAAGCTCAAAGCACATTCGATTTACAGAACTTCTCTCCCAACTCCCTCCAAACCAGGGAAGCGCGTCCTGCTGGATCAGTCACAAGATTTTCAGAAAATCATTCTCCCTGGAGAGGTGATAACAGGAAAAAATAGGGAGGTGCTTGAGGATTACAATTGAGGACCATATTCTGATCTCAGTGTAACTTCAGTATGAGGTTACTTTGGATTTACACCATCAGTATAAAAGTAGAGTTTATTCTATCCTGTATTTTCTTCCCAACTTGAAGACTCGATGCTATATGGTACGAAGAATTAAGGGGCAACTTTAGTACGTAATTTGGGGCTATGAAAAGCTCTTTGTGTTCTACTAACTTTAGAGTTCTCAACAGCTCTCAACTTTAAAACTTTAGTCAGGAAGGCTCAAAATAATGCTTTTATTTTCAAGTATTTCTACATGTAGTTTGGTGCAAGTAGATTTCCTATGCTCCTTAGATGTTGCTATGCTTTTTAGATCAAATATTTTGTAATCTTTTGTAACCATACCATTATTTATTTCCTGATTTGCTAAAATTAGGAAGCTTTTGTGCTTGAATCACTGGTTTATCTAGCAAATCAGATTTGCTCACTACTCAGATAAAAACTGACCAGTTTCCAAAGCACACTTCCCTCCAGTACTTTTTGCCCGCCATTACTCATCATGGAAGATCAACAGGGTTTTATTGTTAATCCCATACAGAAAGAGTGCTTAACACAGGTCAACAAGTTTTCTTGCATACACCTTGTTCATCACTGGAGGAGATTAAGGGTATGTCTACACTGCTCACGTTGCAGCGCTGTGACGTGGGCAGTGCAGACATGCTTTATTGCCATGGGAGAGCTCTCCCGGCGATAAAAAAACCCCATCCTGAACGAGCAGTGGTAGCTTTATAAAGCGCTATCTATACTGGCGCTTTTCAGTTCTAAAACTTTTATCGCTCAGGGGGGTGTTTTTTCACCCACCTGAACAACTAAAGTTTTAGCACTGAAAGTGGCAGTGCAGGCACCACTTTACAGAGGATAAATTCTAATCCTAGTCCCATTTCCTTAACCTTAAATAAGCTTGCCATGGGTTATGGAAGCTATCAGTGTTTCTTCATAACACCACCAAAATCAAATCTATATTAACATCTCTTTAGATTATGATACCTCTCTGGCACTTTTATACAAGGTTTTGTAACAAAAAGCAGAACCTGTGCTCCTAACTTCAGAACAATGTATTTTATACATATATATTAACAGTTGTTAACAGAAAACCATATGCACTACCAAGTTCAGCTTTTCAAAGAAACCAGGAAGGAATAAAAGAGCTGTCAAAATAAACATTAAAACTGTCAAAATAAACACTAAAACTGTAACAGCAACCATTTTAGAATTAATTTGTCAGAGGAAGATACCTCTCTATTTCTAAAAAGCAGCACTATTACTTTCCATCAGATGTTTAGAACTCTTCAGGCTCCAAGCTGCAATTAAGCACACATTTTACAGAAAGATAGCCTTCGCCTAACAATCACCTTGTCACAACACTGAAAGTTCAGCTCCAAAAATAGGCCTGTAATAACAAGGCAGACTAAAATTTGTTTTCAGGTTGCTCTAGGATTGATCCTTCCTTCCTTCCCATAAACCTTCACCCTCCTGTACCAAAAAATAATCCAACTGAAGGGGGTGCCTACTGATGACTAAACTTTATAGAAAGATTTGCTATAAAACACATTGTTTGCTCTATTTGCTGTCCAAGACAGTGAACTACATACACAACATAAGAGATGTTACTAATTGTCAATCTCAAACTAAAGCTTTCCACAGATCTAGAACCATATGCCGAGCGCCCATTACATTTTCCTCGGGAAATGCTGTAAAACCTTGAACCAATATTTGAATCCACATTCAATTTCCTAGGTACTCAGGCACCCTTTTATTTTTGACATTTAAAAATACTTGCGTTTTTAACATGACACATGGGAGACCCTGACATCCATCTCCTATTGTAAGAGCATCATTAAGGGGTTGAGCGTCTCTTTTAAGACTACAGTTGAAGGGTCTGGAATTGATCGCAACATGTGCCAGACTTATCCTGAGGAGCAAGGGCTCTAAGCTTCTCTCAACACCCTGACCCCCGCCCACCCCACTCCCCGGGAAGAGGCTCTCTGGGAGTTTTCTAACGTGTTACTCGCCTTTCTCCTCTGTTCAAGGCTCACGTTACGTTTCCAGGGGCTGTTGGGGCCGAAGGCGACGCGCCTGAGTTACAGGAGTGAGGCTGGGAGCAGGAGGAGGGAACTAGTGTCTATCCCCCCGCGATGTGAAGGTCGGCAGAGGCCTGTACGTGCGGTGGCTGAGGAGGGCTGCGGCTGCTGCAGGGGCGCGGAGAGGGCCCGAGGGGAGCAGCGAGGGGGCACGACAGGTGGCTGGTGGGGGGTGTTTAGCGCCAGGGCACCGGGCCGAGGGGCGGAGCACTGCCAGAGCCCGGCCCCAGCTGGCACGGGGGCAACGCAGGAGGCGAGGCGCGGCGCTAGCTCCGGCCCGGCCCGGCCCGGCCGCTCTCCCGGGAAGCGGGGGCGGGCCTGAGGGGGAGCCCGGCGCCCGCCCGCCCGGGGCTCTTACCCACGGTGGACTTGCAGGCCTCGCAGAAGGTGTCGTCGGTGAAGCGCTCCATCAGGCTGGTCTTGCCCACGCCCCGCGAGCCGATGATGATGACCTGCAGCTTGAAGTCGGCCGGGCGCGGCGGCTGCTTCCTGCGGCGGGACTGCGGCCCCGAGAGCGCCGGGGAGCCCCCCGCCGCGAACTCCCGCCCCGCGCCGCCCCTGCGCTGCAGCCCGGAGCCCGGCTCCATGACCGCAGGCGGCTCCTGCGCGACCCGGCTCCCCGCGCGCGCGCCGCTGCCCCGGGCCTGAGGGGAACGGGAACTCCTCGGCCGCCCGGACAACGAGCGGCCCGCGCCGCAGCGAGCGGGGCCCGCCGCCGGGGGAGCAGCGCCCCCTAGAGCGCGGGAGGGCCGAGCTGGGAAACCGGCCCTGTCCCCACGCACAGACACTGAGTGCCCGCGGGGGCTGAAAGAAATAAACACGCCGCTCTATGTGGCCTTGGCTACACTGGCAATTCACAGCGCTGCGCTTGCTGCGCTCAGGGGTGTGAAAAAACACCCCCCAGTGCAGCGCTGTAAAGCGCCAGTGTAATCAGCGCCTGCAGCGCTGCAAGCTACTCCCCTCGGAGAGGTGGAGTACTTGCAGCGCTGCGAGAGAGCTCTCGCGCTTCACAGCACTGTGAATCCACGAGTGTAGCCAAGGCCTGTGTGTAGCTAGGAGCGTGGGTAGGGTTACCATACGTCCGGATTTTCCCGGACATGTCCGGCTTTTGGGGGCTCAAATCCCCGTCCGGGGGGAAATCCCCAAAAGCTGGGCATGTCCGGGAAAATCGGGAGGCTCGGCCGGGGCCTCTTTGTGCGGGGCCGGGGGCATGGTGCCGGGCCGGGCCCGCGGGGCTGGGAGCCGGGCCGGGGTCGGGGAGCCGGGAGCCGCGGGGCTGGGAGCCGGGTCGGGGAGCCGGTCCGGGGTCGGGGAGCTGGGAGCCGGGCCGGGCCCGCGGGGCTGGGAGCCAGGAGCCGCCGGCCCGCGGGGCTGGGAGCCGGGCCGGGGTCGGGGAGCCGGGAGCCGCGGGGCTGGGAGCCGGGTCGGGGAGCCGGTCCGGGGTCGGGGAGCTGGGAGCCGGGCCGGGCCCGCGGGGCTGGGAGCCAGGAGCCGCCGGCCCGCGGGGCTGGGAGCCGGGCCGGGGTCGGGGAGCCGCGGGGCTGGGAGCCGGGTCGGGGAGCCGGTCCGGGGTCGGGGAGCTGGGAGCCGGGCCGGGCCCGCGGGGCTGGGAGCCGGGAGCCGCCGGCCCGCGGGGCTGGGAGCCGGGCCGGGGTTGGGGAGCCGGGAGCCGCGGGGCTGGGAGCCGGGTCGGGGAGCCGGTCCGGGGTCGGGGAGCTGGGAGCCGGGCCGGGCCCGCGGGGCTGGGAGCCGGGAGCCGCCGGCCCGCGGGGCTGGGGGCCGGGGTCGGGGAGCCGGGAGCCGCGGGGCTGGGAGCCGGGTCGGGGAGCCGGTCCGGGGTCGGGGAGCTGGGAGCCGGGCCGGGCCCGCGGGGCTGGGAGCCGGGAGCCGCCGGCCCGCGGGGCTGGGAGCCGGGCTGGGGTCGGGGAGCCGGGAGCCGCGGGGCTGGGAGCCGGGTCGGGGTCGGGGAGCCGGGCCGGGCCCGCGGGGCTGGGAGCCGGGAGCCGCCGGCCCGCGGGGCTGGGAGCCGGGAGCCACCGGCCCGCGGGACTGGGAGCCGGGAGCCACCGGCCCGCGGGGCTGGGAGCCAGGCCGGGGTCGGGGAGCCGGGAGCCGCGGGGCTGGGAGCCGGGTCGGGGAGCCGGTCCGGGGTCGGGGAGCCGGGAGCCGGGCCGGGCCCGCGGGGCTGGGAGCCGGGAGCCGCCGGCCCGCGGGGCTGGGAGCCAGGCCGGGGTCGGGGAGCCGGGCCCGCGGGGCTGGGAGCCGGGAGCCGCGGGGCTGGGAGCCGGGTCGGGGAGCCGGGCCGGGGTCGGGGAGCTGGGAGCCGGGCCGGGCCCGCGGGGCTGGGAGCCAGGAGCCGCCGGCCCGCGGGGCTGGGAGCCGGGTCGGGGTCGGGGAGCCGGGCCGGGGTCGGGAAGCTGGGAGCCGGCCCGCGGCGCTGGGAGCTGGGAGCCGGGAGCCGGGAGCCGGCCCGCGGCGCTGGGAGCTGGGCCGGGGTCGGGGGGCTGGGAGCCGGGGGTGGTCGGCCAGGGCCCGAGCCGACCCAGGCTGGAGCCGCCAGGGGCCAGCCTGGGCCGCGCCTCCTCCCCCCCACACTCCCCCTTACCTGCTTCAGGCTTCAAGCAGGGGAGGGGGCGGAGACTTTGGGAGGGGGCGGAGTTGGGGCGGGGTTGGGGGCGGGGCCGGGGCCCCCGGGAGTGTCCTCCATTAGGAGGCACAAAATATGGTAACCCTAAGCGTGGGGCACGCCTGGGGACACGCTAGGGTGACCAGACAGCAAGTGTAAAAAATCGGGACAGGGTAATAGGAGGCTATATAAGAAAAAGCCCCAAATATCGGGACTATCCCTATACAATTGGGACATCTGGTCACCCTAGACCAGGCCTGCATTTAACCTCTGGTGCTGCCTGTGCTCAGCTCAGCTAGCCCCAGGGGTCCTCCTGCCCCTGGCTGGAAGTGCAGCAGCCAGAGATGGGGATCAGCATGTGCCATGTAGTCTAAGTGCACCTGCAGTGTAGTTTTAGCCATGTGGCTCCCAGGATATTAGAGAAAGGAGGTAGGTGAAGTTTTATAGGAACGACTTCTTTTGGGGAGAGACAAACTTTGGAGGCACCAGCTCTTAAATCCACACCTTGGATTTATGGCTTATTACAACAGCCTATAACCCACTAACCCCCTTTTTGTCCTATAACTGCAGCAGTACTGCAGTGTCAGCCTACCATGAATGGGCCCTTACCTATGGTAAACAATCTGTTCCACCTTCCTCAGACCTGAAGAAGAGCTATGTGTAGCTGGACAGCTTGCCTCTTTCACCAACAGAAGGTGATCCAGTAAAAGATATTACCTCACCCACCTTGTCTCTTTAAGTGCACACAACTCTTTGCACATGACTAACTTTGGAAATCACATCACTGAGTCCCTGGCTGATTCACAGATTTTAAGGGCACAGGGGGCACGATGATTATTTGGTGTGACCTGCTACATAAAACAGGCTGCAGCATACAGCACCTGGGATCTGCCCCTCCCACATCTAGCACACTGTCTTCTAGCAGGAGAATTGTATTTCAAAAGGGCCAGGGTGAGTTGGGGATTTTTTTTTTTTCTTGGTAAAGATGCTTTTTTTGAACCAGAGTGCTCAGTGTGGCTTCTGAGCTCTCAGTTCCTGTCTTCATCTTCTCCGATCAGTGTTCCCAGCCCCCTGTAGAATCCTTAATTGTGCCTTCATAGTTCTTAATTTAATTAATACACTAAAACTATGGTTGTGAATCAGTTAGGATTGCTACACACAACATATGTGGCACAAACCCACAAAAACAACCAAGTGAAAAGCCACTTTAAAGTACCTACTCTTTACTTAATCTTCTCACAACTATTGTACACCACTTACCATGCACACTGTAACCTTAACTCTGATCCAGTGTATCCACACTTACCAAGCTCCCTCCCTTCCAATACTAGCAGTTGTGGCTATTTGCTGCAGAATATTATTGTGGTGGAGAATGTAGTTTTTTAAAGGTGATGATGGAAGGATGTCATTCCTAGTGGGATGGTATTAAGGTTGCAGTGCACAGCCATTGAACACTAAAACCTACTCAGCAAAGTGGTAGAAATTCTCCAACTAGGCAATTGGAAAGAAAACAGACCTGAGTTGATC
This sequence comes from Malaclemys terrapin pileata, assembly GCF_027887155.1. NCBI lineage: Eukaryota > Metazoa > Chordata > Testudines > Emydidae > Malaclemys > Malaclemys terrapin. Next base: position 87,265,587 of record NC_071506.1, on the reverse strand, counting down.
CTCCATCACTTTTATCTTGGAGCACTCAAAACTGTTTCAAAGTTCTGTCAGGCTGATGCAGTTGGAACTTACCCCACTGCGATCAAGTTTATGAAAGAGTTTGTTTATGTATTGTCTCGGGTGCATGAAGCATCTCCACCATTTTAAACTTGTTTTCCCAAAGCTACTGGGGGTTTCTGTCATATTGATCTTCATACCAATCCTTGTGAAGACAGCATTCCTGGTGGCCAGTCCTCCCTACATTCTGTTTTATAAAGATAAGATGGTCCTGTAGCCTCATTCCAAATTCCTCGTTCCAATTTGATCAGGCAATTCTTCTGTCCCCAAGCCTCATTCACATCCAGAGATGTCAGTCTGCAGTTTTAAGCCATGATAATTGTAGTCCCTTTATGGGGTCTCTGTAGTGTTGTGATTGCCAAACTTTGTCTTGAAACAGTCCCTAGTTGCTTGCCAGATGTCTCATCTGTATTGCATTCACTTCCTCTTCTAGCAGCTGTTAGGTCCCAAAGAGCACTTTGCCAGTAGTCTGCAACCACCCCACTCTTCCCAGGGCCCCCCGATCCCCCCCCCAATGTTCTGCCTCTGTGATCCAGTCCTTGACAACTTCTAGCCAAGTGCAATGGACCCTCTCTTCTCATGGTAACCTGCATCCTTCCTGAGCAGGACAAGAGCAACAGCAGATTCATCCTTAGCCTATTTCCTCCTGCTGCCCTCTGAGAACCCATTGCAGCTCAGCTGATTCATCACATAATTTGTATATTCACCACAAAAAGTCTGTGGGAATGGGGGCAAAACTAGGGGTCAGTCTGTCCCAGCTCAAAGGCTTGCCAAATGGACAGAGTATGTATATACAATTATTAGGACTTAAAAGGTGTTCCACCACCTGAAGATATCAGAGCACAGTCAACTAGCTCTAATGCAGCTTCCATAGCTTTCCTTCATTCTATCTGCCTGTGATCTAATCAGGAATAGAAGTATAACCCCTCTGCCAGGTACCAATGGCAACAGCAAGGGTTGGGTTCAATCTGTCTAGTGGTTCTTTTCTAAAAATCAATAAAACAACCACTCACACCCCCACCCAGTGCCACACTTCTATGTCATGCTCTGGGAAATTAAAATGAACCTCCCCAGTCATGTTTTTAGATGGTTCTTCCCCACTCACAAGCACTCAATACTTTGGGAACATGGAACTGCAAGTATTTAGGGGAAAGGGAAAGACAATCAAGAGAAACATGAGCAATTTCTCTATATAGTTACATACAAGAAAATGAGCAACCCAAAGCAATGCATCGGGAGTTTGGTTCCAAATTGTCTGGCTTAATAACATCCAGACTCTTAGTTCACCACAAATGCCACCCACCTAAAACCCAACTTATAAGTCCTGTTAAACTCAGTGGTAGAGAAGCATCAAGGTTGGCTCTGCTCCACTGGCCTACCCCAGTACAGAGAGAACTGCTGTGCCAGGTGCCAGGCTGATGTGCGGGCTACATGGTTCAGTGCTGTGATACAAACTCAGCTTACACTGGTCTGGTGCTGCAAAATTAGCTCAGTGCTGCTGCTCTCTTTTAGGGCAGTGCACAATTTAGCTATGAATTGCTGCTAGTTGGGTCAGGTCAGGTCTCACTGCAAAGTCCGTCTCTGCACTGCCACCACCATTGGTCCATTCTGGCATCATCCCACCAGTTGATGCAATACAAGGTGCAGAAACTTTAGGTGTGGAACCAGAACAAAATAGGACCTTTGGAGAAAGTCTCTGCTCCTTAGAAAGCACTCCTAGTCTATAGATCACATCCTTTGCCCCCTGCACCTCTGTGACCCTAAGAAACCCTCAATGCCAACTGATAAAGTGTTCACTGTTCTCTGACAGGCCTGACAAACTCACTACAGCCAAAATATTGCTTTCATAGTATTTATCCAGCGAGAGGCAAGTGAGATGTATCTAATAAGAACTTATGTCACCCTGATCCTTATAATCCTTGTGAGATGTGTGTATGGATGATATTTAAGGAGTTGTGTAGATGTACTGAAAAGATGTGTTAAAATCTGTGTCCCAGGCAGAGTGGACAAACAAGTTTTGCCAGACAAAGGGATGTAGATTCACTTGTCTGCTTTGATTTATATGTAGACTAAGCACTGGAAGCCAGCACAAGGGAAGTCCTGTTTTTCATATGGAGTCAACTTGAGGATGTGAAGATAACTTGGAGCCCGGGCACCAGGAAGGGAATCACAGGGGATCATCCTCACTCCGGGGACAAAAACAATGAATTTTGGGAAATATAAGTAGAAAGACATTTTTGTGATCCATTCATCGAGGGAAGCCCTTGAAGAGCGGTGTTGTTCATGAATATTTGGATCCTAGTTGACAGAAAACCAACCAGCTTTGCAAGAGATTGGATCTTTTGTAGTACTTTATTTAAAGGAAAGGTCACTATCGATAAGTTTTTTGCATCTTATGTTTTTGTTTTGTATGTAACCTATCGTTCCTATTATTCTTACTCACTATCTCTTAAATCTTAATATTTTATAATAAACATATGATTGCTTCACTATAGATCCATGATGTGATGTTATAGAGGATCTGATCCTGAGTTGTACCAGTCAAGCTGTGTGTACACTGTTCCTATGAGGACAGCTTACCTGGGCTTGATACTACAGGGGGACATTTTTAGAGGGGCTCAGGGGGCTGGGTACCTATTGTTAACCTGCAAGGCAAACTGAGGGCTGTCAAAGCCCTGAGAAGATTGGGTAGCTAACACACTAGTGGTATCAGGGAGATGACACCCAGTTAAGCTCAGGCAAGTGTCTGTCTTGCTAAGGCAAGCGAGGGGACAGGGGGAGGGGTAATTAGGTGATTCACAGTCCTGGGTACCCCAAGAATCCATCACACACAGCCTTCTCTGTTGAATTTGGATTTTGTTACCAAATCAAAGTCTACCCATACATTAGGGTGACCCTCTCGCACTAGGACATATCCTACACAATTGCTATGCCCTTCCATGGGATCAGTAACAGGAATCTATTATTTATACAATCAAAACATACAAAAATTCCAGCTAAAGCAACAGAACTGAGTAGATGGGTAAGCAATATTATAGTTCATGTAAATGAAGCTGGCCAACACCTACAAGATCTTCACCAAGCATTCTCAAAACTACGATACCCACACAAGGAAATAAACAAATCAACAGAGCCAGACGTGTACCCAGAAGCCTCCTGCTACAAGACAGGCCCAAAAGAGAAACCAACAGAACTCCACTGGCCATCACCTACAGTCCTCAGCTTAAACCTCTCCAATGCATCATCAGTGATCTACAACCCATCCTGGACAATGATCCCTCACTTTCACAGACCTTGGGAGGCAGGCCAGTCCTCGCCCACAGACAACCTGCCAACCTTAAGCATATCCTCACCAGCAACCACGCACCGCACCATAACAACTCTAACTCAGGAACCAACCCATGCAACAAACCTTGATGCCAACTCTGCCCACATATCTACACCAGCAACACCATCACAGGACCTAACCAGATCAACTACAACATCACCGGCTCATTCACCTGCACGTCCACCAATGTTATATATGCTATCATATGCCAGCAATGCCCCTCTGCTATGTACATTGGCCAAACTGGACAGTCACTACGCAAGAGGATAAATGGACACAAGTCAGATATCAGGAATGGCAATATACAAAAACCTGTAGGAGAACACTTCAACCTCCCTAGCCACACAATAGCAGATGTAAAGGTAGCCATCTTACAGCAAAAAAACTTCAGGACCAGACTCCAAAGAGAAACTGCTGAGCTCCAGTCCATTTGCAAATTTGACACCATCAGATCAGGATTAAACAAAGACTGTGAATGGCTATCCAACTACAGAAGCAGTTTCTCCTCCCTTGGTGTTCACCCCTCAACTGCTAGCAGAGCACCTCACCCTCCCTGATTGAACTAACCTCGTTATCTCCATACTGATTTATACCTGCCTCTGGAGATTTCCATTACTTGCATCTGAAGAAGTGAAGTTCTTACCCACGAAAGCTTATGCTCCCAATACTTCTGTTAGTCTTAAAGGTGCCACAGGACCCTCTGTTGCTTTAAATAAAAAGTGATTTTATTAAATACAGAAAGTAGGATTTAAGTGGTTCCAAGTAGTAACAGACAGAACAAAGTAAGTCACCAAGCAAAATAAAATAAAATGTGCAAATCTATGTCTAATCAAACTGAATACAGATAATCTCACCCTCAGAGATGCTTCAGTAAGTTTTTTTTCTCAGGCTGGACACCTTCCAGGCCTGGGCACAATTCTTTCCCCTGGCACAGCTCTTGTTCCAGCTCAGGTGATAGCTAGGGGATTCTTCATGATGGCTCCTCTCCCTCCTTTGTTCTGTTCCACCCCTTTATATATCTTTTGCATAAGGCGGGAACCCTTTGTCCCTCTGGGTTTCCACCCCCCCTCACTCGAAAAGAACCAGGTTAAAGATGGATTCCAGTTCAGGTGACATGATCACATGTCACTGCAAGACTTCATTACCCACTTGCCAGCACATACATATACAGGAAGACTCACAGGTAAACACAGCAATCTGCAGACAATGGGAGTCATCAAGATTCCAAACCATCATTAATGGCCCACACTTTACATAATTACAATAGGCCCTCAGAGTTATATTTTATATTTCTAGTTTTAGATACAAGAGTGGTACATTTATACAAATTGGATGATCACACTCAGTAGATTATAAGCTTTGTAATGATACCTTACAAGAGACCTTTTGCATGAAGCATATCCCAGTTACGTTATATTTATTTATTACCAAATTTTTTAAAACTATCCCAGTTACATTATATTCACTTATTATCATGTTTTTATAAAACCATATAGACTGCACAACGTCACAAGAGAGACAAGCTTTCGAGATACACAGAGCTCTTCTTCATGTCTGGGAAATGTACTCAGTGTGTCACAGCTAAATACAAGGCCGAACAGATAGTTTAGCATAAGAAGTTAGCACACATGCTAAACTATCTGTTCAACCTTGTATTTAACTGTGATGCTCCGAGAACTTCCAAAACATGAGGAAGAGCTCTGTGTAGCTCGAAAGCTTGTCTCTCTCACCAACAGAAGTTGGTCCAATAAAATATATTACCTCACCCGCCTTGTCTCTCTAAAATCCTGTGCCCGACACAGCTACAACAACACTGAATACAATAATGAGATAGCTGACAGAGAAGGAAACATGCCAGTCGAGAGCCAGCATTCTTGGAAAGTATAGTGATAGTCCTGATAGATGGGCTAGGCTGAGGTGAACAAAGGAAGTTAATGGAACTCGAAAAAGAAAAAAAATATTGCTGTTTTGCATCCAGGTTATACAGTGGACGAAATCTTTCAAACATATGATATTTTAATGGAAGTGTTTAACAAATAATTATGAAAATTTTCTGAATTTTTGATTATCTCCAGTGCTGAATATTGTCAGGGATGGAGCTGCCCAATGGCAAGATAACAGCAAACAGCTGTCAAGACCACATGTGTGGTTTAATATATGATGGAACAATCCAACACTGCAGGTGAGTGAGCCCCATAGGGAAAGCTGTTAAAGGAGTAACATAGTAAGGTATCCCACTCATGTTAAAATCAGTAGCCTCAAACCCCCAGGTAAAGCCAGAAGGAGAAAGCATCTGGAGAAGGTACACTGCAGATGTGGCTTCATCCTTCCTTATACTACAAAACAGAACACGCACTCTTACCTCAGAAGTGGAATTGTCTTTATGTCCCTGTTGTGAGGTTTTTTTTTTTGTTTGGGTTTTTTTGAAACTAGAAGAAGCTGTCAGTACTTGCTGTGGAAACCGTTTTGGATCAGGAGAAGCAGGGGACTTTGCATGCTACTGCCTTTTTATCTCACAGTGCACCATCTGTCACCAGGAATGTAGCAGGGAAGTTACAATGATTACAAAAAGATATGGAATGGTTGTCCGAGCCAAATTTAGATGGAGCTAAGGAACTATAAAGCTAGTCTCCAGAAAATAGATTAATCTGGATTAGAACTCATTTCTGGTTAGAGTTTAAATCGGTTCATGTTAGCTCAGGCAAGTTTCTCTGACTTTTAAGAATTTTAAAATTTGTCTTGATGGGAGGAATGAAGGACTAAGGTCTGATCTGCACGCATTGTAACTATTTCAGTTAAGGGTGTAATTTGTTTAATCAAAATAGTTATACCAGTTCAACCCCTAGTGTGTACATAGCTACACTGGTATAAAGGAGCCTTACACCAGTATAGCTTTCCCCCCTTTCCATATAGGAACAAGCTGCAACCGGTATAAGCACTTTTATACTGGTAGAACTGCAGCCATACTAGGGTAGTTGTACCACTTTAAGTATACTAATTTAGGTAATGTGGTTGAACTTTTGTGTAGACAAGGACAATAATTTACACTTTAAAATCCTAAAACATTTCATATATACAATAACCAAAATACCAGGCCCTGAAAAAATATGAGACCAAAACTAAATAAATGCAGAGGAAGGGATGGAATTTTGATTTCTTTGTAATTATTTGCTGGGGGGAGGAAATCAATAAATTAGTGGGTCTTACACTGCGAGTAGCACTATTGTCATTACAAATCAAATCAGTACTGGACAGCAGATAAGAGCTTGGGGGCAGAGTTGACAACATTTGCACAGCAGCTTGGAAGAGCAGAACAAGGACTATTGAACTTTTAAAATGCCAACAGAATTTTTGAAAAGGAACAGACATACGACAGCTTTCCTACGTTCTGCTATTATAGACCATTCCTTAAGGCAGAAATCCTGTCAGGGTTCAATTCCCCAACCATCCTTTCAGTCACATGCCTTCCCAGGGCAATTATAGCACTTGGTTTATATGCTAAGACTTTTCTGTGACTCTCCTCACCCTTGTATTTGAGCTCCTCACAAACATTAATGGATTTCTCTTTCAACACCCCTGTGAAACAGTAAAGTGGTATTATCAGCCCCATTTTACAGATGGGAAACTCCAGCACAGTAACTTGCCCAAGGTCATGCAGGAAGTCAGTGGTGGAACTGAGAATGGAACATAGATCTCTTGAGCTCAAGTTTAGTGCTTTAACTGCAATGATACCTGTCACGGAGTATTGGGGGACTGAGGGCCCTGCACCCTCGGCTTCCTGCGATTCACCATGACTCTCAGCCAGCCAGTAAAGCAGAAGGTTTATTTGGATGACAGGAATACAGTCCAAGACAGGTCTTGCAGGCACAGACAACAGGGCCCCCCTCAGTTAGGTCCATCTTGGGGTCCCAGGGCATCCCAGCCCCCCTTGGGAGGTCAGAGCAATCTCTGCCTCCCCACCATCTCACCACCCAGCTTCCCAGACTCTGCCTTCAGCGACCCCTCCCACAGCCTTTGTTCAGTTTCCCCGGCCAAGGAGTCACCTGGCCTCCAACCCCTTCCTGGGTTCTCATGTTACACTCTCAGGTATTCGCCTTCGGGCAGACTATCCTAGTCACACTCCCCTGTCAGCATTCACAGACCACAGTAAGAACAGGCCCAGTTCGTCACATCTCCCCCCTTCGAGACCGAACTGAGCAGGGTCACTTGTGGTGACGACGCAGGAAACAGAACGCCAGGTTTGTTGGTAGCCAGAGAGCTTTACAAGCCTCTTGCAAAAAGCCTCCCAGGAAAACTTTCCTGGGGTTTTTATTTCTCTCCTTGCTTTGTTTACAACACTGCTTAGTGGTTACATTCCTGCGCATAGAAAAGCCAGGCAGTGTACATGCACATAAGATAACGAACCCCTCTCTTGAGCGCGTGAACACCAGCTGCGAGGGTACAATCAAATCAGCCAAATAAGTTTCCCAAACACAAACGCTGGATTGAAGGTCACTCCTGCCTCGTAGCCATGGGAGCAGTTTGCCGCGCCCGTGGGCTGGCGATTCGGGAGCTATGCATCCCTACATCCCCCCCTATTTTATTATATATGCGGTGTATAGACAAAGCACTTTCGCAGGGTAGCATACACAATGCCACTAGATTGGGTAAACATTAAACAAAGCAGCAAAGTAAAACGCCAAAAATCAAAACTAGGACCCCATACTATAAAAGGGTTTTTATCCACTCTAAGGGTGGCTATGACTAGATATAATCCCACCAAGGAGGAAAAACGTCCTAGCGGATAGCTTAAACATAACATTTCAGCATATCAATTTGCTATTACATGCGATTATTATTATCAGTAAGCTTAAAACAACACATTTCTTTCATTGTCTCACATCCCAGATGTTACTGGGTGGTTTGCAGACAGGAACAAGGCAAGTACTTAACAGACCTTGCATTTCTTGTAATATGGTGTCATTAACATACACACAGCTGTCATTAACTTGAAGAAGTAAGCGTCCTGTCAGGTGTAATCCCAGGAGCACTGACTAAAATTAACTGGGCATACCAGGTAGTCTAATTTCCCAGATGTCTTGGTGAATTACTCAATCCCACATGCATCCTCCCCATGGACCCGGCAGGATTCGGTATGTGGGAGGCCACACCCCCTTCAACCGGTCCATATGCTTGGAAGGAGCATTGAGAACGTTTGCACTTTTACCCAGAAAGTCTCTAAGTATGTCTCCATGGCCACAGATCAGATGGTACTCCTGATGTGTCTGTAAGGGCAGTGGGCCAAGCCTGAACATGCTAGATCCCACTGCAATGCCTTCCCAGCCTCAGTAATATTCAATACCATCTCTGTCAGCAACTTCTGGGTCATTGTCTGTATTTTGATGTGTTACAAGGGTAATAGTGTAATGGAGGAGATAGCAGGGGCAATGGCAACAAGGTGCCTTTGGTACTTATCATTTAAAATCCAATTAGGGAAGGCAATACATACTGAAGGACTTATTCAAAACACAGGGCGCAGCCTGTAGAATAAACCCCAAAATCCAATCAATACCACGTTCCCAAGCATGGGTTCCACAAATTTCTTCCTGCTAGTGTATAATTCTTTGTTTCTTCACCATGGTCAGTTCTTAATGTCTCTTGTAGTCAGGAATTCCTGGACTTTGTGGTTTTAAGGAAGCAAGTGTTCCTTCTTCTCTTTTCCTGAAACAGTGTGGTTTAGCATCATACAGGGGAGAGGTTACTAGCACATCACCCTGTAATGGTTTTGCTTTTTCTGGAAAAATTCAGAGCAACAGTAGGTCTGTCAGTGGACAAGAGAGAGGTTACTAGCACTTCACCTTGTCTTTTTTTCCTTTTTCCTGCTGTCCAGAAGGCACAGCAGGGCTAGAAGAAGAAATAGGCTTATCATCAGTCAAAGAGTCCTCCCGAGGTGGAGGGGTCTTTTTGCAGTGAAAAGCATGGGTCCAGGCAGTCAGTCCTTGGCACTTCACAGCGGTGTTGGTGGTTAACAGGACTTGGAAAGAGCCTTTCCAGCATGGAACCAAAGCAGTCTTTCATTGATGGACTTTACATAGACTCAGTCTCCTGGTTTTAATAAATGGCAAGGGTGCTAGGATTTTTGGATAACACTTTTCTACCTGTGAGAAAAGAAACCTAACACATTTCATTAATGCCTGGCAGTGTTTTGCAGCTCTCATAGTTGCTCGGGCACATTTAAGCCCCCCCCTTGTCTTGGGGGTCAGCCAAGTTTTGGCTGTGGCCTTGGATGAGCCTGCAAGCTGTATTTTCCTCTCAGTTAACTCATTCTGTGCTTTTTCCTCTTCTCCCTTTCTCGGCTTCTTTTAACCTACAAAGGAAACCTTCACTCTTCCAGTAAAATAACTTTATTACAGAGCTTTGGAGCAACAAACCGGGACAAGCACACCCACTTTTGAGGAGTGCACTCGGTACAACCTCAGGTGTCTAATTGCTTTCCTCCCTCCCCAGCCCTCTGGCTAGAAATCTGAGGTAGCCAGAAGGATCCCATGGGCAATATGGGGAGTGGGTTAACCTTCCATGTCCTTGCTTCCAAAGACTGTTGGTATGCAAATTTTTAACAACAATTTTTGCCATAAAACACAAAAATAATCCCTATTGTGCCAGTAAATGCATGGTACATTGAATGCTGTTCAGCTGGCATCCGTTTTCTCTGATGATCTGAAAAACAAAAGAACAGAGGTCTACCCCTTTTGGGCAGTCAGTCATTGCTTAAAATGTTTCCTTGTATTTGTTCATAGGCAGCCCAGATTTTAGTGGCTTCTACCTTATTAGTTAGAAACTTGCATTAATACAAATGCTTTCTGGCTTGCTTCCAAATCCAAAGCTATCTACAGCTTAAAGATTTTTACTTAAAAGGGACACAATTAACTTTCCCAGTCTTTTGATTGCCTTTTACTTCTAACTCCTGCTTTCAAACACACAGTGATCTGAACAAGACAACACAACCTATATTGGTAGGTTTGCATTTCCTTTACCTCTGCTACAATATACACTGCACATATTCTGGGGAAAAGCGGCCACTGCGCAACCCATACGGGCTCATCAGTGAGCCAACGGAGGGGGAGGGCCGTACACCTAATCATCAATATGGATGGTGGCAGTTAAAGCAGTTCCCCTGAGGCTTTTGCCCCTTGTGCAGGGCAGCTGTCAGCAGGGCCATCTGATGGGTTTGAGTGCCTACATCAGTACACGCCTGCAGCAACTCCGCCAGGGTCGAAGGACTTAGAGGACTCGCTCGCAGCGGGGACCCTGCGAAACGCGCGACGGGCACACTGGCCAATGATGGGAAAAGCTACCTGGGGCATGCCCACCGCCTGCTCGGGGATGCCCGAAAACTGCCCTGTGCCATATAACTGCTCAGCAAGATAAGCCCCCTCACCTTGTGCTGCTGCCGCAAGCGCCTCTCGCTGGTACTCGCTGTCCCACACAACATATTGTGCGGGAGACAGCACCATGCGACATATGTCTTTCCAATCTTGGGGGAGCAAGTGATAACCGTTTGACACACCTTTCAAGATCCCCCGGAGCTCGTGCAGAACCGAGTAGGGGAGAGCCTCCCAGTCCACTACTCGGCCCTCGTTTCCATTATCCCGCCTAGAGACGGGGAACGCCTCGAACCCACACTTGGATTCCTTGTCGGTCAAGAGACCGGCCTCACGCGCCGGCTGCACCGCCGCGGCGACAGTGCCCCCCCGCCCGACCGGTAGGCATGGGGGCGCCGCCATGGGCGGCGGCGCAGGGGGGGTCAGCTGCGGGCAGGAGGGGGGTGGCCCATCACCTGGGGGCAAAGGGGAAACCGGCTTAAGGCCGTCGGGGCCGAACCCCTCCAGCGCCTCCTTACAATGCTGCCAGAGCAGCAGGTGCTGAACTGGGGCACGGGGTTCACTATACAAGGTGATCCCAATCCGTATCCAATCAAAAAGCTGTAATGACCCGCAGTCCGGATACCAGGGGCACTGGCGATCTATTTCCCTTAGAAGGTCCTCAATATGAGCGACCGAGACAACGACACATGATCGCTGCCTTATAATCTTTTGTAACTCTCTTGCGTGCTCCTTCTGGGCACTGGAAAGTTTCCCCCCCATACTCACGAATAAGGGGCGGCAAACAGCCGCGGGCGCGCTCGGCGTATCCAGCCGGTGAGTAGAGGGGCATCACGTCGGGGTCACCAGCTGTGGTGATGACGCAGGAAACAGAACGCCAGGTTTGTTGGTAGCCAGAGAGCTTTACAAGCCTCTTGCAAAAAGCCTCCCAGGAAAACTTTCCTGGGGTTTTTATTTCTCTCCTTACTTTGTTTACAACACTTCTTAGTGGTTACATTCCTGCGCATAGAAAAGCCAGGCAGTGTACATGCACATAAGATAACGAACCCATCTCTTGAGCGCGTGAACACCAGCTGCGAGGAAACAATCAAATCAGCCAAATAAGTTTCCCAAACACAAACGCTGGATTGAAGGTCACTCCTGCCTCGTAGCCATGGGAGCAGTTTGCCGCGCCCGTGGGCTGGCGATTCGGGAGCTATGCATCCCTACAGTCACTTTAGCCAGTGACCCGGGGAAGTTCGAACCTACCCCCGTTCCCATGGATGCCCCCGCATCCCTCACATTCCTTGGTGAGAATTACACCAGGCCCCTCCAGTTTCACGCCCCCCCTTAGGTCGGGGGTGCTTGATGGCACTCGCAGTTCGCATGTGGGAAGGTTTATGCGGCCTGCGCCCTTTTCCCACCCCCATACCTCTGGGGTTCCAACTGGGCTGTGGTCTTCTCCCAGCGCTCCAGTCTGGAGGTCTGTGCTTTGGGCTCTCTTGGTTTAGAGCCGCCCTTTTAACCTTGGCCACCCTCCGGAGAGGATCCTTTATGCTGGGCAAGGGTCCTAAAGCTGTTTTCCCCTTGTCCCAGGCCTTCCTCCCCCTCTGACAGGGGTCACAGGATCCGCAGTACTGTCGGACAGTAGCAAAGACCCCAGGCCAGTAAAAGCTCCGTAGCAGCCTCTGCTGGGTACGCCAGGTTCCCTGGTGCCCTGAGAGGGGAATGTCATGGGCCCGGCACAGCAGCTGGCGGCGATACTTCTGGGGTACCACCAGCTGCCTCCTGATCCCCCCTGACTCCATTTTCCCTGGGGGAGCCCATTCTCGGTACAGGAACCCCTTCTCCCACAGGAACCTTTTCCGTCCACCTCGTCCCATGGTCTCTACCGCATTGAGGTCGGCCAGGTCCCTTATCTTCCGCAAGGAGGGATCTCTCTGCAACTCGGCCTGGAACTCGGCAGCTGGGACAGGGATGGCTGCCTGCTCTTTCTCACCCGCTGGGTCTGAAGCTGCAGCCTCCCTGAGCCGTGTCCCTGGGCGTTCCCTCCCCACCAGGTTAGGGTCCTGCGCCTCAGGCAAGGCACCCCCCCCCAAGGCCAGGGCGCAGTGCCCCTCGCCGGCTCTGACTGCGGGTCACAACCAGTGCCCTTTGGGGATTGCTTGGCCAGTCCTCCAGGTCCCCCCCCCCATCAATACCTCAGTGGGCAAATACGGGTGTACCCCCACATCCTTGGGGCCCTCCTTGGCCCCCCACTTCAGGTGTACCCTTGCCACGGGCACTTTGACTGGTGTTCCGCCCACCCCCGTCAGGGTCAGGTAGGTGTTGGGCACCACCTGATCTGGGGCCACCACCTCGGGCCGGGCCAGCGTCACCTCTGCGCCCGTATCCCAGTATCCATTGACCTTCCTCCCATCCACCTCCAGGGGAACAAGGTACTCTCTCCGGAGGGACAGCCCCGCGCCTACCGTATAAACCAAAAACCCTGAGTCTGGAGCATCCAGCCCCCCAGAGGAGCTGGCCTGGAACTCTCCTCCCTCCTTAGCAGGTGGTACTCTGCCAGCCCCCCTTCCCTGGGAATGCTGCCTCTCGCCTGGCTGGGTCTCTACCCAGTCAACCCTCTGTGGGTTTGGTCTGCTCAGTCTGTCCCTGAGCCTGGGGCACTGGGCCCGTATGTGGCCTTTTTGGCCACAGTGGTAGCAGCCCATGTCCCATGGGTCCCCCCGAGTGGGTCGGATGGTCCTGACGCCGGATGTTCCCCTTTGATGGGGTTTGTCTGTATTTTCCCACGGGGAGGTCCCATGGTGACTCTCTCTCTGCGTTGTGGCGGGACTGTTCCTTTGGGACTCCTCCCTGTTATCTCCTGACCGGCTCTTTACAAACTCATCGGCCAGCCGCCCTGCGTGTCACGGGTTCTCTGGCTTTCTGTCCGCCAACCACAGCCTCAGGTCGGATGGGCACCGCTCATACAGTTGCTCCAGTACCAGCAGTTTAATCAGGTCCTCCTTCGTCTGGGCCCCATCAGCCCACTTGCTGGCGTATCTTTCCATGCGGACGGCTAGTTGCAGATATGAGATCTCAGGGGTTTTATCCTGACTCCGGAACCTTTCCCGGTACATCTCAGGAGTCAGCCCAAACTCTCGTAGCAGGGCCTTTTTGAATAGTTCGTAGTCCCCTTTCTCTGCCTCTTCCAGTTGGCGGTACAATGCCACGGCTTTGGGGTCCAGTAAGGGGGTAAGGACCCGGAGTCTGTCCGCGGGATCAACCCGGTGCAGCTCGCAGGCCGTCTCAAAGGCCTCCAGGAAGTCATCCATGTCCTCCCCCTCCTTGTGTGGGGCCAGGATGCACTTATCAAAGCTCTGTGCAGTCCTGGGTCCCCCCCTCACTCACCGCAGCCGGGGGTTCGCTGCCCTTCAATCTTGCCAGTTCCAGTTCATGCTGACGCTGTCTCTCTTCATGCTGTCTCTGTCTCTCTTTCTCCTCCCGTTCATGCTGTCTCTGTCTCTCTTCATGCTGTCTCTGTCTCTCTTTCTCCTCCCGTTCATGCTGATGCTGTCTCTCTTCACGCTGTCTCTCTTGTTCACGATCCTCCAGCTCTCTCAGTTTTAGCTTTCTCCCATTCCAGCCAATTCCGCTCCACGGATGCCGAATGTCGCCGGGAGGATCCTCTGCTGGCCGGCGAGCTTCGCCGGGAGGATCCCCTGCTGGCCGGGGGGGTCACGGCGCCCTCGGTATTTGCTGGGCTCCTCCCCACCCTTCCCCTAGGCATAGGAAGGAGGGGTCTCGGGAAGCCCTCAGCAGCCGGCTGACCACTCCCAGCTGGGACAGACACTGGTGCCTGCGCTGCATTTGCCAGGCTGCTTCCCTGAGACACAGGGATCAGTTCATTCGCGCGATCTTCCACCTCCAGCCGGGCAATGAGCTGTTCTTTGGTGAGCCTCCCACTGCGCAGCCTGCTCTGCTTGCACAGCTCCACCAGGTCGCTCTTAAGCCGCTTGGCATACATCTTCCTGCTGGCCACTCACCGGCCTGTGTGCTCACAGCTCCCCACAGTTCCCAGGGGGACCCCTAGTGTGCCAGCCCTTCTCGAGGTCACCACCTCTCTGCCAGGGTCGAGCTGCAGACTCCTCCGCCCCTGGGACCACTCGCTGCGATCCCCCCGGGGGACCCTGTTACTGCAAAAGTCCTTCTCGCTGGTCACACACTCCCAGGGGTAATAACCGTCTCTCTCTCACTCTTCAGCACGCCTGGTCCCCGTCAATCCCCCTTCGTTTTACTGCTCCCCAGTCACTTACTGCAGGAAGCGCCGTCCACGGGGTGCAGTAGATCCCGCCGCTGCCACCAGTTGTCACGGAGTATTGGGGGACTGAGGGCCCTGCACCCCCAGCTTCCTGCGATTCACCATGACTCTCAGCCAGCCAGTAAAGCAGAAGGTTTATTTGGATGACAGGAATACAGTCCATGACAGGTCTTGCAGGCACAGACAACAGGGACCCCCTCAGTTAGGTCCATCTTGGGGTCCCAGGGCATCCCAGCCCCCCTTGGGAGGTCAGAGCAATCTCTGCCTCCCCACCATCTCACCACCCAGCTTCCCAGACTCTGCCTTCAGCGACCCCTCCCACAGCCTTTGTTCAGTTTCCCCGGCCAAGGAGTCACCTGGCCTCCAACCCCTTCCTGGGTTCTCATGTTACACTCTCAGGTATTCGCCTTCGGGCAGACTATCCTAGTCACACTCCCCTGTCAGCATTCACAGACCACAGTAAGAACAGGCCCAGTTCGTCACAATACCAATTCCTGCAGTTTGAGATCTATAACAACAGAAAAATAAGATGTAGAACAGCTAAAGTAGTATGCATCCCAGAGTTTACTACATGCCCATAAATTGCTCGCTAGTTAAATACCAGTTGGGTAGATTGCTCATTATTGCTTAAATGAACCCCTTTTCCCCCTTTCTAGATCTCCACTAAGCAAAAAGTTGGCCTCATAGGACATTCTATGATGTATGCCACACTATCAGAGAGAGATGATTTTGTGGAGAGTGGCAAGCCTTTGGTTTCAGCCTCCGTTATGCCTCCCCAGAATTGTAAAACCACAAATGGGGCTGTTATGAGCTTTAGTGGGAAGGGAAATTACCCACACATTTCCCCTCAGTTTGGCATATAACACTTGCATGCCATGTTTAACCTTTCACAATGAGTGCTTTACATATGAGAGGAGCTGGCCCAGAAATATTTGATCATGCATAATATTATACTGATTTTAAAAGTTTCAGATTATCATTTCTACATTTTCTGTGTGAGATGATGGAGGTTTCTTTCATCAGAGGGTTGGTATTATAAATACTGTGCATCATGGAAAAATCCTTTTAAGAATATTAATATTTAGCCATTGAAGTCTAAAATCAGTATAGTTACTGTGTAAATGGATTGGAAATTATCTTTAATAGATATTTCCTTCTTTTTGGTATCTCTTCCACTAGATACATATTTCCTCACTTAAATGGTATTTCAAATATGTCTTCTGAAGCCAATATTCTTAAGTTATGATATTGTCAATTCCCCATTTCTACATGCTGCACAGGTAATCTCTAGCTGCAGAAAGATCTTCCTTGCAGACTATTTTTATATGGCAATTAGTGCTTTCTTACAGAGCTGGCTTAGTGTATATTGTCCAGTTTTACTGATAAGATTTTTCAAATATACTTCATCCTAATGTGTCAGTTTGATTTTGGATTTGATTAAGATATTTTCACACTGGAGGACAGCCATGACTACTATGTAACACATTTCCAGCATGAGCTGAAACCTCTACATTCTGAATAGCCGAAAATTGCTCCCCAAAAGTAAATGAAGTTCACTGTTTATTTTCTGCAATACAGTCTTTGGGTATCATTTACTAGATTTCTCCCATTTCTATGCTATGTATTACACCAGAAAATATGAAATACTGTATTGTATTGTAGCATGCATCTGATGAACTGGGCTTTAGCCCATGAAAGATTATGCCCAAATAAATTTGTTAGTCTCTAATGTGCCACAAGTACTCCTCGTTTTTTTTATGAAATACTAGATGCCTTCACAATTGTACTTGGCTGGATACACTGGACAAACAGATGTCTGTTTCATCTGCTGAGAAATGTCATTAATACCATATTTTTTCTTCTTTTGCAGTTATTAAATACTGTTTCCTTGTAAATTTGAGACTCTTTTTTCTGACTGGTGTTTATTCTGAGCAATAAAACCACAACTTTAATTGGTTTGTTTCCAGACATGAATATTTTGCTTATTGTATCAGAAAGAACTAGTTTCCTGAGCCAGTAGCATCAGCAGCTCCCATATCCAGACCTGAAGGGATAATAATCTTGGATTATATCAAGCCATCATATTTGTTTTTAATATCTTTTTTCTTTTTCAAATCCAATACTAACATTATGTTCACATTTCTGTACACATATGGAACATTCATCATCCAATTGTAACATGTCAGATCAAGCAGG
This sequence comes from Malaclemys terrapin pileata, assembly GCF_027887155.1. Classification (NCBI taxonomy): domain Eukaryota; kingdom Metazoa; phylum Chordata; order Testudines; family Emydidae; genus Malaclemys; species Malaclemys terrapin. Next base: position 87,248,363 of record NC_071506.1, on the reverse strand, counting down.
ATTAAATAAAAAAACAAAAAATTAGAAAACAGACTTTTTAAAATAGGCTATTGATTTTTAAGCAAAATTCCTCATTGATTTCAGTGGGGAGTTCTGCTTAAAAAATTGATGCCAAGAGGTGGCTCCTTCACTGCACTTTTTAAAAAAGTGTGCAAATACAATGAAATGAGTAGGGGCCCTTTATCAATGCTGTTGGTGTGTGAGGGAGTGCGCCATATTCTGATCTCAGTCACACCTGTACCTTTGGCCACATCACGTCTTGCAGATCCGTATGCAAAACAGACCTTGTGTATAAAACACTTTCATTATGCAGAAGGTGGGGGGAGATCAGCAGCCAACATGGCAGCATTCCACACCTTCCCTGTGATCATGGAGGGATTTCCATGCATGCAGGGATTCATGAGTAAAGAGCAGGCGGGCTGGGGAAGGGGACTGAGTAGGCCAAGCGACAGCAAGAGGGGAAACAGACACACATATTGTCAGGACCGGCTCTAGGCAACAGCAAACCAAATATGTGCTTGGGGCGGCACAATTCCAGGGGCGGCATTCCGGGAGGTTTTCTTTTTTTGCTTCGGCGGTTGTGCTCTCTGAGTTTTTTGTTTTTTGTTTTGCTTGGGGCCGCAAAAAACCTAGAGCCGGCCCTGCATATTGTGTGTCTCCCTCCTTCCCCCACCAATCCAAGCACAAACACAATAGCTGCCTGCATGCTGGGGAACGCCTTATCTTCCTTCCTACAAGCAAGCTCTGGCAGGCCGCCTCCATTGGAGATACTCTTCCAGGGAGGTTGGGAAGAGCTGCAGGAGGTCTAGAGATGCAGATAACTCCATATGCACAAAAGATCCCTGGAGCTCAAAGGAGCTGTGTGCTGGAGCTCTACTTGCTCTGGTGGGGGCACTAACTGTGCCTCTTAATGAATGGACCAAGAGGAAACTCTCTGAAAGGGATTTTGCTGAATCCTCTGTGCAGATATTAGCATGTAGGAGCACACTTTACCCTTCCATTAATGTAAGGGAATTGTTTCACATTTACACTGGTATAAATGAGATCAGAATTGGACCAGATCTGGTGCCTTAACTCTGTAGTCATGCTTTAAATTGAACTTTCCAATTTTGTATTTAGTTTAAATGTAATATGACAGTCATACATTAAGAAAATGATGGTTTTAAAGGTTTTTAACACATGAGATATTGAATTAAATTTCTTCACACCACCCTCTCCCTGTCCTTAAATAGGGTGACCAGATGTCCCGATTTTATAGGACAGTCACGATTTTTGGGTCTTTTTCTTATATAGGCTCCTATTACCCCCCACCCATGTCCCGATTTTTCACACTTGCTGTCTGGTCACCCTATCCTTAAAGCTTGATTAATCTTGCTCTGTGCAGTTGGATTGAAGCAGAGTTGGAGAGGTGAAATCCTTCCTCCAACCGGGGGCAAGGAATGTCTGAAATAGTTGCCACAGCCCCCTTGTACCAGCTTTAAATGTGGAGCTCATGGCCCTTTCCTGGGCCATCCATATCATGGCCTTTCATGCTAGCCTATGTGGGATAGCATAGAAGCACTTGCCAATGGCATCAGTGGAGTCAGCCTGGATTTATACGGGTGTAACTGAGATCAGAATCTGGCCCAAGCTATTGTTGAGTCTGGATCTGAGCCCTATAACAGATAGAAAAGCACTGAATACTCTAAAGAGCGATTTTGTTGATGTAAGCATATTTGCCTCAATCCTATTTCTAGCAGAGTTTCAAATAGACTCAGAAATAATCTCTTTCCTATTGGGATCAGAGGGGGAAAACATCCCCAAGACACATGGATCTGCAAGCAAATTCTTGAAAGAATATTAAAACTAATTATCATACAATCTTTGACTACATTTATTTGATGAAACATCATTCATGTTGTTATGGGTTGGGCTAAATGTTCTTATGGATCAGGTGTGGCTGTCACCCTTCATTCAGAATAAATGTAAATAAGCCATTATACTTAGGTGTCTGAAACAATGGCAGTAGCACCCAAAGACACAGACACTTGGAAACACAGAGTGGAAGCTAAATCACGTAACTCAAGGGTCCTAAAATACAGGGGCTGGGTCTTTGATTGGTGGAACTGGAGAGAGAGAGAGAGAGAGAGAGAGAGGACAAGCTGGAGGAAAGCAGACTGGGAGAGACAGACGTACATCTCAAGCACAGTGTGTGACTCTGGAAGAAGCTGGAGATAAAGCTTCTGGGTCAGATGCTGTCAAAAGAGATTTGGGGCTATAAGCAAAGACGTTATTCCCTGGTTTTGATTCCTCCTGCATTTGGAGGAGGACTTTGTACATTCCTTGTAAATAATTGAACTGCGTCAACAAAAATAGCAGACTCCATCATCAATTTCTACTCCCAACTGGAACACCTTAGGGACCCCAAATTATTTTGACTAGCCTCTCTGGTCAAAAAGGGGTAGCAGTATCTTAAAGGTATACAACAGTTAGGTTTATTTATCGATTTATAGATTCATAGATTTCAAGAACAGGAGGGACCATTGTGATCATCTAGTCTGACTTCCTGTACAGCACAGGCCATAGAACTTCCCCAAAATAATTCCTAGAGTTTACCTTTTAGAAAAACATCCAATCTTCATTTTGAAATTGTCAGTGATGGAGAATCCACCACAACCCTTGGAAAATTGTTCGAAAGTTTAATTACCCTCAGTGTTAAAAATGTATGCCTTATTTCCAGTCTCAGTTTGTCTAGACTCATTTTCCAGCTATTGGGTCCTGTTATATCTTTCCCTTCTAGACTAAAGAGCCCATTGTCAAATATAAGTTCCCCATGTAAGTATTTATACACTGTAATCAAGTCACCCCTTCGCCTTCTCTTTGTTAAGCTAAATAGATTGAGCTCCTTGAGTCTATCACTTTCAGGTATGTTTTCTAATCTTTTAATTGGTCTTGTGGTTCTTCTCTGAACTCTCTCCAATTTAACAACATCCTTCTTTAATTGTTGACACCAGAACTGTACAATGTATTCCAGCAGCAGTTGTGCCAGTGCCATATACAGAGGTAAAATAACTTCTCAACTCCTATTCGAGATTCCCTTGTGTATGCATCCAAGGATCGCATTAGACCAGGGGTTCTCAAACTGGGGGTCGTGACCCATTAAGGGGTCATGAGGTTATTATGTGGGGGTTGCGAGCTGTCAGCCTCCACCCCCAAACCCTGCTTTACCTCCAGCATTTATAATAGTATTTAATATAAAAAAATGTGGTTTTAATTTATAAGGGGGTGTTGTACTCAGAGGCTTGCTGTGAAAGGGGTCACCGATAAAAAGTTTGAGAACCACTGCATTAGACATTTTGGCTACAGCATAGCACTGGGAGTTCATGTTCAGCTGATTATCCATGACAACCCCCAAATCTTTTTCAGAACCACTACTTCCCAGGGAAGAGTTTCCTCATCCTGTAAGTATGGCCTACATTCCTTGTTCCTAGATGCATTGTCATGGTTGGGTCATGGGTGGCTAGACCGAGCAGTCTATTTCAACAAATATATCCAGAGCTGGTCTAAGCTTTGACAAGCAATATTACCAATTATTATCGATTTTAAAAATCTAGGACCATAATTAGATGCTGGCATTCATACTATTTTCCCCCAACAAAAAGTGATGGACCTTTTATAAAATCTGGAATGGCTATATTTTTCTGCTCCATTGTAATCAACCGCCTTTAAAACATAAGGCTTTTTCCCGCACTTTGTACAGATAACTGAGAAATATTAAATGACACATTCTCTAAATGCCCCATTAATATGTAGAGATGAAGAAAACAAGAAATGAAGAACTTAAAAATATCTTTTGCGGTATGAAATCTGGTATGTGTTTTTAGTTTTTTGTTTTATGTGAGGATCCAAACAATGGTAATGGATGGCCACTAGGGGAAACATAGGTGCTGCCTCATGTAGAATTTGTGCAGTAGATTGACTGAAAATATTCAGAGCTCCTAGGCTAACTTTTGGAGTCTTTGCCTCCTTATGCAACTTGTTAGGAACTTGGAGTAAAATTAAAAGTATTATAGAGGACTTAGTTGTGTGACTGGGTGAAATGTTTCCTACATCAGCTTGTAGGGTGACCAGATGGCCTGATTTTATAGGGACAGTCCCAATATTTGGGGCTTTTTCTTACAAAGGCTCCTATTACCCCCCACCCCCATCCCGATTTTTCACACTTGCTATCTGGTCACCCTATCAGCTTGGCCTTAACAACTCACACAAAGAATAAAAAGGGTATCAGTCAAACTTCTGCAAATAGCCCTTCCAATTTTAAAGAGAGGAAAACAGAAATAATTTATAATATCCTGGTCTGAGTGTCATATAAGGGATTTACTGTTGGGTGATTACCAAAAATTGAAAAATCAAATTAAGGGTCACTTAAAAGATAGTTTTTAATCTAGCTTTAGCTTTCCCATTCATCATTATCTTAAATGTGCCATTCATTGCTTTTTAAATAACAAGTGAAATTGGAACCTTAAATACTCAGCCCTTCTTAATACATTTCATTACCTGCTAATTCTGTGCATGCAGCTAAAGATTAAGACTAGCAGGAATGGAAGAAGAAATTCTTCTGCATGATTACAATAGAAAGAAGCAATTAAAAATGCGGATTTAAACAAGTCTGTCTTTAGCGGTTGTAAGCTGTGCCCAGCAGAGAGATGCCAATGGTAAATGTTGCATGCAAATAAGCTAGCCACAGACCATCAGAAATGCAGAACTTATTCTTAATGGGTTGACATTTTTGGTAATTGTGATGCCATTGACAAATCAGTATTATTGTTTCCTCAAAGATGGAGCAGGATAAGCATGGAAATCAGGCAGGCAATATTAGAAGCACAGAATATAGCTAATGTGGTAGTAGTAGTTTGATATAAATAAAACTGTTATTAAAATAAAATGTGGCATGAGCAGAGGAACATTCCCACTGTTAGGTGCATTTGAAGATTGTTCTGATGCCACTTTTTTGCCCTATTTGTAAGGAAGAACTGACTTGTTATTCTGACAAAAACGTTGTCTGAAAACAATCTGCAAGTTAATTAAATTCCCAATGTGGTGTGTATTATCTAGACATAAACAGTTGAGCTCTCTCTTCTATACATGGAGAACCAAATGGCCACATTTACAGATATATTTAGACACCTGAAGATACAGCTAGGCACTTGTTAAAATCCTACTAGGCCCTTCAGATTTAGGCATCTATCTTCCATCGAAAATCAATGGGAGTTGGTGGCCTAACTTGCTTGGGAGCTTTTGTAAATCCCAATAGTCACCTATTTGAATCTTTAGGCACCTAAATACATTTGTAAATCTGGTTTTAATGGTATAGCCCATGATTATACCAACAGAATGTTTGGCTAAAGGAGGCATTGAAACAATGCTTTGCTTCTATTTGCAGGAAAAACAGAAATTAAACTGCAATGCAGAAGGAGAGGTTGTACAGTAAAGTTTAGACATTTATAATTCCGATCTCTCTCCCTGGATTCTGGATCAAACTATCTACTAGTGTAAATGGGCACAACTCCATTGCCTTCAATAGAATTTAGCCCATTTACTTTGACTAAGAATTAAGCCCACTGGATCCACAGTCAAACATCTTTATAAAACAAATGGACCAAATTCATCCGCAGGGTAATTCCATGTCATGGAGTTACATAAGGGGAGAATCTGGCCCTATATTGTCTTAAAGTGTTAAAAACTATTGAAGCAAATGATAAAATACGTTGGTTAGTAGTCTTCATGTAGAGATAATCAAACATGGAAAAATCAGTCTAGTAAGGCTGTATGGAAGGTGGAACTTTTTAAGAGATATATTCTCAAGACACAAATTGGTTGTAAGTAACTGCCCTTGTATAACCCTAAAGCAATGGTTACCAGAGTCTATATGCAGCCTACTGAATCATTCAATATAGCTTTCAGCCTCCCTCATCTTTAGCAAGATGGAAGCCATGGAGTTTACACATACCAAAAAAGAGGCTATGATCCAAACTGAGAAAGACACTTGACTCAAAATAAAGCATGCCATGTTGGCACTTACAGTGTGAAATCTTGACTCCATTAAAGCTGTTGAGAGCTTTGACATTGATTTCCATGGGTCCAGGATTTAACCACAGCCTCTGTGAGCAGTCCCTTCAGTTTCATTGCTGTGTGGTTAACAATGGCAAGTATCTGTTATGTGGAACAAGCATAGCATTCATATTAGTGTTTCTGAAACTTTTGGTTTCTTAGATTTGTTATCTACAATTAGGGGCAGGCTAGGGACCACACACCTATCATGGTCTCATTGCAGATGTACCCACCCTGTGCAGGGCTTGAGCAGTAGATCCCAACACTCAGGTCTACTGGATCCTCCAACATTTATACAAACGTGGACTAACAGATAATGGCATATGTTGGATGTGTAGTAACCAAGGTGGCAAGTTAACACAATGGTCTGTTCACCCCTGCCCCAAATACACAGAGATGTGCAAATAGCCACTTCTATCACCAGTGGGGGCAGCTTATTATTAAAAGGAATTCATGCTTTGGGGAGGGCAAGAATTATCTGCACCACCACCCTCTCCAGCTTTTACACCAGGAAAGACAACTTTAAACCATACCTAGGAGCCCTGGTGACAGAGGCTGCCCAGAGGATGCATTGAATAATGATATTATCTGGTTGTGGCTAGCAGTGAAAATTTTCTGCCAGACGGGAAACCTAGAATTCCAAATGCTTGAAAGCATCTTGGTTATACCTATAGAATGATTTTTTTTCAATTACTCATTGGAGTTTGTTCGACAGCAGGACCTGCTTGGTGGGCGTGTCCAAGTGCCAGGTGGCCTGCATTGGCAGCAGGCTTAGAAATGACCACTTTAATTTCAAATGTTGTGCTTGGATCTGCGCCCATTCTTTTCAGTGGAGAAGGGTTGGGCCCTGTTCCAGTGCAGTTAGCTCACACATGAGATTAGTATGCTGAGGAAAATGGTTACAGTTTTTTTAAACTATCCCATTTGTAAATGAAATTTTCTTCTCCATTTTGGTTGCATTTTAGAAAATTAATTATTTAAAATATCAGTGTGGAATCACTGTACCCATATTAATTCTATATTCATTCTCTGAGAAATAAGCCTGATAACTAATGGTGCATGAAACCTACTTATCATGATGAAGGAAAGCGAGAATGGTTACAGATCTGGAGAAAAGGTCCAATTAGCATGCAAAAGGACAAGCAACCCATCTAATAATTTAGATAACTCTGTGAATTATTTAATTTGCTTTTGCTGAAAAACATTGTTTATACTTTCTACTTGCTTTCACGTTTTCAGTTTTTCATTGAATTATGGCTGCCTCACTAGCTTACGATCTGTGCCTCTAATAGGTCACTGAAGCAAAACAGGTTTCAGAGTAGCAGCTGTGTTAGTCTGTATCCGCAAAAAGAAGAACAGGAGTACTTGTGGCACCTTAGAGACTAACAAATTTATTAGAGCATAAGCTTTCGTGGACTACAGCCCACTTCTTCGGATGCATCCGAAGAAGTGGGCTGTAGTCCACGAAAGCTTATGCTCTAATAAATTAGTTAGTCTCTAAGGTGCCACAAGTACTCCTGTTCTTCTTTTTTCTTGAAGCAAAACAGAAGTTCTACAATTCCTTATTTCACACCGTGACCAGGTCCTAATGGGGAGCCAGTTATAGTCACTCAATTAGGGTGAACTGCAAAGAGTGGGGCAGACAATGCCCATAAAGCTGGTGGATATTCCAATACTTAGATTCACCAAGCCAGCATAAAACAGCTTCTTTATTAACTTACTGGTCACTTAAAAGTCCAGTTCCCTTAAAGTGATCCAGTCTCAGGCCTCCATCCAGGTACCCACATCAAATATGATGAAAATTTCTGTAAAAGAAAAGAAAAGGTTCTACCAATCCCAAAGTATCGGACACATTACCTCCCAGGTTAATGCATATTTCAGATCTCGCCCCCCAAATACATGCTACAGTCAATTCTTATTAACGAAACTAAAATTTATTAAAAAACAAAAGAGAGAGAGTATGGTTAAAAGATCAATATATATACAGACAGACATAGAGTTCAATTCATTGAGGTTCAGATTCATAGCAGAGATGGTGAGCTTGGCAGTTGCAAAGAGTTCTTTCAGAAATAGTTCATAGGTTATAGTTCAATGTCCAGATATCCTATTCAGGGCGTACCAGCATAACTGGGACCTCAGTCTTGTGACTCAAACTTCCCCTGATGAAGCCTAAGCAGATCTGAGATGACAGAATCAGGACCCAAGGATCTTTTATACAATTTCATGTCTTTTGACAAGTTGGGAGTTCAAAAGGTAATTAGCATGACTTTGAAGGAGGTCCATCACCGGTACTTTAGCTATAGAATTAACATAAGGCAATTTGCTTGTTCCTCCACCATTCACAGTACATTTCAAAGAGAGATGAATACCAAGATATCCCGTGTTTACAATTCATTTAAATGCTAGGATGTTCTTTTGACCTCTGAATTATCAGAATATAGCATAGACAGGGACTGTTGATTACATTGTCCACTCTACTCATACATATGTAAATAAACAACAACACAAACATTATCTCCCCACATGTCTTATGAGGGTTATTTATTTTGCAGGATATTTAACCCTTTCTAGCCATGCGTCCCACCCTCAACGTGAAACTGGCGTCGAAGGGCAAAATTAGAGCTCCTGGATACACCTTTAGGACCTTCCAACATTGATACGAGCTCTGTTTATGTGGAATTCTTTGTAAGGCCAAATTATTGATGCAGGCTTTGGTCCCAGCCAGAAATTTAGTTCATACTTTGTGAAACACTTTAGTGATTCCAGGGTTTGGTCTATGTGTTGACTTAACATAGCCATTAACGTTCTTCAAAGAGCACTTATTCTGGCGTTCAGCCATGAAAGCTGTGAGGTGTTGTACCTCAGTTTCCCCTTTTGCACAGCAGTTAAAGCTTGTAGTGGTTTTTCTGCTATGGAAAGTTTTAGAAATGTGTCTATGCATTAGCTATGAAACGTTAACATTATTAGGCTTTTTAACACAAAGTGTGTTCTTGTTGAATAATCAGAAGGGTTTCTATTATGTACCACTTTTAACATGTTCAAGGGCTTTTCCAAAAGACCATGCATATTGTACATTTTTACAGTTTTTGGTATCAGCAACGTTAGTTACAATCATTAGCAATAGCATCAGTTTTATCACAAGTGTACACTTACAATCATTTTTGTCATGCCAAGTGTTTGATTTAGATAAAACAGGGGTAAGCAACCTATGGTACGCATGCCAAAGGTAGCACCCGAGCTGATTTTCAGTGGCACTCACACTGCCTGGGTCCTGGCCACTGGTCTGGGGAGCTCTGCATTTTAATTTAATTTTAAATGAAGCTTCTTAAACATTTTAAAAACCTTATTTACTTTACATACAACAATAGTTTAGTTATATATTATAGACTTATAGAAAGAGACCGCAAAACCTTAAATTAGAGTGAATAAATGAAGACTCGGCACACAACTTCTGAAAGGGTGCCGACCCCTGAGATAAAACATTCTTCAGATCAGCTTGTTCAATGCCCCTTTTGAACCTTTATAGCTTTTTCTTGACCTTAGGGTCTTCCTTAACATAGGATTTTAGTTTAACCACTTCCTTGGTATTTTGGTATTTTAGGGTTAACCTGTAGCTTCTATTAGCATAATAAAGTTATTCCCTTCCTTCCTGTTCTGGACAGTCAAAATCCGAGCTCTTTTGCTTAACAGAATCCATTGACTGGCTGGGTGTGGCCTTTCTGCTAACAGCTACAGGCAAGTCTGTTTCCCCCAGTCAGGTAATTTGCATCAACACAGACACTAGCTTGTTTACTAGTTTTCAGATCCTCAAGCTTTACCAATTCCAAGGCTGGACTCTGTCTTAAAGAGATACCATCCATTTTCACTAGCATGTTAGACTCAAGGTTCTTTTGTCCTTCTACCAACCTCTGCTTCCACATGGAATCAGATGTCAAGTCCACTAAAAGACTACAAGTTATATCCAAAATATCTAGAGATGAGAATTTGCCTGCTCTCCCCTGTATTCTTGTGGGTTGAGTTATAAGGTTGTTCTGTTCTGAAAAACCAGTAACCTGATCTTTCCACAGTACCTGAGTCACAGACTGCTTACTTAAAGAATCAACATGGAGACATTAATGTTCCAACAACGTTGTCTCCCCAACAAGCTGGTTAAGCTTATAGGTCTGTTTAAACTCGCTAACAATTTTTTTTCATCTGAAATCTTTTCAAAGCTATCCACACTGAGTCTTTCTAAACCAAGGCCAGTGGATTCATACACATTTGAAAGACTTTGGCCATTAGGCACCAACACACTTTCCTCAGAAGAGAGACAGTTTACTATCAACAATGGAAGAGTCAATGGAAACAATTCCTTCTCACAGACTTTCAAGACTTCACCAAGAAATTCCTTTCCTTTGCAATATCCTGCACTGCAACAGATTCTTTCTGAGCTTTATTTATGTCCAGAACAGACTTTGGCACAACAGACAAATCACCAAACTTCTTCTGAGTTTCACTTACAGTTACATCCAGAATCACCCCTGGCCCAACAGGAGAATTTTTACACAACCGCCTTTCAGGTATATTGCTAGACTTTATAATCAGAAGATTTGTAACAAGGAAGAAAATGTTTCTGGTTCCCTCACTGTCAGCAGGTAACATAGTCAAATCACCTTCATGCTTTCCTTGTGCCCTGGCTACGTCAACCTGATCAGACAAGGTTGTCATATCTTTACCCAGCAACACACTAGCAACAGGCAAAATAGAAGCACCAGAATTACTGGGTCTCTGGGAGCTATTTATGACACCAACTGGACAAAACCTAGTTGCAATGTCATCATTCCTAGCAGACACAAAATTAGGAACATTCCTTTCCTGGGCCTTAGTTTATCCAGAACCAACTCTGCTACAAATTCTTAAGTAGCATAAACTGAGAAGCGCTTTCTGTCTGCTCCGCAGACAAAAGACTGGAAGTACATTCTCCTTCATTAGGCACACTGCTATTTGCAGCAAACAATTGGAAACAGTTTTTCCTTCAACAGATAAACTGTTGCTTTCCACAAATAGTGCCTCACTACACTGAGCTGCTTTAAACAAATCATTTCTACTTTTTTCAGGCTTACGTTCACAAACTTTACTTGCCAACAATTAATCACCCATAAAAAATCTACCCTTTTCTTCCTCAATTAGGGCTTCAAACTGATCACCAACTTTAATTTGCTCTAGAGAAACATTTCCCTGAGCCCTATCTAATACCAGATTCACTTCTGAGATACCAGACAGACACTCAGAAATTTCTTACACATATTCACTGCTTCTTTGCACAGATAAACAGCTATCTTCCTCAGACAAATATTTGGAGAGACCCTCCACAGGCAAATCCTTGCCCCTAGTAGACACAGGTTCAGGATTATTTCTTTCCTGTGACTGATTTATGTCAACCTGACTGAACAAAGCTTTAATATCATCCTGAATCAAAAGATCCTTAGGCAATAGTTTCCTTACACCAGCTATAACTTCATGTTTAACACCATTTCATTCAAGATTGATTCTGGCTAAAGGCACACTTACAGTAAACTCATAGAGGATTACAATATTCACACTCTTATCTGGTAAATAATCTTCCTCTTTGACAAGATCTGCTTTAACAAGAGTGATGTTAGAAGCTGTAATTTGCCCTAAACAGCTTTTACCATTGACTTTTACATTCTCTGCACAAGTTATGGGGTTACCTTCACCCGAGCTTACAGTAAAAGCATTTACATAAAAGGTGGCAGTGTTGGGGTAAATTTGGTTACACACAGACAACTGCTTAGAGTCAAACAACATACCAACATTGTTACAAACTGAATAGATTTTATCCCCATCCTTGCTGTTCAGTGAAGCTGGCTTTTCAGGATGATACAGTTCCTGTTGTTCCTTTATTCTTTTGAGTTGGAGCTTAAGTCTATCCACTTTTGCCTTAGCTTCTAGTTCCTGCAATCAAATATATGCCATTCTTTGTTCATGTTCAAAACACAGGCATTCTCTTTCAGTGGCTTCTCTTTCCATATCAGCTATTTTTTGTTCATGTTCAGACAGCTGCAAGTTTCTTACTGCAAGCATTTTGCTTCCTTATCACTGGCAATTAACAGATTTTTCAGTTCCTGCTCTGGGGCCTTTTTCTTAAAAGACAACCTCTTCTGTGAACACAATTCTTCCAGACTTTTTCTGTCAGGATCTTGATTATGGGTCACTCACTGTAACTGATTTTTAACCCTTAAACTCTCCAATATCAAAATTAATTTTTTGACAAGCATGTGGTTCTGATCCAAAACCCCAATTAACCTGTGGTAATGTGTATCCAAGCACGACTACGCCACTGTGACTGGGGTCCCAGTGGGGAGCCAACTATGGTCAGTCAATTAGGGTGAACTGCAAAGAATGGGTCAGACAATCCCCATAAAGTTGGTGGATATTCCAATACTTTGATTCACCAAGTCAGCATAAAACAGCTTCTTTATTACCTTACTGGTTACTCAGAAGTCCAAACAACACAGTTTCCTTAAAGTGATCCAGCCTCAGGCCTCCATCCAGGTACCCAGGTCAAATATGATGAAAATTTCTGTAAATCTTATTTCAACAGATTAAAAAAAAAGGTTCTACCAATCCCGAAGGATATCCCGTGTTTACAATTCATTTAAATGCTAGGATGTTCTTTTGACATCTGAATTATCAGAATACAGCACAGACAGGGACTGTTGATTACATTGTCCACCCTATTCATACACAAAATACACAAACATTATCTCCCCACATGTCTTATGAGGGTTATTTATTTTGCAGGATGTTTAACCCTTTCTAGCCATGTGTCTCACACACACACACACACACACACACACACACACAGCACATAATCACTCATACCATGATTGATTCATTCTTTTCTTAAACCTCAGACACAGGCTTCACAATGTCAAGGGTGCCCAGACTTTGTCTAACTGAGGACTGTACTGACAGCATCCCAGGAATCTCCGGGCTACATTTAGTTTGCATTAAAATGGAGCAAAATGCAGGCACCCACCTCTTACTGAAGGTACAATTTGAGGAGATGACAAAATGTTAATGTGCAATGCTCCATCTTGAGCTGACTTGCTTTTATTGAAGTGATGATAGAACATTGTATGTGGGGCTGTAGTCTTCAAATACTTTGCCTTGATATAAAAATCAGGGCAGCAGATAGCCACACTTGGCAGGCTCATAGAACTTAGCTGGTCACACTTCATATAGCTGGGACAGCTGAATGAGGATGAAGGAAGGAACTCTACGTCCTGATGCTTGGGCTGTCAGGAACCAAAATGACTGCCAGTGTAACTTCTGCTCTAAATTATGCCAGCTGCAGCAGCCCCAGAGGGGTCATTCCACTGGCTGAGGATCAGTACTATGTGCTCTAATTCCACATCTGACCAGCTTCCCTGTCACTCTATGGAGGCCAGCGAAGAGCTCACGCTCTTAAAAGGTGGCATGCTCCCGCCAAGTACAAAGCAGTGTTCTAAATTGAAACTCACTCAATCTATTTCCAGTGGAAGAGGAAAACATCCTGGTTCATCTCTCAACTCCAGACTTCTTCCCTGGTTCCAGTCTGCCAGGGTCAATCCCCAAATCCCTCCAACACTATTCCTTTGCTATTGAAAATGAATTTATTCCTTTTGTCCAGCTATGCAATCTGCTAATCCCTGCCCTGAGGGCAGGCAACTGTAATGGTTCCCTTAGCCGGAAGGAAAGAGTTAAGCTCTTTTCTATCACCCTGTGGCGAAAAATCTATAGGCGCTATTATATTACCCCATCAAAGTACCATCTGTGGTTATGAGTTTATGAGTACCTTCATGTGAAGGTGTTTTTAATACACCGAACTTCACTTAAGATAAAAAAAATGAGCTGTGTGAACAGTTGAACAAATCAAAGAAATAGAAATTTTTTCCAAACCAAAGTGCCTGTTTATGGCTCATGTAGTAGACCCCCACCCTCTGACCATTAAGCTGATCATATATGAATAGTAGAAGTCTGAGGCAGGGAACTGCTTGAATTTGGTTTCCTCTGATATTCCTTGTGCTGATGGCAGGTCCTGGGTGGTGCCTGAGCTCAAATGAAAGGTAGTTGTCTCAGGAATCTCACCATTTCTGTTTCTGGAGAAAGGCTCCTTACTGAAGGGTCTTAGCCCTGTGCCATTGCTAAGCTGTCCAGAAAGGTAGCTCATACACAGATTTTTTCATACATCCCCCACTTCCGCACAGCTTCTTTCTTGGCCCAAATAGTCCCTTTGTAATGCTGGACAAATATCTCAGCATTCAGATTGTGGTAATGTCTGTATTTGGGGATCACTGTATTTGGCTATTCAAAACCACAAATACAAATATCATCCATCCTGAAAGACTACTCCCTCTCTACAAGACCTCTCTTCCCTCATCAGTTCCTTGATTTTCCTCCTTCTTTTTAGTTGTCTCCTTGAGGAGGAGGAGGATGATAAATCCTCTAGTGTTTGATACTGTCAGCAGCTAGCCAGCTCCCTTATTCCTCCAGGGTCTCCCATTTAGAGGCTCAGAGGCCTTCCCAGCCAAGCCAGCTGCTTCTTCCCCCAGCTCTTATGTGGGTTTTGGGTGCTATTACCACCTAAAGCCCTGGTGATGAGCAGGGCCGGCACCAGGCAACCAAGCACATGCTTGGGGCGGCACCTGGTAACGGGCAGCCAATCTTGGGGTGGCGGGGGGCAGCGTGGCACGGCGCGGCATTCCGCGGGGGGTGCTCCGGCGGCGTGGCGCTTGGCAGGGGGGTCGGGCTCCGGCAGCGCAGCGCTCGGCGGGGGGAGGCGCGGTGCGGGGCGCAGCGCTCCTGGGGGGGGTTCCGGTGGCACGGCGCTCGGCGGGGGGTGCTTTTTTTTGCTGCTTGGGGCAGCAAAAAAGTTAGAGCCGGCCCTCGTGGTGAGGAGGGCCACAAGATGTATGCCTGGGTTATTGTCTTCCCCAGAGGATGGAGGAAAGGAGAATAATGCCTGACTAGTTGTGGCTCAAGCCAGGCAGCATAAAAATAGGAGCACTGACTAGTGATCCTGGCTCCCCTCAGGATGGACAATTTATTACCTGGTTAGGACAAATCTTTGCTAAAAATATTCAGCAGTAGTTTATTAGCCAATTCTGTCCAGTGTTTATGATTTTTGGCAAATCATTTGATTCTCCCACATTGTGTCCTAGTGTTTTTCTACTTCCGCTACAGTTTTTCTCATCTTCCTACAGTTCCCCTTTCCCCTCCTTCGTCTTTTTTCCATCTTAATCATTGCCCAGCTGGTTTAAACCTGGTCCCAATATGCAACTCTGCATCCTCTCCCTTTTCTTGTTATGAAAACCTATTGTCCATCTAGGATGGCATGGACTGTACCCTCAGCAAGTTTGCAGATGACACTAAACTGGGAGGAGTGGTAGATACGCTGGAGTGTAGAGATAGGATACAGAGGGACCTAGACAAATTAGAGGATTGGGCCAAAAGAAATCTGATGAGGTTCAACAAGGACAAGTGCAGAGTCCTGCACTAAGGACAGAAGAATCCCATGCACTGCTACAGATTAGGGACCGAATGACTAGGCAGCAGTTCTGCAGAAAAGGACCTAGGGTTACAGTGGACGGGAAACTGGATATGAGTCGACAGTTTGCCCTTGTTGCCAAGAAGGCTAACGGCATTTTGAGCTGTATAAGTAGGGGCATTGCCAGCAGATCGAGGGACATGATCATTCCCCTCTATTCGACATTGGTGAGGCCTCATCTGGAGTACTGTGTTCAGTTTGGGGCCCTACACTACAAGAAGGATGTGGAAAAATTGGAAAGAGTCCAGCAGAGGGCAACAAAAATGATTAGGGGGCTGGAACACATGACTTATGAGGAGAGGCTGAGGGAACTGGGATTGTTTAGTCTGCAGAAGAGAAGAATGAGGGGGGATTTGATAGCTGCTTTCAACTACCTGAAAGGGGGTTCTAAAGATGATGGATCTAGACTGTTCTCAGTGGTAGCAGATGACAGAACAAGGAGTAATGGTCTCAAGTTGCAGTGCGGGAGGTTTAGGTTGGATATTAGGAAACACTATTTCACTAGAAGGGTGGTGAAGCACTGGAATGGGTTACCTAGGGAGGTGGTGGAATCTCTTTCCTTAGAGGCTTTTAAGGTCAGGCTTGACAAAGCCCTGGCTGGGATAATTTAGTTGGGGATTGGTCCTGCTTTAAGCAGGGGGTTGGACTAGATGACCTCCTGAGGTCCCTTCCAACCCTGATATTCTAGGATTCTATAGAGCAAACCTCAGGTAAGAAAGACAAGCTACAATTTACCTCGTGAGTCCAGCAGAACTCACTTGGATAACACTGTGCTGAAAAATAAAATGATTTTAAATATAAAACTGAACTTTTAAGAAAAGATGTTAATTATTATATGCTTCTCTAAGGACCCCCTATAATTACATTTTCATATTCTCTGACTCAACTGATGGCAGAGAATGGATCAATTATGATCCTTTGGCTACATGCTGTTCTTTTTCTTTTCAATAAAAGGACAATAGATAATTATAGCTTAGAAAAGGACAGGAGAATGGTAATATGCATGTTGAAGAAAAAAATATTAGGGGATTATTTTAACCTTTAGGGAAAAAAATATTTAAAGATGAAGATTCATCTTGGTTTATGAAAAAGATTTGTTTTTCCTCTAGAAACCAGACCTCCAAAGGCTGTGAAGATTTTACACTGTGTGTTATTTATGTATTTTTACTGCAATATGGATTCATGCTTTTTGGGAAGGGAAATCTGTCCCAGATAAATAATACTACTGCCTGAATTGTTCTGCTGACAAAAACTCATGTTACTCATGGGACTTATTTTAAACACATTTTAAAAATTCCAGCTATCATAAAGCTCCAGTGATCTCCATAATCAGCTGGAATTCTGAGATGTGTCTTGGTGTTCTGTTTAAAACTCAATTTTTCAAGGGGCTTTGTGAAGAACACCTATATATAGGATATAGAGACCAGAGCCCCATTGATAAACCTGCAATTATTGAGCAGCAGCTTTGTACTTTAATGATGTGTATGAACATATTGTACCACAAGATGGCTCTCTAACAACAAATATACCGGTGCAGTTAGTTCTATAGCTGATAAAAGAAGTCACTGAAAAATGTAGTTGGAAATAGTTCACACAGAGACCAGTACGTGGTGCTGTTGGAACTGAAGAGAATTTGACTCATCTCAGATATCTTCATAGTACCAGGTATATCACTGGATAATGCTACTACATTAAGAGTAGGGTGACCAGATGTCCCGATTTTAGAGGGACAGTCATGATTTTGGGGGCTTTTTCTTATATAGGCACCTATTACCTTCCCCATCCCCATCCCAATTTTTTACACTTGCTGTCTGGTCACCCTAGTTAAGGGAGAAACTAGAATGTAAAACAGTTCCTTATAAAGGTGCAACATTAACTAGTCACAGATACCTATACTTTACAGGACATGTTATATGAATTTTGTTTAAATTGCAGAGTGATACTATAAGTGACTCTTTCTGAAATTTATAGCCAAACCAGCGTTCTGGAGTAATCTGTATCCAGTAAATGTCAAGAAGCTATTGAGTAATTGCTCCTTGTTTATACATTTCTTGCTATCTACTACAAGTTTGAAAGGAACTTTGGCATGTTCCAAACCCACATTTGTGCACAGAAATCTGTTAATTATGTCCTTAACTTCCAGATTTTGTTTATATATTTCTTGTTCTATACTTTCAGGTTGGAAGAACTATAAGCACGTTCCAAACCCACACTCATGCATGGAAATCTATTAGTTTGTGCTTAACGTCCAGATTTACACGCACAAATGCAGGTTTCGCATGCGTGCATAAGTGCGGGGATAGAATTTGCATGTGCACAAAATAAGCCCAATAAAAATGTGGTCCACAGTACATGTTCAATAGGCCCTGCTTCTGCTTTCCCAATTAAATAAAGGTGGTCTCTCAAGAGGCGTGCATTAGACATTCTGGGGATTAATCACAAACTTTTTAACTTTCCAAAACATCTTTAGTCCTTCACCTAACAGATTATTAGCAAGTGGCATGACAACAGGGCTCAGCATTTCCGTGGAAATACCTGTATCAAAGTTTAAAAGCATACGTCAGTTTTCAGATTTTAGTTCCTCATCATTAGAACTGTGCAGTCATTTCTTGGGAGCTATTGATCTAATGTACACCACTCTTAATGGCTCATATTACTGGTAATGGACTACACAAGAGGATCATTGCCTTAGACTCAGATTTATAACTGGTCTTCTCACTTCTAGTTAGTGATGGATCCCAGCTGCAAAACGTTTGGATTTGGATTTCTCCAAAATTTAGGGTGTTTGGATCAGGTGTTTTGGTTTGGGCGTATCTCTGATTACTGTAAACTATTTATGTTAAAGATATAGAATCATGAAACTGAGGTTACAGACATTTGCCATCAGGTAGGTAATGCCTGATATTTGTAACTACCTGTTGGCTGTTTGGTAGCCTGTAAGAAATCAGGTGATAGGTTCTGTCTACTTCCTTCTCAACAGGTCCCATGGCTGTCAGTGCAACCTCATACTGGGGTGACCCCTGCACCTAGAACCTTGTGCCTGCTGAAATAGTTTCACCACACATTCAGAAGATGAGTGGGATTCTTTAGCCTGTGCAAGTTCC
Organism: Malaclemys terrapin pileata; assembly: GCF_027887155.1. Taxonomy (NCBI): domain Eukaryota; kingdom Metazoa; phylum Chordata; order Testudines; family Emydidae; genus Malaclemys; species Malaclemys terrapin. Next base: position 87,229,577 of record NC_071506.1, on the reverse strand, counting down.
TTTCCATTAGACCCCATTTTGAGTGTGAAGATAAGGAGATGGGACTGTTTCTCTTTTCACCCACACCCCATGATAAGAACTGTTGTCGCTGGCACCAGCTCCTCCTTATGGTCATTCCTTGGCAGCAGCAATCTCAGGAGAGGACACAACAATACCTGCATGCTAGAAGGTTTTGGGCTCAATACAGTGCTCCTTCCTAACCTAAGTAGCAATATGTGCAAAAGCTTTGTCTAATTTTACAAAAATTTTACTGCTAATACTTGGTCAGCTCCAATGGGGAGCTCTAGTGTATAAGGACTGCTGCTAGTGTGTCACTGAACTCTGCTCAGAGCAGGTCTGATTGACATAGTGCTTAAACACTGGTGGCCTGTCAACACTAAAGCTCTCAACAATGCAACTGCCTATGGAGCTGAACCAGTGTGTTGGTAAGAGTGGGAGGTTGTTGAAAAATTTCCCTAGGGCAAAAGCTAATAGACACACATTTCTATAGAAATACCACCCCATCTCCCTGCACAGCAAACTACAAACTGTGCATCTCAGGGTGCACAAGTTCTTGCTACTGGACTGTAAATACCACATTTAATTTTCAAGGAGAATAACAAAGGTTTCCATTATGTAAATAAAATAATATTTACTACAATATTGGACAACATATATTTACACTTAAATCCGTATAGTCTGAATTGTCCAGTCAGCATATTAATCCACTAATTTCCCCTTAAGGGAGAGATGTTTCTGGACTGCCAAGTTTTCATTATATCTGGTATGTCAATGAGGCTGTTGGAAGAGGTTAGGGCATAGTACAGGTATAATGATCGCATGCTAGGTTATGCTGCCCAAATCTTTGCAGGTCAAATTAGAGGACCGGTATCTTTTATAGATTGATTTGTGATTGAATGAATCACAAAATAATAATAAATAATAATACAAAGTGAACAGCAATATTACAATACAAATTGGAGGTGCTCAAAAATTAGTAATTTTAGTGAATTAAAATAATAATAATAATAATAATAATATCACATGAATTAAAATAAACCAATAGGAGTGCCTTTCTAGGGATCCAGACATATCAACATATCATGAGATTTGTAATTTGCATGGATTCATCATTGATATTCTTAACTTAATTTGATTATAAAGCACTAATGATTGGCCATTATTCTATATGGAAATGACACAAAAAAGATACAACATTTAATATCACAAGATGAGAGCGCAGGAAATAAAACAATATATGCATTTAGGGTGACCAGATGTCCTGATTTTATAGGGACAGTCCTGATATTTGGGGATTTGTCTTACATAGGTGCCAAAATCCCCCCCACCCCCTGTCCCAATTTTTCACACTTGCTGTCTAGTCACCCTATATGCATTCCATTGCTTACAGAGATGATATGTTTGATTTTTAAAAAAATGTACTTTTTTGGTCTTTTCTATTGACTGAGGGCTTGTCTTCATGGTGGCATCCAGGAAATTTAATCCTAAATAGCTAAAGATGTGAATTTGAAGGGGATTAGTAAAACTGCATTAAAACCCTGCATGAATATCCTCATTCAGAAGTAAAGTGGCCTTAATTTGGTTTAGCTTAATTCACTTTAAATTAAACTAAACCAAATTAAGGCCACTTTAATTCTGAATAACAGCACTCACACCGAGATTTAATGTGGTTTGAAAAATCCACTTCAAATTTACAGCTTTAGTTAATTCAGATTAATTTTCCTAAATGTCCCCATATAGTCAAGCCCCTATTCAGTATACGAGTAGTGAATAATGTTCTCAAGGCATCAAAGCAACAGCCAATGTACTTCATGTCGGTGGAGCAATGTTATTAATCCACATACACCTCACCAAAAGGCTGTATACTTGGTTATGTATGTATGCATGGATTGTCAAAGCAAATATTTCTAGCTGTTTCTAGCATGATGTTGCACCACTGATCAACTAGGAGAGGTGGCATTTTTTTCCACGTGGTAGAGGTTATGTTTCTAGGCAGCTGATGTAGCACTGAAGACCCAGCTTTATCCATGAGGGTTTATATTTTTACAGCTGAGAAGTTTCATCAAGACATGTCAAATTGTAACTGAAGAATGTAACACACAGTTAATCTTGGTGATGATTTCAGTGGCACGGGGATAGTCCACAGGGACAATTCAGCTTCACAGAGACTATGCAGCTGGACAGGTCCAGGTTCTGATTATCAGGCACAGGGAACCAATCATACTGGACGTTGGGACTGCGGTAACCCCTTTCCAGAAGAGATTTGGCAAGCTCCATCTTGATGGTGTTCAGATCAAGGTGTAAAATACCAAGGTCAAAATGCCATTTTGATTCATCATCAGATGTCCTCAACTGCCCCTCTTTCCTGAGTGCTCAGGAAATAATGGTCCTGAGCGAGTGCACTGGGATGGGCTGTGGAAAGGCTCCCTGCACCATCTTTCTCCCTAATATACCCACATAGGAAAAGGCTGAAATTAGCTCGGAATATGTATGAGGCACTGTAGGAATATATATATATATATATATATATATATTTATTTATTTTGTTAAAAACCAAGCAAATGCAGGACAAAAAACTACATTAGTGCATCCTGCCAATTGCACATACAACATACATTTAGTAGCATTGACATTTTTACAGCAGCCCAAAGTAATATTTGCTGGGGGCATTATAATTTTGAATTCACTGACTTTTGGGGGGTGTTCAAAATTCTCAGCCGTTACACCTCATTGACACACAGTAGTTTTTGTGCATCCAATAGAATTGCTCCTCTTGTTTCATATCCATAGACTGACTTTCATGTTTACATATTTTTTAGACCTACCTTCAATGCAATTTATTAAACTACTGATATTGGTGTTCCAGGAGGAATGCTTTAGCTAGGTCACTGCTGTTCTGCTAAATTTTTCAGATGTTCTACTGAAATCAATGGAATACCACAATATATATAGTATATTCATCAGCTTTGCATTTGTTTTCCAGTGAAGATGCATTTTAGGCAGCAGTCTTAACACCTGAAAAAAATCTCTTCAAGCAACTGTAGTAGTATTCTATATTGTATGTTACCAAATATAGGCATAGCATGTCCAACAATGCCAGTCCCCCAGACATTTAGGCACATGAATAACTTCAGACAGGTAAGCAGTCCTCAATGGGATTACTCACATAGCTTAATTTACTCATGTGCCTTAGTGTTTTCAGCCTTGGGGGGCCTATATTTGTACCATACAGCGGCAAAGGCCAGGTTTCTGAGACCTCAGTGGAAAATTTTTGCCTTGAACACAATGGAGTCTACAGCACTGCTAGTACATTCATGGAATGCTGTGCACTGAACCCACTGAACAGTAGAATTATAATAGTAAAAATGTATTTGATTTGCTTAATGTTGAGATATCAACAATGCCATACAAATTGTTAGCTTAACAACAAAACAAAATGCTATTGTCACTATGGTATTAAGCATCAAAACGTTAGATTTTTAAAATATTTAGTTCATCAATAAACCATTGTAAAGGTTTTAAAACTCAAATAGGAATGTAGTGAGCAAGCTCTTTTCATCTGTGATGTCAATAAGCTGAGATGAGACAAGGAACTGAATTCATCAAGGTGACAAGCAGATATATATATATTTTAAGTGTAATGAATAAATGACATTCCTATTAATCATTTATCTCCTTTCAAACTTTAACAAACAGTTTTAGTGATAATTACTAAATTTTTCACATTTATAAAAACACACATATGTACAGTGGCTAATGAGTCCACAATTCAATGGTCACAAGTGCTAGTTTTCTAAATAAAAAAATAGTAGCAAATTGCCACTCTAACTACTGATTGCATTTTGAAAAGTAGGAATATAAGAATTCCATTTACTCACTATTTAAAATTACTTGTTATCTTTGATGTATCCAGCTCGTGTTGTCATCAGGTACCAGAACCACATGTAAATTATAGTTAAGAATGTAAATAGGAAGAAAAATACATTTGGGGTGGGGTTTTCAATGGGAGCAGAGTTAGGGCAGTGTTGATCACTTTTTAAAAATCCTGTCATTGGGAAAGAAGGTGCTATTAAGTATCCACATCCTCTCTCTTCTTGTCACAAGCAATTCACCGTGAATAGCTAGCTTTCCTGGCTCCACAGTCTCTTCTTTTTGTTGGACCCTGTCACAGGGTTGGCGCAGGCTCTCCCACTTTTGTGCCTGCACCCTGTGTTTAGGCTGGTTTAATAAAGAGTGTTCACTCCCTCTTTTGTTGAATCACCCCAGTGTCTTTATTTACAGGGGTTGTGCAGTTCCCAGATACCCCAACAGTTAGTGCCCCACAGACCCTCCCCAGTGTCTCCTAGCCCTTGAGGCTTCCTTATTGCAAGGAGACAGCGATACTGCCCGCCTGTCTCCTCCCAGGCTAGCCTCCCTACTGAGGTTTGCCCAGGGCTTTTATAGCCCGCTCCTGCCCCAGCCCAGCTGTCACTACTTAGCCCAGCATATTCGTCTGAGCCAGCCCTCGTTAGGGCTTGCAGCTGGGCTCCCTGCTGAGTACCTGCATCTCTACACCTGGCCTACTGGCCAGAGAGCAGGCTGTAGCCAGCATTTTGGCAGGGCTTTAAAGGGGGGTTTTACCCCTGCCCTGCCACAGACCCATAGACCAATCTCCTGCCATCTACCCATGTCTTGCAGCATTAGAGTTGGTTGAAGCCTCATCCTTTGTCCACCAGGAATTGGGTCAGGCAATGCATGTACACAACGCAGCGTCTATGCACGCATGTGGATATGCATAGACAATTGACTGGCAGGCACACATCAGTTGTGCATGAACTTTTGAAGATATGGCTGATTTTGTCAAAATGCTGGTTTGATCCTCTTTTATCCCATTCATTTTTTCAAATTTACCCTACTCAACGCACTAGTAGGTAGGGTGACCATCCCGATATTTAGGTGTTTGTCCCGTGTCCTGACCGATCTTTGGTCGGGACGCAATTTGTCCCGATATTTCACTCTGCCGGCAGCACTCAGCTTTTTTTTTTTTCTTTTGCTCGGCTGGCGGACCCCCCCCTGCCCCCCATGTGTCCCGATATTTTCATCCTCTGATCTGGTAACCCTACTAGGATTATGATCTCTTATCCTAGTCCTTAATATTTGTTTAATCACAAAACAAACTGCACAAATGGCAATTGCTGAACAAAAGCAGCCCAGGATTGTAATAGCAGAGCTATTGAAAGCTGGGATACAGACAAATTGGTAGAACTGCATGGGGAAACTTTCATGGCACTATGAACCAAATTCGAACCTAATAAAATGTAACTGGTTGCACCTCCACTGAGGTCAATGGAGTTGCACCCAGTTACACCCAGGCTATATCTGCACTTGGCTTTCATATCTGAATTGTACCCAAATATCCTCAACTTTCCAGTTTGGTTCAGATTAGGTGTTTTATCTGTGGGTAGACAGTCAACAACCATTATAACATGCCCTTTGGGAGAATGACAAGTTATACAATAACCCTGGAAGACAGTTATTTGCATAAATAATGTTCCAAATACTGTATTTCTACACAGACTTCTATTACATATTCCCTCTATTTTACTAATGGCATATTTTAAATCACCATGGTTATTTGGAATTGTTTGGCATTACAGTGAATACAAATACATACTTATAAATGAATAAAATGTTAAAGCCTCTTATGGGAGGCTCTGTCACTCATTCTCAGTGGGATTTTATCCCCTTCAGAAAGGCTTGGATTTTGCTACTAAAATAAATATAAATCAGCACCTCATTCTAAGCCATCCAAATTATGGATTTTTTATTTTATTTTTTCTTAAATAAAAATCAGATGGGATCCAGTTGGAAAACCTGTAGTAAATGCTTTAGTGGACACACTAATCATCTTTAATCATTTCAAGTATCAAGTCTAGCCATTCCAGCACAAGAAAGGAAAATCTACACATTGATAGTTTGTTGCCTTTATCTCTAAGAGCAACGAGCACCTTCCATCTTTTTGTACATTCTGGGCAAAATTCTTAGCACAGTGGGCAGCACTAATGAAAGCCATGTATTGAGGAACAGGGCCTTCAGGTGAAACAGAGTTCAAGCAGTGGAGAAAGAAAAGTGCAGTGATGCTACATAAGTATGCAGAAACATATTTATGCCATTCAAGAACTTTGCAAAGCAAACGACTGAGAGCCTGGTTAACAGGACAAAGAGATCGGGGAAGAGACTCTCTGTGTCTTGCCCAACAGGGAACTTTTACAGAAGCTCACAGGCAACATCACATCCAGCCATCAGCTAGGTACATGGCATCACTGTCATCAGAGTTAATGTACATAAGCCATTATGGTATTTACATTGAATCTCACAATTTCCTGGCAAAGACATTGAAGGTTAAAAATTGGTTAACATCTCTGGAATTCCAGCTGTGCTGCAGCCTATGGTCTGTACACAGGTGTGAAGCAAAGAAGAAATATGTAGAAATACAACACAGTGTTGGACATGAACATTATCCTAATCTGTAATCGCAGACCCTACAGTTCACATGAAATATCCCAGGTCTTGTCACAATAAAATTAGAGAAAAATTAACCTGGAAAAAATTGTTGACAGATCTTTTCAAGGGAACTTTCTACCCCCTTTTCATCTTATTCCAATTATTATAGCAACAAGACTACAAAAATCTCCATATTCCAAGTCCTTTCTCTTTCCTCCTGCTATTACATTTGTTCCTCCAACTGCATCAGTCTCTAGTCAGTATCCATGACTACCTCTTAGATCTGACTAGATTTCAGGGAATCAGCTCTCTGGGGTACAAGTATTCAGGTCAGGGGCCTGTCACCTATTTGAGGAGATTAAATGAGAATGGTGAGCAAGCTCATGTAGGAAGAGAGGCAAAGAAGTAAAAGGGGCAAAGAGTGTTACAGAGCAGTGGTTCTCTCTCCCTTTTCCACATTGTGACCCCATGTAACAACATATAAAATTTTTGTCCCCCTCCCCGCTAGTCATATAGAAAGAGAGGGTCATCACAAAACCCTGAAATCTGCCTCAATCTCCAGCTTAAGAACACTCATTAAAGAGCTAAATCCTGTATCTTTCCTCCACCAAGACTTCCCCAGTCATTGGGTAAGCTCTTCCCATGTATTAAAGCAATCAAGTCGCCATATGGGGAAAATTATAGGTGATATCACAAATAAAGTTTGTAACAGGGTGGCTTGTCCCAAGGGCTGGAGAACCAGGGTTGAATCATCTGGTATAATACAAAAGGCAGCAGAAAGCTGCTGGAGGTGGCTGATTGAGAGACTAGCTGAGCCAGACAACAAGCAGGAGAAAGCTCTCCAGGTAGAGAGGGACCCTACCCAAGAAGTTAGGGAGAATCTGACAGACAGACCCTGAGAGAGGAGGGGGCTGTGCCTACCTGAAATTGGGATAAAGACTGTATATGAGTTTGTGTTTTGTTTTTTTCAAAGACTTTGTGTTATTTTGGACTAGTGGGTGAGAGACTGAAGTGGGGTTGGGAGCTGGGTCTGTGCAGACCCAGAAGACTAAAGGATTCCATCTGGGACTTGTTTGAACCTCTTTTTGAGCTGGGTGAGTTCTTAAATGGCCCTAAAGAGGGAGGATGGAGGCAGGATGATGCAGGTGACCTTTGGCTCAAGAGGCCTTTGCCCCTGCTATAAAGTTCCTTGCTCCCTTCAACCCTTTGGCAAGATGCTAAACATATCAACCCAGCCTTGAGTTTGTCCATCTGCAAAGCTGGGAGCAGCTAGTGCTCCTAACTGGGGATGTAAAAAGCTCGATTTCAGACCTGCCACTTGAGTAACTATGTTTGAAAATCATTAATCACATTTTGTGTTCTATATGGGCTTCCAAAGGAAATATCCCCTTAACCATGCTCAATGATCATCCTCAGCAGGTTAAGGTTGCCCCAATGATCAGCACAGGTGAAATCAAACTGAACTACAATAGATAAAATTACAAACTTGTGACTACAGTCTAAAACCCTGTGTGCAAAACAACTCAGCTGCTTAATTCCCTAAGAAATAAAAGACTAAGGATCACATAAGATTGCAAAAGCTACAGTCATATGAACTGAAAAGCATGGCATATTTGGAATTCATTGATGATTTCAGCCACCATACAATTATTTTTTATGGTTGCTTCATTTATACAAAATGCAAAAATTGAGGAAACAGCTTGATTAAGATTGAACTTCACTCCTCCCAGTTACAAAACCAAACATCTCTGCACGTTCTGCATATTTAGGCTGTTCTAATACATAACAGCTGTCAGTGGAAAGAAACAAGAAATTTTTTTTCTCAAAAAATATTTGTATTAAAAATTGCTGTCTGCTGGAATTCCAGTCCAGACTGAAGTTTGATCAAGTTAATCAATTCATAGATTCCAAGGCCAGAAGGGCCCATTGTGGTCATCTAGTCTGACCTCCTGTATAGCACAGTTCATAGAACTTCCCCAAAATATTTCCTAGAGCAGATCTTTTAGAAAAACACCCAATCTTGATTTTAAAATTGCCAGTGATCGAGAATCCATGACAACCTTTGGTACTTTGTTCCAATGCTTAATTACTCTTACTGTTAAAAATGTATACCTTATGTCCAGTCTAAATTTGTCTAGATTCAGCTTCCAGCCAGTGGATTGTATTATACCTGCTAGACTGAAGATCCCATTATTAAATATTTGTTCCCCATGATGATACCTGTTGTCAGATGCTACCGGTGTGGTGCTCTGCTTTCTCCTATGTTGATATCACTCGGCTGCGTGCGTGTGCTCCCTCTGTGTGCTGTCCCAGCTCTGCAGATAGCTGACACAGCAAACCCGACGAGAACCCCCAATAACCACAGAGTCTAGTAAGATGCAAAGTCAAGTCGACTAGGTTTATTGCAACCTCAGACACAATTGCAGTTCCCCGTAGATTATTTAGTCTACCGGGCATACTACTAAGAGATGCCTCTTGGCAATGGACCCAGCTCAGTCAGTGGCAGGACTTTCCACTGCCCCCTTGGCCGGACAAAGACACCACCCCAGGGATACATCCTTATACACAGGTACATATAAGTTACACATCACTCCTGACGTATTGAGGTGCAACCCCTCTACGCAGCAAGGTACAACCCCTCTACGTAGTAAGGTGCCGCCTCTCACCTTGTACATGTTGGTTCGATCAAAACAACTCTATCCATCATTTTACCCTTTTGCCCCTGTCATTGGGATGGGTCGGCCTGTTCCATGTTCTGTGGAATGTTCCAGTATAGTGTGTTCTGTACTTTAACTTTGCTAGGTGAATATATATTTATGCAACATCAGCCCTTTTCCTGCCAGCTTCTGTGAGCAGGGCCTGCCTCTGGCTCACAGCTTAACTTTGCTTTATGTTTGCAAAGTCTTGACCATTACTTTAGTTCAGGCCTTAGGCCTCATACCAGGCCTCTGATACCAAGGTTTATATCTCAGGTCCTCCTCTTACTACAATACCTACATACTGTAATCAAGTCACCACTTAGCCTTCTCTGTGTTAAGCTAAATAGATTGAACTCCTTGAGTCTATCACTATAAGGCAGGTTTTCTAATCCTTTAATCATTCTTGTGGCTCTTCTCTGAATCCTCTCCAATTTATCAACATCCTTCTTGAATTGTGGGCAACAGAACTGGACACAGTATTCCAGCAGTGGTCACACCTGTGCCAAATATAGAGATAAAATAACCTCTCTACTCTTTCTGGAGATTCACCTGTTTACGCATCCCAGGATCACATGAGTTCTTTTGGCCACAGCCTCGCACTGGGAGCTTATGTTCAACTGAATTTCCAAATCTTTTTCAGAGTCAGTGCTGCCCAGGACCCTGTTAGTATGACCTACATGCTTTGTTTCTAGATGTATACATGTACATTTAGCCATATTAAAACATATTGTTTGCTCACGCCCAGTTGACCGTGCAATCTAGATCATTCTATATCAGTGACCCATCCTCTTCAGTATTTATCACTCACCCAATTTTTCTCGTATATACAAACTTTATCAGTGATAATTTTATGTTTTCTTCCAGGTCATTGATAAAAATGTTAAATAACTTAGGATCTCACTGGAAATACATCCGCTCTGCAATGAGTGTCCATTTACAATATGTTATTGAAAGACATCACCATTCTGGAAATATTACATATTAACCCTCAGAATTAAAAAAAAAAAAAGGCCCAGTGGGGCACAGTGGACTGCACTCTGGGATTCTTGAAGGCACTAGCAAAGTTAGGAAGAACTAGGGAAGTACAAGAAGATTGGAGAAAAGTATATGTGATACCAGTATTTTAAAAAAAGTAGGAAGAATGATCCTGGTAGTTACAGTCCTAATCCCACAGGACATTGCCTGCCTTGAAGATTGAATTCCATTGAATAACATTATATTCCAGTAAAAAAGACACTATCTTCCGGCTGGACCAGTGGAATTTTGAGGCTGTAGGACTATACCCTCTGGTAAGACTCATTTCAATTCCTAGTTAAATAATGGAATACTAACAGAGACAAAAGCATCTATAAATGTCTGGAAGATAATAGAACTATGAGAAAAAAGCACAGAGTTATAAAGAACAGATTATGTGATGCACACTAAATTGGTTGTTTTTATATAATTATTAAATTAGTGGATGAAAGGAACTTAGTTGATTAAATAGATCTTGCTTTCAGCAAAACATTTGACATGATGAGTCACAAAGTCTTATTTGAAAAATTAATACCAGTTTAGCTTGGAGATAACTGCCATGTTGACTGAAGACAGGACAAAGGACAATAAACAAGGACTAATGATAATTGACAATAAATTAGTGTGGGGTTCTGCAAAGACTGGTGTTTGTTTTGGTCTTATTTAACATCTCAATGATCTGTTAATGAAATGTGAAGGTAATATTAAATTAGGAGGTAGTATAAGCATTTGTAGGAATAAAGAAATACTAGAAAGGGACTTATCAGGGTTAGAAATATGTGCAGGAGTTATCAGTAAAATCAACCTGAACAAATGCAAGTGAATACAGTTGAAAAGAAAATTTGAAATAAGTCTACAGCATTTAATGGGAGGGAGTCACTAATAATAACTTGAAAGCTGTGATGCCAAAAGAGACTTGAAGAGGTGGGAATTATGGATAGTAAATTAAATATGCAATGCATATGGTACAAAAAAAAATGTGACTTTAGGTTGTACATACAGAGGATACACATTATAGAACAGGAAGGGGTAAGAACTTCTCTCTGCTGAGTTCTGATGAGACTTCACTCCAAATACAGCTTCTGACGTTCTCCCTTTGGTTTCAATAATAAATAATGCTTCCTAGCATATATAGTGCTTTTTCATCAGGAGATCTGAAAGTGCTTTACCAAACTGAGGAAGTGTTGTTATCCCCAATTTGGAAGTCGAAGAATGCAGAGAGGTTAGGCAATTTGCCCAATGCCACATAGTAAGCCAGTTGCAGAGCTGGGGACAAGAGGTAGGTCTTCTGATTCCTCCTGTTGGCCTCTAGCCACTGAACTATGAAGCTACCCAAGCTTTTTCCTGTCTATTTCATATCACAGTTTTCTCACACAGAATCTGATTTTTGTTAGCATTTAACCTGCAATTTTATGGATTACAGCCATTTGCAGATGTGGAGAGTGCCTTTTATTCTTGTGTAACTGTCATAGCAATTTGTGTTCTACGGACCTTGGACCTTTTGCTACTCATTTTTCAGATGTTTACCGATCTCTGTGCAAGTACAGCAGCAAACTATGAGTGATAAGTAAAACCTTGCCATACAAAGGGACTAATTTTCTTCTGTTACAGAGATTAATGGGATTCCGTTTTGGATACAAAAGAACTCTCTTGGCTGATGAATTTACTACAACACGGGGAGGAAAATGCTCCAGACTGTTGTTCACTTTCTCTCTCTAGAAGTGCTTTACTCAGCAGCTATTTGTAGGGTGCTGAATAAACCAAGGCTGTGTCGGTGTCTGATGAGAATCAGTGATCAGCTCTTACACTGGGAGGGGATGATGGCTGGGTGTGATTTAAGACCCTCCAAGGGAAAGTTGGGCTGTTAAAAACTTGTGAGCTGGTGTCAAAGTCAAGAAGACATGCAGCTTTTTGTGGGCAGCCATCTTGCTCAGGGCGCTGTGGGTTCTGTGTGTCAATTGCATAGTCAATATGATGCTAACTCGAGCTCTCTTAAGATTCCAGTGGCTCCTCTCTGATTAAAATCTACTTCCTCTAATTTACCACTTTGGTTTTCAAATAAATAAGTAATGTCACACCTGCATAGTAGAGATGCTAGAATTATGCAGCAGCATATATTAAACTTTTAAACTCAACAGTTTTCTGGCTCAGAAGGGTTCAGCATTTGGTGCTACCATCCCGCAACACAGTGTTTGTACCCTACTACACTGATGTGTGAGAGACGTGGGTTCAATTTCTAGTCCCTGCCTCTTGCTCTCCAATACAGGATGGATACATTGCAAAGGTGATGCTCGCAGATCATCAGCACAGGTGCCACAGTAGATACAGTACAAGAATGGACCTTAGGCAATTTGAAATAGCTGTTGAATGAAGTTATTATTAAGGTGAGCAAAATCAAAATCCAGGACACTTTTTTGGTGACTTTTTTTTTTTTTTTTTAAGAGTCACAAAACTGCTGCAATAGATTTAGTTTGGAAGAGTGAGTCCTACTCTTTGGAGCGTCATAATACAAAACGAGCTTCTCAGCTTGCATTCATGCCACAAAAAGTGAAAGCATTTTCTGGAAGCCCTGGAGCATTCTGCAGGGGCTGTGGACAGGGATGCTTTGTTGGAAGACTGAAGAGTTCTTTCTTACAAATGAGAGACGACATTCAGTTAATAACATTCACTGTTCCAGCGGAGGAGTGGGGTGTGTGGCTTCATTTACAAATACCTGGGAGGAGAAGTCATGTTATGAAAAAGGCTGAAGCGGTTTGGCCTCTCTCTCATCCCTGGGCACCCGGAACTTCTTAAGTTGCGCAAACAGGAATGCTTGATATGAGGATACCACTTTAAATGCTTTTCAGCTACAAAGACTGAACTTTTAAGCTTGACAGATCTCTAAGTCTCTTTAATACAGTAAACATGTTCGGGACTGATACTGCTGGTTCTGTTTCAGTATCAAGGCATTCTGCATCAGCTCATAGGAAACTAGATCAGAAACCTAAGCGTGATTCTCAGTCCTGGTACTGGGGCCCAGTCACTAGAGCTGGTCACAAAAATTTTTTTTCCTGTGCAAAATTTCAGTGAAAATTAAAATGTTCTTTCAAACTTTTCAAGTTTTCATTGAAAAATTGCAAGCTGAACATTTTGTAGTTTTCAAGATTTTGATTTTTCAGTGAAAAATAAAAATATTACGACAAAAATTGACTTTTTTGGCAAAAATGTCCACCTTTGTCGAAAATCAATTTTTTCTTGAAAAAAACATTGAGGGAATTTTTTTGAGCAGGTCTATCAGTACCTTTATTGACAGCAAATAATGGAAGAGAATTAAGCTATTCATACCTCACATTGCCAGCATAGACTCTGTACACTTATATGGAAGCTGCAGATAAGGAATTTAGCCCAAAGGAATAATGCTGCATGGTGCGGCTATGCGGAATTTTAGAAGGAAATTATATGTCCCTTGCAATGGTTAAGTGGGATATGTCCTGGCTCGCCACACAATATTTGCATGGCTCCTGGGCTGTGTGAGAGAAGCAGGTGGGACCGAATGTGAGGAGGAACCAGGAAGAGCTGCATTAATTGGCATGAACTCTCACAAACTGAAAGAAAATTTGCTGAGAGTTAGTGCTGCCTAAGGCAGCATTCTCTCTCCAGTCCATGCTTTGTGAAGAGTCACAGAACACAATGGGGGCAGTGAGACAATGGCAAAGCTACTGGTTCTGATGTGCTTCCTTGGCTGCAGGGGGCTGCTACAGTCCTGCCATAAAGCTACCAAAGGCTGGTAAGGTTACCTGCAGCTGCTGTTTATATTTTGTATTGGTGCCAGCGCCTGCCCACTTCACACACCAACACCACCTCATACAGCCTAAGAGGAGAGCACATTGAACTCCATGGCTCCACCGAAGCTGCAGAGTTTGGGTGTGATGGATTTGGAGTTGCCTGTAATAATTTATGAATGTGGTGTCTTCATTGGGTTATTGTGTTGGTTACTGTATGTGTATATTGGTTAATTTGCTATCAGGTTTATCAGGAAATGTACCCAGGAAAGGGTTTGGTTTCTGATATGCAGGAAAACACCAGAACAATGCTGGAGTCACTTGCTGTGATATGCTAGCTCGGCCCACTCTGGGCTTGCTAAACACATTTCTCCTGGAATGTCCAAGAGCCATGAAGGAGAGGGAGATTAAAGGACTCACTTGGGTTTAAAGACACAGACACATTCTCTCAAGAACTCAGAGGGCTATGGAGGGAGAAACTGTCCCCCAGACCTCAAAAGTTTGGTGGGTGTCAAGGAAGCTTAGCCTGTCTAGGGTCTCCGCTAAGAGAAGATAAGGCTTTAGGTAAGATAAACCTTCCTGTAGGCCTTTTGTTGTTTTTTAAAAAACCTTCTCTCTTGTTATGCTTTGTTCTACTGTTGGGATTAAACAATGCTTTGTTTTAAGAAGGGTCACTGTATTCACCACTGGTCACTGCTCCTGAAGGAAAGAACTGCAGGTAGCCAAAATCAGTCAGACCTGCTGAGTAGTCACAGTTGATACCCCGGGTACAGTAGCCCAGCAGCTGGGCATAGAGCAGAAGAATTGTGGAACTAGTCTCCATCCCAAGGGCTCGAGGCCTAAGACCTGGGGGGTTCATTCAGACGAAGACCACTGAAGGGGTCCGTGGTTCAGCTAGAATCTGAAATGTCAATGAGAGAAGACAAAGAGTGTCTCCTCTGGACCATGCTGAATCAGTTCTGTCCAACAAAATGGCAGCTGCCTTTGCAGACAGTGGACATCTGTCTTTGCAGACAGAAATGAAAAGATGCAGTATAGAAATCAAAATCATAACAGTTACAAAGTTGTCTGCACCACAAACTTATTTTCATCTTTTACATACTGTATTTATATGACACAAAACTGGATGGCAAAAGGCAAATCAGGATTTACAAGTGTCCTCATTGCTTGGAAATTCACTCTGTGTCCTGGGGCCAAATGCTGCACTGGCTGCCCCTTGAAATTCCATCAGTGTCACTTACCCCCTACAGGCCTGTCTGTATCTCTTTCTCCCAAGGCCAGCATTTGGTAAACACACACAAAAGATTGCGCATACAGAGCAGCTGAGGTCACATGCAACAACTATGCCAGATTACCTGGGGTTCTTTCTTGTACTGTAAGTTACAAAAAGTTATGCGTAAGTAAAGAGTCGGGGATAGAAGGATATTTCACTTCTAATCAAGGCCATGGCTTCCTTGTAACCTCCGTGCAGAAAGTCATATCCGGGTCACTGCATCAGGTCACTGCAGTTCAAGGAAATCCAAAACCCAGAAATCACTGGGAATGCATGTAAGTGGAGAAAGGCTTAACTGGTTTTCTGGCAGTTGAATCAAACAGAAAAGAATTTTAATAGACATACACCATTATCAAGAAAAATCTGTTCACATGCCCACACCTGTGAATTAAACATATGGTAACATATCGAATAGTATGGTGTGATTTGTGATGAATGAAACTTGCTAAGTTACTAATACCCTTTAAAAAACAGCTCTCAAAGATCATTCCTGTTCAAAAACTTACTGGACAAAGGTTAGGAAACCTGGTAAAAGTTAAAGTTATCCAGGCAGAACTATTATCAATTAATTCCCATTAATCGATAAGAGCACTTTTAATTTACTATTTTAAAAAAATCAATGTCCCTAATTGTTAAAGTTATCCTTATCATGACGAAAATACTTTAAATTTACTCATCGCTAAGTCTGTGTGTTTCATTTGACAATAAACTCTCAATTGTGCTTGGTAGGCACTGGTCCATGTTGGAGGTGGGGCAGTGCCTTCTTGTTTGTGCAAAGAATGACGATCCTGTTTAAATGCTGCCAGCATCTTGTTTATTAGATTGTTGGAAGTACTGAAAGTTGTCTAAAGACTGGGTATCCTAAAAGCAAAAGCAAACCTTCAGTGTTTACCCGGGAGCATTAGAATATGCCATTTATCTGGCCTACTGTTGCATGTATGAATATTTTAAGTTAATTTGTCTGTTGAATAATTTGGTGCCACATTGTGTCAACATTTATAGATTGTAATGGGAAGATGCTGCTCTTGCCTGTCTGCCTCTCAGCAGTAACCAGCATCGTCTTAATACATTTTACAATGCTGAGCATGAAAATTGCATTGTGCTATTGTTCTGGCTGCTTGGTTATAAAAAGCACTTAATGGTTCTTTGTGAAAGGTTTGACCAAATTATATCCTACTAGTCCAGATGAAGTGTAACAAATTAATTTACAATTCTACTAGCAGTACCAGTTATGAGCCAGTGTGTAATTCTTCGCAAGCAATTCAGTTACGCAGAAATCCCATGTAATCAATATGAATGTTGAAAGATAGCATTGGCAAGAAAGATTTCAAGGTGTATGCTAGATATAACAATGCAGAGGATGAATGCCTTTGATGCCATGCTCACTTATCCCAGATGACGATCTGGCCCAGGATATTGCTGACAAAAGGAAAGAAGTTTAGGAATAAGAACAAAGCCATCGTTATAAACTAAAATCTTAGCCTGAATGCAAACATTCGGCAAGACTGTTATTAAAGAACAAACAAAAGATGGCCAAGAAGTGATCGTTGTGATATAGAAAGAGACTCAGAGTAACAACTTTGCAAAAACTCATCTTGGTAATGGTAAGGAAGGAAAGGTACAAATGAAAGTGAAATATGAGCTGGACAGTAGGCTTTGAGTACTGACATTAAGACTGTACTGGTTAGTGTATCAAAATTTTGTTTTTCAAATCAATAAAGATTGCTTCTACATAGTGACCTTTTTCAAGAATTGAGTGAGTATTATCTGTAGAAATAAAGCAGAGATCAACACTGGTTGCATAAAGGTGTCAGAAACCAGATTTTTATGGATTCATTTGTTTATTTTTATTGAAAGGATTACAGATTTGTCCAGGTACTATCATCTCAGTGATTTCAAACACAGCTGGAGGGATAGAGCTGGGGACGATAATTGCTGGGGTCTGAAGAATCTCCAATTTTGTGGAATGGAATAGCTTTTGTTAGTTCCCATTCAGTGGAAACAAGACTGTATGGAAAAATATAACATAATGTGTAAAAAGAGATATTAGCAAAGAGCAGATGTTTTTAGCAATGCTAACATTTGATGTTATTTAGGGAGCTAATTATTTTCAGCACAGGAGTATCACTGACTTGGAAAAGAAAATGAAGGTTGTTCTTTTGCATTTTATAGGGAAACAGAGAAGGGCTTTAAATTTACTGACAAGTTTGAATCCAAAAAGATGGAAATCTCCATTTTAGTGGAAAGAAAAGAAAATTCAGCCCTGAAGCTCATAGGTAACAGACTGTGTAAAGTATGACAGAACTGTTTACTGTTATGTGATTACTTTGAACTTGCGAAATAAAGACATCAGCCTCAGAATTCCTGTGATTAAATTATTTAATGTCTTATAACTATAATACCAATTATTGATTAGAACAGGATTGAAGACCTGGGTCTCATCAGACATTAAGGCTAACATGTCACTATTAACACAGGGCGAATGAGTCATTTTAACTCAGTAGTTTATAAGAGGAATACATGATGGTTAATGATCTTTGTAATTATCTATGGAAGAGTTGCAATTGTCCATTTATTTTATATATTCTTAGTTCTAATGGTTTTACTTAATCTAATAAAACCCAAAACATCTATGGAAGTGGCTGCATTCAAATCTATCCCTCTTGTAACTCCACTGAAGTTAACAAAGATACAACAGGGATACATTTAGTCTTATGTTGTTTGTGCTACTAAGAAAGTTACTGTATAAAACCAGCAAAGGTCATTCTCCTAAAGTCTTGCTTGCAGGAGTTTCACAGGAGTCCACACAGAATTGCAAAGTATAAAGAACACTAAGGAAGAGTAGCAGATAATGAAGCCTTCAAGGACCTACATCAAATTTCATTTCCATTCTCACGTGGCAAGGCAAGGCAGTATCCATAATTCACTCCCAAAACTTCTCAGCCCCAGTGGGCTGTATATTTTATATTGATTGCCACACACTATAAATCAGGATTGCTCAGGGACAACACAAAGGACTAGTCCAATCTGAGTAGAGCCTACCATAAAATTTGACCACAGACACTGCAGAGCCTCGAAAAAGTTACAAACACAGCAACTTGGGAACAGATATATTTTGAGACTACGATTTCTTACACCAAATGGAACAAACGAGCACTGAGTCCCCAGTCCTGCATGGTGTGCAAACTCTCACTGTTGTTAATGGTCTCCTTGGAGCATATTCTGTGGTATATGAGTGCCTGGCAGTAGATTACAGTTGTCTTGGTGTGTTTGGGCTGGTTCCTCGATCTGTGAAGGTAGGTGTGGGGATCTGTGGGTTTCTGGTAAATAATTGTTTGTAGGGTTCCCTTGCTGAAGCTGATGCTGGTGCGGGAGTGTTCTAGAGAGAGTGTGATGGAAGGATGGTGGTTGTTGACTTTGTGGTGGAAATCTATGAGGGAGTTTAGGTTATCTGTCCAGAGGATGAAAATATCATTGTCAGGGTCCCCCCTGCCCCACTCTGAACGCTGATGTGGGAACCCACATGAAAAACCCCCTAAGCTTATATTCTACCAGCTTAGGTTAAGACTTCCCCAAGGCACAAATTCCTTTCCTTGTCCTTGGATGGTATTGCTGCCACCACAAGTGATTTACACAAAAATTCAGGGAAGGGTCACTTGGAATCCCTATCCCCCCCAAGCTTCTTCACCCCCTTTCCTGGGGAGGCTTGAGAATAATATACCAACCAATTGCCTTAGCAATGTGAGCACTTTGTCTTCAGGCCACTGAAATCAATCAGGTTCTTAAAAGAACTTTATTTAAAAGAAAAAAATAAAAGAATCACACCTGCAAAATCAGGATGGAAGGTAACTTTACAGGGTATTAAAAAGATTTAAAACACAGCAGGATTTCCCTCTGGACTCAGCTTCACAGTTACAAAAACAGGAATGAAACTACCTCCGTAGCATAGAGAAATTCACAAGCCAAAACAAAAGATAACCTAACGCATTTTCTTGCCCTACTTACAATTTCGGTGGTTTTATAGGGATTATACCAGGTATATTTTCAGGAGGTGTTGTACCTGCTTGGCTTCTCCCTCTGTCTGGAGAGGGAACAACAAAAGGGAACAACAACAAATCCTTCCCCCCCCCCCAGATTTGAATGTATCTTCTTTCCTCATTGGTCCTTCTGGTCAGGTCCAACCCCTTACAGGTAAAGCAGTCCAGTACAGCTGCCAAGGATGGACTTTATGCTACTGCATACATAAAGTTTGCTATCCTTCCCCTTATATTTATGACAATCATGTATTTATGTATATCATTGGTTTCATTTATCCAGAAATTATTCCTCAGCTTGGACCGTGAAGAGGTTGGCATATTGGGGAACCATCCTAGTATTCATGGCTGTTCCCATGGTTCGGACAGAGTGTTTATTTTTTAATGTAAAATTGTTATCCAGGGATCACCACACTTACCTTCACAGATCCAGTAACCAGTCCAAACACACCAATAAATCTATTGTCTACAGTCAGGCACTCAGATACCACAGAATGTGCTCCTAGGAGAAAGTCCAGGATATACACCTTAACACATTTAAAACTGGCTTCACCAAACAAGGACGCTCCACCTGGGAAGAAGCTCGCATCATGGAGTGGGCCATCTAAATACCCAGAGAGAACCTGCTTCAATATGGAAGATACTCCCCTCTGAACACACCCTTAGGTGTCACCTACCACGCCACACTGGAACCCAAATGAGGTATCATCAAAGAACTACAACCCATACTCAATGTGGATCCCATCCTGAAAGAAATCTTTCCCGAACCCCTTCTGGCCTTCAAGTATCCCCCTACAGCCTTTCCAAGCTCGTCATCAGAAAAAAGATCCCCACAGACCTACCAATTCAAAACAGAACAACAACAGATGTAAAACCTGCAGACACATCTCCTCTGCTGCCGTGATTAATACTCCTCAGAACACACCTTTCAAGATCCATGGGTCCTACACATGCCTATCACAACATGTGGTGTACCTCATCCAGTGCACTAACTGCCCCAGTAACAACTATGTGGGTGAAATCAGACAATCACTATGACCTTGAATGAATTCACCCAGAGACATGATACATGACAAAATACCTTATCACCTGTGGATGAATGCGTTTCACAGAATGATCACTCCCTCTGATGTCTCAGTCTTCATCCTCACAGGAAACCTGAACAACACCTTCAAAAAATGAGCCTGGGATCTTAAATTCACAACTTTGCTAGACACTAAAAATAACCAAAAAACCCTCTCTTTCCCCAACGGAAGTTGGTTCAATAAAATATATCATCTCACCCGTCTTGTATCTCTAATATCCTGGGACCAACACAGCAAACAATTTTAAATTGTAGTAATTTTTATTTTTATATAACACCTAAAATGTTCTGGATACTTTATATGACAGATTCCTGCCTCAAATGCTTTCTGCTAGCTGAATCTCAAGCTCCCTTTCATTATATTTTCAGTTGTGTGATTAAAAGTAACAAATGGCTTGTAATGAGGAGTATAATACAACGACAGTGCTGAATTCAGTTCCAGACTCTTCTGATTCTTGTTGACTTGGGGCCAAAGTGTCTCAGCCCCAGGTCCCCATCAGTTATACATGTGCTTAGCTTTATGTAGGTGAGCAATAAAACTGACCTCAATGGGACTACTCACATGTGTAAAATTGAATATATGCATAATAAGTTGCAGGATTGGAGGCTTTGATTGTAAGCTCTTTTGGCCCGGAAATGGCTGTTACTATGTGCCTGTACAGTGCCCAGCACAACAGGGCTTTGATCTCAGCTGTGTCCTCTCTGCACTATTTAACATTCATAATAAATAATAATTAGCAGAACTAGTATGATTTTATAGATACAATTGGAAGTCATCAGTCTGCTGTTAAACAGACAGTAACAATTTCAGGAGTCAAAATGCTATTGCTTTAAAAGGCTGTGGGTAACCCTGAAATATTAATTTCCACTTACAGTCTGCATAGACAGGACAGAGAACAGGGGTCTCTGTTAGTGACTGACATCCAACCTTTTAAATGCTTTAACAAGTCACAGACAGCTAAAAATCATGCTTCTGTGCTTAACCCCCACTCTTCCCACCACCACAAAGCTGATCCACTGACTTCTCATAAACAAATGACCAAACTGGAGACATTTTTTTCCCCCACATAAAAGTCTGCTTGCAATTGTCAGGTTCTGAAACAGCAGGGCTGAGTATGGTGGTTTTTTTGGTGTGGTTTATGACTCTAATAACTATTTATGACAAGTCAGATATCAAGATGCTGCAGAAGAGGGCTGGGGTTGGAGGTGTGAATACTAGGCCTCAGTGCAAGTCTTGAAGAACTAATGATCAACAAATGCAAATGAACTGTGCATTCTTTTTCAGGTGCTGTCCATTTGCTCTGCTGGCTTTTATATTCTCTTCACTGCTACTTTGTACAAAAGTTACATGGTTGACAACTGCTTGACTAGTATCAAATCAACAATACTAGTCTGTGCACATGCAACCTAGACTTTACTCTTCTTTAGAAAGTCTGATCTAGTCTGTGTGTCAGTGAAAGTCAGACCTACAGTAAATGGGCCTGAAGCTGCTCTCAAATTAGTGAGAATCAGGAGTAAGCTCCATTCAATAGAATTCCACAAGTGTAAAACTAGAGTAAATGGGAGTAGAACCAGGCCCAATATGTTTTATTTACTTAAAAACAGGTTTGTTGCTAGCTTAATCGTTTAAGTAGTTCTCAGAAATCCCACCTGGGGAATTTACTCCTCAAAAGCTCCAATCAGATTCCTTTCTATTAGAGTACTGCAAGCTTTTAAAAAAATGTGTAAAGCGTTTTTATGTTCAACAAGGCTCCTGTCTGATATAATAGTCTTAAAAACAGCTATAAAAGTAAAACTGTGTTTAAGGCAGAAGAAAATCCAGTGACATGGCCATCCTCTCCCAGTGATCTACCTAGATAGCTTTCTATTTTCTACAGCCAAAAAATGCTACCACTTGGAGATGTTACTCATGAGAGGCAAAGTAGCTAAATCACATTTGACTCACTGAACTAATATAGCTGTTAAACCACAAGTAAACTTACAAATAAGAGCTGAAATCTCTCTCTCTATTATTTAGTCATCCTCAGAGGAGAACAATAACCAACCCAGACTCAGTTGAACCTTGTTCTTAAATTTCAATGATTCCTGTTAGTATGAATATTTTGGGATGAATAAGTCTCAGTGTTAGGGTTTTGGTTTGATATTTAATGTTACATAATTCCAAAACTAAGCTTTTGAGTTTGAAGCTGAATGGGTACCAGATTCTACTTTTCCTTATTAAACTTGTCACAATTAAAAGAATAAAATGGATTTAATTCTTATTTCACTTTACTAAAGCACTTAACTGAAAATAAAATGGGCATATACAGTAATATGTGTATTTTAGAGAGAAATAACCACACATCACAATGAAATAAAAAGCAGTGTTGTTAAATATACTGACTAAAACACACCCAACGGAGGCAGAAATTCAAAACAAAAATGGGGGATTTGGCCAGCTTCATGTGCACATTATGTATGAACTGTGATGTCCTGATTATTGTGGTATATGTTTTTGTGAGCTATATTATGGGTGTCCTTATATTTGAATTTAAATTCTATTAGGGATATTTACCTTATGTTCTTTAATTTTGTGCAGTTCCTACATTTTGGATAGGTGCTACATCAAACAAAAATGCTATGGATTTGCCCATTTTTGCTGAAAAGGAGCCCAGGTAGCTGTAAAAATGGCCAGAAATAGCTACCTGCATCTGATATCCCCATCTCCACACCTCATCATCACCAGTTTCAGAAAGCTTAGCAAAATCATCCACCTCTCACATCATAGGAAGCCCATAAATCTGACAATATGGATAAAAAAAACTACTAAACCTCTCCACCTGTTTATATATCTTTTACATCCTAGGAGTTGGAGAAATCAGCTCCCCAAACTAGCACTAATATGTACACAAATCCTGTAATTGTATTGGAGTTAGAATTTTCTTACTTACATTTCTCATGAACTTCCAAATATACACAAGCTATAGTATGTAGCTTAAAATATAGTACATCGCGTGCTCCATTTTGTCATACAGCTCTTCAATAGCCTCAGAGCTATCAGAGTAGAGATATCTCCCTGGTAAGGCCCTGGGTATCATCCTTCACAATGCTGGTGAGTTTTTCTAACACTGTTTCTCTGGTACCGCCATATATTTTGTCAAAATTTTCTTTAGGGAGGTTGTGTTGGCTGCTATCGGATTTTTATGAGAGATTTCATTTTAGATTTTATGATTTTCAGCTGGGAAGAAGGGCCATCCAAAAAATTTTGTTTCAGAGACACAGGGGCCCTGAGGATGGCTAGCTCATTAGCAGTGACCACTATCCTAAGGACTAAAATGTTACACCTTGAAGGCAGCCAGCCAGTTTCTATCATGATTCCTACATAGTTGTTGCTTAGCCTAGGTTTTTGGAAGACTTCAGTATAAATCAGTAAATTACCCTGGAATGTCTGATTTATCCTGATGAGGAAGGGAAAGACTCACGATTCACCTGTGGCGCAGTAAACTGTGGAACCTTTTCCATCTTGAATTAGCCCTCTTGCTGGCTCTCTGCTGCACTTAATGTGTGGTTGTCATCCATGTATGCACAGCAGCTCCCTTCAGCCCATCCCTCCGAAAACACTGGTGAGTAGCTGGGACAAAGAGGAACCAGCCATAGTCCCCACCCCCCATGAAAGTAATGACTTTTAATTACAAAAAGCTATCAGGGGGCAGATCAGGCAGTGACCCAATTGACAGGGAAGCTCTATTTACTTATTTAACCATAATCATAATATGAGAGCACTTCACCAACATGAATTAATTTATTCTCACAACACTCATTGTTGCCAGGTAGGGATGTATTATCACCTCCATTTTATAGATGGGGAAACTGAGGTACAGAGCAACTCAGGGACACATAAGAAGCTTGTGGCAGGCCTTGGAACTGAACCACAAGACTCTCCTTCCTCTTATAAAGTAAGCCAGTTTCCAGATCTCTAATGTGTGCACTTGCCTTGTAAAAATATTTTTATTTTTATTTATTTTGTATGGGGCATTACAGTCACTGGCTTGACTGCTGTTGCTGCTTCTTGATGTGCCAAATTACCTTTAGAGATGGCTCGGCACTTTTGAGAACAGAGCCTTTTATGGGGTTCAACTGAAGGCAATTACATGCCATGAAATACTATAAATTAAACGAGATTTTATCATGTAAGTAATTATTTATTGAGCTGAGAATCCATAGAAGGTAAACAAATGTTTATAATATCATACAGTAAGCATTTCCAGGGCTTAATAAAAATGATTGTCACTCACTGTGCTTCACAAAAAATTTCTTTTAATGAATAAATAATTTGATGAAATCAAAAAATATTTACAATATAGACAAATGAAAAAAGCTTTGGATATATTAATCTGAGCATCCTGTATTTTGCATGTTCTAACTGTATTTCTATCAAGACTGCCTCTGAAATGATACAAACTGGACAGAAACTGCAACTCAACAAAGTTAATGGGGTTTGTTACATGTGTATCCATTAGTTCAAATAAGCTACATATGCTTCATTTAATATGCATGTGTTAGAATACAAATATAACTAAAATCATATATTATCAGAATGTTAGACAGCATTCTCCACAAAACAGAAATGTACACTAGGCTGTGACAATAACAGAGGATCACAGGCAACAAAATATAACAGAAAAATACAAATTCCTTCATAAGAATATAATTGTGCTCTTTAATTTACCAGATGGACTATGCTGCTCTACCAAGTTGATGGTTTTGCATAAATGCAGCATCCAACAACCACCATGTGTTTGTGTATGTGTTTGTATGTGTATCAAGCAGCGGCATTACAGTGGAAATTGGGCAGTGCAAGCAGTTTTTATAAACACTTTCTCCAGCTCTTAAAAAGAGCCAATTATACAAAGCAATAGAAGCATAACACTGAGAAGTCTTCATCTCATATACATAAATATCATGAAACAACTTGCTTTGTTTGTGGTGGTGAGAGGAGCTTTATCACTGTTGTTTGTGCGATCAGCCAGAATTCAAGTATTCCAAAGCCACTTCATAGCAGAATTTGTATTGATCCTGAAAAATCAACAGAAACAACCCCCCACAAAGTCATTCACAGAAGAAATTTAATTAAGGGCTTCAGTATTTCTGTTCTATTAAAATTATTTACTATCAGACATGGTCAGCGTGAATGAGTTTGCAAAAGCAATTTATATTTAGATAAGAAAAGCTTCACACTATTAATTCAATAGTACATACAGTAACTGACATTGCTGATCATACTATAACAATTTAGTTATGCAAACGTGCCTACAATGGGAACTTTGGAAACCAGTAAACAAACTGACTTGTAAACCTTTAGTAACCTGTCCAAAAACTCATACGCAATAGATATTGGAATTCCTTTGTGGTAAAATTTATGTTAAAATAGGCCTGGTTTCTACTGTTTTCCAGTTCATAAGTTTTATTTTATTTTTGTCTATGAACTCACTCAGTTTTTTTTATTACTCCTCCTCTACACCTAATTCAGAATCCCCACAAACCCACACTCCAGTTATTTTTCCTCTCACACTGAAGCACATACCTGAGGTATTGAGTTTTACTGCCACATAAGGGGTATTTTCAGCTACCAAACTGTCTTTGCACATAGGCCTGTGCTTATAGTGAAGTGGGGCCATCTGGAACTAGGGGAGCAACCCAGCACAATCCCTGAAGAAGCACCCTGGTGCAGGAGTGGAGAGTTATATGGGCCTGTGGTGCCCATGCTCCAGGAATATTCAGGGCCTGGGGGCCCAGCTCCACCAATGTTCGGGGTCGAGTGTCTGCCCCAGCCCCGCCTGCTGCCCCCGCATGGCTTGCCTGGAGCATCTCCTGGCCTCGCCTGCCGCCCCCAGGCAATTTAAAAGGGCTGGGGGCCCCCGGCTGCTGCCGCCACCACCAGCAGTGCAGCAGGGTTAAGGTGGCTTCCTGCCTGGCCTCACTCCGCGCCGCTCCTGGAAGTGACTGGAATGGCCCTATGGCCCCGGGAAGGGGGGAGTGTGTCCGTTCCAAGCTCCGCAGGTCCCATTGGCCGGGAACTGTGGCCAATAGCTGCATGGGTGGTGTCTGTGGGCAGTGGCACATAGAGACCCTCTGAGCCCCCCCCGCCGCCCCACCAGGAGCTGCTGCCAGAGGGGTGTGCGGGTCGTTTTCTGGAGCCGCTCGAGGTAAGGGCTGCACCCCTCACCCTCTCCCACACCCCAACCCCTTGCCCCAGCCCAGAGCCTGCACCGTGCACCCAAACTCCCTCCCAGAGCCTTAGGCAGGTGTGTGTGTGTGGGGGGACTTGGACCCGTTCTGGGCACCACCAAAAATTATACAAACCTGCCACCCCTGCCCTGGTGAGCAAATGGTGTGTGCATGTCACAGAGGTGGAGGAAGAGACAGGACTACTTTGCACTTCCCCTTTTCACCTCCAGGGACACAGAGGGACTGCAAGGGTCTGGCTCTTATACTTCCCTGCTGGCCACTCATCCACATATGGGCGAGGCACATTCTAGTCTTCTGAGCTGTTGTACAAGGCGTGGTAGGTAACTCTGAGGGTTCTGTGTTTTGTGTCCATTTCTTTTTATGTTTCTACTAACTTTATTTTGTAAAATTATAAACATTTAAATGTAACAAAAAGCTGATAAGACATGGCTGTTATTCCACTAAATCGAAGTGTGAGCTGTTCTGATTTCCAAAAATTAAGTGTCAATGTACCGCCAACTAGATATCATTTTCTGTCAATGGAGTAAGCACTGCCTCTATCATATGCACTTTCATTAAGTAATAAAACCTGATAGCTCATGTGCTGTTGCGTAGTAATAATGACATAGCTAGCTGGTTGACAGCACCTCAGCCTTTACCTTTATGCTGAACACCATAGGTAGGTAGGATATCATTATACTTCAGTATTCGTCTTCTTTTGCCTGAAGCAAACATTTGAGGGGATTCTGTCTATTGTCCACTCAAGTCACACATGCAACTCTGAGTCACATGTTTATTGAGAAAAGCATGTACCTGAATGATTTCAATAGCTACTTTTGCATCAGAACAGAAGAAGAAAAGAAGCCAACAGCAATTGTTTAAAACAAAGAGATGTATTTTCCTGATGCCTTCATTTTGCAGCTGCCACTTTAAAAGTTAAGGAACAAAGTTGTTTGGACTTAAACCACCACGGTTGTGAGTGAGTGTACTGAAGGATTTAAGATCCTGCAGGGTCACATAAACTGTGGTGTATTTGGATCTCTTTTGAACCAGGAAAAAAAAAAACAGAAATATGGGGTAAATTATATCTTTACTATTTTACTGCATATGTGTAGGTGACTAAATCACAGTCATGTTATCATTATGGAACACACACTGGGACGATGATCAACCAGCCAACCGCTCTCATTTTTTCCAAGCTCATTTTATAGTGATTTACTGATTCAGCAGAATAACTGGCATTTCCAGTAAATGCAAGCCCTAGATAACTGCCTTATAGAATAGACACTATTATTCCCCCATGCCCACTGCTGTGTGTCCTTTGCACATTTTACTATTTGTTTGATGATAAATATTAAAAACCTTTTTATGTTACCTCGCTTCAGAAAGGCATATTTATATGGAGCACATATTGGTAGACCCAGTAATGCTTATTATGAAACTCTTTGACATGCTTCAGTAAAGATACCCTAGAGCTAAATGTTACATGTATATTATAACTATAGAATTTCATGAATTTTCTGTTTGTTAGATGAATGTGTGACTCAGATTTTTGTGCTCCCAGGAAATTGGAAAGGTTCAATGAAATTAGGAGATGAATCTATAAATACGCACCACAAAGAGTATCCTTAATCCAGTGAGAAAACGTATAACAATATTTACACAGCAATCCTGGAACTCCTCTCATGAAACACTGTAGCACTAACAATCCTGTGCGTTTATAGATTTGATATCCTGTGAAGAATGGCAAGCACTTTACAAAGGTGGGTAAGCCTTAATATCCTTATTTTACAGATGGGGAAACTGAGAAAAAACTTTTTCACTCCTTAAAGGTCACAAAGCAAATGGTCAGTGGCCACATCAGGAAGAGAACCCGGATCTCCTGACACTAAGTCACTGCTTTCCACCACTACACAATGCTGGTCCTCACACACATTTTCAAACCAACTCATATGAATTGTTGCCATTTATTAAACTATATCCTCCTGTAGAGCATTGGACTGGGACTCAGGAGACTGGGGATCTATTCCACGGCCTTCTGGGTCACCTTGAGCAAGGCACTTCACCACTCTGTGTCTCAGTTTCCTCATGTGTAAAATGGAGATAATGAAGCTCACCTTTCTAAAGAGCTCTGAGATGGACTGATGAAAAGCACTGTAGAAGAGGTAGGCATTATTGTTGTTATACATATTTGTTTAAAAAAAGCTGGTATTTGATAAAAAATATTTGCTATTCGGTAAAAATAAAATAAAAAAAGTGTGGAGACCAATGTGGGGGTACATTCTCTGGCTGAGAAATCTGCTCCTGAAGGCCCATCTCAAACTGCGATTTATAGCTAGCATTTTCTACAACTGTATATTTCTACCCCATTTTATTTTTATTCCTGTGAAATAAATGAATCAGAAATCACTGAGATCTATGAATTTATCTGTAGGTGATGCATTGGGGGGGAGGGGGAGGGACACATGGGATCACATGCCCCCACAGAGTTCTGCCAGGGTGGGAGTTGGGCTGAGCACAGCTGTGGGGGACGTGCTGGGGAAAGGCACCGACACCATGTGCTCCCACTGAGCTCCGCTAGGTGGCACCTAGAGCAGGGAAGTAACATTAGGCTGGCAGTAGGCTCAACAGTGGAGCCTGCCTGGGGTGTGTGCAAGGCTACAGAAGGGAGCTTGGGGCAATGAGGGGGGAGGCAGCAGGGGCAGTGAGGGGATGGGTGCTTGGGGAGCCCATGGCAGGCAGTGGGGGCCAGGAGTGATGGGGGATGGGTGAGGGGCTCGGAGAAGCAGCAGGGGGAGGCGGGATTGGTGGGGGACTGGGGAAGAGGCAGCAGGGCAAGGGGAATGGGGAGGTGGGTGGGAGCTCAGTAATGGTCCAAACCAAAGCCACTTCACAAGAGTGTTGGGATTTGGAGCTCTGAACTGGCCCAATTATAAAAATAAACCTGAGCTGTGAAGTTGAAATCTGGACCTAGATCTGATCTTCCTCGTGTTTCTGAGTGGTTTGGATTTTGTGTCCTAGTTTTGGGTCCATCTCTAGTTAAAAGTGAACTGTAAAGAGAAAATGGAATTGCAGGCAAGCTCAGAAACATGACTTGAACGTCCCTGCTAACTGGGCTGCGCATAGGAGATTGATCACAGAAATCTGTTTTAATTTACTTTCCAAAAATTCTTTCAAACCACTGTCTGCCTGCCATGAAATCTGTTTTTCTAGGTTTGCTAATGATGCCCCATATTCACCATTCTATGGTACTATAGATACCAGAAGAGTCAGATGCCAGAAGAGACATCATAGCCACTAGGAGGGTTAGCATGAGATTTCTGATACTTGTGATGCCCAAGAGAGCCAATGTCTCCTTGTAAACCCAGAAGAGAGAGCAGATTCAAATGGAGAGGGAAAATAATTCTATAAGGTTAAAATAGAACTGATTCCTGACATAATTATTGGGTGCTGATTGGTTTGCAAATATCTCTGTTCTTCAAACTGATATAACACACCAGTGCAATCCAGAGCTTCTTCATGTGTAGCTCTCTTTTAGCACAATCTCCATTGGCCATTACATAGTATCATAAAATATGAACATCAAAAGTAGCTCTAGAAATCAAAACTCTTTTGTCTCTTGAGTACCTGCCCTGAACCCTGCTGCATACCACCAGAACCTTGAAATTTTGCCCCTTCCCCCCCCACGATCAGCAGTTACCAGTCACCTCTGACTTAAACTCACAGAGACCTGAGAACAGCAGTCATGCCAGGCACAAATCCACATCTACACGGACTGTGTGGAAAAGTAGGACATTTCTCTTTAAATCCAGCAAATAAAAAATTAGGAGTGTCCTGAGAGTTCTAAACTGAGGGACAGGCGCCAAATGAATGGCCTGCTCCCAACATCACGAAAGCTGGAAGGTCCCTCACCTCCAGATGACTGACAGTCTTACATTGTTACGGGGGGAGGGTTAGCTCAGTGGTTTGAGCATTGGCCTGCTAAACCCAGGGTTGTGACTTCAATCCTTGAGGGAACCACTTAGGGATCTGGGGCAAAATCAGTACTTGGTCCTGCTAGTGAAGGCAGGGGACTGGACTCGATGACCTTTCGGGGTCCCTTCGAGTTCTATGAGATAGGTATATCTCCATATTGCTAGCTTGCTTCCTCATAGTGGCAGCCTCAAACTCCCTGCTCATCTCATGCTGCTGGCAAAGTGCTGGTTCACCTCAGGACCCAGCTAGATGTCTCTCTCTTACTGGTGCCTGGCCTGAGAGAGGGATAGGAATTCACAGCAGTGGAGGTGGGGCACCTTGGTAGGTCTGAGGAGAAGGGGTTTCTTCAAAAGAGAGGTGGGGCATACTGGGACTTGCTGCAGCCAAAAATACGGACCTGGTCCTAGCGCACAGAAGGCAGAAACCCTCCCTCTTCCTAGCACATCACTCCTAAGTAGCTTGGCGAACCCACTAGCATTCACTATTCCTCAACGTGTTCAAACCTGAAGCCAGACTGGGAGTGGAGATCTCTCCTAAGAGTACAAGGGTGAGGGTGTCACAGTTTTGTGGGATCTCCCTGCCTCCTCCTTGGGATTTTAGAAAAGACGCCCAAACACAGCTCAGTCCCAATTAACCAATCCCCTACTGTCCAGAGTTTACACAGTTAACTCATACTGGGTTATGATTCCTGAAGTTACACAAATACTACATCTGTCATCAAAGCCAATCTGCTTTTAAAAAGCCAGACTCTAAAAGCAGTGCTTTTAAGGTATCCCGCCATAAAGTACAGTGGCACTGTCCCCCTTAATTCAATATCCTGTTTCTACATAGGTTTTGAAGGTCCTGAGACTATCACATTGAATTGGGGGGAACTGTACATCCTTCTCCCAGTACAGAACTATAAAGCAGAACATAACAGCCTGCTGATTTAAGCTGTCCTACAGCACTTGTGTCATAGCCGCTAGTGTTTCTGCAATTCTCCATCTAAAAGATTCAATAAAACGCTCTATAAGAAAATAATTGCATATGGCCCCTTGTTTCTGAACTCCTTTAATCTCTCTATGAGGTAGAGCAACCATAATTAAATGCAATATTCTGGATGTCAAACTGAAATTCATGGCTTTGATAAATATTAGGCGATTAAGCTATTTATAAAATATATAATTTGAAAATCTGGCATTTCATTTTACATTATTATTATTTCTGCTGTGCGATGACTGCTCTCCACATGGATCACATTGCCAGAAAGGCAAATTAATAAAGATGTTCTGTTGAAAGTTTTAAACTATTTCAAAAATTCACATGTACAGAGACAAAGTCTCCTAGGGAAGAAAGCAGTGTAAAAATACTCTTACAAGTGAAATGATTTCATTATTTCCTTTGAAAACAACTTGCATGCTTTCTCAACAACTCCCACTGAAAATCTTGGAAATCTCCCCAAGTTTTATGATAAAAGGAAACATTTTCTATTTAGTGGTGCAGTTAAAAAAGCTCATACCAGAAGGTCCACCATGTTAGGCTTATTATTTCTCAGTGTCTTCACAGCATGGAATACATCAACTGCCCTCTGGTGCCGAAGCATTTCACAAACAATGCTGATTGCACAAAATGTCCCACTGCGGCCACCTCCGTTTCTACAATAAAAGTGATAAAATGGCTCCATTACTCATGACTGTATGTTACTAGTTCTCATACTGTGTCTAAATGTTCTACAAGACGTGCGATGCAAATACTGGTGAACCAATGGCTATTAATGCCTCTGAACTCTAAGAAGGATGCAATTTCTAATTAAAGCAAATAGGCTGAATTATCCAACACGTATGCTACAGAATCCATCAGCTTGGAAGCCTGAGGGTAACAGAGGGTTTCAAAGTCTTTTCTATTAATTCATAAATCTGAAGAACAAAGTAACTATTTGGAAAATAGAATAGAGACAGAGGGTCCTGATTCTCATTCACACTAAGGGTAGGTCTACACTACCCGGTAGTTTGGCGGCAAGCAAATCGAACTTCTGGGTTCGACTTATCGCGTCTTGTCTGGACGAGATAAGTCGAACCCGGAAGTGCTCGCCGTCGACTGCGGTACTCCAGCTCGGCGAGAGGAGTACCGCGAAGTTGACGGGGGAGCCTGCCTGCCGCGTCTGGACCGAGGTAAGTGCGAACTAAGGTACTTCGAACTTCAGCTACGTTATTCACGTAGCTGAAGTTGCGTACTTTAGTTCGAATTGGGGGGTTAGTGTAGACCAGGCCTAAGGCTCCATTCCCTTGCTCTGACCGTGCAAAGTGCAGTAAATTATATTTCTGTTCAATCTGAGCCCCTTTACATTTACACAGCAACCTTAGTGTAATGAGAGTCAGACTCAGAAATGCTAAAACATTAAACAGATTTTGGAGTCTGGTTTTGAGTTGGTTACAAGTTTTTCTATTCTAGGTTATGGTGCCTTATTTCTGGACTCAAAGGTTCCCAGGTAACAGTAAAAGCCCTGCCCAAGTTGTCTTATAATTTGTATTGATAGCTGTACTCTTAACATAGCCATTAGGTGGTGCTGCAATATCCCACTACATTTTACCTGTACCTTGTGGCATTAGGTACAGGCATTACATTCACTGCATGGAAATGAGTGCTTTAACAACTGTATGTTCCCCCCATCATCCATAGTTTCAGAAGATGAGAACTCACACTGACTTGCTAACTAGAAGCCAGGCATAAATGTTCATAGGCATGATCAAATATAGTATTTAATAGTGTTTTATCTTCAACTATTTTTAATCTTCAAGAGAATCTCTTTCTGGAAACCCTATTATTTCTACACTATTCTAATCTGAGTACTTCCCTGGAAATAATAAACCTTAATAATTACCAGAGTGCAGACTAGTTAGCTAGCGGGTCTTTCAAACTAGCATTCACAAATGGTTGATTTTCAAAGGAAGCTACAAAATCGCACATCTGTCACATCCAGGCAGTATGAAAAGAACGCTCTCTGCTGCCAAAACATTGGCTGATATTGTGGGACTCTGAGAATTTTCATTAAACTAAAGTCATTTAAAAGGATTATGTCAGAGCTTTTTTCTTTTCTCTGCTGCCTGGAAATGACGCGTGCGTGATGTGGTACGACTATTTAATATCATCAGCAACTATAGCGATAACAGTAATTTGCACTTCAAAAGGGCCTTTCAGCTGAGGATCTCAAAACATTAATTAGTTAAACCACACAATACTCCTTTGATGTCAGTATCATTATCCCCATTCTACAGATGGGGAAACTAAAGCACAAAAAGATTGAATGACTTGTGCAGGTCAGTGTTTAAGTGGGCAATAGTAGTAAACTTGCAGTTTTCATCTGTAGTTACTAATTTGTATTACATATAAACAGAACGGTCAGAAAGTTATTTTCTAATTTAGGTCCCAATTCATGAAAGCACTTAAGAGTGTGTGTAATTCCATCACTAATCAGGGCAGCACTTAAACCAATGCTTAATTGAACAGGAATGCTTTCCTGAATTGCAGCCTCAATTAATGAGAACTCAATCCTCTGTGGGAGCTGAGGGAAAACAGCACATGGCAGGTTTTAAGTCCTAAGAGAGGAATAGTGGGCAGATTAAGAACTTGTACCTCCACATGGAGCAGTGTAAACTTGAGGCCCTCGTGCATATATACAAGGCCCTCAGGCAAGAGGCTTTCAGATTTCTCCCAAAGAACATGAATGGAAACCCCACTTTCCCACAAATGATAAACCTTCATGAGCTTCCACTGTTTTTCAATGAGGTGCTGGTGTAATTCAGTTCCAGATTATAGGATAAATTACAAGGATGCCTCTTATCTTCATGCAAATCCTTTAAAACTTGAAGTACAATAAATATTCATACTACCCCCTTGCTTTCCTACCTTCAAATACTTACAAACAATGTACGACTGTACGTCCTTCTCCTCCATTGTATTCTTCCTGCCATTTCTCCACCTGACGTATTTGTTTCAAGAAAGAACGTTTGGACACTGGAGTATCTCTGTACATGGGCCATCCCAGGAACTGAAACTGTTGCACCATTCGATACCCATCTTGGGGCTGCAAAGATCCGAACAACAAGCAAGAAAAAAGCGAAGGCATTATTTACATTATATTCAAATGGCATACAATTTAAACATTCTCATCAAAGTTACTAAAGGACATCATTGCTTACAAATTACTAAAGTAATTTCAACTGCCCGTGAGAGTTATGGCTTTTAATCTCCAACAGAGTTATTAAGCATAAGATGTTTTAAATAGCAGGATATACAAAGAGACTAGAGCAGAACAATGGTACAGCTGCAAGAGTCAAGTAAATGATGATTTAATATTATAGTAGTCACTCGATAGCAAAGTGAGAGTCACAATACAATTTCAATTATAACCTCTGGTTTTTCACATGCTCATAACTTTCAGCTTTTTGGAAGAAACTTCCCACGTTTCTCTCATTTTAAAAAGAAAGTTTGAGCAAAATCTTTCAAGCCATTTTGAGGAAAGCAGGAGTGAAAAAAATAAACTTCTGTTTAAAAAAAATCAAAGTGCACTTTATTAACTGGGCTATGCATAAACTCCCGAGATAAATAGTTCTGAAGAGTGGCTTTGCTATATCAATTACTGCATGGAATAAAAACCCAGAAGTGTTTACATGACAATGTTGTTGTTATTGCTGTTACACAGTAGTAATAGAGAGGGTATCAGATTAACAAGAGAAGGGACTACAGCAGAGCTGAGGCAGAGTAAATTTTGATTGTCATAGAATCATAGAAGTGTAGTACTGGAAGGGACATCAATAGGTCATCAAGTCCAGTCCCCTGTACTCAAGGCTTATATGGGATGTGCCTGCTTTCTGTCAAAATTTGGAACCTATTGCACCCCCGGCCGGTCCCTTCCCTCTGACTGCCCCTCCCCTAAAAATAGGATTAATATTGATCAGTGACTATTAAAATCAAACATCCTATTAACATTTCATGGGTTCTTGGATTTTACTCATCAAAAATCACTGGGGAGTTCAAGGCCCTAGAAATCTGAAAGACTGGGGAGTGCAGGCTTATTCACTGGCTCCTTGGACTGGGAAGTAGGGCTCCAGGTACCTCTTTGGCTCTTCCCTCTCTTGTTGGGGGAGCAGGTCACAGGACTTGTCTTTGCTTGTTCTGGGGAGGACTGGTCCTCAGTGCAATCCATGACCTCACAGACTGACTAGGGAGTGCTGCCCATTCTTTCCAATGTCTCCTCAGTTTTGGGAGGAGGGACCAGTCCATTTCACTGGGCCCTCTCTGCCTGGATGGGATGGAATGCCTGATCTGCTTCATGGTCTCTCTCAACCTGGCTTAAGTGGATGTCTGCTGTCTTCAGGAGGTATGGTTGCAATACATAATCACACCACATTAGTATCTTTATAAAGTGCTCACTTCTTTGAAATGCACATATATTAAAAGGTGCACTTAAAGGAGTGTGCACTTCATAGAGATCTTGGTACAGTATTTACAAGAAACAAGCCTATCTCTCAAAGAAGAGGGTATTGGTGCATTTAGTTTTTTTCTTTATTTAAAGCGCCAGGACATTCGGTGCAGACTATGATAAGGCTGCACTCTTCAAGTACAAGTGTAAAAAAATGCAGACGTTAAAGGCCTCCATTTTCAAAAATGACCTGGTGAGTTTTGGAGGCCCAACTTGAGACATGTTAAAAGAACCTGTTTTTCAGGGTTAGGTGCTCAGTGCTTTCTGGCAATTACATCCCTTTAAGATGTTTCAAGTTGGGAACTTCAAAGTTAAGGTACCCCAAATCACAGCTCATTTTTAGGTCATGATTCTTGCATCAAAGTAAAGTTGCTCGTAAAGCCCTTGGTTTTTATTTTTTGTTACATTTATTCAATACATTAACACAATGTATTTTAAAACAAACAGAATTATATGCACAACAAAATATGCAATGTGGGCTAACTGCTGTAACAATATTAATTTCTGCAAATCCTGCTTAACAGTACAATCTTAA
The DNA here is from genome assembly GCF_027887155.1 of Malaclemys terrapin pileata. Lineage (NCBI taxonomy): Eukaryota > Metazoa > Chordata > Testudines > Emydidae > Malaclemys > Malaclemys terrapin. The sequence continues at coordinate 87,193,051 of NC_071506.1, read as the reverse complement.
TGCTGTATTCTTCTCATGTGAATGTAATAGACATAAAAAAGGCATATGGTAGAAAAATGTCTTTATTCTGATTACATGTACATGGCCTTATTCTGATTCTATGTATGAACCATATATATAAAAGCTTGTTCTCAAACAGACTTTGGAGTGTGAGGTGCTTTTGCATGTTTAATCTTTACTTTTATAACCTCAGTAAGATTTGCTCATTACCTTCAATTTTACTGAGTTATACACATTCTATTTTATTAATATATAGTCCTGATTAAAACTAACCGGATATTTGAAGGAAAGATTTCTTAGTTAACATTTCCCCCCGTCAATCCAAATTATTAAGTTTAAAAAAAAGAGAGAAACTGAATAAGGTTCTTACTCTTGCTGCATTATAAATTCGGAATATCCGGCTGATTATGTCTTCTTCTAAATCAGCTGATACAAATTCCACCTGAATGGGACCATGTCGATGCACCCCATTTTCTGGCCAGTACTGGGGACACAACTACAGGAGATCAAAATCACAGACAAGCACAGTTATTTATAAGAACACTGATATCTTGTAACATCCCTGGAGAATGCATTTTTCTTGTCTTTGACTATGGATTGTTTCATTTATATTTTTGTCTTTTTAAAGTGTTACAAAAATTCTCAAACACATTATTATAAAATTGTAGTTTCTCACTCTCTGAGCCAGTTTTTTCAGTATTCCAACTTTACTTTTGCAGAACAAATTTAACCAAATAAATTCTTAAGTAACTGAACCTCATATTGGCTCATTGCTGTATTCTTAACTCTTTGGTGTTTGGAGTTGCACATTTTTGACAGTCAACATCAATTCAACATTAGGATATGATGGGATGTGGGGATGCTGTTGAACGACATCACATTTAGGGTGTGCTGCAAGTACAGGACCAAAGGTCTGATATCTTAAAGTGTTCTAAGTGTGTTGATATCAGTTCATAACCACAGCGGAATGTGTTATTGCTGTTATAAAGGTATAGCTATTCTCAAAACTCCAGAGCCTAAATTCTGTTCTCAGTTTAGCTCCAGACCAGTGAACTGGCTAAAATCAGCATTGCTTGAAATTTTCAGTGACCAGTCAGTCTTATGTTTGTGAATGTCACTTTGCAGTAGAAAATGTGAACTCACTTATGTCCAGAAATACGTTAGTGGTGGATACCTAGAGATCACGGAAGAATATTAATATGTAACTTGAACAATTTAAGTGTCCAATAAAAAATTTATGGCTTAATCCTGAAATGAATCACCTGACACTTGGTCTTCTACCCCTAATACTTTAAAGATTAATTCAACACTTTGATGGGGATTCTCAGAATTGCCCTCTATATTCTATGTTCACTTTCTGGGATATTTAGATTTGCAGTGTTGTTGTGGCTGTGTTGGTCCCAGGACATTAGAGAGACAAGGTGGATGAGGTGATATCTTTTATTGGACCAACTTCTGTTGGGGAAAGAGACAAGTTTTCAAGCTTACCGAAGAAGAGCTCTGTATAAGCTCAAAAGATTTTCTTTCACCAACAGAAATTGGTCGAATAAAAGATATTACCTCACCTACCAGGGATATCTATAGAAGTTCATGGCCAGGCATGCAGCAAAATTAAGTATGTGAATGAGCAAACTTATGCTTGCTTGCAGGAGCATTGATCTCATCTTTTAAAACTTAATTTTATTCAAAAAAGTAGCAGTGGTCTTCATTCTGCTGGAATGTTGCTGGTGATCTGCAGCTGAGCTGACAAATCAGACATGCTACAGCTGTTGTTTTGCACTTCTTGTAACACTCATCCCTCAACAGAGCCACTCACAAATTACTGCATTTTAGGAAAACGTGGCCATTTAAAACAGAGTAAAAATAGGACAAAGTCTGATTTGCATATCAGTTCAATTTAACAAATTAAAAACAAAAAAAAATCCAATTAGGAAAATGTATTTTCTTTTTTAAAACACTCTACATTCACAGCTCACACTGATGAGCAAATTACTTTTAGACTCTGCTCTGAATCTTAATCATGTTTTCATTATGAAATACACTTATTTGTATTGAGTAACAAACTACAATGAATACAGATAGCTAATGTAGATTTCCAACATGCTGTACAACTCACTGTAGGTCCTTCCATTATGTAGTAATACCATTCCAATGGGTTTTTGAAAAATACTTAAAAATCATATAAAGGCTAAGATGTTTGGCACAGCAGTTGTAGGAATCCATGATTTTCAAGTATGTAGGACATTTGGGTTGAGGTTTTTTTTGTGAATGTGAGTGGTTGGAAGTATGTGATGGTATCAACTTTTTTAGGGTAGATGCTTAGGGTTTGATTTCTTAGGGAGGCAAGGAATTCCCCCTAAACTGTAGTATATATACAGCAGCTGCAGCAGATCCACATGGCTACGATGTAGCAGCCATGGCCATTCATAAAATGGACTATCTTGAATGGTTCCTTGCAAATCTTCCTTTGACAAGAGTCAGTACAGGAAGATTGAGGCTTCTTAAATCTGTCTAAATTTCATCTTCCAACTTCATTTGTGTTCGGCCTCATGTCTACTAGCTTCGACCTCAGCTCTACAAACCTTCTATAAAAGCATACCTTCTTCTGCATGCTGGACATGAACCCCCCACCACTGCAATCGTCTTGTTCTCCACTGGGCAAGACTGCAACTTCCTGGGATCGTCTAAATATCTCTTCATTTGTGACAAAACCATCTCAACATATATTAAGAATGTGCCATAACTTTTGCCATTAAAAACTATTTATTTTCCTCTCCTATGATTTATTTTTAATGGCCATGATTCTGCTCCACATAGCAGGGTTGTCGTCACTATCGTGTTGAACACTCGTGTCTTAGATGTCACAGAGACATCCTGCCACACAGAGGCCTGTGAAGATTCTGAAATGCCACTGATGCAAGATCAATTTGACATGTGAATTCTTTGGTTATAGAACCTCCTGCTGTCAACCAACTACCCAGATAGATCAAACTATTCACCCATTCAATGTCACTGCCGTCTACATGCAGCATCAGCAGGCCATTCACTTCCATTTTACACTAAGCATGCATAGCATTGGTTTTATCACCATTGATCTTAAGTCCCATAGATTTTGCAATTTTTTGTAGCTCTTCCAGCATTAGCTATAGTTGGTCAGTAGTCATTTCAAGTAAGGAAATATCATCTGCATACTCAAGAGCCTAAATTTTGCAACTCCTACTTGGACCTCAATCAGTTTTGGATTGGAAGAGGGGCTGTAGCATTCCTTTTTTCCAAAAGGGAGAGTGATTAGTTTGCTCAGATTATAGGGGAATAATGCTCCTGTCAGTGTCAGGGAAGGTGTTTATGACCACACTACTGAACAGACTGAAATTGTGCCTTAAACCAAAAATGACAGATAACTAGTGTGGTTTCCGTACTGGTCAATTTACAATCTCTGCTATATATGCTCTGTGAAATGTTACTGAAAAACGACTAGGGCAACAAAAGACAGTTAACATCATGTTTGTAGACCTTGTAGCTGGTTTTGACTCAGTGCACCAATCACCCCTGTGAATAATGATACACCAGTATGGGGTGCCTGAGGACTTAATGTTCCTAGTGGACAAACTACCATGGTATGTTTAGCTATGTGAGGGTCAATGGCTGTACTACAGACCAGTTTCCAGCAGAATCAGGAGTGCACCAGGATTGATTCCTCTTACCTATGTCATTTAATGTTCTAACAGAGTATCTGATGTAGTGTATTACGGTAATATGCAAATACATTATATAGAAATAAATATATAAATAATGATTATGATAATAATTAGTAATAAAGCTGAATGACAACGCGTGGTTTTCAATAAACTGGGCCCTCTTTTCCCTTCTTTTTGCTTTTTGAGTTTTGAGATTTATTCCTAATGAAAAGCTTGTCACTTACATTGGAGAAAAAAGTTTAATGAATTGCAAAGACAGGTATATTACCTGACACATTATATATCCCAATAGCTTTTAATAGTGAGTAAGGCCAATAAATGCCTAAAATAGCGAAACACTATTATACATTCAAAACACAGCCTACAAATTCAAAAACGTGGTGTAGCAGTTACTAAAAGTCTGACTCCTCAGAGTGTTTCCTCATTCACGCTGAAAATAACCTCAGACTCATGAATAAAAGTTTTGTCTTTAATTTCTAGACAGGTAAGAGTGGTTAGGGATTCAGAAGTTTAGTATTTAAGACAGTGTTTGGAATTTATAGGCACTTTTTTGAAAGCCCACGTTGAAAACTTTTTTGTTTTTTAAAACAAAAACTTCATGTTAAACATGAAATAAAAGTGAGCATTTTTCTGTGTATGACTTAAACTTATTAAAAAAAAGATTCTTGAACACATCAGGAATAAACATCACATGCAGCATATTACAACGTATTAATGTTGGCCTTACTTTAACCAAATATCAAAAGCATTTTAGAACATTTATATAGTAGGGTCTTGTTCACTGCATTGCTCCCATTTAATGCTGGTGTTAAAAAGTAAAGTCAATGCTTAAGAAAGTTGCAATATCAGAAGCCCAGAAAAGCTCAAGTTCTCCACTTTTTAAAAGAACAGATATATCTTTCTAACAAACAATGAGCAACTATATTGTAAGTTAACTAAAAATGCCCCATACATTTGCCTCATCCCTGTTCTGGAGAGAGCCCCTCTACGGAGAGAAGATAGTCCAGTCTCCATTCCTGTTTAGTTCTTTGTCCTCTCCACTGAGGCTGCCACTTACAGATCCAATTTGTGCCAAATGTGATGCTGATTTTTGTGATGGGAATGACTGACCACAGACTCATTTCAGGCAAGCAACATGGGAAAGCTGTGAATTTCTGTTCACTTTTGGCCACTATGAACTTGTTTTAAATTTTGAGCCAAGTCCTAGAACTGAGAGGTACCACATCCTATTACCAATTCCCAAGGAGTTAGGGGTGTGTGTGTTTGTGTTTACATTATGGTGGACCAACTTATGGTGGCCTCATTCATTCCTCCCTCCTGCCCCTTTGCTTATCCCCGAGCTATGAATCAATTTTCTAGTGTTTGTGAATGATGTTTTATAGACCTAATTATGTCCTAATGATGTTTTGAATCACACATGTATTACCTAAACACAAGCATTACTCTGTAAAGTAATTGGAGCTGTTTCTAGGACTTACTTGTGCTGGATCCACATCATTCAGCATAACGATTGATGTGCAATGGTAGTCTAGGACCAGCCTCCAGAAATCTTTGACAGTATTTGGTAAAGGATGCTGGGTAACTATAAAAGCTGAGGGTTGCTTATAGCTCTGCAAAACAATAGCAACAGATGATAAAATGAAAGTGATAAGAGAAGAAATCCATCCAGCAAAATGTCAGTAATGGCCCCAAACCCTAGGAAAATAAGTATTATTGTTATTTTGAAGATTACTCACACAGTGTTTTCAGATCTTCCCTGAGATGTTTGCTTGCAATCTAATAAACTGAAATTTTACATGTGGAGACAAAATGGCTTTATCAGATCAATTTTTTAAAAATTTTATGCCATGGGCATACAGAAGGGGAAAAAAGAAGAGAGATTCTTGCTTCCAATGTAGCACCCATAAAATCTGAAGCAGTAGATTTGTTTTGAGTTGTTGACAGACAGATTAATCTACACTGACTGTACATGATTGTTAATGTGAGTGATTCCTGTGTAAGGTGATACCTAGTTATTATTTCAATAAATATTGCTCAAATTCTAGTCTAACTGGCAGCAAAGCAATATCTTTAAGGGGCAAATGCACAGTTCATTCTCTCTTTAAACACTGGCCCATGTCACTGACTGGAGGCACTGGGTGAACTTTAGAAATAGAAATTAATGGAGATATCCCATCTCCTAGAACTGGAAGGGACCTTGAAAGGTCATCGAGTCCAGCCCCCTGCCTTCACTAGAAGGACCAAGTACTGATTTTGCCCCAGATCCCCAAGTGGCCCCCCTCAAGGACTGAACTCACAACCCTGGGTTTAACAGTCCAATGCTCAAACCACTGAACTATCTCTCCCCCCTTTCATCCACAACCTATGATTTAGAACCAGACCTTTCTTTGCTGCTGAAGGCCATAATGGAAGTACTTAGTCTGTTATTGGTCGAGGCTTGTCAATGTCTCCATTAAGAAGGGCATGGTGTTATCTGCTTTGAAGGAAGCTTGTATTCATCCTGTGCTCAAGAAACTATGGCTCAACACTGGCAATCTGGCTAGCTGTTTGAATCTTCCCTTTTTGGTAGGGTAACTGAGAAGGTTAATGGGGCAAGAGGACTCTCACAGAATCTAGCTTTTCATTCTGGTTACAGACTTGGATATGGTGCCAGATGTGCCCTCCTTCTTTCCTTTGGTCAGTAATCCCTTCTTAGCAATTGATAATCACTAGATACCCATGCTGTAACTATTAGATCAATCAGCTGCCTTCAATGATTATGAGAGGATGCTGACTTGCCTGAAGTCATGTGCTGAACTGCAGGGGGCTGCTCTTGAATGGCTCCATTCCTTCCTGGCTGAAAGGTCCCAGAGGGCTGTATTGAGCAACTGCTCACCAAAAACTCACCCTTGTGTAGTGTGATGCAGGATTCAAAATTTCACCCCTCTTATTCAAAGCATATACGGTGCCATTTAATGAGGAGCCATGGGTTATGGTCCTTTAAGTGCATTGATGACACCCAGTTTTGCATTTCCATCTCAACTGATACAACGGGAGGAGACAGCAACTGAGCACCTGGCCCACTGGCTGGGTATGAGAAAGAGCAAACCACCTGCTTCTGGCCTCTAATGTAGGGATTATTCTGGGGAGCACACAGTGCACCAACGATTCTGGGGAAATGGATCAGCCCCGAGGTGGCCAGACCAGTCAGCACAATTTATAAGAGTCCCAAGGCTTCTCTAAGATGTTTGCAGGGAGGGGGAGTTGCTGAACCAAGCATCGGCTGTCTCCAAGATTAGGAGGATGGAAAAGTGGCAGAAAGCCACCTAACTCCCCTGCCCTGGAGCACCAAGCATAGCTCAGGTACATCTGAGGATCCAGCCCAACAATTTGATATCAAAAGTAAACAGCTCATAATAAGTTAAGTAGCTGCAAAAGCTAATACTAAGGAATCCTCTTTTTTGATCAGTACTTATTTACAAAACAAAATAATATTGACCTCTCTATGATGGGACATGGTATAATGGCAAGCCAGGAGATATTATAATCTGAGATTTGCCACTGGCTTCCTGTGTGACCCAGGACACTGTGTGAACCTAGACAGGCCATTTAAGCTTTTGTTGCATGTTTCCCTATTCATATAAACAAAGATAACAACACCTAGTTTTGAGCCTTATCTAACGTTAGTAAAATACTTTGAGATCTTGGATGGAAATTCCTATATGAGTGCAAACTATTATTATTACTGAAGCTTTACTTTTCAGAAAGAATATTTCAAATGTGTTCATTCTTTCCTAAACACTATTTTCTTGTTGTATGTGTGTGTGTCACAATTTTAATTACGCTAGTTCTAAAATGTCAGAGATATACTATAAATCTCTAGAGAGTGTAAAACACATTTAAGTGTCTTTTTACTGATATCCCATTAGCACTATTAAAATTACCATAACTGCATTTAAAAATATTCATTTTTTCATCATCTGAACAGGAAATGTTCATTCAGATATAAATAGAACGACTGGAGTAATGTCTTGTGTGCTATCTGTGCTGACAGGCAATTATTTTTTCTGTTAATTACTGCGTAAATTAGAAGGAAAGGGAACTAAAATACTGCTGCAAACCCTATTATCCCATTTAGCTGCCTTGGTGACTTAATAGGTAACTCTTTTTCTCTTAGGCCAGATGGTTAAAAATTCAAGAGCTAGCGAGAAATGCAGACATTTTTAATTTGTCAGTACTCCCTGGCTGGCTTTCTCTGTGTGGTTTTGGAACCTTGGCTGTGACATAACATATGAGGGATCCTAAACGTACTCAGAGGTTTAAAGATTTTGTGTCATTTTTTGAAAGGGAAGTGAAAGGATTTGAGTGCTCTGGTGCTGACTGCACTTCCCAGGATTTTCCAGTTTGGAGTTTATTCCTGCTTTATTATTAATGATATAATGGGACTTACATCCATCAGTGCGGCGTTAATGTAGTTACTGCTCTCCCCATCTATTGTTATGAGGAAAGGCAGGCATCTATCTGGAGGCAGAACATCCATACAGCGATTCTTTTCATGATTACGGGGCAAAAGTGCTATACTGCAATCTTCTACACGCAGTGTTGGAGTCACCATGTTTAGAGTCTATGAAAAAGAACAAACAATACAAGAGCAAGGTTAGCTCATCAATGAACGCATCCTAAAATACTTAAATAATAGAATTTCAAATCAACTTGGGATACAGTTTCAAAGGGAATTTACAAATGTGAAAAAAACATAAGAAAAACAAACGAACAAATGAACAGCTGGGTTCAGAAGCAAAAACCTTTGATTGCTGAACATGAGCACATATGAAGGAAGAACCTGAAAGATGGTTGTAGGGTTACCTGTATTCTGGAGAAAGGATCATGGAGGGAAACCACATAAGATTCCAACCTTTGTTTATGAGGAAAGAGAGAGCTTTACAACTCCCTTATTGGATATCTTTATTATTTTACATATTTCAACAGAAATTTGAGACATATTATGGCACTGTTTTGTAGTTCTTCCCTCATAGGCCTGATCCGAACCCCACTGAAATCAAAGGAGGACTTCAACAGGCATGGGACAAGGAGCCATATTGTATGTATCCACGTTGTGCTGTCTATGACTTACCCTAAATTCTTCTTTGATCTGACTTGAGTTAGTCTGAGGATCCAGTTTATTCATTTCATAGTACACAGACCTAACTTGAGAAGCTGGAATAGAAGTATCTCCACAAAGACAGGCTTCCAGTATTGCATCGTGGATAAATACATACTGCTCCTGGTAAAGCAATCAACACAATTACTGACTTAGAGGGAGCACACCTCAAGTATTAGTGCTCAAGTAAACAGTAAATAATCTTAGGTTTCAGAGTAGCAGCCGTGTTAGTCTGTATCCGCAAAAAGAACAGGAGTACTTGTGGCACCTTAGAGACTAACAAATTTATTAGAGCATAAGCTTTCGTGGACTACAGCCCACTTCTTCGGATGCATAAATTTGTTAGTCTCTAAGGTGCCACAAGTACTCCTCTTCTTTTTTTAGTAAATAATCTATAAAGCTCCCATTAACATCAATGTACACTGAGTAGAGTCCGTAGGGAGGAAAAGTAGTTCACGACATATACTATTATATACATAAAAAGCTATGTAAGGGTTGGGCCCAATCAGTTATGATAAATAAGCCAGCCAACCTGTACACACACAAAAAAACGGTTTTTATAGTGGCCTCATCTTGCATTTTTCTTTTTGCACAGCTCCACAGGCATTTCTGCGCATAAATGGGACCCAAAGTGGCGGATCTTAGCTCTGACTAAACAATATCCCCCAAACTATTTTTTAAAAGCATTTATCACCCCAAAAATCAGAATCCAATAAGGTACCACCCATATGTTTGTTTGTTTAAATACTGAATGGCTTTGTTGTTCCTCACTGCACCATATGAGGTATTTTCCATGTGTTGTGGCAGGTAGCGTATGTTATAAAGAGCAGTACTTTCACTGAAAATGATACAATAACAGTCAAAGAAAGATGCCAATACCTCAGTTTGCACCATGTTAACTCTTCGAGATCGAAGTTCCCTGACACAGTTGTATATATCTACGACACCTTCTCTTTCTGCCATATCTAGCATGATGTCAATGACAATGAAGCATCCGGTTCTACCAGCACCAGCGCTAAAATAGAAGAGCACAGTCCATTCTGTATGAATTCTTAGAAAATATAAGGTTTTGAGTCTGATTCTGCAAGTGCTTCAGGTGTGGATACCTACTGACGTCAACAAGAGTTCTGTGTATGGGAGTTTGCAAGACTCCGGCTTGATTTTGCCATTTTTTCTTATGTTTTTACTTAGTACTTTATTATGAGTAGCTCCTATGGCTTCAATTACTTATGGAGTGATTACACAACGTAGCGGGGGAGGAATGAGGCCCAGAGTCTTAGTGGGAAAACGGAAAGCAGACATTTTCATTCTGCTTACCTGCAGTGTACAACCAGTGGGCCGGCATTAGGTGGGCTCTTGGACTTCACCTGCCGTACAAATCCCAGCAGTCCTGTTGCATGGTATGGTACGCCATGGTCTGGCCAGCCTGTGAAGTGAAACTGCCTGATTTCTCGGATTTCATGAGCACCTCTCTGTCCAGAATCAAATAAAGAAAGAAGAAGAAGAAAAAAAATGTAGAAATGAAAATGGGGAAGAAATTAGGAGAGAGACTTTGTTTGAACATGAGTTTAACAACTTGGGCCTTGCTTAAAAAAAACTACTGGAGTTCTTTAAAAGACAAGATGAGGTGTGGATTTTCAACTGGATTCAAAACCTTAGCATCAAATAGGTCAGTTTAATACTAACCTGCTCAGGTGCTTTTGAAAATTCCACTAAATGCCCACCTGCATCTTCAGGAGCGGAGCCAGCGTTTTTGCTGCCCTAGGTGGCAGCACTCCTCCTCAGAGCATTTGGCGGCGGGGGTCCTTCCGCTCTGCGTCTTCGGGGTGCTTCGGCGGTGGGTCCCGGAGCGAGTGAAGACCCGCTGCCGAAGCGCCCCGAAGACGCAGAGCGGAAGGACCCCCGCCGCCGAATTGCCGCCGAGGACGGCAAAATGCCGCCCCCCAAATCCTGCAGCCCTAGGCTATCACCTAGGGTTGCCTAGTGGAAGCACCGGCCCTGTGCATCTTTAGGCACCTAAATAGTTTTAACAATTTAGTCCTAAGGGAGTAAATCAACAACAAAGCCAGGAACAGCAATCATGTGTCAAACTCTCATTGACTTCAGTGACGTCAGGATTTCACCCTAGAATTTCTGATGTTCATTTCTCTCATTCCTTGTTCCCAGGGAAGCAACCCAGTAGTAGCAGCACCTGTGTGTGCTCCTCCAACCACAAAGGTTGCAGTTTGGGTGGCCCTTATGTGCGCAGCACTGGAGATGGGGAGAAGGCTCTTTACCTCCCCTCCACTGCTCAGCCACTTAAGGGCTAACCACCACTTAGGCCTTAGTAATTTAACACCTAGGCTACATCTTCACTGGGGGTGGGGGGGTCGATTTAAGATACGCACATTCAGCTACGCGAATAGCATAGCTGAATTCGACATATCCGAGCCGACTTACCCCGCTGTGAGGACGGCGGCAAATTGACCTCCGCGGCTCCCTCGTTGATGGCACTTACGCCTACCTGCGCTGGTGGAGTACAAGCATCGATTCGGGGATCGATTGTCGCATCCCGACGAGATGCGATAATTCAATCCCCGAGAGATCGATTTCTACCCGCCGATTCAGGGGGGTAGTGAAGACATAGCCCCATAGTACATGGATATAGTGACATACCTACAGAGGGCCTATTGGAATTGTATTTGCAGAGAAACCAAATGCTACTGTCATTTGCAATATCAACCTGTAGGGCATCTAGTTAAGTAGATGGATTTTATTAAATCTACTTTTTCCTCTGTATAATTGCAGCCCTGTGTATTTGCCAGTATAATGTAGTCTTTTACGAACCTATACACCAGAGGCCACCATATACAATTAAAAAGCAAACAATATTATGACAGGCGGTGTCCAGCTAGGACAGATATAAAGGTTAGCTGTGGAATAAATATTGATGATTTTAATATCTGGTATTCTGTGTTTCTTCTTCTTAAGGCTATATTTCTCTGTCTTGAACTACTTTGCATATAAAAGGCCTAACTCTATTTGTATGGTAATGAAGTAGTATAAAGTTGTTTAGCTTTATTAATAGTATGCAAGAACCAGGGCAGGGATTTCCAACACTTAGGAAATCTGTATCTCAAAGGGGCTGTTGAAAACAAGCAATATGTCAGAAGGCCCATTCCTATTCCCACTTATGCTAATAGCAAAACCTCAATTGTCTTCAATGGGAGTGGGAGCAGGATCAAGATCAGGGAGACAGAGACTTGGAAATTAAGGAAAATGGATCATTTTGAGAGATTACCTAATGTTCATGTATGTTTGCAACAGGAACAAGCAATGGTTAGGAAAATATATCCAAATTTGAATGTGTTCTGTTTTAGGCTATGTCTTCACTGGGAAAAAGATGTGTTTTTAAACCCTAATGTAGACAAGGCAATTTATACTTTCACACACATTAACAGGGAGGCCGATGCCCTACCATCTAATATGTTAAAATACAAATTGCCCTGTCTACGCAAGGATTTTAACATTTAGAGTCAACATACCACCTAAATTGCACCACCAAAATTTAAGTGTACATCCATTAACCTCCATTTGCACATGCAGAATAGCACACTTACTTGTCTGGCAAGTGCAAATGACAATGTACCTTCAAAACATGAGCTGTATGCACCCAATGGATTCACACTTAAATATTTCAAGTGTAATTTTTGTCTACCATTTGTGCTAGTGCTCCACTATTTTAGAAAGGATTTTGCATATAGCATATTGCTATAATGAGTTATTTTTATTGTATCTACAAAGACCCATTCTCATCTCTCTGTAACCTCCCTACTGGGTTTTATACCCAAAACAGAATCACAACTTTGTGAATCATGAAAGCGTATGCTCAGCTTGGAAAGACAATATTTTTCACCTTTTCTTTGAAATCAAAGGGATGAAAAGTCTGTCACATTATAAACTATCCCTAGACTGTTAATAATTTAGGCTTTGCTCCTGAAACACTTTACTCAGCTGCTTACTGTTACACACGAGTAGTCCCACTGACTAGCAGTTCCTGAAAAATTACTCATGTGCACAAAGTTAAGCACATATGAAAGTGTTTGCAGGATCAGGGCCTAAGTTTCTTTAAGTTCTAAATTACACAGGAGCAGGATTACAACCACTACACCCTGAAATTAATTGAACTGTCATTTCTTTTTTAAAAATGCAACAATCAACTCCCTCCCCAACAAATAAACTCCTTAGTTTTCTTTTAGGACCATACAGAAAAAATGACCCAACCATAAATAAATAAATAAATTAAATGACCTAAAAATAACTAAGGCCTGGTCTACACTACGGGTTTAGGTCGACTTTAGCAGCGTTAAACCGAATTAAGCCTGGACACGTCCACACAACGAGGCCCTTTCTTTCGAATTAAAGGGCCCTTTAAACCGGTTTCTTTACACCACCTCCGACGAGGGGATTAGCGATAAAACCGGCCTTTGCGGGTCGGAATTGGGGTAGTGTGGACGGAATTCGATGTTATTGGCCTCCGGGAGCTATCCCACAGTGCTTCATTGTGACCGCTCTGGACAGCGCTCTCAACTCAGATGCACTGACCAGGTAGACAGGAAAAGACCCGCGAAGGTTTGAATTTCATTTCCTGTTTGCCCAGCGTGGAGAGCACAGGTGACCACGCAGAGCTCATCAGCACAGGTAACCGTCATGGAGTCCTCCCAGGATCGCAAAAGAGCTCCAGCATGGACCGAACGGGAGGTACGAGATCTGCTCGCCATATGGGGAGATGAAGCAGTGATAGCTGAACTCCGTAGCAGTAAAAGAAATGGAAAAGTATTAGAAAAGATCTCCAAGGCCATGAAGGACCGAGGCCATAACAGGGACACACAGCAGTGCCGCGTGAAAATTAAGGAGCTAAGGCAAGCCTACCACAAAGCCAGAGAAGCAAACGGAAGGTCCGGGGCAGAGCCGCAAACTTGCCGCTACTACGCGGAGCTGCATGCGATCCTAGGGGGTGCAGCCACCACTACCCCAACCGTGTGCTATGACTCTCTCACTGGAGAAACACACAGGGAAGACGGTTCGGGGAACGAGGAAGATGACGATGGAGGTACTGTAGGTAGCTCACAGCAGCAAGGAAGCGGAGAAACCGGTTTCCCCAACAGCCAGGATATGTTTGTGACCCTGGACCTGGAACCAGTAACCCCCGAACTCACCCAAGACCCTCAGGGCACACAGGAGACCTCTGGTGAGTGTAACTTTGTAAATATTTGTAAACATTACAAAAAAAAAGCAAGCAAGTCTGTTAACGTGTATGGGGATGGGGCGGAAATCCTCCAGGGACATCTCCAGAAAGCTCTCCTGGTTGAAATGGGGTGATTTTATTAAGGGGGACATTCAGAGGCGCCCGTTCCTGCTCTTCTGACCAGAAATGTTCCCCGCTGTTAACCACGCGGTGGGGGGGAGGGGTGAAGTGATCATCCCAGAGAATCGTGTGTGTGTGTGTGGGGGGGGGTGGTTTACTTGTGTTTGTGCCGCATGTTAACCGGGAAACCGCAGCCCCCTCCTTTTACATTGAAACCCCATTTTAAATGGACAACCCAATTCATCCTTGATATGGGAAATGCGCTGCTGTTTGCAACCTTTCCCGCATGTTAAGAAGGTTAAAAAAGCCAAAACACTGTGGCCTACGATGGCTGCCTGCAAGCCGAAATATGCGACCTTGTAATGAAAGAGTGTACCCATTGTTCCCTAAAATGTGTCCTTTTTAACCACCTCTCCCTTCTCCTCCACCAGCTGCAAATGTTTCTCCTTCGCAGAGGCTCGTGAACATTAGAAAGAGAAAACGTAAGACGAGGGACGAGATGTTCACGGAGCTGCAGATGTCCGCCCAGGCTGATAGAGCACAGCAGAATGCGTGGAGGCAGTCAATGACGGAGATGAGAAAAGCCCAATATGAACGAGAGGAGAGGTGGCGGGCTGAATCGCGGGAAGAACAGAGCAAGTGGCGGGCTGAAGACGATAGGTGGCGTCAGCTTGCAGACAGACGGCAAGAGGCAATGCTCCGTCTGCTGGAGCATCAAAGTGATATGCTCGAGCGTATGGTTGAGTTGCAGGAAAGGCAGCAGGAGCAGAGACCGCCGCTACAGCCCCTGTGTAACCAACAGCCCTCCTCCCCAAGTTCCATAGCCTCCTCACCCAGACGCCCAAGAACACGGTGGGGGGGCCTCCGTCCACCCAGTCACTCCACCCCAGATGATCGCCAAAGCATCAGAAGGCTGGCCTTCAATAAGAGTTAAAGTTTTAAAATGCAGTGTGTCCTTTTCCATCCCTCCTCCCCCACCCATCCCAGGCTACCTTGGCAATTATCCCCCTACCTCTGTAAGGAACTAATAAAGAATGCATGAATGTGAAAAAACAATGACTTTATTGCCTCTGCAAGGGGGAGGGGAGGGTGGGGTGGGGTGGTTGGTTTACAGGGAAGTAGAGTGAACCGGGTCGGGGGGGGGGGTTGGAGGGTTCATCAAGGAGAAACAAACAGAAGTTTCACACAGTAGCCTGGCCAGTCACAAAACTCGTTTTCAAAGCTTCTCTGATGCGCACCGCGCCCTGCTGTGCTCCTCTAACCGCCCTGGTGTCTGGCTGCGCGTAATCAGCGGCCAGGCGAGTTGCCTCAACCTCCCACCCCGCCATAAAGGTCTCCCCCTTACTCTCACAGATATTGTGGAGCGCACAGCAAGCAGCAATAACAATAGGGATATTCTTTTCGCTGAGGTCTGAGCGAGTCAGTAAGCTGCGCCAGCGCGCTTTTAAACGTCCAAATGCACATTCCACCACCATTCGGCACTTGCTCAGCCTGTAGTTGAACAGGTCCTGACTCCTGTCCAGGCTGCCTGTGTACGGCTTCATGAGCCATGGCATTAAGGGGTAGGCTGGGTCCCCAAGGATCACGATAGGCATTTCAACATCCCCAATGGTCACTTTCTGGTCCGGGAAGAAAGTCCCTTCCTCCAGCTTTCGAAACAGAGCAGAGTTCCTGAAGACGCGAGCATCATGTACCTTTCCCGGCCATCCCACGTTGATGTTGGTGAAACGTCCCTTGTGATCCACCAGGGCTTGCAGCAGCATTGAAAAGTACCCCTTGCGGTTTACGTAGTCGGTGGCTTGGTGCTCCGGTGACAAGATAGGGATATGGGTTCCGTCTATGGCCCCGCCACAGTTTGGGAATCCCATTTCAGCAAAACCATCCACTATTGACTGCACGTTGCCCAGAGTCACTACCCTTGCTATCACCAGGTCTTTCATTGCCCTGGCAAATTGGATCACAGCAGCCCCCACCGTAGATTTGCCCACTCCAAATTGATTCCCGACTGACCGGTAGCTGTCTGGCGTTGCAAGCTTCCACAGGGCTATCGCCACTCGCTTCTCAACTGTGAGGGCTGCTCTCATCTTGGTATTCTGGCGCTTCAGGGCAGGGGAAAGCAAGTCACAAAGTTCCATGAAAGTGGCCTTACGCATGCGAAAGTTTCGCAGCCACTGGGAATCGTCCCATACCTGCAGCACGATGCGATCCCACCAGTCTGTGCTTGTTTCCCGGGCCCAGAATCGGCGTTCCACGGTATCAACCTGCCCCAGTGACACCATGATTTCCACATTGCTGGGGCCTGTGCCTTGTGAGAGGTCTATGGCCATGTCAATTTCCTCATCACTCTCGTCGCCGTGCTGCAATCGCCTCCTCGCCTGGTCCGGGTTTCGCCTTGGCATGTTCTGGCTCTGCATATACTCCAGGACAATGCGCGTGGTGTTCATAGTGCTCATAATTGCCGCGGTGATCTGAGCGGGCTCCATGATCCCAGTGCTAGCTATGGCGCCTGGTCAGAAAAAAGGCGCGAAAGTAGTATCTGATGGACCAGGAGAAGGAGGGCGGGAGGGAGGGAGGGAGGGAGGGAGGGCCAAGTGACGACATGGCGTACAGGTACAGGAACAGGGAGAAACACAAACAACTGTCACACAGAATGGTCCCCCCAAAGATTAAACTGGAAACCCTGGGCTTAGCAGGCCGTTGATTTCACGGAGGAAGGGGAAGCAAATGAACACAGAATAAATCTATTTTTTACATCTTAAGGTGGCAGCCGACGCTGCAGCATGAGTGACAGCCATACCAGTATGATGATGATGGGTACCAATCATAATATACCATCATCTGCCAAAAGGCAAGGGGCTGCTGCTGTGTAGCAATGCAGCCCCATGTCTGCCAGCCCCACGTCCGCCAGCACCCAGCATCGCCCTCGGCCTCTTCTGGGTGCTTAGCAGACAATATTGGGCAATTGGCAGAAAATAGTACATTATGACTGGTAACCGTCATCATCGAGACAGTAGCATGTCTGCCCAGGTGGCCATGATTGACAGCCACTCCAGTACGACGACGACGGGTACCAGTCATAATATACCATCGCCTGGAAGGGGCTGGTGCAATGCAGCCCTACGGCTGCCAGCCCCACGGCTATCACTCATGCTACACCGTCTACTGCCAAAAGGCAGTTAGCAGCTGCTGCTGTGTAGCAATGCAGTCCCACGTCTGCCGGCACCCAGAGGACATATGGTGACGGTGAGCTCAGCTGTGCTGAGCGGGCTCCATGTTGTCTGCACAGGTAACCCAGGTAACCCAGGTAAAAAGGCGCGAATCTATTGTCTGCCGTTGCTGTGACGGGGGAGGGAGGGGCCTGACGACATGTACCCAGAACCGCCCGCGACACTGTTTTGCATCATCCGGGCATTGGGATCTCAACCCAGAATTCAAAGAAAAGGCGTGAACCGCTTCGCGGCTCGAGCTGTGGCGCAAACGTAGTATCTGACGGCCTAGGGGAAGGAGGGAGGGGGGCCGAGTGACGACATGGCGTACAGGCACAGGGAATTAAAATAAAGAACGGTGGCTGTGCATCAGGGAGAGACACAAACAACTGTCACAGACTGGTCCCCCCCAAAGATTAAACTGAAAACCCTGGGTTTAGCAGGCCGTTGATTTGACGGAGGGAGGGGGAAGCAAATGAATACAGAGAAAATCTATTTTTTACATCTTAAGACGACGGTGCAGCGTGACTGATAGCCCTCGGCATCTTTCTGGGTGCTTGGCAGCAAATACGGGGCGGTGTATGACGATGGTCTTCAGGCCTATTGCACGAGCTGCTGCTCAGGGAAGACTCTGCTAATGTGCGATGACCCGACTTGTAATAGGCCGGCTAACAGTCATAATACACCATTTACTGCCAAAAGGCAAGCCCCACGGCTGCCAGCACCCAGATCGCCGATGAAGGCTACCAGTCTACTGCACCGTCTACCGCCAAAAGGCAGTTAGCAGCTGCTGCTGTGTAGCAATGCAGTCCCACGTCTGCCGGCACCAAGAGGATATATGGTGACGGTGAGCTCAGCTGTGCTGAGCGGGCTCCATGTTGTCTGCACAGGTAACCCAGGTAACTAACCCAGATAAAAGGGCGCGAATCTATTGTCTGCCGTTGCTGTGACGGGGGAGGGAGGGGCCTGACGACATGTACCCAGAACCGCCCGCGACACTGTTTTGCATCATCCGGGCATTGGGATCTCAACCCAGAATTCCAAGGGGCGGCGGAGACTGCGGGAACTGTGGGATAGCTGTGGGATAGCTACCCATAGTGCAATGCTCCGGAAGTCGACGCTAGCCTCGTACTGTGGACGCGGTCTGCCGACTAGAGCACCTAGAGCATTTTATTGTGTGGACATACACAATCGGCTGTATACAACCGATTTCAATAAAACCGGCTTCTATAAATTCGAACTAATTTCGTAGTGTAGACATACCCTAAGTGGGTCAGAAACATTTTATACAATCTAAATTCAGGAAAGAGGATATGGTGGAGGATATGGGTAACCCTGACTGTTCAGCACAATAAGGAAAACTAAAAAAATAAATAATAGAGGGGGGGAAAACAAACATATTCCTTTCTGAACCACACAGAAGCCGCATTATCAGCTTATTGAAAAGCTGCCTATTGTTAAAAAACTAATGTCTAAATGAGGTATTTTCAAATGGAGAAATTTTTTTGAAATAAAATAGGATTGTTTATCCCTATCTGTTTCAATTCACTTATTCATGAGCTTTTGGTCATGAGTAACTGTAAAATCCTCCGTGTCTTTTTTTCCACAGTCCTGACTAAGAAGCAAAAAGCTAACTTCAAAGCATGAGCTTAGAACTTGATGAATAGAAATCACCCAAACCACATCTTCTTCAAAGTCTAACCACCCGCTTCTCATCTGTTTATTAAAAAATATCTAAATAGTAGGAGACATCAAGTTTGAATGAGCCGAGGAAAAAGTATTACTAATATTAGATTCTGTTTGCTGGACTGTTGTATATTTAACGATTAGGCTGAAGAATGTAATAGGAAAAATTCATTGCTCGTCTTCCTGAATCTGCCTTTGTCATGCATTGTGAGATCATGGACAAGATGCGCTAACACAAACTGAGATTAGATGATTCAGTAACTTGATGGGAACACCTTTAAAACCTTGGTTTAAAGAAAATTGATGCCACGGCAAATAGGAATACGTAACTGAAAATGACATATTTGATATTCAAGACCCACTAGTGAGTGAACAAAAATCATGGAACATTCAGAATGCGTGCTAAATCTCAGCATTGAACCATGCTGCTTTTGTCACTGCTTGCGGCACACACGGTGGTAGTTTTATACGTTGTCTCTCTAGGCTGTAAACCATCTGAAACAACAGCCTGATTTTAATACAGTACCTGTTAATTAAGTGACAACCAAATGAATAGTATTATTCAAATCAACTAAATGACAATACAGTATGCCATTTGTAACTGTGCTTGTAAAGGACCTCCCCCACATAAAGTCTTGTTAAAAAAATTACTTCATTCTAAAATAATTCTTCTGAAGACCAGGAAATATATTGGACCAGTGGACTACAGTGGTTATAATCATGCTAGACATCTGAATAATAGTAGTATATGAAAAGACTTATTTTTGACACAGACTGTCTTGATTGTGGTGAACAGAAGACAGGAAAACAACATCAATGTCCTGTTTAATTGATGGTGGGTCAGAGCCCTCTCCTCCTTTAGTGCCCCAAGGGAATGGAATTTCTGTTTCCATTTCAAGTCTGGGCCAGGGCAAGGCAAAAAGGATCTGCATTTAAAGAAAGGGGAAAATCTAATCTTCCATAAGGGAGCACTGGAAGACTACCCAAAAGTAATTTGCTATGAAAAATGGGCTGCCTGTTAGCCAGTGAAATCTAGGATCTTTCCAAAGTGACAAAATTACATGTATTTAACTTGTATGGGAAAACAACATCATATTTAGAAAATACAGTTTTCCAAACTTACCTTTTCTACTGCAAATGTTCGAATCACATATTCAGCCAGGAGTTCTGTTTCTATTAGGGTAACTTTAATGTCTTTATATATCTCTGTGTCATCTGGCCAGTATTTGCAGCATTTGACCTTTTAAAAATACAAAAGAATTTAAGGTTCATATTTTTCAGCATCTGAATCTGTTCTGTACCTTTTGCAGTGATTTACGATATCAAATTCAACCACACATAAAACAGTGAGGCTCCTTACACAAGGAAATGGTCCGTGTATTTAAAGCAGTAGTGTAGCTGAGGGTAAATGTGGGTAAATGGGGTTTGCCAACTTCTCATTTGGGGAATATAGTTTAGCTTGGTTAATTATCCTCCTACTTCTTTTTTTTTAACCACTTCACCACTGATTTAAAGGACATACTTTTTTTAAAAGACAGTTTTGGGGTTCTAGGTGGGAATAATAATATTCAGTAAAATAAGGCAAATTTCTATGTAGCATGAAGGATGTTTTCACTGTGCATAGCTCAGTTACAATAACCATTCATTTCTTGTTCTTTCCAAGTCAGCGAGTATCCAGAGGGAAAAGCTACAAATAGAAGCTTGAATAAACTCAAGCTCCTCTGGATTTTTCCTTCCACCTGCAGTTGTTACTTGTTTCAAAAATATCTTGCATTCTTTTAAAATGACAATGCATGCTGCAGACATAAGGGTTTGTCTAATGTTGGAAAGAAAAAACATCTATTTTCCCAACTTAGAATTAACTTCTCAAAAGAACCGGTCAGAGGTGGTCATATAGCTAACGCACAGGACTGGGAGTCAAGAGATTCTATTCCTGGCTTTAACACTGCCTCTCTGTGTGACTCCGAACAATCATTGACTTCAGTGGGCTTTGGGGAATTCATCCCAGTGAAAGGAAAGAGGAGAAGACGGCTTGCATGAACTCTATTCAAGGGTTTCTGGGGTTTGGTGCACCCCAGTTCAGCCTAGCACAATCTGCACAAAGTATGTAAAATTAAAATGTGAAGCACTTTTGTGCTACTCGCCTTTCTGAGGGTGGGTGGGGTGAGGAGAGTTGTGTATTGTGATGAAATGGTTACTCACCCTTACTCAACCCTGTAGTTCTTCGAGTTATGTGCTCTGCTCTAGGTGCGTTTGTGCCTCCAGTGCCTTTGATCAGAGGTTTCTCACAGCAGTGTGTGCTCAGCCCGCGCATGCGTGCTAGTCAGCCTCATGCCCCATGCCATTGTTATATAGCAGTGTGCGGGCAAACTGCCCTCAGTTCCTTCTCTACTGCAAAGCCCTATAGCAGAGAACTCCGAAGCAGAGGAGAAGGAGGGTGGGTAGTGGAGCACCCATACGGTACGCATCTCGAAGAACTACAGTTACCGCACAGGGTGAGCAACCATTGTTTCTTCTTTGAGTAGTGTCCCTACAGGTGCTCCACTGTAGGTGATTACAGAGCAGTTCCCCTTTAAGGAGGAGGGAGCTTTGGAGTCAAGTCCAATATGGAAGACAGAAGAGCTGGGCCAAACACAGCATCGAAAGCAGTATCACGAGTTACTGCGTAATGTTCAGCTTACGTATGTATAGAAGCTCAATTAGCAGCTTTACATTTTTTCAATAATGGGCACGTTTTCAAGAAATGCCATAGAGGTGGAAATGGACCTTGTATAGTGAGTTCGTATGTCTCAAAATGTTTGCATATTATGAGATTTGTAGCAAGAATTAATGCAGTCGGATACCCACTTGGAAAGTCTTTGATTAGAAGTTGCAGACCCTTTTGAACTATCCGTAGTTTATAGTGCTGTTCTTGCTACCAACTGGCCCTCTTGGATAATGGTTTGCAATTGCTCTTTTTGCGTATCTGGCAAGTGGTCAATAAAGGCACTGAGTTTGCCGTAGTTCATATAGTCATATTTAGCCATTAGGGCTTGGTAGTTTGACACTCTGAATTGTAAAGTCACACAGAAGTATGCGTTTCACCCAAACAGGTCTAGCCTCTTACAGTCTCTATCATAGGGGGTTGATTTGGTGTGATGTTGCTTTCCTTGTGCGTTAACAGTATCCACTACCATAGAGTTGGGCTGAGGGTGTGTGAAAAGAAAGTCTGCCTGCTTGGCAAGCATGTAAAACTTTTTGCCAGCCCTTTTATATATTGGTGGAATAGAGGCTGGTGTCTGGTTGATGACCTTGGCAGGGTCTAAAAGCGCCTCATTGTTTGGGAGGGCAATTCTCAAAGAGGAAGATGTGTGTAGTATGTCCAGCAATTTATGGTTAGAGTCTTTCACCTCTTCTAGAGGAATTTGCAGAGCATCAGAACAATTATTAACTAATACTATCAAATATAAAGTAAATAAGTAAACTGCACCAAACAGGAGCTGCCCCAGGTAAGTGCTCTGCACCTCCTGCCTGTCCCAGCCCTGAGCCTCCTCCGGCACCCCCACCCTGAGTGCCCTCCCGCACCCTAACTCCCTCCCAGACCCTGCACCCCCATACTGAGCCACAGGGGTAAGCCAGGGGCACCACCCCACCACAGTACAGTATTGTACAGTATATAATGCCTTTTGTCTGCCCCCCAAAAATTTCCTTGGAACCTAACCCCCGCATTTACATTAAATCTTATAGGAAAATTGGATTCGTTTAACATAGTTTCACTTAAAGTTGCATTTTGCAGGAACATAACTACAACGTTAAGTGAGGAGTTACTGTACTGAAAAATTGTCCCCTTTCTCCAATTTTTTTTCAATGAGATGGTTGGTGAGGAACATTACACATTAATTAGTTAAATATTTAAATTCTATTCTTCTCTATTCGGGTTCTTATATCACAACCATCACTTTTGTATATGGACATGTTCCAGTAGTATATTAAATGATAGGACCAGCATCTATTATGTATCTGTTACATATGATGTTTCTCCCTTCCTTTCACCAAGGGGAAATTAAATGTTAATCTTCTAATATATGCAAGAACATAGTTTTGCATAAATATACAATTCTTGATTGGCTGCATACAAAAGTTACTGCAAATTTTACACTGGAAATGAATAGAACAGTAATAAAAATAGGCACTATATTTAGTCTCATTCTTCATTGGAGAAATGTATCTAAATATCTGTTGCCAGCGATGAACACACACCATTTAAAACATTAAAAATAGCTGCATGCAGTTCATAGTGCTGGTACTTCTATTCTACTGTCTATAATACTTTTTTAGAAGATTTTCCAAAAGCCCTGAAGTTAGGAAAAGGGAAGCCATCAGAAACATATTGGGGGTTCATTGTTTATCTACCTGTCTGTTCTATTTGATAATCCAGGCCACTGGTTTTGTTCAAATCCCTGACTCAAGCTGAGTGAACCTTTACATTTGTTGTTAGGGAACTATTTGAAATAGCATTTTTCCCCACATGGTGAAGATGTTCTCCTGGGTCCTGTGAAGAGTAAACACCTCTTCACATTGTCACCAGACTGGTATAGCCTACTGACAGCCCTGTTTCTGACCTTAATTTCCTCTTCCTGCCTGGAGCTTTTTCATGGGTGAAATATGATACACAGACAAATGTCCAAGGCACGGATGAAGGAGGAAGCAGCTGCAGCAGTGGTCCTAGTCCCAACACAACTACTGAGCATCATGTTTCTAACTTTAGCTCAGCTCCTTTCAGATGGGTCCCTGCCATCTCAAAACAGCTAAGGTTAGTAAGATAAACTATTTAAAACATAGATTCACCTAAACTACTTGGGTCTGAAGGAAAACATGCATGTTTCTAACTTGGTGCAGTCTAGAGAGACAAAGTTATTGGACCAGCTTCTGTTGGTGAATATAGACAAGCTTTTAAGCTACACAGAGCTCTTCTTCAGGTCACAGGTGCAGTCTCGACAGCCCGGATTATGATTAAGGAACAGGGACATTTAAAAGGACCACTTCTGTGATGCACACTTCCCCTTTCTTTTGTCTTAATGGCTGGATTTTGTTTTCTTTTGAATTCTCATTTAAGATGACCCAATGGAACAGTTGTGGTAGGGTTGGGGGATCCTGCACAGAGGTTATGAACTTCAGTGCCCCATGCAGCTCTGCCACAGAGAATAAGATTAGTTATCTTGATTTACAGCAGTAAAAAGTATAAAAAGTTTTCACAGATGACTTTAGATGGCTATTTCATTTTACATCCATGAGATTCCATTTAAAATTTGATGTCTATTTTATTATCTTTACTTAGTTCAGGATTAATTTTAAATTAGAATGTATAAACCTGTTCCACATTAACAATACGCCATGCAGTGCATGGGCAATAGCTAGCTATATGACATCTTGTTAAAGATATTTTAGAATCAAAGCAAATTAGGAAATCTGAATGATCATTGTTATTTAAACTGCTGAATACTAACTATAAGGTTTATTTCCCTGCCAGTTCACATATCAGTTCTGTAATGTTCCTATTCCAAAGATGAGCGAATTCTGGTTCTTGCTTTTCATGGCCATAGTTTTAGAGCATTTTACTTGCCTAAGGTCATATACAGTGTTTCAAAGCAATCAAGCTGAATCACTATTCCATTTCACTGTTTATAAGCCTCCCATATTGTTTGCCATATTTACTAGTGAGCACAACTTACCACCCTTATCTTTATCATTTAGGCTCTAACTTTACCCCATTTTGCTGTCTTTGAGATGTAAGTAGATGATGATCTGCTTACAGATCCCGAAAGCTATTAGTAAAATAAATACATATGTAACAGATGGACAAGTGCACCTGGGGTTTTATGCCCATAGAACTGTCATGAGCTCCCTCCAATCACACTTCTACCTTCTAAGGGGAGTACACCTGTATTTTTTGGCAATGTGATTAGAAACAAATGTGGGATAATCTCAAAGCTCTCTCTCAATCTTTGTTCTATTTATATGAGCACTGAAAATTGTATTCTCTATCCCGTGGCTGACATTTATCAGTATTTTACTGGTGCGAAAACCTATTGTAATTGGTGTTTTTATTTTACTGTGAGAAAACCAATTATAATACATTTAGTATTTATTTTAACTATATATACATATATAGAGAAGGTTTTGGTATATGATAGATAGATCTGTATCATATACCCAAACCTTCTGTTCAACTTGTGCTTTAAAATATGTTCCAAATATTTATACAAAAACCAAAGAAATGTATTCAGATGCAGTAACTAAGCAGGCTCTGTTAACATTTTTGACCTACACATTTTGGTATTTTTACTAGCAGTATTTTTATAGTTATGTAAAATCTTTTCTATCCTCATTGTAAAGGTCTTGACTTCAAACAAATAAAGGTCTTGATGCAGCAAACATTTATGGACCTGATTCCCATTTACACTATCTTCTTGAATGCACTTTACATTAATGTGAAGGGCCTTAGTGTAGATCAGAATCAGGTCCTTCTGTGCTTTCTTAACATTCGGCACATTGAGTAAACATACATAAAGTTTAGCACGTGCTTAAATGGTTGCAGGATTGGAGCCAAAATGATTTATTAAAAAATAAAAACAGAATGTTATCTAGTTAACTAAAATCTATATGATGGCCTAGGGCCTCTGGTGTGGTGTGGCTGCTTTGTGCTGCACTGCTGGCATAATCTAGCCATAAAACAGGGTGAGCAGGCCCAGGGAAGATCATTCTATTTTTAATCCAACTTAGAGCTGACAAAAGGGTTCATATGCCACATGCCTTCTCCCCTTTGCTGGTACAGCATGAAGAAATTGGTGTGGCTGGATGCCTCTATGTCATTGCTTATCTTGGGGTGATTTTGACCCTTGTGGCCATAAAAGGTTTATGCAAATAAGAGTGGTCCTAGAGAAACTGGTCGAGCACAAAGCAGCATCATAAGGAAGGATGGTCCAATGGACCATTACATTTATGGATTGTGGTCCATTGGAAAGAGGAAGGAGGGTCTAGAGGTTAGACAAGGGGTAGGCAACCTATGACATGTGTGGCAAAGGGTGGCACGCAAGCTGATTTTCAGTGGCACTCACACTGCCCAGGTCCTGGCCACCGGTCCAGGGGGCTCTGAATTTTAATTTAATTTTAAATGAAGCTTCTTAAACATTTTAAAAACCTTATTTACTTTACATACAACAACAGTTTAGTTATATATTATAGACTTATAGAAAGAGACCTTCTAAAACCGTTAAAATGTATTACTGGCACGCGAAACCTTAAATCAGAGTGAATAAATGAAGACTCGGCACACCACTTCTGAACGGTTGCCGACCCCTGGGTTAGACCATTAGCCTGGGACTTCAATTCCCTGCTCCACCACAGACTGTGTGGTGTATCCTGTGTGACCTGGGGTGAGTCACTTAGTCTCTCTGGCCCAGATACTCAAAGGTATTTAGGCAATTAACTCCCACTGAAATCAACAGGAATTACATACCTAAATACCTTTGAGGATCTGGGCCTCAGTTTTCCATCTGAAAAATGGGGACAATAGTACTTCCCTATCTCACAAGGGTGTTATAAAGCTAAATACATTAAAGCTTGTAACACATGCAGATATTTTACGGTGATGAGGGTCGTATAAGTACACCTCTACCTCGATACAACGTGGTCCTCGGGAGCCAAAAAAATCTTACCGCGTTATAGGTGAAACTGCATTATATCGAACTGCTTTGATCCACCGGAGTGCGCAGCCCCACCCCCCCGAAGCACTGCTTTACCGCGTTATATCTGAATTCGTGTTATTTTGGGTCATGTTATATCGAGGTAGAGGTGTACCTAAGCCAAACAGATGCTCAAGGCAGTGAAAAGATGAGCTTTCAAGCCATCTTTACATCCTTTAACTTTTGCTCTGTGCAATAGGCTGTATCCAAACATCTGCCCCAACACATTTATCCATATATTTGTGTTTCCTTAAACCACTTGTGTTTACTTCTCAAATTGATCTGTCTAAATTGGATTAGTGAGAATTAAGATATTAATCTCAATTGAGGAATATTTTCTACAGCATCCGTTCTACTGCAAACAAGGGAATGCAACAAAACACTGAAAACTGAATTCATCTTTGCTTGAAGTTACACTGGGCAATGTTGTGCACATGTATGCTGCTGCTCTGTTCAATGTTGTTGATTTGTGGACATCTTTATTAAAGGATTACAAAAGAGTCCTTCTAGTTTCCTGGAGAGTAACAGCCAATTCTTTCCCCTGAGGACTCCTCCCCTGCTAAGCATGATGGAATAAGGCCAACTTGTTATTTCAGGCTATAAATTTAGAAAGCAGAATTGTGTTTAGCCTGCTAGACATATGATGTTATTCCCTGATTTGCCAGATTAACAATGGTTTTAAACTACGAGATTTTATAATTTTTTTGTTTGGCATTCTGTTAAAAAACATATCTGCCATTATGTTCTGTTAAAAACAACTACCACCACCACTGAGTATGTATAGAAGTTACCAGGAAAAAATATATTTATGAATAAAATAAACACTAAATAGGGAATTACAATATTTTGAGTCTTAGAACACAGATTAGAGAGGGCCTGGAGACAGGGACTGGATTTAATCCATTTGTTGTTTTTCCCCCATCTTTATATTTTGGTTTCCATCTTCAGAGATAAAAGAAATCTTAGGGCAGGTCTTCCCTACGGGGGGGGGGAGGGGGAGGGGGGGGAGGTCGATTTAAGATACGCAAATTCAGCTATGCGAATAGCGTAGCTGAATTCGACGTATCGGAGCCGACTTACCCCGCTGTGAGGACGGCAGCAAAATCGACCTCCGTGGCTCCCCGTCGACGGTGCTTACTCCTACCTCTGCTGGTGGAGTAAGCGCATCGATTCGGGGATCGATTGTCGCGTCCCGACAAGACGCGATAATTCGATCCCCGAGAGATCGATTTCTACCCGCCGATTCAGGCGGGTAGTGTAGACCTAGCCTTAGTCACTGATGGTCATTAAAAAATCCATGACACTTCTCTTAAGAACAAGTGTATTAACCCCAATGTCCAGAACTAATTCCAACCTGTGTAATTATAAGTCTTATTAAATTTCCCTGCAGTTTCAATTAGATAAAATATTCTACACTTTAACCTAAATATTAATGTAGAATTTTGTGTGCTGTTAAACAGTTACTGTGTTTCACCCCAGCAGTGGCTGCATTTCAGTAGTGGGTTAAATGAATCCCACATATAGTTTGCATATACTACGTGGTAAGTATTAAAAGTGCTTTGGGAACCTTTTGCATGTGAAATACAATATTAATGCAATATTATGGAGGCTTTATGGTTAGAGTTCTATTCAAATGTGGACTATAAATTCCTGTTTTACTCTAAAAGTGGGTGGCTAATTGCTGTGAAATTTCACACATGGTTAGTTTTATGCCCATTGAATCTTACATGTAGTTTGTGTCTGGTTTCTCATTATACATTTATAATACAATGTCTTTGGAATTAGGATCTGGCTAATATTTGTCCTTGGCAGTCCTACTTTTCACTGTTGACTGATATCTTTTATGAACCAATGTCTGTCTAAACAAAAAATGGTAAATATGTGGATCCTGAGTAGATCTGGTGTAATGAATTAAAAAAAAAAACAGATTATAGACTTGGGATCATTTTTAACCATTATTCACATTATAATTAAAAATGTTTTTGCTGTGCACCCAAGCTTGATTGATGAGTGCCAAGTGCATGGATACTTGATTGATGGGGGCTGGGTATACATAAAATCTTCTCTAATAGGAACCACCCTTTCCTGTCAGATTTTACCCTACAATAGTTTCTTGGGCAGCCACTGGTTAAGAAGGGCTCACGTGCAGCTGCTAGCATGTAAAATCTTCTACCTTCATACAGGTCTGCCTAGCCTCACCGATGTACCCACTCTTACTTACACTTTGAAACACCCTAGGATATTAATACCCCAAACACATTTCTGTGAAATAGTTAAGATTGGTACACACATAACATACCCAAGACAAATCCATAACAGCAAGGAAATGAAAAGTTAAAACACCTAACTGCACATACTCCCTACTCCTCCCTTCATACCCTACTATTACCACAACTACCACACAACACAGACCATGTAGTGCAACCTTAACTCTGTGCTCACAAGGATGCCAGCCTTTCATCATCACTTTTAATTGTCATTCTGCAAACACTAAACTGCTGTGTCCCAGTACAACCAACTACTACACCAAACAACCATGGCTACTATTGTTGGGGGAAAATAATCCAATAAAGGAGTGTGTGCATATGTGTGGAAGAGGGGCAGAATTAAAGTTGCAATGCATAGTCTGTTGTATACAGTAGCTGTGGTAAAGATAAGGTGTGCATGAAGGAGTAGAGGGTAAGGAGTAGAGGGTTACTGGCTTAACTATTCATTTCCTTGCTCTGTGTGTTTGTCTCAGGTATGTTACATTATTGTAACCCTGCCTGCTTCCAAATTAATTTTTGTGTACTGTATATTAATATTGTCAGAACTTGCTGTTTTTAGTTCTTGATAATAACTGTGACACTATAATTAACTATTATGCTTCTAATATGATGCTTCTGCTTTGGTTTTATTTTGCATAATTATTTCTGCTGCCACCTGTTGGTAAATATTTTATACTAAAATAATGATAGAAAAACATGAGGACTAGCAGTGAATTTATATATCAGCTGCTTCTGTTGGGTTTCATCATTGCTTTCATCATTTATTTATTTCCAAACTCCTCCATCAAGCAAAAGGGTGTGGAAAGTGACTCCTGAAAGAATCTAATGTAAATTGATGTGACAAGCCAAA
Source organism: Malaclemys terrapin pileata (assembly GCF_027887155.1). Classification (NCBI taxonomy): domain Eukaryota; kingdom Metazoa; phylum Chordata; order Testudines; family Emydidae; genus Malaclemys; species Malaclemys terrapin. The sequence goes on along the minus strand of NC_071506.1, from coordinate 87,163,133 downwards.
TTGGATGCCCACCAAAAAATCAGTAACAGTTCAATGAGTGAAAAGGAGGATATTACAAGAAACTGATACAGATACATGAGCAGAACTCACCAGCTTTCCAAACCTTCACCATAAAGCTTTTGGGAAGGAAGTGATGTTTCAAGGTGTGAGATTCTATACAGGTCTCCAACAAGAATCAGAAGGGGACTTTGGCCAATATGATTCTCACGTAAGGGCCTAATCCAACTCCCACTGAAGTTAGTGAAAAGGCTCCCATTGACTTCAATGGGAGGATCAAGCGTTACATGCAGTCTCTGAGAACTGACAACGATGATTTGTTGTCTATGTTTGCCAATCATCACATTTTTTGTTGGATAAACATACCAGTTTCTAGAAGAAAAATCCCCATGTTAAGTTAACTCCAACTCAGTAAAATAACTTAAACAATTTAGTAGTTACACAGTTTAAACACAGAAAATTAGAGGTCTCTCAGATTAGCCTACTATTTTGGAATAGCTTTGTCTCACTGGAGCATTTTTATGAGGTCTTGGCTTTATTTTTTACCCTCTAGTTGGTGGCTTGTAAAATTTTGATTCTGGCCCTAAAACTGTCTGCATCTTATTCCTTAAGCGGAGTGTCATTTCTTTTATGCAAAACTTCATTTTAAATGGAAAATCTGGCCAATACCAACCTAATGAGGAAACAGACTTTTTATACATGCTATTAAAGAACCTGTAGTTTTTTTGGTCGAGGCTCTCACATCTGGTTCAACCTCTCTTTGCCTCAAAGCACTTCATCACCTGTTATCAGAGAACTGTTCATGGCAACTCAACAATGATTTTCCTAAATGATTGTGAGACCTCATTTAGATTTTTAATAAACAGTCACATTCTAATGAGGTCTTCATAAAACTGACTAAATATGTTTAGAAATCATTAGCTTAAATTACCAGTGCAAAAGTCTCCGTTGGGAGCCCTGCAGATTTTGTGATAAGACTTCTGGCAGATGGATTGATATAACAACACAAGTGAGTTTTGAGTCTCCACACAAACAATGCAAATGTGAGTGACTGGGTAACAGGCTACTAGATAAAGAGCTAAATGTCCCTCAAGTAGGTTCATTAAAGAGGGAAAACAATCAAAACACATTTCTGTGCCATTTAAATACCAGGTGCACAGCAGTCTGCAGGTGCCAGAAAAACTGACAAGGGTCCCTTGCTGGAACACACAAGAGCTTAAAGGGATGCACGGTTCTGACAAGTGTGTCTCAGATAATGACAGGTATTGGCAGATGTACCCAGACCCTGCTGGAGGGGAATGCAGGGAATGAGTCATCTGCAGCAGGTGCTTGCATTAAAGAAAGCCTCATGGTGGCTCCTCCACCAGCAATTAAAACAGCCCTGATGCATAATGCTCCAGGGCAAAAAGCAAGTGCCTAGTACTGATTTAATGACTATCCAGCCAGTCTTGGTAAACAAATACACATACACCCTCTTAGTGATTAATTCATGAAGGACGCACATTATGTGAGGAACATGTTAAATAGGTGTTCTTCTTTCCTTAAAAATAAGGTACTTTTCCCTTGCTTTTCAACTTAAATAGGACAAGTGGTCTGTAAACAAATCTGTAAATCTAATACTACCAACCACAACAAAAAAGTAAAACTTCAAAGTCAGGAAAGGTTACTGGGTTTGCCCTCCAGGAATCTGACCTATTGTCAAAACAGAAAATGATGACAACAATTCAAGAACAGAGCCCCATTAAAATCATTAGTAATCAAGGTAGCACAGCCCTTTGTGCTAGGTGTTGAAAGACAGATGGCATGTTTGTAATTTATCTCCTTGGTGATGACAGCCCCATTTTTGGAATGGGACATGTGCTCACTTATAGGGCAAAGCCCAGGGGTGATTAACTACTGCTCCCTTATCGAGTGGATATACATCTCGGCAAGCTGCAACTTTGTGTCCCAGCTAGCCTGTTGTACCGTGGGCCCTGTGGGATTCACATGATGTAGGATGCATGGTGGCACTGCAGCCTGCCTGCCTGCCTTTGGGATTTCTGCTTTTACCTGTGCAGAAACACAATGGGGCCCCTGACAGTAGAAGTTGCTGAGGAGATGTGTTGAGTTAGCAAGGACCGTTGTTGAGGGCTGAAGGATTATGACCAACATCTTCACTCTCTCCTCTGGGTGAAACCTGATAGTCCACTTGAGTTTATGCTTCAGAAAGTTGATTCTAAGATAACAATATACTGTTTCATCTGATAAGCTGTTTTTGCCTCTAACGGCTTGTCTACATGGTGTCATCCAGGAAAGTTAATACAAATTAACTAAAGGTGTGAATTTGAAGTGGGTTAGTTAAACTGCATTAATCCCCTCTGTGAACGCCCTTGTTCAGAAATTAAGGGGCCTTAATTCAGTTTAGTTTAATTGACTTCCAAAGTGAATTAAACTAAACCAAGTTAAGGTCATCTAACTTCTGAATTAACAGTGTACATACAGGGTTTAATGCAGTTTAATCTACTTCAAATTCACAGCTTTAGTTAATTCGTATTAATTTTCTGGGTGTCTTTACAAGCCCTAAGGTGGGGGGAAGGATTATCTCCTTAAAATATCCCTTCTTGAGGTATAAAGCTCCAACAAATTAAGTATACTTAAGCGTGTACTATTATTACAAATATATTTCTTTCATTTTGGTTTGAATGTAAGTGTAGCTGTCACATTGTTTAAGCCTATATTTAATTCACGGGACTGGATTTTTAAAGTGGCGTCAGCCTGGTCTTTCTTTTTGCCTCTGCAATTAATGGTACCTGTGTTTTTGTAGCTGGTGTTAATTGCAGTCACAAATCCTATCATTTTGATCTCTAAGTACAGTACTGGTACTTGATTTGTGGGCAGTCTGAGGCACCAAGATGTCTAAACGGTAGGATTTAAACTAACAATTAACCATAGACTCAAAATACAGGTACAATAAACTGAGAATGTAAAACTGAACTTGAAAACAAGAGGCTAGATCTGACAAACTGATGCATAATACCTAAAAATTGATCTCCCTATAATACAAACATTTTTCAGCAGAAAATGTCAACCCCACCCCATTACCAAGAAATTAAAAACATGCATCAAAACCATTTTGGCTCACACCAGAATATATGTACTGTTTCCGCATACTTCAGCAGTTAATGAAAATGCTGGACTTAGAGTAGCCAATGTTTCTGCTGATTTCAGCTAGGATTTTCAATGAGACATAGGGGAGTTAGGTGCCCTACCCTTATTGAATTTCCCTTAGAAAATCCTAGCTAAGATTTGATGCTAGCGCAGAGACCCAGTAGTAAAATAAAATGGTCCATTATTGGTGTGTTTTAAAAAGAGAGTGCCTCTTTTGAATACCTGCTGAAAATCATATTAGCAGCAAAGACATGACCAGGAGATAGGGTTGCCAACATTGTAATAAATATTTAAAAATGGGATACTCCAGCAGGAGTATAGGTTCCTCCCCCATCCCACCTCTTCCCCTGAGGCTCCTCCTTTTCCCCCTAGACCCCCTCCTGGTCAGCACATTGATTCTATTTTCTGATTTCAGTGCACTTGTGAGTTAGGCTAATTGTTCCATTTACAGCGCACAGGGTAAAACAGCATCATCTTATTATTCCCACATCCAAGCAAATTTAAATCCTATCTGTGCTGAGCCACTCATAGAAACTCAAGTAAGCACAGGATTATGACCTGGACATGCAATTTGATTAAGTTCCTGGTTAAGAACGTGAGTCATTTTTTACGGGGGGTGGGGAGGGGACAGGGGAATAAAAACATGATGGATTTTATCTAATGTATTGCCGCATAGTTCTGTGCAACATGTGCAGTCTCAAAATTTAATCTCTTGTCTGAACAATCAGTTCCAGAATTAATCTGAAAGAAGACTATGTAAGTTGCCTCAGAAGGGTTTCCTTGATGCTTATTGTAATTATTAATAATTAGATGCACATTAAGTTATAATACTTTGCCTCTGTTGGCCAAATGTTATCAAATATTGTCAAAGCCAAGCCTTCAAGCCATTTTAAAAATAATTAACGATACACCTTTTAGTAGAAGAAGCGGTAAATATTTTATGTGCTATAGTCTGTGTACAAGCATCTTGTGGGTCTGTTATTTAATATCCCAAAGTAAACATCTCAAAAGTCTTTCATCATTTTAAGTACAAAAATGACTTACCCTTCCTACTTCCACTAGATTTGTTACCACGACTATGCTGGCTGTGTTCTCATGCCACACCATTCTCCAGAAGTCATATATCGTCTCCTGCATTGGTCCTGAAATAATATATCAAAGGAAAGGTTATTTTCTGAAAGTCTTGGGATTGGAAGCTTATCTCCAGGGAATTTTGAGAGACTGTTTTTATCTGTACATATCAGTATTGTCATATTTTTCATTTAGGGTTGAATTTCTCTCACTATCCAGCCCACCAGCATTTAAGTTATTTCTCCCCCCCCCCCCCCCCGAAATAGTGCTGTGAAAGAAAGTTAGTTCTCCAACATTTAGATATTTATCACCGTAATACCCAGAAGTGGCATTAGACAAATGGATAACATTACTCTTTCTGGTAACAATTTGATGATATTCTGGGGAAAGTATATATGGAATAAAATGAGCCTCAATGGACTATATGGCCTTTTCTGGTTTCAAATATTTTTCTTAGTGTTCACTATCAAATTAGTCCAACACCTAAATTGTACTTTCTGAAGTGAAGCAGAGGTTATAGTTTTTTTGAGTTGCAGTATATCATTTTTAGAATAGTGGGGGAAATGGTAAAGATCCCTGGCATGACATGACAACAGTCTATTCTGCCGCATTTATTCTGAGGAATGACCTTGAAAAATCAGTGTGCTTTAAAATTCAAAACCCTGTACACTCAGGTCTTGGAGCATTGTGCTAAAAGTGGAGAGTCAATCCATTGTAGTACAGTATTATAAATAGTAATGACAGAAATGTAAAATTGCCAGAACACCCACGTCACTAATTTCATTTACTTCTACATCTTTTCTGTTACACATGGTATTCATCCCAACTTTTGGATCTCAAACAAGTTCAAGGCAAAGAGAATAAACAGTTATAAAATACTGCCAATTACTAAAAACCTAGCATCCACAGTGAATCATCTACTGAACCTCTATACTGCAGTAAGCAATTAGTTGCTTATTCAGGAGAGTGCCATTAGTCTATTCATTAAGAGACAAATTTATCCACCTTACCTCTCCAAAAAAAGAGAGATCTACACACTTGAAGCATTAATAAAGCCCTTGATTTATTTATTTAATTTTCAATTAAATTAAAGGGTTGTGTCCAGGTGATAAGTTTTGACAGTGTGAAGCTTCTTTGGAAAGTGTTGTCATTCCTACTCTCAGAATTGGAACATTATATTTATAAAATAATAATAATTTTACAGCAATTGAAATACCACTTAATCACACCTCAATGGACTGGGGTGGGCAAACTACGGCCTGGGGGCCACATCCAGCCCTCCAGCTGGTTTAAACTGGCCCTCGAACTCCTGTTAGGGAGCGGGGTCTGGAGTTTGCTCTGCTCCTGTGCTCCAGCTGGGGAACGGGATCCAAGGCCACTCCACGTGTGCGTGCCAAGGTTCCTGGAAGCAGCAGCATGTCACCCCTCTGACTCCTACGCTTAGGGACAGCCAGGGGGCTGCGCACACTGCTCCCGCCCCAAGCGCCACCCCTGCAGCTCCCATTGGCTGGGAACTGCGGCTAATGGGAGCTGCAGGGGCGGTGCCTGTGGACTGGGCAGCTAACAGAACCACCTAGTCACACCTCTGCATAGGAGCCGGAGGGGGGACATGCTGCTGGTTCCAGGAGCTGCTTCAGGTAAGCGCCACCCGGAGCCTGCATCCCTGACCCTCTCCCGAACCCCAACCCCCTGCCCCAGCCTAGAGCCCCCTCCAGCACCCTGAACTCCTCATTTTTGGCCCCACTCCAGAGCCCGCAGCTCCAGCCAGAGCCCTCACTCCTCTGTGCCCCTGCCCCAGCCCTGATCCCCCTCCCGCTCTCTGAACCCCTTGGTTCCAGCCTGGAGCACCCTCCTACACCCCAAATCCCTCATCCCAATCTCACCCCAGAGCCTGCACCTCCAGCTGGAGCCTTTCTCCTCCCCCACATGCACCCAACCCCCTGTCCCAGCCTGGAGCCCTCTCCCACACCCTGAACTCCTCATTTCTGGCCCCACCCCAACGCCCGCACCCCCACCCCAGAGCCCGCACCATCTCCTGCACCCCAACCCCAATTTCATGAGCATTCATGGCCCACCATACAATTTTCATACCAAGATGTGGCCCTTGGGCCAAAAAGTTTGCCCACCCCTGAGCTAGAGTGCAATGTTTTACAAAGACAATGTCAACTTAAAAACCACACTTCTCTGTATAATGTTTTTAAAATTTAATTTTACATGTGACATTTAAAAGCACTATAATTATTTTCTTTAATATACAGAGATTATTTTAAAAAAATGTTTCCTACTTCTCTGCACCTTGTCTGCTTTGTGCATTTGACAGCACTTTGTGTATAGTCAGTTTCACTGTTTTCCCTAGGGGCAGTCAGTTTTCCTTTTACTTGTGTAGGTGTTTCACATAACATTACAGGAGAAAAAGGCATTTAAAATAATCGGAAAATGTGATTGTAAGAGCACAAAAGTCTTGAGGCAGGTGTAGCACCTGAATCTATTTACTTCTACTTCAGTTTTTGAACTGTGCTAGATTCCAAGCTGATGGTGTGACTTAAAAACTCAAGTCCATTTTTTAATTTAAAATGCAGAACATCTGATACTTTTGAGAAATACTGTGTTCCCAAACACGACAAGTTGAAATTATTCCTCAGCATTTGGAATCCTGAAGCTGAATATCTCACCTCATAAGTATCCTGTATATATTATTCAAGATTGATCTGTGTTCCATTTTCTTATGTTCCATTGATCGTGTACATTATGGGTGAATTTGTGATTTGTTTTATTTTTGTATTTTTATGTAATGTAAGATTCAATATAGCTTTTTAGACAAAAAAAGTCAGAACATAATGGGACCGATCCCAGGCTCCATTAAGTTGCTTTGTATTGCTGGGGAGGTGGAAAGTGACCTTCCAGTTTCCCTAATGGGGCAACTAAGAATATCCAAGGGACCAGGGTGGGGGTTGGACTGGAGAGTGATGTGCTCTACAATTGTTTCAATGAGTGTAAATTAGAGCATCCCTGTGGTTGCTGTAATATATGTTATGGACCAATTCAGTCTCTCCACCCCAAGCTCAGGATCGGAGGAGGCATAAAGGTAACTCAGAGTTACCTCCCCCCACTCCTCTTTCTGTCCCTCTGTCCTTACACTCCCATGCCCCCTAACAGCAGCGGTCTCTGTGCCTTCAGTGTGTCACTTAACCTTTCCATCTTTCTGCTCTAATTTTTAAAATGGATATATACATTGCAGGGTACGTCTAGGCTGCTATGTAAGTCCAGGATTCAAACTCAGGCTCAAGCCTAACCCACACTTCTGTCTACACACAAATTGTGCTGACCCAGGGTTCCATGACCCCACGTCAGCGGAGGGTCCGAGCCTGAGCCAAGCTAAGACCCAGAGTTCAAGAGAACTGCTTTGTAGTGTACACATAACCTCTCTAGACTTGTGGTCTGGGAGTCTACCAAAAGTATTCCACAATTCCATGGGCTGATTTTCTTTGCTCTGTGAACAGTTAAGTTTGGTGGACAGTTAAGTTTTCCCACACTGCCCCATGAACAAAGGGCTAGAGCGGCCACATTTTGGGAGGATCCTAGGAAGCCTGGGATATGGGGGTTGGAACTGGGCCTGCGTAATACACTGTAGGTGCAGGAACCCCAGGGTTGGGACCCCCACTTCACCAGTTCCTAACCTGGGATTACAAATGAGGGTAGATGCTCAAGCCCTAGATTAATAAACTCAGGACCTGCTAACTCAAGTTCTACTAGGCCTGGGATTACATTGCAGCGTAGACATGCCCTAAGACACAATAACAATGGGGACTAGCTGGGAGAAGGTGAGTAGGGAGTATTGGGCATATTACATCAGATATTAGTTAGTACTGATCTCATCTGACCCCCTCTCCTGGCCTTGGCTCCCCAAGAAGGGGTAGCAATGGGAAGCTGTAATCGGTAGAGCTAGTTGGGAATTTTCCATCAAAATGTTTTATCTGTGGGAAAATATAGTTCCTGGAAAATCAAAAATTTTCAAAGGAAAATTTTGATTTTGTTGAAATTTTTCAATTTTTTGTTGGAAAATGGCATCAAAACAGCTTGTGTTCTGGGTCAGTTTGTTGAACCTTGGGACAAACCACTGCATTGAACCATGAATTATGTGACCCTGGTGCATCCTGGGACACTTTGGCTGGCCTACAGAAGAGAATGCTACGTAAGGTCCCTGACCTACGAATTCCATGAAACTCCACAGCAGCTCAATGTGGAATCGAGCCAAAATGAAACATTTCAATTCAGGAATGCTGAAACCTTTTGTTTTAAGTGCCAATGTCAAAAAGAAATGTTTCAACATTTCCAAAAGAATTTTTTTTTTAAAGTTTCATTCTATGAAAATCATAGAATATCAGGATTGGAAGGGACCTCAGGAGATCATCTAGTCCAACCCCCTGCTCAAAGCAGGACCAATTCCCAACTAAATCATCCCAGCCAGGGCTTTGTCAAGCCTTACCTTAAAAACTTCTAAGGAAGGAGATTCCACCACCTCCCTAGGTAACCCATTCCAGTGCTTCACCACCCTCCTAGTAAAAAAGTTTTTCCTAATATCCAACCTAAACCTCCCCACTGCAACTTGAGACCATTACTCTTTGTTCTGTCATCTGGTACCACTAAGAACAGTCTAGATCCATCCTCTTTGGAACCCCTTTTCAGGTTGTTGAAAGCAGCTATCAAAACACCCCTCATTCTTCTCTTCTGCAGACTAAACAATCCCAGTTCCTTCAGCCACTTGTGCTCCAGCCCCCTAATCATTTTTGTTGCCCTCCACTGGACTCTTTCCAATTTTTCCACATCCTTCTTGTAGTGTGGGGCCCAAAACTGGACACAGTACTCCAGATGAGGCCTCACCAATATCGAATAGAGGGGAACAATCACGTCCCTCGATCTGCTGACAATGCCCCTACTTATACAGCCCAAAATGCTGTTAGCCTTCTTGGCAACAAGGGCACACTGTCGACTCATATCCAGCTTCTCGTCCACTGTAATCCCTAGGACCTTTTCTGCAGAACTGCTTCCTAGCCATTCGGTACCTAGTCTGTAACAGTGAATGGGATTCTTCCGTCCTAAGTGCAGGACTCTGCACTTGTCCTTGTTGAACCTCATCAGGTTTCTTTTGGCCCAACCCTCTAATTTGTCTAGGTCCGTCTGTATCCTATCCCTACCCTCCAGCGTATCTACCACTTCTCCCAGTTTATTGTCATCTGCAAACTTGCTGAGAGTGCAGTCCACGCCATCCTTCAGATCATTAATGAAGATATTGAACAAAACCGGCCCCAGGACCGACCCTTGGGGCTCTCCGCTTGATACCGGCTGCCAACTAGACATGGAGCCATTGATCACTATCTGTTGAGCCCGACGATCTAGCCAGCTTTCTATCCACCTTATAGTCCATTCATCCAGCCCATACTTCTTTAACTTGCCGGCAAGAATACTGTGGGAGACCTAATCAAAGCTTTGCTAAAGTCAAGGAATAACACATCCACTGCTTTCCCCTCATCCACAGACCCAGTTATCTCCTCATAGAAGGCAATTAGGTTAGTCAGGCATGACTTGCCCTTGGCGAATCCATGCTGACTGTTCCTGATCACTTTCCTCTCCTCTAAGTGCTTCAGAATTGATTCCTTGTGGACCTTCTCCATGATTTTTCCAGGTACTGAGGTGAGGCTAACTGGCCTGTAGTTCCCCGGATCCTCCTTCTCCCCTTTTTAAAGATGGGCACTACATTAGCCTTTTCCCAGTCATCCGGGCCCTCCCTGATCACCATGAGTTTTCAAAGATAATGGCCAATGGCTCTGCAATCACATCCGCCAACTCCTTTAGCACCCTCGGATGCAGCGCATCCGGCCCCATGGATTTGTGCTCATCCAGCTTTTCTAAATAGTCCCGAACCACTTCTTTCTCCACAGAGGGCTGGTCACCTCCTCCCCATGCTGTGCTGCCCAGTGCAGCAGTCTGGGAGCTGACCTTGTTCGTGAAGACAGAGGCAAAAAAAGCATTGAGTACATTAGCTTTTTCCACATCCTCTGTCACTAGGTTGCCTCCCTCATTCAGTAAGGGGCCCACTCTTTCCTTGACTTTCTTCTTGTTGCTAATATACCTGAAGAAACCTTTCTTGTTACTCTTAACATCTCTTGCTAGCTGCAACTCCAAGTGTGATTTGGCCTTCCTGATTTCACTCCTGCATGCCTGAGCAATATTTTTACACTCCTCCCTGGTCATTTGTCCAATCTTCCACTTCTTGTAAGCTTCTTTTTTGTGTTTAAGATCAGCAAGGATTTCACTATTAAGCCAAGCTGGTCGCCTGCCATATTTACTATTCTTTCTACACATCGGGATGGTTTGTTCCTGCAATCTCAATAAGGATTCTTTAAAATACAGCCAGCTCTCCTGGACTCGTTTCCCCCACATCTTATTCTCCCAGGGGATCCTGCCCATCAGTTCCCTGAGGGAGTCAAAGTCTGCTTTTCTGAAGTCCAGGGTCCGTATTCTGCTGCTCTCCTTTCTTCCTTGTGTCAGGATCCTGAACTCGACCATCTCATGGTCACTGCCTCTCAGGTTCCCATCCACTTTTGCTTCCCCTACTAATTCTTCCCAGTTTGTGAGCAGCAGGTCAAGAAGAGCTCTGCCCCTAGTTGGTTCCTCCAGCACTTGCAGCAGGAAATTGTCCCCTACACTTTCCAAAAACTTCTTGGATTGTCTGTGCACCGCTGTATTGCTCTCCCAGCAGATATCAGGGTGATTAAAGTCTCCCATGAGAACCAGGGCCTGCGATCTAGTAACTTCTGTTAGTTGCCGGAAGAAAGCCTCATCCACCTCATCCCCTGGTCTGGTGGTCTATAGCAGACTCCCACCACGACATCACCCTTGTTGCTCGCACTTCTAAACTTAATCCAGAGACTCTCAGGTTTTTCTGCAGTTTCATACCGGAGCTCTGAGCAGTCATACTGCTCTCTTACATACAATGCAACTCCCTGACCTTTTCTGCCCTAGGACAGTGCATCTCATATTTTTGATATTTCATTTTTTTTTGGTCCTAAGTCAGGGCAAAAAACAAATGTCAGGATATCCAAATTTCCTATGGGACAGAAATTCCCAATTTTCAACCAGCTCTAGCAGTGGGGGAGTAAATGGAAGCACAGCAAAGCAGCTGTCCATGATGTTGTTGCCTCAAGATCATGCAGTGGTTTACCTTCTGTGAGGTTTAGGGTTACAGATCCTCTGTCTAAGCAACCTGTTTTCTTCCCCTTCTGTGAAGCCACCATCCCTGAGTAACTAAAGTGGTGACCCAGGAAGAGAGAGAGTATTCTTAGAATAATTTTTCCCCTTCTACAGGACCATCTGTGGCAGTGGGCAGTTGGGCTATAGTCTAGAAGAGTGGCTCATTGACAGTTCTGGGATATTTTGCAACTATTTGTACTCGACTTGAATCTTTTTCTCAGTAACCAGAGTTTTCCTTGTGGGTTTCAAGACTTCTGTATTTCAGGTACTGAACTCACAAATCAAGCCAAGAAACAAATCCTAAGCATCAGTTATATCTTGAAATTTTTTCATTTTCTGTTTTGAAGAAGGCGGGAAATAAATAAATGAGTCTGAAAAAAGTTTTTGTGAGAACAAGAATCCTAATTACAACAACTATGGCTACAGAAGGAACTGAACAGGGTCAATCTTTCCTCCAAACATAATTCATTGTCTTTGTTTTCCTCATTCACTCTTCTTCAGCTGCACTGAGCTTAGTTTTGCTTCACATTCTTCTTGGAATGAGTGATGCAAGAAATGTCGTTTTCTGCAATGTCAGGTGTGATCTTCTCCATCTTGTCTGCCATAGTAAGAGGTGGGGGAGTGGAGTCAGCTTATTCTTATAAGTGTTTTCCTGTTACATTCACCCACCCACCCAGCCTCCAAACTTCTTTCAGATTCAGGACAGTGCTGGGGAGCAGGGAGGAGGAGGGACAGAATACCTAGTTAAAAGTCTTTGAAAGTAATTCTTTCCTACCCTATTTTTCTTTTCTTCTTGACATTTTTAAAATTATTTTCTGACACCTGAATAAATTATTACTCTGTCATCTGTCGCCAGACAGAACTGAAAAGCATTAGTGGCCAGGTAGGGGTGTAGAATTTATTGTCATCAAGAGCTGCACAATTTGATTCCAGAGACTCATGAAGGGGGGGGGGGGGGAGGGGGAAGAGAGAGAGAGAGAGAGAAAGAGAGAGAGACTATAATTGTTATCAGCATCAAGTTTAGATGTTTGCACAATAGACAATAAGGTTATTTGGCAGCAGTTGCCCCCTTGTGGTCGTAAAAGGTCTGAAGGGAAGGTACTGTATTTCTAAAACATTAAGGTTTTGGCACATTACATTAGCTACATAATATTGGAGCTGGTATCAAAGATCTCTAATGTAAAGAAATCAGCAAGTGAGCTCTTGCTTGATGCTACCAGAAGGTGCAAAGCAAAGGAAAGTAAAAATATAAATAAACATTTAAATGAAGTAGTGAAGAAAACTTAAAGATATAAGCCATTTCATGAAAAATTACCATTCGCTGTTTACCAATAGTTGCCCCAAAGGATAAATACATAGTACGAGGTGAACAATCATGGAGCTTTAAAAAAAAAAGTTTAAACACTAACAACTGATATACTGTACACAGAGACTTTCTACATCTTTCTTCTGTTATGCTTGGTATTATATGATCCAATTCCAACACCTGATATTTTTCACTGAGTCAGGTGAACAGTTTAAGAGATAAACTTACCTGGAATGTGAAATATTGAAGTTCAGAAAGAAATGAGAAGCAAAAAGTAAACTGGTATCAAACTGTATGGATATAAAAAGCAAATGGAGCCAGTGGGTATCAGAAGCAGAGGTGAAAGTAACTTAAAGGACTTACCGGTACTCCGGAGTCCTTAGGAGGGGGTGGGGCTTCAACTGGAAGAGGCATGGCCTCTACCAGAAGAGGTGGGGCCTTTAAATCCCCGGGCACTTTAAATCACCATAGGAGGGGGCTCCTGGCTGCCACCGCTACCCCGGGGCCCCGGCCTCTTGCGTACATGGGGCATGAGATGACTGAGAACGTATCCTTGGCCTTTCTGCTTTGGGTGTGCAGCAATAGCTGCATTCCTTCTTTCACTTAAGGAAAACTGGCTGCAGTACTTTGGTTGCCTACTGCATGGACACACTAGAGCAGTGGTTCTCAAAGCTGGTCCGCTGCTTGTGTAGGGAAAGCCCCTCGCGGGCCGGGCCGGTTTATTTACCTACCGCATCCACAGGTTTGGCCGATCGCGGTTCCCACTGGCCAATGGGGGCTGTGGGAAGCAGCGGCCAGCACATCCCTCGGCCCGCGCTGCTTCCCGCAGCCCCCATTGGCCTGGAGCGGCGAACTGCGGCCAGTGGGAGCCGTGATTGGCCGAACTTGCAGACACGGCAGGTAAACAAGCCGGCCCGGCCTGCCAGGGACTTTCCCTGAACAAGCAGCGGACTGGCTTTGAGAACCACTGCACTAGAGAGTAACAGTCCCTTGCACTATTTCTAGTGTCTAGCACATATGCATTCGGGGACTCACACTTTGGCCCTCTGTCTTTAAAGGTATATGATCCCCGCTGGTAAATTCAATGTACTCTATAGTGTTTCTAATGAACAGTTCTGATTTCAAGACTCCATAGCAAAGATGAATAGTTCCTTTTGCAAATGCACTGACAAGGAAACAGTGCCTATCAGAAATAGAAAAAGTACATTCCAAGGTGTCTTGACAATTTAGTATGAAACCAACAAAAATAATTAGTGGAGCAACAAAATACCAGATTCAAAGTTGTATAATTAAAAATTCAGGAAAGTGACTTTCCCTGATGCAATCTTAAAATGGAACATTCCAACTGCTAATAGAATAACGTAAGGATAGTTCCACAGCATGAGGCTCCATTTGTATGCAAAACTACAGAATTACTAATGTTCTGCCAATCCATGATCTGATAGGATAATTATCCCATAAGTACTTTCTCCATTTTCTCTGAACCATGGTGCAATTTTATATAGCAACTTGGATCATAGTAAAACACCTTTTCAGAAAATATGTCAAAAGCTGTGATTTAAAATAAGAGGAGTCCCAGAAGAGGGAAAGAGGGGTTTGGGAGGTGGGATAGACTGGAACTCGATGGCATAGCCAGTGGAAATAACGTTTAAACCCATCTGTCTGAAGTTAAGATCTGTCATGAAAGGAAATGGGTTATGTGATGGCTGAATGATGGGAAAGTTGCTACCAAAAGAACTGGTTGAATGCTCGTGGGCCATCTGACAAAATGCCTTTCTAACAGGCTGATGAGTCTGAAGGGAAGATGGTGATGGAGCAGAGAGCTTGCCTTGTTGCAGTCTTCGGTACTTTCTTGGTGGCTCGGAGGATCATTAGTGAAACAATGGCTGTGGTGGTAGTTAGTATCTCTGTTATTGTAGTCTCGAGAGTTCTGTCCATGACAATGGGGTATATATACACACCCAACGAGCAGAGGCTGATGCAAGAATCTTTCAGTGAGTAGAGTGCCTCATCTGTCTTCTCACTGAAGAGGGTATTCCCTTCGAAGGAAGGCTTTGCACTGTTGCTGGTATCTCTTTAGGGACCCCAGATGTCTGTAACCAGGAGCTTCCTTTCTAAATATTGGAGATTGAGGTCAGAATCTGAGACCCAATGGTAAGTGTCCAATGTGCCCCAGTGTGATCATGCAGGGTTGTAAGCATAGGTAGGTGGACCATATGATGGGTAACAGTGCTCCCTCAGTGAAGAATATGGGTCCTGTGTATGGGAGGGTCTCCATGAAGCCATGGAAGTCCTGTCAGGGCTAGGTTGTTGTGGTGAGGCCCTTGTTGGAACAGGTCCATCTCTTGATTCTCCTCCAGGAACTGTTCTTACTCAAGTGGTGAGGTTGTTAGCGTCACCTGTGTGAGGGTGGCACCACTGGAGTTGGGCTAGGACTTTCAAAGAGCTCACAAGAGTTTACTAAGGAAACTAAGAAGTCCCCAAGGGTGAAATTCCCCTCTGTGCTGAGGCCCAGCATAAGGCCTCTGCACCTCTTAAGTCCCACGTAAGTCCTCAAATAGGGCTGACACCATCTGGTATAGTAATTCATATGGTCTTGTCCAACTGTACTTACACAGGATGTGGCAGAATTTGGCCTTAAGTAATGATTAAGAGCTAAGTGCTACCTATTAATTGCTGAATTTGTGGAAGGCACACTTGACTATTAATTATTTTTTGTTTCCAATACCATCCACAGTGTGACTGTGCTGAATAAACAGGAAAAAAGACACAGTCTCTGCCTCAGAGAGCTTTACACTAGAGAAATATCTCTTCAGACCTCCCTTCCCCTGCAAAAAAAAAAAATGCTTAGAAAACATATTCCCTTCTTCATGGATTCTATTTCTTTTCTAATAGGTACTAGTTTGTGCTTTGTGAGTTAGGATTTTACCAGAACATCAAGACATAAACCATAACCAAACAGATTTTCTCCAGATTCATTTACTTCTAGTTTGAAACTACTGTGACAAAGTTCCTCCTCTATCTTGGTGGGTCCTGCGCTTATTGGCGGATTTTTTTTGCCTCAGAGATTCACCATGTGGGTTGGAGAACAGCCCAGAGACATTCCCCTCTGGAAGAACCCACAGTCCATGTCAATTGGGAGGTTTGAGGGGAACCCGGGCCCGCCCTCTACTCCGGGTTCCAGCCCAGGGCCCTGTGGACTGCAGCTGTCTATAGTGCCTCCTGTAACTGCTGCATGACAGCTACAACTCCCTGGGCTACTTCCCCATGGCCTCCTTCAAACACCTTCCTTATTCTCACCACAGGACCTTTCTCCTGGTGTCTGATAATGCTCGTGCTCCTCAGTCCTCCAGCAGCACACCCTCTCACTCTCAGCTCCTTGTGCCTCTTGCTCCCAGCTCCTCACACTCGCACCACAAACTGAAGTGAGCTCCTTTTAAAACCCAGGTGCCCTGATTAGCCTGCCTTAATTGATTCTAGCAGCTTCTTAATTGGCTCCAGGTGTCCTAATTAGCCTGCCTGCCTTAACTGGTTCTAGCAGGTTCCTGATTACTCTAGTGCAGCCCCTGCTCTGGTCACTCAGGGAACAGAAAACTATTCATCCAGTGACCAGTATATTTGCCCTCTACCAGACTCCTGTACCCCACTGGTCTGGGTCTGTCACATATCCCTCCCCCCTGCTCAACGCCAAGGGGTTGGGCAGCTTGGGACGCCAGATAGTGCACACGTGACAAGCCATCGGCGTTGCCATGACGGCTCCCTGCTCTGTGTTGCACATGGAACTGGAAAGGTTGGAGGGATAAGAACCATCTGGTCACCCTTGTGTTCTTCTCCTTGTTCCGCTGCATTCATTGAAGAGGGGCATGGTTGGTCACGAGGACAAATCTGCGCCCGAGCAGGTAGTAGCGCAATGTTTCCATGGCCCATTTTACAGCGAGGCATTCTCTCTCCACCACTGCATATTTTTGTTCCCTTGGAAGGAGTTTCCGACTGAGGTATAGAATTGGGTGTTCCTCTCCCCGACCATCTGTGATAGAATGGCCCCCAAACCCTACTTCCGATGCATCCGTCTGCAGGATAAACTCCTTGGTGAAATCAGGGGCTATCAGTACGGGGTTACTGCAGAGGGCAGTCTGTAGGTCTGTGAATGCTTCCTCTGCTGCGTCAGACCATCTCACCAGATCAGGTCCACGGGCTTTCACTAAGTCTGTCAGGGGGCTTACCCTTGTGGCAAAGTGGGGGATAAATCGTCGGTAATACCCCACCACACCTAGGAACGTCCGGATTTGTTTCTTGTGACTTGGTCGGGGCCAATTTTGGATGGCCTCTAACTTGTTCACTTGGGGTTTTACCAGACCTTCTCCCACAATGTAGCCAAGATATTTGGCCTCTGTAAACCCTATAGCGCACTTGGCAGGGTTTGCTGTAAGGCCAGCTCGCCTGAAGGTATCAAGGACTGCCTCCACCTTCTCCAGGTGGGTTTCCCAGTCTGGGGTATGAATGACCACATCGTCCAAGTAGGCTGCAGCATAATTGTTATGTGGGTGTAATAGCTTGTCCATGAGGCGCTGGAAGGTAGCTGGGGCCCCATGTAGTCCAAAAGGGAGGACAGTATATTGAAAAAGACCCTCTGGTGTAGAGAACACAGTCTTTTCCTTTGCGTCTTCTGCAAGGGGAATCTGCCAGTACCCCTTTGTCAAGTCTAGGGTAGTCAAGTAGCGGGCATTACCCAGACGGTCCACTAGCTCATTTATGTGAGGTATGGGGTACACGTCGAACTGGGATACTTCGTTTAGTCGCCGGAAGTCGTTGCAAAATCTTGTGGTGCCATCAGGTTTGGGCACCAGCACGACTGGGCTGGACAACTGACTGTGGGATTCTTCGATGATCCCCAACTCCAGCATTTTTTTTTTTACTTCTGCTTTTATTTCCTCCCTTTTTGCCGCTGGCACCAGATAGGGCCTCATTGTTACTCTGACCCCAGGGTTCATGACGATGTGGTGAGATGTCTCGGTTGTTCGACCCGGTTTTGTCGAGAACACATCTTGGTTCTGGAAGATCATCTCAGACACCTCATTCTTCGGGTCTGGTGTTAAATCGGGAGACACTCTCACCTGTTTGGAAGGCTTGTTTTCCTGGGTTAGGTCTTTTTGGACCGTTGTGCATGCCTCTTGTGCATTCCAGGGTTTCAGAAAGTTAACGTAATAAATCTGTTCTTGTTTTCTGCGTCCTGGCTGCCGCACCTTGTAGGTTACTTCCCCGACGGGTTCAACCACCTCATAGGGCCCCTGCCATTGGGCCAGAAGCTTGCTTTCTGCCGTGGGTACCAACACCATAACCCGATCCCCTGGTTGGAACTGTCGCACTTTTGCCTGGCGATTGTAATGGGTTCGCTGGGCCTCCTGTGCCTTCTCCAAATGTTCCCATACAATAGGGGTAACCCGGGCTATCCGGTCTCGCATCTGCATTACATGCTCTATTATATTTCTCCCATCATTGGGTTCCTCTTCCCAGATCTCTTTGGCGCTATCTAGTATGCCATGGGGGTGACGCCCGTATAATAACTCGAAGGGGGAAAACCCAGTTGAGGCCTGAGGTACCTCCCGGATAGCGAACATAAGGTAGGGTAGTAGGGTGTCCCAATCCTTCCCATCCCGACTTACCACCTTCCTTATCATAGCCTTGAGGGTGCGGTTAAACCTTTCTACCAACCCATTAGTCTGCGGATGGTAGACCGAAGTTCTCAGGGTATGTATATGAAGCAGCGTACAGAGGTCCTTCATTAGCTTTGACATAAATGGGGTTCCTTGGTCGGTTAATATCTCCTTCGGTAGCCCCATTCGGGCAAAAATCCCCACCAGCTCTTTGTTTTAGAGGCCGTGTTCCACAGGGGGATGGATTCTGGGTAGCGAGTAACATAGTCCAAAACAACAAGTATATATTGGTGGCCCCGAGCCGTCTTCTCCAGGGGTCCCACTAGGTCCATGGCTATTCGCTCAAAGGGGACCTCTATGATGGGAAGGGTTATTAAAGGTGCCCTCAAGTGGGGATGGGGACTGTGCAGCTGACACTCCAGGCAGGAGGCACAGTACCTCCGCACTTCATGTACTCCGGGACAGAAGAACCGTCGTAGGATTCGTGCCAGGGTCTTCTCTACCCCCAAATGCCCCCCAAAAAGATGACTAAGAGCAAGACTTAATACAGCGTTCTGGTGTTTTTGAGGTACTAGGATCTGCTGTACCTTCTGCCCCTGTACTGGTGCAACCCAGTATAAGAGATCCTTCTTCATTATGAAGTAGGGTCCTGGTCCCTGGGTTTTCCCTTCCACGGGGACCCCATCTATTTCGGTCACCTCCTTCCTAATGTTGTCATACCTTGGGTCTTCTGCCTGGTCCCGTCCAAAATTTCCTCTCCCAGGGCTAACCTGCCCAAGATCTAGGGGCCCAGTCTCTGTTGCCTCTACTGGTTCAGAAGCATTTGGGTTGGGGTCAGACTCAGGTTCTTCTCCCTCCTGCGTGGCCTCCTTTTCAGCTGTGCGGGTCCACCTACCTACAAGAGCGACCCTCTGGCTTTGGGTCAGTATTCGGGTTCCCAAGGCCTTAGCTGCCCTTCTTTCCCTTTTTGTCTTTCTACCCTGTCTGGGAGTGGAGAACAAATCTGGGGATATTTCAGAGAAGATTGGGGGTTGACAGTCTGCTGTGGATGCCTCACCAATTTTAGGGTCCCCATCTTTCTCCAATCCCCCTACTGGGAGTAAGTTTCCAAACCCTGGGAAGTCCCTCCCTATGAGCACCAGGTATGGGAGTTTAGGGACTACACCTGCTGCTACCTCAGTAGTGTTCCCTTGGATCTCGATTTTTACTGGGATGGTGGGGTAGTAACTAACTGTCCCATGGAAACATGTTATCCCCGTACGTTTAGCCTGCAGCAGTTGACTACGCTTCACGAGCTTCCCTGAGATAAGCGTGATAGCACTCCCCGAATCAACCAGTGCCGTGGTCCCTTCCCCATTTAGTTTAACTGGTCTGGTATACATATGTGGGGTTAGTGAGACCCCCACAAGGTGGATTAGGGAGCATGGATCTGCCCAGTTCCCCAGGTAACACTGCATAGGCTCCTCAGCATTGGGACACTGTGCAGCTATGTGTTCTCACTCCCCGCAGGCATAACATCTGTATGGAGCCTTAGGAGTTCCCCGGTCTCTTGGTTTGGGCAGTCTAACATCACGATCCTCTTCTCCCTCAGTGCTCCGATTCTTTGTGGCCTCTGATGGGACTTAAGCCTCTCTCTTTTTCCACCTGGGCCCTCCTGGTGGCCCAGTCACCTGAACTTTAGGGTTTGGTGCTGCTAGTTTAACCCGGGGTGCCTCTTCCTTAACTGGTTGGGTCAGCCCCCTTGCTGTCCTTCGCCTCTCTACCAGGGCGATAACCTCGTCATAGGTGGAGGGTTGGTTCTGGCTTACCCAGGCACGAAGGTCTGGTGGTAGTCCCCTCATGTATCGGTCGATGACCAGAACTGCTAGTATCTCTTCTGGACTCCGGGACTCTGTCTGCAACCACTTTTGTGTGAGATGGATGAGGTCATACAATTGGGACCGCGGGGTTTTATCTTCCTGGTACCTCCAACCGTGATACTGCTGGGCACGCACTGCTGTCATTACCCCAGATCTGGTCAGGATCTCTGCTTTCAGCTGGGGGTAGTCTGCCGCAGCCTCTTCAGGCAGATCATGGTAGGCCTTCTGGGCCTCCCCACATGGGAATGGGGCAAGGATGCTAGACCACTGATCTCAAGGCCAAGCCTCCCGTAGGGCTGTCCTCTCAAAGGGCAGAAGGTATGCCCTACATCATCCTCCTGTGTCATTTTCTGCAGCCAATGGCTGGCCCGTATGAGCCGCGTCCCATTATGGTCGCGATTCAGCTCTGTAAGAGACTTTACCTGGTTTACCAGTTCCCGCAACATAGCTCGGTCTTGAGCAGCCTGGTCCATCAGCAGGTGATTACAGTCTCTTGCTGCAGGCGCACTGCCTCCTGTTGGGCGGCTGCCTGGACACGGGTAGCCTCCTGCTGGGCTGCCGTAGCTTCTATCAGTGCCCGCACTACGTCATCCATTGTGGTGAAAAAATATAAACACTCTCCCTTTTTTTTGTTTGGTTTTGTTGTTGTTGTTGTTTTTAAATCACCCTCCTTCTTCCGCCTCGCTGTGCGGCCCAAGATCCCACTCCTGACACCAGTGTGACAAAGTTCCTCCTCTAGCTTGGTGAGTCCTGCGCTTATTGGCGGATTTTTTTTGCCTCAGAAATTCACCATGTGGGTTGGGGAACAGCCCAGAGACATTCCCCTCTGGAAGAACCCACAGTCCAGGTCAATTGGGAGGTTTGGGGGGAATCCGGGCCCGCCCTCTACTCCGGGTTCCAGCCCAGGGCCCTGTGGACTGCAGCTGTCTGTAGTGCCTCCTGTAACAGATGCATGACAGCTACAACTCCCTGGGCTACTTCCCCATGGCCTCCTCCAAACACTTTCCTTATTCTCACCACCGGACTTTCTCCTGGTGTCTGATAATGCTTGTGCTCCTCAGTCCTCCAGCAGCATACCCTCTCAACTCTCAGTTCCTTGTGCCTCTTGCTCCCAGCTCCTCACACTCGCACCACAAACTGAAGTGAGCTCCTTTTAAAACCCAGGTGCCCTGATTAGCCTTAATTGATTCTAGCAGCTTCTTCTTAATTGGCTCCAGGTGTCCTAATTAGCCTGCCTGTCTTAACTGGTTCTAGCAGGTTCCTGATTACTCTAGTGCAGCCCCTGCTCTGGTCACTCAGGGAACAGAAAACTACTCATCCAGTGACCAGTATATTTGCCCTCTACCAGACTCCTATACCCCACTGGTCGGGGTCTGTCACACTAGGCATTAAAATATGTTCTATCACAGATCAAACTCTCTCATAACTTTAACTGTATTTAGTTTCTTTTTTGACATATAAAAATGATATGCTGCTCCTATTTTATAATGTTAAAAAAAAGTAATATCATAATTCCACAGCAGTTGATCTGATTCAGATGAATTAACTAGGATTTATACTTTAACTATTAATTTTAAGCTGAAGTTTTCATGATTTGCACACCCTATATAGACTGTTAATAAGAAACAGATTTTACTAAATCTTCTTAACATGGCGTTTCAAGAAAACTCTGAATGCAATTTTAGTATCTAACATAAATGCCCTGAACTGTGCAGCAAGATACTCTCTGGTGTACCCTCTTCGAAAAAAACTCCTTCTGACCAGGGGCGTCTCTTAGGTTTTTTGCTGCCCCAAGCACGGCAGTCAGGTGGCCTTCGGCGGCATGCCTGCGGGCGGTCCACGGTCACACGGATTCGGCGGCATTTCTGCGGGTGATCTGCCAGTCCCATGGCTTTGGCGTACCTGCCGCCGAATTGCTGCCGAAGCCACGGGACTGGCGGACCTCCCGCAGGCATGCTGCCGAAGGCTGCCTGACTGCCGCCCCCACAGCGACCGGCAGGCCGCCCAACGTGGCTTGCCGCCCCAGGCATGCGCTTGCTGCGCTGGTGCCTGGAGCAGCCCCTGCTTCTGACCAGCCCAAGATTACACACCAGCCAAGCACTGTGGAGAGTACTTTGCTGATTATCAAGCAGGAGCCAAGCCCTACATACTACTACCTAGCTAGCCAGAACCCTTTGTTGTTTAATTGACTTTGCTAACTAGACACAGGGTTAAATTTCCAAAAGTGTCTAAGTAATTTAGGAGCCTAAGGCCCATTGACTTTCAATGAGACTAAGGATCCCCAACTGCAATTCATTTGGACAAGGGGCATGGCCCGGGCCAGTGCACTAACTCCTTCTGTGGCTATACAGGGATTCTGTACTAGAGCTTACGCAGAATCTAAATCCTCTGCCTCTCCTCCAACTCCATGGGAACATGGAAGGACTTAGCCCATAATGTGCCTTCTACAATGTACTGAAGCTATGAGCTGTGGCACCAGTGGTTCATGGAATATGTGCATCTGTCTTCACTTCACCCTGGAATGGGTCTTTAGCTTAACTAAATAGCTACTCTGAATTCCATGGCAGTTTAGAATAGAAATGACTGAATAACATCTCCTGAAAACAACAAATTTCACAATCCTTAAACAAAAATATTTACCCAATTCACAAAACTGGGTGTATATATATATATTAATAAAGCATAGATTAATTTTTCCCTATATTTTGCCTACCTCTAGTTTACAAACAGATGCAGGAATATCACAAATTTCTCTTCACTAATTATTTGTGTGTGTTTGTATTGCAGTAGTGTCTAGAAGCTCCAGTTAGAGATTGGGACTCCGCTGTGCTAGGAACTGTATACACATTAAAATAAAAAGAGTGTTCCTGTCCCCCAGAGTTTACAATCTAAGCACATGATAAGAGGCAACAGAATGGAGGACAGGGTTGGAATGAACAAACTAGGTTTGGTATAACATGCCAACTCCCTAGCCATTTATGGCAATATCAAAATAAAATGGAAATGTCATATGATTTTCCAAAGAACAAACTGCTGTTCTCTGTAATATCTTTTGACTACTCAGAAACATTATACTGTGGGAACATAGCGAAAGTCAACAATATCAGTGGTCTAGCTAATCCAGAGATGCTATTCTGACAGTGGGCAATGCTGGATGCAGGTGAAGGCATAAAATCTTTGTACATAATGCACTGGCCAGTTGTGCTGAATTAGACCACGAAAGGAAGTTTCCGGCTTCTGACCTTAGCTGGCGATTGATTTAAGCCTTTGCAAATTTATCCTGGCTAGTATAACTGCAGAATCTTTACTTATTCATATAATAAATGTTCAGTCCTTTTTGGACTCTTGCTAATCTATTTGTCTCAATTATAATAATTCACAGAAGAAAAAGTATTGTCTTCTGCGTAATTACTGATCATCCACATATTCCAAATGGTCAAGACTCAACTAGAAGATTCTGAAAGACAAGGAATTTATTTTGTAAAGAAGATGTGGCACACAACAAGTATCTAACTTGAGAGTATGAAGTAAATGATTTGTTGGATTGGAGAATTAGTACCATCATGTAATGGAGACTCATCGATATTAACAATTAACAATTAGCTTTAAGGTCATTTTGTCACCCTGACAGTGAGGGGTTCGTTGGGGAATGGACAATACAATTTATTCTAAGAGTTTTCTTTTCTTTTGTTCTTTTCTTTTTTAACTTATTCAGCTGGTCGAATCAAGCATAAGCATTAGGGGATAATTATATAATTACTTTTCTTTAACTCACAATATGATTTCATTCTGGCTATTTGTTTCTTATATTTTTTCCAAAAGAACACACTGTGAATGAATGTAGTCAAATTCTGTGTGTTATGTGTTCAGGTGGCATGTTTCTTAAACTTGTGCTGGGAGTTTAAATAAGGGGAACCATTCTAATTGTGTAGCCTGGATACAGGGCCAGCTCCAGGCACCAGCCCACCAACCATGTGCTTGGGGCGGCACCTGGAGAGGGGCAGTGCGGCGCTCCGGCCCGAGAGTGGAGCCGCGACTGGGCTCGCCGCTCTCCCCCCGGCGCTCCGGCCGCTGGGGAGAGCGGAGCCCCGGCCGGGCTCTCTGCCCTCCTCCCGGCGCTCCGGCCGGTCGGGGAGAGCGGGGCCCAGGCCCGGCTCGGCACCCTCCCCTGCCGTGCTCCCGGGAGGGGGTGCGTTGGGAGGCTTTTTTGCCTGGGGCGACAAAAAAGCCAGAGCCAGCCCTGCCTGGATAGTATTATCTTATACAGAAAATACTAAATGAGCATACCTGCCCAGGAATGAGACTTAGTAGCTGCAGAGGGAAGCTCTACAAAGCCTTCATCTCAAAATGCAACTGCACAGAAGACATAATGCAGATGCATCAAGAAATACAACGTTAATCCAATCAGCCTATACAAAAGCAGCGTTTTGATGTCACCCAAAGTACTATATCTGCCGGTGGTTATCACAACTTGGGAAGAATGTAATTGCCATGGAAAGTTGCAGAATTTAAAAAAAAAAAAAAAAAAAAAAGATGACAGGTTTCAAAGACTTGGATGCAGGTTCAGAAAAATTGTTGTATTTGTTGTTGGAAAAGGAAATACATTTTGTTTTTGAACTCAATGAACTGTTGTTTTTCAGGAAATGAGGTGACCAAAGGCCTCCTCACATCAAGTGCCAGGCTTCCTCTAGACTGCTGAAGCCTGGCTGGAAACTAGGATTCAGAGAGGTCCTAGAGAACACAGTGGGGAAGCAGAAGTTTTGAGTTTATGATTTCTGCACAAGCTGTCTTTCTCTACTCCTTTCTATGCCCTAACACATAATGACTGACAGGGACATTAGTAGTACTGCACCAAGAGTTTTCCATCCCTTCCTTCATCAATCCCAAAATAGGGCAGCATTCTTCAGCCAGGAGGGGAACCAAATAATCAGACAACTGTTTTTCAAGAAACACACTCAGATGGACACATCTAGAGTAGTACAAATTCCTAAAATCCATGCTGTACAGTTCTTTCCTGGACAAAACTTTCAGCCAAAAAGAGATACTTCAGGACATGCGCTAGTCCACTAGGGATTTGAGAGGCTTCTGAACCAAGAAGCACAGTCTACCAAGGATTTTGTTTTTTAAAGTTTATTTGGACCTTGGCTCATAAGACCAACATGCTCACTATCTAGATTTTCAGGAAGTCATAAAAGTAAATTATCTGCCTGCAAAAACTGGCTTATAGTCTCATTTTAAAATATTTTACTTCTCACAAAAATATTTTTCTAGTTTCTGTAAGAGTGAATTTTTTTCCAGAGCCTAGAATCATCTCCCTTTGTGTAAATGATATGACAAAACAATCTCATTGCTTTCAGCTGAAAAGCTGTTCCTCCAAGTCAACAGAGTTAGATCTTGTATATTTCTCTACACAATTCTGGCATGGAGTAAGTTCATATGTAAGAATCTTTCTTCAATATTCTAGGTTGGCTTCACAACAGAGAAATAAAGCCAACATGATGTTGAATCAGGGATCTATAAATATTGCCAGGATATATGCACTCCTCCAATTTCTGATTGTTCTTCACAGGAGGGTCTGCTTTTGTTTTCACTAACTGTACTGCATCAATATCACATGAGCCAAACACCAGCAATCAAATAAAAGAAACAGCATGTCTGAGACCAGGAAACTCATTCCTCACAAATATATAATTAATTATTAATATTTAGCACTTTTGTAGCCTGTTCACATCTTTAAAAAGCTTTTTAAGTTTTCACAATATCTCTAAAAGGTGATCATAGAAGTATTAGTATCCACATTTTACATGGGTTCTTGAAGCCTTTTGGGCCCATATGCTTGGGGGCGCTGAAGTTTGTGCATCTACCTAGGGATGGATTCCTTGGCTACTTTCCTCCCATGCTAATAATCCATCCTGACCACACATACTGAGCTGAAGAAAGGCACTGCTGGTTTCTATAGGCTGGTTGGTCTAACCATCAGCCTGGTGCAAACAATCGACCATGCCCAGTTCTGTTTGTAGCCTTTATCTCAGGGCTCTGTTTATTTTTCAACACATAAACAAAAAGAAATGTAGAACAATAATAAAAAGCAACAGTCCTGTTCTCAACTGAGTTTGAGGGGTCCTTTGGCCTCCAGTAGCTGAATGACCTTGGACTTTTCCCAGCTAGGGTTGCCAACTCTGTCTGAAGCTCTTCTGGGATTTTCTCCCCAACACGACGTAATGTCATTTTCTTAAAATAACCTATTAAAATTTCCTGGATTGCTTTCAATGACCACCGGGAGATCAATGCCAATTCCGGGAGACTCTAGGCCAATTCTGGAAGGTTGGCAATCCTATTTAGGGTGACCAGATCACCCGAGACAAATATCGGGACGCGGGGGGAGGGAGGTGATGCGGGGGGGGCGTGGCGGGGGGCGGGGCCAAAAAAAAAAAAAACCCTTCCTCCGCAGGGTGAGTAAGAGTCCGGCCTGGTCCCCAGCAGGCAGGACTCAGTTGGGTGGTAGGGAGAGGAGGGGGGCGGCCCACGGGGACAGCTCCCACTGCCGCGGGGGAGGAAGCGGCCATGGCGCTCCGCGGCTGCGGCGCCTCCGAACCCCCCGAGCTGGGGCCTGCTGCAGGGACCCAGCAGCGCGTACTCTGGGCCCAGCCCCTGGCCAGTCGCGTCTGGGCTGCCCAGCTGGTGCTATCCCGCAGCGGCCCCGGGGCGGAGGCATCGGCAGCCCAGCCCCGTTCGTTCCCCTGCGGGACAGGGGGGCTGGGGCCTGCTGCCCCCACTCCGGGGCCGCCGCGGGATAGCACCAGCTGGGCAGCAGCCCAGACGCAACTGGCCAGGGGCTGGGCCCAGCGTACGCGCTGCTGGGTCCCTGCAGCAGGCCCCGGCTTGGGGGGTTCGCGGGCTCCAGAGCTGCAGCCGCCAAGCGCCATGGCCGCTTCCTGCCCCCGCGGCAGTGGGAGCTGCAGCAGCTACGGCTGCTCCCGAGTCCCGCTGCCCGGGGGTGAGAACAGCCGCCGCCTGGCACCGCGGGCCGCCCCCCTCTTCTCCCTACCACCCGACTGAGTCCTGCCTGCTCGGGGCCAGGGCGGACTCTTACTCACCCCGGCCCCGCGCTTCCCCTGCGTCTCCCGGGCCTCCCTTCAGCGCTTGCGGAGGGAGGAGGAATGGTGAGCCCAGGGAAGAGGCGGGGATTCGGGGAGGGAGCCAATCGGGGGAGGAGGGGGCGGGGTCGGGGCGGGGGGGGGGGAGGTGCGAGCACTTCCGGGCTCTAGGCTCCGGGGCATTTCCTTGTTTGTCCAGTGTCCCGACCGCATGTCGGTCGGGACGCGGGACAAACAAGGAAATATCGGGACAGTCCCGATAAAATCGGGACGTCTGATCACCCTAATCCTATTCCCAGCCAAGGAGGGTCCACAGGGCCTGGCTTTCCTCTTATAGCCTTCTGTTGCAGCCACAGGAAGGTGCACTTCCCGTACTCTCCTACGAGGCTCCCTTGTGGAGCTGGGGCTGTCATTTCTCTCTCTCAGCTGGGAATCATCAGACTCAATCAATCACTATGCTGTTCAGCAGGGTCAGCTGGTTCACAGAACCTGCCTGCTGGTCTTCTCTCCAGAACAGGGCTGGCTGCTCCCTGACTCTTAAAGGGGCAGATCACCCTGTCACAGTCTCCTCATGGTTTGTAGAGGTTTTAGATTTAGGGCTTTCTGCAACTAAGAGGGAGAAGGGGGGAAACATTTGATCCTCTAGCATGTGTACAAAGCCACCACACTAGATTATTAGCACAAGGACTAGACTAATCAGGAAACCATTAAAATACCAACAGCTCTCACACAGTTATTACTGTTATCTCTGATTTTAAAGTATAGAATGGGAAAAACTCTGCTACTCTCAGATACCACCGTGTGGTAACTGTTGATAAATGCTGACTTGTTAATGGCTGCCACTGTTTACAATACATAATAGGAATTTCCCCTTTTCAGTGATAAAAGCTCCCATCATAACTCACAAACTAAAAGTCCACCTCAGCAGTAGACAGTGTTCCACCCCACATCCAGGACCTAGTTTATAGAGGTCAAAAACTAGTATACTGTACTGGCAACAGTAGAGAGCAACAGAACCGAATGCTCAGGAGGAAAAGCCACCCGCCACCAGTGCTGGGAGGCTCAAAGCCACAACACCTAAGAGGAAGAGATCAGGGCTGCCCAGAGGATTCTGGGGAAAGGCAATTTCAGGGACCCCTTCCATAAAAAAAAAGTTGCAATACTACAGAATACTATATTCTCGTGGGGGGCCCCTGCAGGGCCCAGGGCAAATTGCCCCACTTCCCCGTCCCCTCTCCCCCCGCCCCGGGCGGCCCTGGAAGAGCTATACAGTGGTGGAGTGCGCAGTGATCGGAGGGTCAGACTGTGGGCAGAGGGCTGCCTCCATGAGGATAATTCTGAGTCTCTGCTTGCGATCCTTAAGAGTCCTCGGACAAAACCCCTTACAAATGCGGCACTTGTCCTTTTGGTGACTCTTGCCAAGGCACTTTAAACAAGAAGAGTGCGGATCACTTTTTGGCATCAATTTACCGCAGACTTCACAAGCTTTGAACCCTGGCGACTGAGGCATGCCCCGGTGTTGGGGAACGAAATGTGGGGGGCACCCCCATAATGGAAACTTAAGAGAAACGACTTCTAACAGTACTACTACTACCAACTAAGAAACAAAGAAAACTAACTATATACAAATCACAGTGGGACACTGCTAAAGGCGCGTGCAGAAGCAAGAGCAAGAGAAGTTCCAGCTGGTCATCACCAGCGGTAAGAAGGAACTGAGGGGGGGTTGGATCGGCTGGGCCCTATACTGGGCTCCATGAAGGCGTGACTCCAGGAGGCACCGAGGCTGACCCTACAGATTCTGCTAGGGGGAAAGTCTTCCGGCTGTCGTGCATGAGGCATGCACGCACCTGATTGGAATTGACATGAATAAGCACTCAAAGAAGAACTATACTAACATGAATTTGGCATTCAGAATGTAATACTAGTGCTTTAGCTGAAGAAACATTATAAAACCTTTGCTAGAGACTTGTTAGAAACAGCTGTGTTAATACTAAGTTTATTATATGAACTTCACAGGACAGAAAATAATTAAATACAAAATAGAAGGAATCAATAGTAATTTTTTCCCTGCATATCAGGGACAGATATGGTCCATTGGCAATATGAAAACAGAGTAGTATGGGAGTGACCAAATACTGTATAAAAATGTATGCCTTATGCTCATATTAAAAGAATTTAGTGAAAATTCATTGAATATCTATCTCCTAGAAACAGAGCTAGATTCTAGTAAATTGTACAGTTCAGACATCCTGCTGTGAATGAACTTTACAGAATTAAATCCATATTAAAAAAAGGGGAGGAAAAAAGCAAGCAGTGATTTTTAAGTTGCACCTGCTTATTAGCCCTACATGACTCACTGTGTTGAGTTGTGACAAAGGATTCTTTATTATCAAGGTGACCCAAGTGCATTATTTATCTGTTGGCGCCAACTACGCAGACCACAAAATGTCTTCATTAATGGCAAGTTCAGCCCATCAGTCCCATTATGGTTAAGAGAAAAAAAAAAAAAGAGAGAGAGAGAGAGAGAGAGAGAGAGAGATGCTGATTTTCTAATCCAAATTGCAGGTTTTGAATTTATTACACTTGAAGTGCAGTAAGAAGTTCCCTTGATTGGATATTAACGAAAACACACTTCATTTGCTAGCTCTTATAAAAATGCATCTGCCTCCTAATCAACTGAATAGCAGCATTGATGTATGCATTTCCAGGATGGAAGATAAGGGTCTATAAACCAAACTCTGGTTAACATGGAAGATGGTCTACAGCAGGGGTAGGCAACCTATGGCACGCCTGCCGAAGGCAGCACGCGAGCTGATTTTCAGTGGCACTCACACTGCCCAGGTCCTGGCCACCGGTCCGGGGGACTCTGCTTTTTAATTTAAATTTTAAATGAAGCTTCTTATACATTTTTAAAACCTTATTTACTTTACATACAACAATAGTTTAGTTATATATTATAGACTGATCGAAAGAGACCTTCTAAAAACGTTAAAATATATTACTGGCATGCGAAACCTTAAATTAGAGTGAATAAATGAAGACTCGGCACACCACTTCTGAAAGGTTGTGGACCCCTGGTCTACAGGAGTGTTAACAGGCCACTTCACCTTGAATGGTCCCTTGGAATATGTGCTAACTACTTATGCTAAACTATCTGTTCAACCTTGTATTTAGCTGTGACACTAAGTACCTTTCTCATACCCGAAGAGCAGCTCTGTGTAGCTCGAAAGCTTGTCCCTCTCACCAACAGAAGTTGGCCCAATAAAAGATATTACCCCACCCACATTGTCTCTTGGAAGATGGGAACACTCTAATAAACAGGAGATTATGGAACTCCCAGCTCTGTCAAAACCAGATTGGTAGCCTATTATGAACTGATTAAATTTTCCACTTTTTAGCTGCATACAATTATATTTGCTCATTAACACTTGGTATGTTTAATGCAGCTGAAGAAAAATACTAGGACAATTAAGTATCAATCATACTAACTCCACAGAGACATGGAACTGACTTTTTTTAATGATATCTTCCTGTAAAAGATAATGTAGTGTAGAGGGAGGTTGGATTCCTAAGATTGCTGTAAAGTATCTTCGCAGAATTAAACATGCAGTTCAAAATGTTTTATCACATCCACGTGTTTGTACTTTTCCATAAGAAAAACTGTTCCAAGACAGCATATAAACACCTCTGGCTATGTCTGAAAGCTATGCTCAGTGACAGGTTTACAACTGAAAATGACAAAGAGAAACAGAAAATTTAATGACAAGTTTCAGAGTAACAGCCGTGTTAGTCTGTATCCGCAAAAAGAAGAACAGGAGTACTTGTGGCACCTTAGAGACTAACAGATTTATTAGAGCATAAGCTTTCGTGGACTACAGCCCACTTCTTCGGATGCTCCGAAGAAGTGGGCTGTAGTCCACGAAAGCTTATGCTCTAATAAATCTGTTAGTCTCTAAGGTGCCACAAGTACTCCTGTTCTTCTTTTTGAGAAAATTTAATGCATGGAGCAAATGCCTTTTCCCCTCTATATGGTTTCTTTAAAGGATTATAATTAATCCAGTGTAAAAGCTGGGTTTCAGCATGTTTGCCAACACTGTTAAAAATCAAGACCACACCTTCCGTTGAATTATTTTAAGAGGAGAAAATATCACACTAGGGATTTGAGGTTTTGGCTTGAAGTTAGGATGCTGGAGAACTGGTCCAAATTCATGCGAGAAACAGATTTTAGAGGCTTTCGTCCATAAAAAAATAAACAAAAAAAACCCAATCAGATCCAAATGCAAAACCAATTTGAACTTGTATCAAGGTTGGTCTCTATTCTCTTTTTCCCTTGGTAAGATTTTTTTTACATTAATTTTATTTATTTGTATTGCAGCAGTGCCTACGAGCCCCAATTACAGACCAGGTCCCCAGTGTGCTAGGCATTGCACATTCACAAAAAGCAAAAAGACAGTCCCTGCCCCAAAGAGATTGCAACCTAAATAGTAATTTCTTCTTTAAATTTTGAAAGACTTGTTTTCGCTGTCTTTGTTCTTTCTCCTCACTCTCTCTTTCTCTTTACCACTATATTGGGTGGGATTTGGGGGTGGAAGAGCACTTGTAGCTAGTCCATATTCAAGTTACCACAATTTTCTTTAATAAATTGTATAGTTTTTTTCCCTACATTCTTGTGTCTGATTCTCTGCTTTGAAAGCCCATTGAGTAAAGGTCTCAAGTTTAGTATCTATTATTCAAGTACTGCAATGGCTGGTAAAACAGCATTTAAAATTGCTTCAGAGAATGACTCAGTATCAGAATGGTTTGTAATGAACTCCCAGGAAGGCCCTCCAGTTGCTCCCTTGCCGAAAGCAACTATACTCTGGACTGCAAATAAAATGCCAACCATAGTTGCTACTGTTTTTATTTTTAGGAGACAATAACTAACAGTAGCATAAATTAAAGGACAAACAGAACAATTATACTCTCCTGCAGAGCGGTATAAAAAACTAGCCATAGCAACCAAAATCAGAAAATATCCTTGTTTCCCTTCCCCAGCCCACCAGTAGGGAGGTTAGGGGCTATGGGTCACTGTGGTTGGGTGGCTGCAGTGGCAAGTTTAAATAACTTCCCCTGGTTCCCTAAGATCAGTGTCTCTCAAACTGGGGCCGCCGCTTGTGTAGGGAAAGCCCCTGGCGGGCCAGGCCGGCCAATCGCAGCTCCCACTGGCCACGGTTTGCTGCTCCAGGCCAATGGGAGCTGCTGGAAGCGGTGCGGGCCGAGGGACATACTGGCCGCCGCTTCTAGCAGCTCCTATTGGCCTGGAGCAGCAAACCGCGGCCAGTGGGAGCTGCGATCGGCCGGACCTGCGGACAAGGCAGGTAAACAAACCGGCCCGGCCCGCCAGGGGCTTTCCCTACACAAGCGGCAGCCCCAGTTTGAGAAACACTGCCTAAGTTGCTAAGGCCTGTGGCAATCATACTGTTCTGGGTGGAGTCAAGTTGATGTACCCTGTCCCAATGATTTCACACCCTGGAGGCTGCAGTGAAGGAGCAGAACATTTGGAACTAGCGATAGCGGGTTTGGGGAGATGGTGGGGAAGAGTTGAAATAGCCTCCCTTTGGTAAGACCAAGGCGAGGGGCTGGAGGCCGCAGAGATTGGGCTGCTCAAGTGGCAGTAGCAGTCAAAGGAAGTGCTCTTATTTGAGGTGGCTGACTATGATTTTCATCTGTCTCAACAGTGTCATTAAAAAGATACACATTTCTTTCTAAATCCAATACATGGGAAATGAAACCTTTTTGTCCTAGGTGGTGCTCTGAAAAGAGCATAAACAACGAGGAGTCCTTGTGGCACCTTAGAGACTAACAAATTTATTTGGGCATAAGCTTTTGTGGGCTAGAACCCGCTTCATCAGATGCATGGAGTGAAAAATACAGGAGCAGGTATAAATACATGAAAGGATGGGAGTTGCTTTACCAAGTGTGAGGTCAGTCTAATGAGATAAATCAATTAACTGCAGGATACCAAGGGAGGAAAAATAACTTTTGAAGTGGTAAGAGAGTGGTCCATTAGACAGTTGACAAAAAGGTGTGAGTAACAGTAGGGAGAAATTGGTATTGCGGAAATTAAGTTTAGGTTTTGTAATGACCCAAGATTAGGCCTGAATAAAGACTGGGAGAAGGGTTCAGGGGCTCTGTCAAAATAAGCTAGAGAGCAGGACCAGCGTTAGCCTCACTGGGGCCCAGGGCTGAAGCCAAAACCCGAGCCCCATCGTCCTGGACTGAAACCGAAGCCCAAGCAACTTAGCTTTGCGGGGCCTCCCGTGGCAGGGGCCCCAGGCAATTGCCCTGCTTGCTACGCCCTAATGCCAGCCCTAGCTTTTAATTTACTGGATATGCAGAAAAAGAGTTGTTATGGCACAGGTGGGCCGTGGAGTTTTTATAGCATGTTGGGGAGTGGGGGCTCAGAAAGAAAAAGGTTGAGAACCTCTGCTGTAGAAGATTTAACATGGAGAGACATTCCTTTCAGCTGTGGAAGGGTAATTAAGTTTTCATATGTATTCTATCCAATGCTCTTTCCTGAGCATGGCAGCAGAAACTGTCAAACCATGACAATTAATCAACCATTGCAGACTTAACTTTCTTATTTAACTTTCCAGGTTTGATCTTGGCCAAAAGTGAAATAAGAACTGTGTCAAAATGGGCAGGTCATGTCTATGAATAAAGTTAACAATCTTTTTGTACATTAACAAAAGGAATGGGCAGATTTTAACAAGCAAACATTTAAAGGACAGTCTAAAAAGCCATCTGACTTTCAGAAATCCTATTTTCTTTTCAAAGTATTGCAAGTCTAGTGTGTCTTTAGGTCCTGTGTTAAAACTTGCTGGGTAAAATTTTCCAAAGCACCTAATTGATTTAGAAGCCTAAGTTCCATTGACTTTCAATAGGACATAGGGGCCAGATACTAAAAGATATTTAGGCACCTAACTCCGATAGGAGGTTCCTATGTCATTTAGGCACTTTTGAAAATTTTGCCTGTCAGCTTTTTCACTACTTATTTGTCCTTTAGCAAGTCCTACTGAGTAACATAAGCCAAAAGTAAGGGTAGATATTGTTTGTTTTTCTACACAAAACTACTGAACCCAAATGTAAAGACAACTCGACACTAAGCTCTTGAATTTGAAGGATTTGAATTAAAGCAGCTTGCCATATCTGTGTTCATAGAGTAATTTTGTATTTATTATTTATTGTGGCAAAAATATGTATTACAAGTATAAACCATAATTCAAGAATGTTTGTAGTTTTTTGTTCACACAAGCAGCAAGAAATACATAAAGTGAGATTAGCTTACCTTGGGTAGCAATGTAGTGATTTGGCCTGTGATAACCCTAAAAAAATGGAAAAAAAGTTTTGAGTCAATTTGCAGTGCAATGCACCATTGTGTGCTAGTATGATTATCATGTCATAGAGACTAGTGTTCATAGCCCTACTGAATATCACAACAATACAAGTTACATATTAGGGGCAAATTCTGGCCTTTCCAATGAGGGGCACATTGCGGGGGCACAAGAAGCAACTATGTTGTCTGAACTGGAGGGTCCCTGAGATATTGGCTTGCGCAGTGCCTGGGCAGGGGACAGACTTAGTATGTTCTGGAAGTTCCTTACTGGCTTCTCTGAAAAGGAGCAATATAAACTTAGGCACACTTGGTAGCCTGGACACATCCCCAAGTCCTCAAGTTGTGAAGTGCTGCTGAGTGCAATGCTAGTCCCCTGCTTAACAGCTAAGAGAGCGCTAGATTTATAGTCAGCATGGATGCTGCGTGTGCATGCTAGGGAGGGAAGAGGTTCTCTGTGCCCTGTGATCTGTTCACAAATGATTTTTGAACAGAAAAAGGGTAAAAATCTATGAAGAAATGTCTTGGTGTAAATAGTTTGTCCAGCTTTAAATAGGAATTACACTGAAAAGGAATTCTCGGTTTCTTTCTGTGAAGGCAAGAGAAACTTAATCATATGCTGACTGAGCAATCAACACTAACAACTTAGGCATTCTTGATAACAAAGAATATTGGCTCTTGATAGGATGCAAACTAGAAACAACAGAATTTGTATAGTATTTTTGTTTCTGATGCTACAGTAATATTGCCAAGGATTTAACTCGTGTAACAGTACATCATTTTAGACAGTTATATCAATATTAATACCAAAAGCTTTAAATAATGGTTAGGTTATGACACCAAGTAACAAAAGGAAGAAATGTAAAGTTATAGCTCATACTCCATATCCGCTTGCCAGTGTAGAGTATGTTAGGGGTAAGGAGTGAAGTGAGACACAAAGACTGAAGTAATCTGAAGAACCCTGGAGAACAGAAAATGTTACAAGAACTACTGCAGTGGTTCCTTTATATGCCATTCTGAGGCAAACATTGAGTGCCTAAGGATTGAGACTTATTTGTACGACCGTGGATAGAGTTGGCATTTCTCTCGTCATCTACTAGCTGCGGGGTTGGATTCATTCAGACTACCAACCAAACAGGCACTGGGAGATTTAGTTCAAGGGAATGTCTCACTATACAAACAAAGCTTTTTCTATGCAAATGCCTATGAAGCTGTCATTCCCATTGTAACTCCATTGTTTTGATATGACATCTGTTACAATCTGCCTGCATGAGACAGGCTGCACATCTGCATCTGTGAAACTAAGGACAGACAAATTGCCATTTACAATCGAATCTTGAATACTTTCTTGCTAACAAACAACCACGGTGTCTCCCTGTTTATGACCACTTTGCCTACTGATTTCTGATGATCCAAAGAAACTTGGATGCTTTGTATTCCAAGGAATGGGATGCTTTATGTCCATACAACCCTCACCGGTAGTGTCTTCTATGCCCACACAGTTGTTCCACTAAATCCATTCTGCTTTTTTTTCCCCACGAGCAGGAAGACATGATATGAAGCCATTATATCAGGGTCTTGAACAAGAGCATGGGATCCAAACCCTCCCCCGCCCCCCCCCCCCATTTTGTGGATGTTCAGATCTGGATCCAAAGCACAATCTGAATTATACATAATCAACTAAACCCCGAACCTGAAGTCTGAACACCCCTGAACCTTGGGAAAGTTTGAACTGAAATCGCAATCCAACCCCCCAATTTGGGTCCATCTCTACTTTTTATTACACAAATTTCTGTCTACACTTTTATTACTCTTTTAAATGGAAATGTTTCTGTTTTTATCTTTACCTCATGGTTAATGTGTTAGTTTCTGAAACTGTAAAGAATAGGGTAGAAATATAATGCTAATTTGACTGCCTTTGAAACATACTCCTAAATATCATTAGGAGATAACCCAAAGATTGTTATATAAGAATAAGGATTAATTTGGTTGTTCTATACTGTATGAGAAATTTTTTTTTACTAAATTCTCTTGTCATACCTGGTGGACATGTGTGAACCAGAGACTGTGACACCTTCATTAAAAGGTGTCACTGGGGAAGAAGAAATCACGGAATGTAGGCTGCTGCCTAAGAATCAGAAGTTCTTCTGTACTCTCATGTCTAGTGTTCCTCATGCACATTAAAATTATTGAAGTTTTCATCTCTAGATTTCAGGCTTTACACAGTGTTGACTTTTTCTTGATTTTCAATTCTACTTTTGATTTTATCTTTTCAACCAAAAAACATGCTGTCTCTTAAAGAATTTATTCTAATGTAAAACATTAAGCTAACATGATGCAGAATGAACAAAGAAGCAGTCTTCAATAATTAAACACCCTACATATTTAATGAAATGTCTTGCTTGCATTAGAAGTACTGGTTAACAGCTGCAGAGTATACTTTGAAGGCGACTTAAAAGTGTAGCGATGACAAGAGATTGCAAATCACTGCATTAGGAATTACAGAGTTTTGTCACATTAATATGCAAACAGCTTTCTTTTAAATGTGGAATTATGCCAAGATGTTGACAGACAATATAAATAACATTTCCTTGGTCCACATAAGCATCAGGAGGCAAAATAGCCACGTAATGTTGGTGGCAAAATTTCACTCCAGAGTGTGGAAGTTTCAAGAAATGACTGAGCTCATTTTTTTACTGGCAAATATTTGGTGTTTTATTTTTTCTTTATTGTATATGTGGATTCCCATGACTGTGGTTTCCTACAATGTTTGGCAGCCAAAAC
The DNA here is from genome assembly GCF_027887155.1 of Malaclemys terrapin pileata. Taxonomy (NCBI): domain Eukaryota; kingdom Metazoa; phylum Chordata; order Testudines; family Emydidae; genus Malaclemys; species Malaclemys terrapin. The sequence goes on along the minus strand of NC_071506.1, from coordinate 87,125,595 downwards.
TGTGATCAGCTATGCTAGTTATAAGAAATGGTCAATAAAGTGTAAAAATAATATGGACCACATGTTTGGCTGAACAGCGATGTTAACTTTGTTTACTACATCAGTATACGTACGTCAATATAATTTCCATTGATGTAATCTGAGTTTGTTTCTCCTTCAATGGGCTGCAGTCTCACTCGAGAATGATCATCTGAAATGGGAACAACAGATAAAACAAAGTAGTTTGGTGTGCTTTTAATAGTCACAAAATATAAGGTCACATTCCAAAAGAAACCCTTAAAACACATATTACTTTAAAGTCGAATTACAAAGTCTGCACTTTTCAAGTTTCCTGTCTTTTGGTTTTGGCTCAAAATAAGCTATTAGATGTTATACAGTAAAACCTTTCCACTTTGCACTTCAATCATTTATGAACCCCAAAATTCCCAATGATTTTGGAGCTGAATACATCTGATATTCAAACCACTGCTACCACTGCTCTTTCCTCCTGGAGAATGTGAAACAGTTTTTGCAACAGTCAAATTGCCTTTCATTAATACATTTAACAGCACTCAATTGCCAAAAGCTCAGTCATTTGCAAAGTTCTCCCGCTATCAGTGCATAGTGATTATGGAAGGCATATAACAAGGTCTTGTGGGAGATCATTATTTGAAGAGACAAAACAACCAAGACGAAAAAATAACTTGGTATATCATATATATATTTGCTAATAAAAATCAGTTTCACTCCCTCTATATGTTGTTTCAGTGATTTCTTTAGAACTGAGGTTACCTGTATCTGAGTACGTACTGCTATTAGGTGGTCAGCATGATGTCATTGTAAGTGTAAGTAGTTGTTAGGGCACCTAATGCTTTCTGTATGGGGGAATCTCTATTGTAGTTAAGCACTAAAGAAATAAATAATGAAATAATATGTGGCTACTGAAAGGAGAAGGACCCAAGCTCACCACCCTGCAGGACAATGGAAGACTCACTGGGGTTATGGCTCCGAGTATCGGGGAGAGCAGAGATTCATGTCCCATATTCCCTCCTCCTGCCAGGGCAAGTGGATGGGAAAGGGATGACTAAGGTAGGAGAATGGGCAGGGAATGTCAGGGAGTAGGCAGTCCCTTGGCTCCTTCCCATCTTGTGCCCCTGGAGCGAAGAGGGTCTGTGACTCTCAGTCACAGTTCTTTCCTAGCGCTTTGCCTATGGTGTTGCAGCTCTGTGTTGTCCCTAGAGACTTTCTAGTCCTAATATATTAAATAAATCTGAACCAAATTCCAACCCAAGTTCCCTACAATTGATTATTACTTAGCTAGTTTTTACACATTTGTCCCTTTTATGTTGTTCTTCTAATTAATAGTTTCTAAGTGGGGGCTTATGAAAAAAATCTTGGAATATCTAGGTCAATTATGTTCATCAGGTCATCCTTATCTGCATATTTATTACCTTTTTCAAAGGAATCTAACAATTTGAAGAGGCTTGATTTTCTCTTTCAGAAACCATGTTTGTTTGACCTATCAAGTTACACTTATCCAAGTGCTGTGCTATTGTATACTTAATTAAGTTATTAATCGGTTTCTGCAGAACTGAGGTGAGGTTCATAGGCCTTTAATTCCCAGGATACTACTTTAAAAAGATACCACATTAACAACTTTCCATTCTTCAGGCATGTTTGCTGGCTTATAGATTTTGGGCCTGATCAATGAGAGACTCCCATTGACTTCAGTGGAAGCTGGATTGGACTAGAATTGAATATCCTCCTCCATATCTCCATGATTTCATGTTTATTTCCTTTAAAACACCCTCAAGAGAACCTGCCATTCTACTGACCTCTTTCACTCGAGCTTCTCAAGTTACCTGCTGACTTTTCCTCTACGATTTCAATCTCTGCGAAGGCCACACTTAGATTTCTCATAAATACATATTTTAAGAATATAAATGTCCTTGTTTTTCCCTACAGGCCAACTAATAAAGCCTGTTAAAGTCCAATGCTAAATATCCATCAACTTCTCCACGATTTCATTACTTTCTTTTCCTCCACTCTCTCCATGATGGCCAGCTTTCAGTCACAGATGCAGCTTTTATTACTTCAGATTTGAAGTCTTTTAAAAATTATTTAGCTTCATATCTTTAGTTATCTTCATATAATCTCTTTCCCCTTGTTACTTCACATGTGCATCTTACTTAGGAGAACCTGTGTTTCATAGACAGTGGCTAGGAATAGGGGGCTGAAGAAAGACGATTACACAATTTCTATTCGCTTTTTGGGGGGATTTGGGTGGCTAACTTCCTTGATCTCTTTGAAAATCCCAGGCAGTATTTGTGTGGTTTGGGCCCGTTTTTTGATTTTTAAAGGATTTTTTAACAAATCTAAAACAGGCACTTTTTTATGTGTGTGCTTAATCACATAATTTTTTGACTCAGAGATACACAAGCTATATGTGCTTCTAACACATTGTTCTTAAATAGCCTCCAGGCTGATTACCTGGGTTTTTACGTTTTTCCTTTACCCTTCAGTCTGATGTTAACTTCTTTCTTCAAAGCTTTTAAACAGTCTCATGTCAAGTTCATTGTCAGAGTGTTACCCCTGGTGGGGGGTAGGGGTCACCCTCTATTATGATATCAAACCTAATTTTGCACTGATCACACCACCAACCACTTCAATCTTCAAAATTCCTTATGCTGAAATACATTTTCCTTTCTAAGTGTAAACATGAGCATTTCATCCTGCCCCTTCCTTATGCATGTGCACATGCACACCAGCCTGTGGCCAATATTTTCAAAAGTGATTCTGTGTGCCCTGTTTTCCCCCTACAACACATGAATGGACACCTGACTTTCAGAAAGTGCCGAGTGTCTGAAAATCAGGCCCCTAACAAAGACATCTCAAGTTGGGCACCCAAAATCATGTCACTTTTGAAAATCTTGGTCAATATTCTTTTCTCATTTGATCAGGGCTGCAGTAGGCTAAAAATAAATTCTTATAGATAATAGAAATCTTTCTTAAGGGACAAATTAATATTACCTACGCCCATAAGTAACCACTGTACAGTAAATACAGACACAACACTGTTCTCAAGCACAAGATTCATTTAACAGTTTCAAAGCCATTTTTTGGTTCTTAACGTGGAAACAACATAAAAAAGATATTCATATTTAATAAAGAAGAAACACATTTTGTATAGGTGATTAGATTGTGGTCAGCATTTAGCATAATGATGAAGCAGCTCACAAGTTGCTGGAG